>NC_055995.1:10169383-10801239 GCF_018446385.1 Zingiber officinale
AGGATAGAAGGATAATGTCACATATTTTGTTAGTAGTCACAATTGGTAGTCACAAGGTGATGTCGGATCTCGACATTCTTGTAACTTGGGTAGTAATGATGTGTTGCTAGATACCGCTCATTACTTATGCTCCTAAATGGGTTTAGGGCATTGCCAACGTTACAAGAACCTATAGGGTCACACACTTAGGACAATTAGGTGGAGATTAGGTTCATTTGATGAACCAAGAGGATTAGATTCATTTGATGAATCAAATTGGATTAAGAGTAACCCTAATTGGGCTAACTTGAGTTCGACTCAAGTTGATTCATGTGTTAAATGAGTCTGATTTTGATTTTGACTCATTGAATCAATTCAATTTAATGAATTATATTCATTATATTAAGTTGGCTCGAATCAAATGGTTAGATTAGATCCACCATGGTAGAGATTGAGTCAAGTTTGACTTGACTTGAGAAGGAAGACCAAAGGTCAATTTTGACTTGACCTTTTGCCACCTCATTGGTGAGTTGGCATTAGGTGGACCAATAATGATGTTCCATATCATCATGGGTGCCACCTCATGGAAGTTACAAGACCACTCTCTTAATGGTTTCATATTAATTGCAATTAATGCAATTAATTGGTAATGGTTTCATATTAATTGCAATTAATGCAATTAATTGGTGAGTTTTTGAAAGTGGCCGGCCACTTGGTTTTGGGTGGGAATTTCATTTTTCCCATTCAAGTGTGCATCTTCCTCCTTCTTCCTCTCAAGCTCTCCCTCTCCCTCTCCTCCTCCCTTGGCCGAACCACATAGGTGCTAGCACACCTTGGTTTTTGGTCATCTCCATCTAGTGTGTCCGTGTGGATACTTCTAGAGGACCGGTGCTTGACGGTCTTGAGATCCGGCATCATTTGGACGAGCGGGAACGCGAAGGGCATCGCTACAAGGGTAAACTTTTTCTCGTAGATCTAAGTAGTAGATCGGTTTTGAACTCGTACAAGAAATAGTTTTTCGAATTTTGTATACGAATCTTTGCACGGATCTACGGCTTTGGGTCTTTCGGGGTTTCCGCGACGCGAAAAAGCGATTTTCGCGGCCCGAAGAACCCAACATTTTCCACTTGAAGACCTAGGTAATCTCCTTACACATATTTACAAGTGAGCAAGATTAGGACTTAGCCTCAAATTGATTTGAATATATTATAAAAACTCTAAGTCATCTTAACAATTTTGGTAGAAAATATTATGACTAACTATTAGAACTAACAAAAGAGGAATGGGCTCATTATATTGCACTTCTCTCTAATACAATGAATCAAATTTTAACCTATTAAGCACTTTTAATTTATGAAGGATGTAAAGATTTTCTAAAAGTCTAGTGATATATATATAACCTTGTATAAAGTGCTTAAATAAATCCGCTTCCCTTCTTAATCACAAAACCACCGTAGACTAGTTGGTTCTGGGTTCGGTTGCGGTTCGGTTCGGGTCGAGGTTGTGGGTTCGAATCCTGGTGGCAACCATTTTCCTTCCTTTTTATTCTTCTATTTTCTAACTACTGCTGAAATAAACTTTTTCTCCTTTTTTAATAAGAAATGATCGCTGGATCAGTTGGTTAAGCGAATCTCTACATAACCTGAGTTCTCCATTTCAAATCTCGACTTGGATATTTTTTTGTCAAACTTTCCTTCGCTTAGTAAAAATACCAAACGACCTCCAAAAATTGCATAAAAATATTCCAAAAATTTCTAAAAATATCTATAATATTTTTAAAGCATTTCCAGGTATTTTTGAGGACATTTAGGACTTGAAATAGGGAAAATTGGGTCGTTATAATCCCCTATACCTTATAAAAAGTTCATCCTCGAACTTAGAATAGCTCTGGATATTTCTGTCTGATACTGTCCTCCCGCTCCCAAGTGAATTCCTCATGCTTCTGGTTCTACCAGATGACCTTCATTAGTGGTACTTCTTTATTTCTTAGTCTCTTGACTGCTCTGTCGACTATCTGTGTAGGTCTGCTCTCATAACTAAGATCCTCTTGGATCTACACTGACTGAGGCTGAATCACTTGGCTCAGGTCATGGAGACACTTCTTTAGCATGGAGACATGAAATACATTGTGTGTTGCTGACATGTCTTGTGGTAAGTCCAGCCTGTAAGCTACTTTCCCAATCCTCTCTATGATCAGGTAAGGTCCTACATAGCAGGGACTTAGTTTGCCCTTCTTGCCAAATCTCATCACTCCCTTCATAGGAGCAACCTTGAGAAAAACTGAATCCCCTACTTGGAATTCAAGTGGCCTACGGCGTGTGTCAGCATAACTCTTCTGTCTACTCTGGGCAGTCTCAATCCTCTGTCTGATCTTCTGGATAGCCTGAGTAGTCTCATCTATCAGCTCTGTCTGAATGCCCAGCTCTACTTCCATTTCTTTTCTCTCACCTTCTTCTTGCCAACAAATAGGTGATCTGCACTTCCTGTCATACAACGCCTCATAAGGTGCCATCTTGATGGTCGCCTGATAACTGTTGTTGTAGGCAAACTCAGCTAAGCATAGATACTTGTACCAATTTCCCTTGAAATCTAGTGCACAAGCCCTGAGCATATCCTCTAAAATATGATTCACTCGCTCTGTCTGTCCATCAGTCTGAGGATGGAAGGCTGTGCTGAACTTGAGTTTGGTGCCTAGTGCAGTCTGAACACACTTTGATACTTCTAGATCTAGGTTTTTACTCTTAGACTCTTGTGTCATATTTGTGATTTTTCTAAGAGTCCTCTCTAATTTGTCAAGTCTTGACCTTAAGACTTGATTTTCCTTCCATAATTCTTCAACCTTAGATTTTTCACAAAAACCTTGATTTTTCTTCTTTTTAGGCAAATACCTAGAATCCTTAGGGCTCTTGCCTAAATTCCTATCTACCTTTCTAAACCTAGGTTGTGAGGTTTTAGCATGATAAGCTACATGATTTTCCTTAACTTTATCATGCCTCCTATTTTCATGATAAATAGCATTAAAATAATATAAACTTGAACTAGCATGCTTTTTACCATAATTTAAAGGGGTAGGCTCAATAAAAGTTACCTTTCTTTTCACCTTGGAGGCTCCCCCTTGAATTGAGCTTTCTCCTTGAGACTTGACCACCTTCTTCCCCTTAGGGCAGTGACTTTGGTAATGCCCCTTTTGATTGCAAGAGAAGCACATAATGTGCTCCTTGCTCTTCTTTGTATTGGGGATGGTCTCCTTGGGCTTCTCCTTGCCCTTTTGTGCCACTTAGCCCTTCTTCTTGGCCAATTTAGGGCATTTACTCTTGTAATGCCCATGTTCCCTACATTCAAAGCATATGATATGATTTTTATTATTAATTGACACACTTATACCTTCATGTGTAGGGTTGACACTTTCTCCTTTGGATCCGGAGGTAGAGGCTTCCTCTTGATCCGCAATTGATTTTCCTCCCATTGATTTAGCTTGATTTGTGGAGGTGGAAGCTTCTTCCTCCACTTCTTCTCTTGACCCCAGATGTAGAAGCTTCTCCTTCTTCTTGATCCGGCGTCACCAAAGATTGCTCCCCCTCAATCCTAGAGGTGGAGGCTTCTTCATCTTCATCTTGTATATGGAACAAGGAGTATGCTCCCTCCTTGCCCTTTTCATTGCATTCCTCTGAAGATGAAGCTTCTTGGACTTCCTCTTCTTCGGAAGTTAAGCATCTCTCAACTTCGGAGTCCTCCTCTTGGTCTTGCTCCAATGAGTCGCCCTCTTTGGATTCCTCTTGATTCGGTACAGTGGAGGGTTCTTCATGGAGCTTAGCCAATTTGCTCCAAAGCTCTTTGACATCTTCATATTGTCCAATTTTGCATAGAATTGTGCTAGGTAATAAATTAACCAATAATTTGGTTACCTTGTCATTTGCTTCGCACCTCTGGACTTGCTCCGGGCTCTATTTGCTCCTCTTGAGAACTTTGCCCTTTGAATTTCTTGGAGCCTCGAAGCCTTCCATTAGAGCAAACCATTGCTCTATCTTCACCATTAAGAAGTTTTCGATCCTTGATTTCCAAAGATCGAAGCTTGTAGATGTGTACGGTGGAGCCACCCTTGTGTCAAATCCAAGTCCATCTTCGAATTGCATCTTGAAGTTGAGCTTCTTGAATTCTTTGACTTTGAAAAATTTTGCTCCAACTTCTTCACCCTCTAGCTCTTCTTGTTATGTTTGCCCCTTCCGGCGATGATTCCCGTGAAGAGCGGCCTCACTCTGATACCACTTGTTGGGACCAAATATGTAGCTAGAGGGGGGGTGAATAGCTCGTCGTGTGCTCGTGGTCGGCGTTGCTTGTTTCTTCAAAGATGTGCAGCGAAAATATACAAGAAACAACACACACAACGCTAACAAGTAGATTTACTTGGTATTCACCTCCAAAGGAGGTGACTAGTCCAAGGATCCACACACTCACACACACCTCCACTAATAAACACTCCTTTTCGGTAACTACCGAAGTCGGAGAAGCCCTACAAGTTCACACTACAAGAAGAAAGGGAAAGGATACACAAATACAAGCAAAAGCTTACAATGAGTATAGAAAACCCTAACCCTAGCTTTCTTCCTCTTGTTGTAGATCCGCCTCTTGACTTGGAAAAACCTCCAAGAGCTTCATGAACTGGCGGTGAGAACCCTGTGGAGAAGCTCTGTGATCACTGGTGAAGATCTGAGATGAAGTCGTGTAAGTTCTGAGAGTTCTACTGAAGGAAACGCTCTCCTGCAGCTAAATACGACGCCAACGGTCGGATCCCGATCAATTGGATTGCTCCCAATCGATCGGGGAAGCTTTGGATCGATCAACCGATCGATCCAGAGCGCTTCTGTGCTCTCTGGAATAGCCTGGATCGATTGGTGGATCGATCCAGGGCTTATCGTGCATAAACAGCAGCTCCCAATCGATCCACCGATCGAGTGGGACCTCTGGATCGATCCACTGATCGATCCAGAGGAGTTCTGTTCGCGGGGACTCACCCAATCGATCGGTCGATCGATCCAGATCTGTTGGATTGATCGGCTGTTCAATCCAGATTGACTGGATCGATCCACTGATCGATCCAAATCTGCTGGATCAATCGGCTGATCAATCCAGATCTGCTGGATCAATCAGCTGATCAATCCAGATGTTGGTTTTTGCCCAAAACCAAGTCCAAAGCCCCCTAAACCAACATCCAGTCAACCATGACTTGTTGGTACATAAAACCTAGCATCCGGTCACCCTTGACCAGCTAGGACTCTCTCACCAAGTGTCTGATCAATCCCTTTGACCCACTTGGACTTTTCTCCTCTTTCCAAGTATCCGGTCAATCCCTTTGACTTACTTGGATTTTTCTTCCTCGTGCCAAGTATCCGGTCAATCCCTTTGACCTACTTGGACTTTCACCAGATGTCTGGTCAACCTTGACCCATCTGGATTTCCCTGTGCCTGGCTTCACTCACCAGGACTTCCCTTCTGCCTAGCTTCACTCACTAGGACTTTCCTCTGCCTGGCTTCACTCACCAGGACTTTTCTTCTGCCTGGCTTCACTCACCAGGTCTTTCACCTAGCTTCACTCACTAGGATTTTCACCAGGATTTTCCTCTGCCTGGTTTCACTCACCAGAACTTTCAAACTGCCTAGCTTCACTCACTAGGACTTTCAAGCTGCCTAGCTTCATTCACTAGGTCTTTCACCTGGCTTCACTTACTAGGATTTTCCTTCTGCCTATCATCCCAGTTAGGACTTCCCAGTCAAGTATCTGGTCAACCTTGACCTGCTTGACTCTTCTTCAACCAACCTGATCAGACCCTGATCAGAGGGGAATTGCACCAAACAATCTCCCCAAATGAACAACTGCACCTGCACTTGTCCATATCATCGAAGTCTTGTATTGTCAAACATCGAAACCCAAACCAAGACTCAAGCTTGGTCAACCAGGTCAACCTTGACCTGAGGGATATTACACCAACAACTTAACCTTAAGGTTTGATTTTACTAATTTGCGTAACAAGTAATTAACTAAATTATTAAGTCAAGGAATACTTACAGCGGCAAGTCCTGGTCCAAGGCGCCTCCAGCTTCCTCCGAGGCGCCTCCAGCTCCTCTGGACAGCTGGCTTCGGCTTGCACCCGAGGCGCCTCGAAGCCCCATAGAGGCGCCTCGGACACTGTTCATCCGAGGTCAAATGTGCTTCTTTGTTCTTGCAAAATGTGTTAGTCCCAAACACAAATCATGCAAAACAAAGTTAGCACAGAAATATGATGAATAATATTTTGACAATCTCCGGACTGTCCGAGTCTGACTTCGGATTTCCTACCGGAAACCCTAGGTTGACCCGACGCCTACTGTTCCCTCTACGGAGAACGCGTCCTCACCTACTCCACTCAGGAGATTTACCTGTTGCCAGTGCGATCCTCCAGATTGACTGGACTTTTGCTCAGCGTTCGAAGTAATGAGGAAACGAAAACTTAAGAGTCATTAATCAATGAAGCAGTAATGAATATTAATGAGAGGAAGCATTGCATTAAGAGTAATGAGCAAATCAAAATTCTTACAAGTGCTGCTGGTGAAAAAAGTAGACTACAGCTAGGTGCTGCTACAAGTAGACTCCTTCAGAGCTAGCTTCAGTAGTAGATATAGGGAAGACGCAGACTCGCGAAACGCCGATACATACGTCCATTCAGAAGATCTCACTCGGGTTGAATTGGTCAGCTATGAAGGAAAGATCAGACAGACAGATCAGATATCTCTGATATAGAGAGAGGGAAAGATCAGATAAGCAAGATAGAGATAGTAATTCAAAAATCATAGTCAGGTAGGACAGGTAGGAGTCAAAGAAAAGATAGTGAAATACTACTAAGGTGAAACATGTGGGATAAAAAGAAAGATGGGTCAATCCGGTCATAAACTATTCAGAATATGGAAACTCTTATTCACAGGTACAGGTAGGAAACCATAATTCACAGGTAGAATAAGAACTAGGCTTCCGGATTTGATTCTTGGTAGAAACTCTTTTCTTCCTCAGGTGGAAGAGAGTACGTTTATACAGAAAGCTACCCCATGGAAAGGTAGCTGATAGAAAGGTTCCTGACAGATAGTCAGACACTGAAAAGAACTAGGAAGGGAGTAGGTCTTGTGCTTTCATACTGGACAAAAAAAAGGATAGATAGGGAAGTGAGGTAGCTAGTCAAATGGACTTTTCTGAAAGGGAGATAGAGAAATGAGCTTTGGAGAAAGGAAAGGTAGATAGTAAACTGATAGTCAAATGGGCTTTTCAGACTTATAGCTAGTAAAGACACTTGAATTGTGAGTTTAAGAAAGGGCTAGTCAGACTCAGAATCTGACTATTGAGATGGGAATAGCCAGACACCTCATGCGAGAACTAAAGAGAACCCTGACCTGGCCTCATGCAAAAACTAAAGAGAACCCTGGCGACAAAAAAACCTATCCTAAAAGCATAAATGCATTTGTTGAAGACTCAAATAAGTTATGAAAAAAAAAAAGAGAAGCAAATAAAATATACACTTCTTTTCTATTAAAAAGCAAATAGAATCAAATAAGTTGAGCTACAGAGACTCTGAATTACGATAACAGTGATTGGATTAATGACGTCGGAAATCAATGTTACGCAGCAGATGAGATAGATAGAACTAGGGATTCTGACTCCTATATTAAGTTCCGTCAGACATAAATGTTGAGCTCCTTGTTTTCAAGAAATTCATTGAAACTTAGTTGAAAAAACAAACTCATCCGGAAAGGAAATAGAACCCGCATTGAAGAACAGAATCTCGTGCGTCGCGCTCGTGGTCTTACTTAATAGAATGAGCTATTCGGATTCTTAATACAATGAACTAGGAAACAAGTGCTGGTGACTTCGAAACTCTAAAAGAGGTACTTTATTGTGGTTAAAGTTCGAATGAAAAAAAGG
This sequence comes from Zingiber officinale, assembly GCF_018446385.1. Classification (NCBI taxonomy): domain Eukaryota; kingdom Viridiplantae; phylum Streptophyta; class Magnoliopsida; order Zingiberales; family Zingiberaceae; genus Zingiber; species Zingiber officinale. The sequence goes on from NC_055995.1 coordinate 10,177,308, forward strand.
GATATTTACTCATTGAACCATTTCAATTCAATAGGGTATTTAAACTCAGTGCACATTAAACTAGAGTTTGAGTGTGATAGATGAGTTAATGCTTTGAACACTCAATTCCATATTCGTTATTGTCTGTAATCATATCTGAATAGATCGAAACCGTGAGACTCGAATAGACCCTTAGGCATAAAATGAAATGAGCTAGCTAAACTTTGCCCTTAGGAATTAATTGAGTGAGCCTTCCTGGTATGGTAGGGCTTTACCCGGGGGATTGAATGTTGTTAGTGAAATGAGACTTAGGAAATAGAGTCAATGATTGAGTTGATGACTCGTTAGGAATTTAGTGAGCTGAGAATGAACTCCAGATAACTCAAAGAATATATCCTCAACCTATATGCGCATTTCTTGAACATAAAATGAGTTTAACTGCAGATGCACTCAAGGGTTAGTTGAACTTCAGATGTGCCAGACGTACCTCAAATGTTCCCGTAAGGAATAAAATGAGATGAGCTCAACCTTGACTTTCCAGTTAGGCAGAGCAGGAAATTAGATTCCTCATTTGTAAACTCAGATTTCCATGACTGGCATTGATTGGCTTAACTAAGATTTATATGAGTCTGATTGGACTGACAGGCATTGATTTCTCACTTAATTTCTTCTTTAGCATTCCTCAAATGTTCCTGTAGGTATATTTTAGCTCGGTACGTCCTAGTCTCTATTATCTGGAGTGAAACTCTAGGAGTCATCTGGAGTCAAACTCTAGTCTAACCCCTACCCTAGCCTACTGATTAAGAAGCTGTAACACTAACCGAGCTATTCTAAGCTATTCTTAGTCTCGTCTCTGAACTCCTACTGTCTCGTAACCCCTACAGTTTCTAAGCCCCTACAGTCTTTGTCTAGGAACCCCTGGAGTCTCGTAACCCCTATGGAGTTTATGAGCCCCTACAGTCTTTGTCTAGGAACCCCTGGAGTCTCGTAACCCCTATGGAGTTTATGAGCCCCTACAGTCTGTCTCTTCGCCCCTTTGCCTGTCGGCTCAGCTCTTCGCCCCTCGTGATTAATAAGTAGTAACTGAGCTTCTATTCCTAGCTATAACGCTATTCTGAGCTTCTATTCCTAGCTATTCATTAAAGGCATTTGGTTCTTGATGGATACTTGGTTCTAGGTGAGGGAGTGATTGATTCCCTAGTCGGAGATCACGAGTGTCGGGTCATATGAGTAGGGAATATACGTGTTATGGATATAAGTTGGAGAATCACTCGTTTTCATCTAGCGGGTACGTCAGAGTCTCTATCAAACTAGGTTAAGTAAGAGTCGAATTCAACTAATTTCATGCTCAACAAACTAATTTCATGCTCCACAAATGCATAACAGGAACATTAATGAAACTAATTGCGAAATCAATTCCTAACCCTAATGCCAAAGTCAGTCAAGGTTGAGCTAATTTCATGCTCAACAAATGAGGTATCTTTGAATCCCTTGAGTGCATCTTCAGTTAAACTAATTGAATCTAATTTCATGCTCACTAACAACATTTATGTTTTTTCTTTGAATCCCTTGAGCTATTCCTATGAGTTCCCTTGAGCTATTCCAAGCTGGCATCATAAGTTCAACTCATTTCATTTTCAGCTCACTGAATTCCGTTAGGTCAAGGCATTATAAGTGAAATAAGTCTCATCTCATCCTAACGGTATATTTGAGTTTGATCCCTTTGAGCTATTCCTATTCTGAGCTGGCATCAGAAGTTCAACCCAGAACTGAGCTATTCTTAGCTGTAACGCTATCGCTTTTAGCCTATTCTAAGCTATTAAATATTGTTTTATAGTAAGAAATTACCCCAACTGTAACAAATTCAAATAATATGTGGTTCAACAACCCCTCCAAATGAGGAATCAACCCACTGTAGCAAATTCAAATTCATATTAAATGAAACCCTCTAGTCCGCTAATACCAACAGCAAGAGTCGCGCACACGGATCGAACAGAGTCGCGCACAAAGGAGCTTTTTTTTTCCCTACTAATCCAGAAAGGATTTCTTTCCTACCCTACAGGAGGGAGATTACCTGAAACGAATATGTCATTCCCTATAATACCCTGAGCTTACCCTACTAAACCTTAAGAGCTTAAGAGCACCTTTTATGAGCTTACCCTCAACCTTGAGGACCCTTTTTCTTTATGAGCTTACCCTCAACTTTAAGAGGACCTCTATCTCTCTTTTATGAGCTTACCTTCTTATACCCTACCGAGCTTATTCTATTAACGAACTCAGAAAATCTCCCTACCGAGCTCTTTGGATTAAGCCTTTTAAGAGCTCATTTCTATTAGTCCTGAAATTCAAATAGAATACCAAGAGCTCAAGAGCTCATTCGATTAAGAGCATTCTATGAATATGCATATCCTACCGAGCTTATTCTATTAATGGACATAAAGCCAAAGCTCAACCGCTCTTTTTCTATATAATAATATCCTTAAGAGCTCAAGGATCCCCTACACTAACCCCAAGCCTAAAAGAGGGTAATCGCTCAGTCTTACCTTACTTTAACTTAAGTCAATGGCTCAGTCTTTTAAATGAGGAAAAACGTTATTCATAGCTGGAACTCAAAAGAAGTGAGCAGGAACTCAAACAATAGGTCACTCTCAATTTATGAGAAAAGAGGTCAACCAATCACTAATGATGGAAACCAATTAGTATTTATAAGAGGTGTTAGCTCTTCTCCTCGCTAGGGTACATCAAATTTTCTATCATTTGTATCTAAATACCCCTAAAGGTATCCCATGAATTGAATAAAGGAACCCTACTACATAAGGCTTCAGACCAACGGGAACCCCAAGAGCTCAGTTGAAATGAAATGAAAAAGCAAGAGCTCAATTACCCATTAAATAAACTTCTAATGGGTACCCTACAATCAATCTCGAGATCCTACAATCTTCAAGGAGACCCTACCCTACCTCCACTAAAGCCCTATCCTACCATCTCCAATAAAGGTAAAGGGGACCCTACCAGTAGGCGCATCCCCAAATGTGATGTACACCCTTTAGCCTCAAATTGATTTGAATATATTATAAAAACTCTAAGTCCTCTTAACAATTTTGGCAGAAAATATTATGACTAACTATTATAACTAACAAAAGAGGAATGAGCTCATTATATTGCACTTCTCTCTAATACAATGAATCAAATTTTAACCTATTAAGCACTTTTAATTTATGGAGGATGTAAAGATTTTCTAAAAGTCTAGTGATATATATAACCTTGTATAAAGTGTTGAATTGTTGGGCAAACACGGTTTGATAATGATGATAACATAAACACTTTTCAAAATCATCTAAATGAATATAACAACTATAAGAGGGAGTAGCACCAAGAAATCTAGCATTATTGTGCAAGTTGGGAATAGATTACGACACACAAAAATACAAAGATTTGAAAGACATAACGACAAGAACCTACCTTGCAACTAGCAACAACTCCTTGAAAGACAAACTAACAGTTGTATCTATACACCAAAACTAACCAATTAAGTTTGACAGATGTAGAACCACAAGCAACCAAACACTCATATCAAATATAGAATCTCCCCAATTATAATATTTATTGACTTGAAACACCGGTTATAAAAACCAAGGATGAAACACAACCAAATTTCAGGCCGAGCAAAAATGTATGGGCATATGGGCATATAATACCATGATTCATAGAAACAAGTGGATAAAAGCCTTCCTCAAATACAAATCTAAGCCAAAATTACCTCAAAAGTCTTGGTCTTCACGCCTACAAGTGGGATCTCAACTAGATATGTCAAACAATCTCCGCACAACTTTCAGACCCTAAATGAAGCAAAATCACACATCAAACACTACCAAAGATATAAATAAAAAGAAAGTATAATTAATTCAGATCAGATCTGATCTCGGACAAACATCGCCTTCGACATATCACTTCACTCAACACACAAAATTGCAACATCGAAGAGAATGAGGAATCCAAATAATTTGAAGCTACAAAAGAGAAAGGAGAGTAGAAACAAGATGTTGACCGTCGTTTCAATGAGTTGGCTCGACAAGTTCCCCTGCTCCAAACCCTAGGTCTGCTTTGATGGACAGACGGCAGGGAAGGAAGAAAATGGACGAACTCGCGAGAGGCGACCATTGCTGTGGATACTCCAAATCAGAAGAGTAGGAAGAAGATGTTTTGGATCAGTAGGCAAAAAGGGCGACTGCGCTCGCAAGATGTTTTGGATCGGTGGAATGAGGACTTGAGGAGCGGAGGAGGAAGGAGGGCTTTTAGGGTTTCGTGATCGGGAGGTCTAATTGTAATATTGCAGAAATGGATCTTGGCCGTTAAAATTTAAAGAGACGGAGGAGATTAAGTACCATGTCACCCTTATGAGGATCTATCATGAGGGTAGAATGGTAATTATGACGATAAGTAAATCCTAATGAATATCTTCCTTGTTTAATGGGACGGTAAATAAATTTGTGTAACGGATTAAGACTTTTGAAAAATATTTTTTAGGGCATATTTGATAGTTATATAAATTAAGCTTACGTAAGAGTAGAAGCCCCAAAGGGGGAATTAAGAATTTATTTGATAGGAGACAATAGTATTTTCCCTTAGAGATGGAAAATTCGTCCACCCGGCTTCATAAATTTGCAAATTCTTCCTCAACTAGTTAAAAGAATGAAATTGGTTGATATCATGACGATACTAGGTAGTATAGATATCATTATGGGAGAAGTTGATCGTTGAAATAATAATTGATACGACAGAAGTACAAACTATCAATTCTTTTTCTACATCGGAATCCTTAAAAGAGGTCCATGGGCTCATATGAACTTTTGTACCCATAGATTATGATATATTTATTTTATTAAGATAATGAATATAAAAATTAATTATCACATAATGTTTTTTTAATAAACATTATGTATATAAAATTAAACTATTGCTAAACTAAGAAAATATAGAATAATTCGATTATCTCCATTTGATCTGAGATTTTAATACGATAAAGCATTAAATATTTTTTTAAAAATATTTTTATTTAGTTATACTGATAAAATGATATCATTAATTAAATTATTTATTTGATTTATCTAATTTTTTTCAATTAACTTAAATTATATAGTTTATTTAATTTATTTAAATTATTCAACTTGCATCAATAATTCAAGTCATTTGGTTGATAAATTTATTAAACATTCATTTTAACACAGTTTTTTATAAATTTCAGTTCAATTTCTTTACTAATCATCTGCCAAGTTTATTTAACTCAAATGACTTAATAGATTTGACTAACTTTATCTAATTAATTTATTCATCTTCAGTTAATGAAGGTAGAAAAATGAATTAAATTTTATTTTAATTCAAACTATCCAATAAAATAAATTTATAATTTTGAAACACTATAAAAAATATCAATGACCAATTAATAATAAAGAATAATATATAAAATTAATTATTAGGTGAGTACACTATAAGTTATGTTGTTAAGAATAATATAAAAAAATTTGATTATTAGGTCGAGTACATTATAAGTCATGTTGGAGATTTTGCGTGATTTACCTTTTCTGTGTTGGCCTTAGACGGAGTTGGCGGGGACACTGGGGGGAACGTATTCGTCTTTTGTCATAATGTTAGAGATTTTGCGTGATGTATAACAATTAATATTTATATATCATTATCATAAAAAGTAACAACTGAGTGCTCGGATATATGTCTAGGCTTTCGAATTTATACGTCTATGAATGTGCAAGTAAAGATGTGCAGGCTAATTGATATTTAGTCCATATTTATTTTCCATGATAGTTTTATTTTGATTCGTAATTTAATTTTTTATTGATAAAAATTAATTTACCGTTAGAACTTAAGTTTGGTTAATAAATTTAAAATATTTATTGCTTATACTAATTGATATATTTTAAAAATACTTTAAAAAATTAAAAACATATTTAATATCGTACTATTTATTTATCGATAAATTTTTATGTTTTTCTTTATCTTTTTACTGCTTCGTTATCTTGTGCCCTTGCTCCTCTACAAGTTATTATTCATACTTTTTTTTTATAATTCATCATCGATGTTTACCAACTAAATATTTTTGTCTAAATAAATTTAATTGATAATTTATCAAATTTGAAATTGATAAAAAAATATAGCATGATACATGAAGCTCTCACTAATGTAGGATCCTAGGGAAGGGTCTTCATCTTTCAACACAGTGACTATATCTACTGCTCGAACTGTTGGTGCAGTTTGCACTAATGATCTAACTTAGATTTTATAAACGAGATTCATTCCCCCCTCCTCGTTGTTTTCAATCCTACACGAGTTTGTTACCTCTTGGTCACGCAACAATAATTTTACCGCTATGTCAAGACTTCCCTTTATCGAAGTTAAAATTGATCGATAATTTTTTTTTAAAAAAAATAGCAATTAAAATGTATAGTAATAGTTATTAGACAATATTTTATTTAATATTATATAATATTTTATTGACAAAATTTAATATTATTTATTTAATTAAAAAATTATTATACAATATATATTATATTTTAATAAATTATGCTCAAAATTTTAACCTAATTTTTTATTTTTAAAATTTTACTAATAGAGAAGTGGGATTTGGGAAAACCCCAAAATAATCTTTTGCCGGGTATAAAATTATCCTTTCAAATTTTACTAATAAAATTAAATGTCGCTAGTAATATTTTTAATCTTTAATTTTTAAGAAAATATTAAGGCCTTAAAAAAAATCATTCTACCAAGGGCCTCATTGAGATGGTCGTGAATCTACCATAACATTTTTTGAGGAACATTGTTTGCTATAGATTACATTCATTACAATGTATACTCGAGAGCATGTATGGAGAGTAATTTTTTTTTTTTTTTGAAAAAATTCTCCTCTCAAAATATAATTATTATAATGTGTTTCTATCCTCGTATATTGATATTGAACCTATGAAATAAACTATTGTATGATTTTTTTTTTTTTATATATTCAAAAAATTAAAAACATATTTATTATATTTATAAATTATTTATTGTAAATTAATTTCATAAAAAACTTTTTTATTTAATTAGTCTCAAATATCCATAAATAATATTGTTGGTGTAAACTACCTCAGGTTAAGATTGACCAAGTTCGGGTTGGCTCGATTTTGGATTTTGATATTCGACAATATGTGAGAGAAAATTTAAGTCAAGAAGGACCAACTACTTAATTTGAGAAATCCAATGGGAAGTTGACAAGAAGAAAGTCGAAGTAGTTCAACGAGGACCGAACATATAATGATCGGAAGTCCAACAAAAAGTTGATAAGAGAAAAAGTCCTAGTAGATTAAGAAGGATTGGACATTTAGTGATCAAAAGTAGGCAAAAGAAAAAGTCAAAGTGGATCAAGAAAGATTGGACATTTAGTGATTAGAAGTCCAATAGGAAGTTGAGAAAAGAGAAAGTCCAAGTGAGTCAAGGAGGACCAAACACTTGATGATCGGAAATCCAACGGAAGTTGGCAAGAGGAAAACTCCAAACGGGTCAAGGAGGACCGAACACTTGACAATTGAAAGTCCAACATGAAGTTGACATAAGGAAAAATCCAAGTGGGTCAAGAAGGATCTGACACTTAGTGATAGGAAGTCCAACGGGAAGTTGTTAAGAGAAAAAGTTTAAGTAAGTCAAGGAGGATCAAACACTGGGTGATTGAAAGTCTAACAAAAAGTTGACAAGGAGAAAGTCCAAATGGGTCAAGGAGGATCGGACACTTGGTGATAAAAAGTCCAAGTGGGTTAAAAAAGATCGGACACTTGACATGAGTGAGGAAACTCTAGCGAGTCAGGTTGATTAGATGGTTGGCAACGTGGAAGTTCCAATAGGTCACGGATGAATGAATGTTAGGAAGAGGAAGTCATGGTTGGTTGATGTCAATCGGATACTAGGCAAGACATGATTTCAGTCATGGAAATACTGAAATTAAGGTTATCAATCGATTGGTGATGGCCACCAATCGATTGACAAACCCTAAACTCAAAATTCCGAGTTTGTTGCTCTAATCGTTGAGCTATTCTAATCGATTAGGAGTCTACTGAGCAAACAAAAGGTGTTCAAATTGAGTGGGACAATTGATTAGGTAGTGCCAATCGATTGGTGCTATCAATTAACTGTGTTTTCTCGAGCAAACAGAAGGGTTCAGAATTAATTGAGGTAATTGATTAACTACGTTTTCTCAAACAAACAAAAGGATGCAAAATCAATTGAGATAATTGATTAGCATCGAACAATTGATCAGTGTGGCTTGTTGGTGCGGGAAGCATCTGACGATCGAACCTGAGTTTTTTTAATGGCAAAGAATTCAAAGTTAAGGTTATCTGTAATCTAATGTGTTTGAATGAGTTTGCAGGAAAAGTCCTAAGGTATCTTAGGCAAAAGTCCTAGCTGCAGTTAGGCAGGCAGAAAATCCTAAAGGGTGGTAACCCTAAGCGGAAAGCCTTGGCGAGTCGAGATTTTCGGACGAAAGTCCTAGAATCTAAAACTCTAGGTGAAAATCCCGGTGTTGCGGATCGGGTGGAAAGTCTGAACGGGTCGTGGAGCGGACGTCCAGCGGAAAGACCTGAAGACTCGAGCGCTAAGAAAAAACTCAGTCGATCTGGAGGATCGAACAGGCAATAGGTATACTCTCCTGAGTGGAGTAGGTGAGGACGTGTTCCCCGCTGAGGGAACAATAGGTGTCGGTTCAACCTAGGGTTTCTGGACGGAAATCCAAAGTCAGAACCGAACAGTCCGGAGTCTTCAAATACTTTTGTTATCATGTTTATAGTATTCTAACTTTGTTTTGCAGGATATGTTGTTGTTTTGTGGACTAACGTATCTTGCAGGATGTAAAAAGAACTCAAATCCTCGGATAAACAGTGTCCGGAGTGCCTCCATGGAGCTTGGAGGTGCCTCGGATTCTTTGGCAGAAGCTGCGCAGAAAGCCAGGTTGAAGGCGCCCTCATGGAGTGCTGAGGTGCCTCGGATGGCTTGGAGGCGCCCTCAAGGGCATTGGAGGTGCCCTCAAGAGGATAAGCTGCAAGAGTTGCAGATCATATCCACGCTGTTGATCCGGGCCTTCGGAGGTGCCCTCAAGGGCCTTGAAGGAGCCCTCAACGGCTTATATCAGCCAGACTCGACCAGCAGCTTGACACAACACTTTCCAAGCAACCTTTCTTCAACGCACTGCTAACGAGACGATCCGACTGAGCTACAACAAGACACCGACGACCAGAAGCTTCAGTTTTACGATTCGCTTGTGTCGGTATAATTTTCAGTATAGATTAATTGTAATATTCATTTGTAATCTTTTGTGAGATTATAGTTGTTGCTCAAAGTAAACGCTCAACAAGCGTGGGTCTTAGAGTAGGAGTCGTCCCAGGCTCCGAACAAAGTAAATCTTGGTGTCCCTCTGTGTTTCTTTATTTATTATTTCTGATGCATTTATTCTAAGATCTCCGAAATGAAAAGTGAAAGCAACGAGCGCTATTCACCCCCTCCCTCTAGCGTGTTTCTATCCAACAATTGGTATCAGAGCGGGGTCACTTCGATTTGGTGTAACCACTAAGTGATTTTCAATTTTTCGAAGTCGATCAGAATTGGTATTATTGCCACCTTCTGATCTAGTTTTTTTTCTTTCGTAATCAAATTTTTTCTCGAAGTTGGTGCAACACCACTCAAGTTCGCGTGTTTATTTTTTTTAAATCCGCGCTACTAATCCAAAACCTAAAATTGGAATCTTTGTTGTTTATTTTTCTGTGTGCGAGATTCATTTCTCAAATGATCCATCAAGAAGGCTACAGCACAGCCCGCCGTCCGCTCTTCACCGGTGAAGATTTCGGCTACTGGAAAGGCCGAATGGAGTCATACCTCTAGACCCAGTTTGAGATGTGGATGATCGTCAAGATTGGGATCTCGCTTCCACTCGACGTCTCAGGAAAACTAGTTTCGTGCGAGAACTGGTACGCAAGTGTAATAAAAAAGATTGAAGCCAACGCCAAAGCGACCTACACCCTCCAATGTGGATTAACGAAGGAGGAGCTGAACCACGTCGGCCCGTTCTCGAGCTCCAAAGAATTGTGGGAAAAGTTGATCAAGTTGCACGAGGGCACGTCCGACACAAAGGTAAGTAAGCATGACTTACTGTTTAATAAATTATATAATATTAAAATGCAAGAAGGTGAGACGGTTAGCCAGCTTCATTCCCGTATACAAGATCTGCTCAACGGACTCCATGCAATCGGACAGAAAGTGGAGAACTGATAATAGTTCATTTTTGTCGCGAATTGGGCATCAAACAATGAAATACCAAACCCCTCCTACGCTAATGTAGCATAGGAATGACTCGGGTTGTTCGCCAACGAAAGTAACGATATGATGGTAAACTTAGGATCATATGTTATTTCTATTTTTGGGGTTCCCAATATGAAAAAGGGGGTTTGGATTTTAATTCTAAACCTAACAAATTAAAAGCAAGACAAGTAAGAAACTAATCTAATCCTGGAATGAAATCTAATTAGGTGCCAACAATTAATCTACAACGCATTGTCACTCTACGCTGTGGGTTAATCATCAACACGATTAAACTAAGGATTGAAATAACGAAACATCAAATGAAAGCTAATCTAAATAATGAAAGACAATATAAGCAATGAAACTAACCCTAATAAATAAAAGACATTACAAGTAAAGAAATCCCTATCTAACCTAAAGGAAGCATCTATGAAATTAAGCATGGAACGAAACCTAAAGTATTAAAGAAATCTAACCTAACCTAACCTAATTGCATTTAATCAAAACTATAACTTAACAAAATTGAACGAACAAGACAAAGTAAGAATTAACCGAACTAAAATGCATCAAAATAAACCTAACTATTGGTTGAAGCATTTGGTCGAACACATTGTGTGCATTAAACTAATTAAGCATAATACGTGCAATTTAAACATGGGAAAATCTAGTTCAATACAAATATTCAACCACAAAACATTAACACAAATAAACTAATCTAATCAACAGTAATAAACTAAGAAAATCCAACCACAATCCACACTTCTTCTTCGAATACCAACAACTACCCTTCACCGTCACACGAGGACCCGGCTCGGAACCCCCAAAGCCGGTGGAAGAAGCAATCTGCTGGTGGCTGCACGCTTCGACAACAGTGGGATGATACGGATCTTCCAACAGAGACCCTCCACTGGAAATGGCTGGAAGTAGTAGGCGCCCAGGCAAAGCTTCTCTACGACCTTGAAGGGTCCAGACCATGGAACCTCTAACTTGGTGACATCATCGACCGACTTGACCTTCTTCCAAACGAGATCGTCTCGACCTAGAATGACCTCGGGATCACCCTCCGGTTGTAGCTTTATTTCATCCTCTATTGATACGCCATCAGCCGAACGCCTACTTTGGCATGCGATTCGTCCACCAAGTCCAGCTCCAAAAGCCTCCGCTCGGCGTTGCCCTCGTCATAGTGCTGCATCCGATCGGATTCCACTCCAACTTCCATGGGGATGATCACTTCACCGCCGTACACCAGGTGAAAGGGAGTTGCCCCGGTCCACTCTTTTGGGATCATGCGGATTGCCCACAGCACGCTTGGAAGTTCGTCGACCCAGCTACCACCGACGTGGTCGAGCCGAGCGCGTAAAATTCACAAAATCTCTCGATTGGCGATCTCTGCTTGTCCGTTGCTCTGCGGATAGACCACAGAAGTGAAGGCATGTTAGATACCATAACCTTCATACCATTCTTTGAGCTTATGACATAGAAACTGTCTTCCGTTGTCTGCCACGAGCCACCGTGGTATGCCGAACCGACATATGATTTGCTGCAAAATGAACTTTATGACCATCTGTTCAGTTATCCTTGCCAACGGCTCAACCTCCACCCATTTTGAGAAGTAGTCTACAACCAAGATCAGAAACATCCACTGGCCGGTTGATAACTATGTCTGTCACACTCGTAAATCAAATTAACAAATGTTTTTTCCACTGAACCCTTTAATTTCACAATAACGTTGTAATAACGAGCCCACGATCGATCTCGAGGAACCAACGGTAGAATGTAATTTAGGATTGTCTTTTATTTCCTATTTTTGGGGTTTTAGTATGTAAATGGGGGAGTTTAAGCTTGAATCTAAATCTACAAAAGTAAAGCACAGCGAATAAGAAATTAATCTAAAGTAATAGTGAAATCTACTTGTGTGCCAACAATCAAACCATAATGCATTGTCACCCTACATTATAATTTAATCATCACCACACTTAAACTACATATGAAATTACTAGACAGAAATAAATCTAATCTAAAGCATGATTTAAACCCTAATTTGAAACCTACAACTTATCAATTAAACAAGCTTCAAAGAAGACTTAAACTAAGCTTCAATTAAGTAAAGAAATGCTAAACTACTTGCTAAAACATAACAACCATTAAAATAAATCTGTTCTAAGCTGTTGAACAGTAAGAAAAAGAACTAGAATGAAATAAAAACCAATCCTCTCACAATCAACTCACAAACTTCATACTCTTGTCGTCACACAAGAGTACCAAAATTGAAACCACCCAATTTCAAACCTCAGTGGAGATTCTAAGCTGCAAATCAATTCGAGGAATGCTCACAAGTGCTGACGGACTACCCCCGACACGCTGGAAACAACCCGAACCCAAGAAAATGCCGAAAATGCTGGAAATCTGCTATCGGAGCTCTCTAGATCTGAGATGATGTTGCGGACTACGGATGGGCATCGGATGAAGCTCAATAACGTCGGCGGACCACCTCCAAGCGCCACTGATGGGAATCAGAGTCGCCGATTGGAAGACCACCTCCAAATCGGGCTGCAACAGAGAAGATCCGAGAGCAGATTTCCGTCAGAGAGAACACCCAACGACAGTTCCAAATGATCGGGATGAGCTGCTGTAGAGATTATCCACCGAGGTTGAAGCTTGAGAGAATGATCGGAGAAAGGAAAGGGGCCGAAATCCGGAGAAGACACCGCCGGGACGAAGCTGCGCTGTGGAGGAGTCGACGAAGGCACTGTATCACTGTAGCTTCTCTTTTGAATCAGACCTGGATCTGATTGGACGGCTGGGATTGATTTGGAGCTAAATCAACGGTGAAAGCTTGCCCAAAATCCGATCCGAAAATACTGATCTTGATCTAGAGTCTGGATCTACCCTCCCTTAGGTCGGATCAATCAGATCATCACTGGATGGCCCAGATCTACCGATCTTCAATGAACGGCCCAGATTAATCTGGCTGGATCAATGGCTGGATGAACTCAGATCTGGATCAGAACTTCTGGATCTTTATCAATGGCTTAGATCTGCTCCTCATTAGGTTGGATCAGCCAGATCTTCAACGGATGGTCCAGATCTGTCCTATTCTTGATGAACGGCCCATAATGCTCCAAAGCTTGATCTTCTTGTTTGAACTCCGATTCGAGCCCAATTTCGGTCCAAATAGATCCAAAACCAAGATCCTTAGATGCCTACAAAATAAGAATCAAATATTAGCACCAAATAATATAAAAATAAAGTAATTTGTAATTAAGTCTAAAAAATACACACAATGCATAAAATGTGATGTAATCATTATTTTAACCTATGAAATCAACATCAAACCATGCATATATGAATCAAAATAATGCAATGAAATCATGGTTATCAAATCCCCCACACTTAGTCTTGAACGCCCCGTGCAAGTTAAGAAAACTAAAAATTATCTTCATAGAAAATTCCCTAGCAATATCTAAAAGATAGTAAAAAGAATTTAACTAAGATCATCTAAAGATCACCAACAATCATGTATACAATCCAAACAATAATCAGTAGGTATGGTAGTTTTAATCCAAATGAAAAATTAAGCAAGATGCAATCTCACAAGGTATTTACCTAATCTATCTCTCACACTCAAACATGTGTATATATGTGGAGCTCACTCAATGCAACTCACAACATTTCACTACTATAAGCTTGCTTATTTTCTACTTCTCCACCACCATAAACATAGCATACATGAATCAAAAGGAATTTATCATGAAGAATTGAAATGGAAGCAAGAAGAACAATGAAAGTAAGTGAAATAGGCAAAAGAAAAGGCATCAATGAAGAGAAAATGAGAAGATGAGAGTATTGGAGGAATTTACTTGATGAGTTGACCATTTTGATGTAAAAAGAGATGAATACCATTTGTTTTTATCAATTCAACGTATCAATCTAACCTCCCCTTGAATTTGATGACTAACAAAGAATCTTGATACTTTTTCTCCACCTTTGATACACTCTTTTTATTTGCCATTTTCCAATTTTTTTTTCTTTTCACTGTTTTCCCACTTGTTTCCATCACTTGAAACTAAAAACAATCTCACATCAACTTGCCAAGAAGAATCCCCTCCCCCACACTTAAATTGTCGGCCGTCTCGGACAATTAAACTCATCATCAGAATTCAGAATTCAGTAACTTCTCCTTTAATTTGCAAGTTTTTGACAATTCAGCTAGGCTCAGTTGCAAGCACTCCACTCTGCACCCAAAAATCAATTTCAGAACTAGCACTAAATTCTGCATTTCTAGTTTTACTGGACTGGTACTATTCAGAATTCAAGTGACCAAGCAATTTGGTTCAAAACATCAATTCCAATAAGAGCTCAGATCATTACGGCAAAGTAGTTCAACAATCGAATTCATTCGGAACTAAACAGCTTGACAATTTCTACACTGTAGTTTCAAAAACCAACTCACTGGAGTAGTATGCTCTGGACAATAGCAGGCTTGCTGGATTCCCAACTTATCAACAGCTTCAACAGCAAATTCCAATTTGACTCATCAATTTCAGTATGTCAATTTGCTAATTTGTTTCTCCAGCAGCAACAAGGTAAAGAATAGAATTTCAGAAACTCAACTTTCTGGATTTCCATTTCAGAAATCAGATTATCAATCACTTGCTGTCACTTGTTTCCTAAACCCTTTGAGAGGTGCATTAATTGAGTTTTTCACTGACAGCAAATTGCCACAAAAACTTGGCACATAAATGTCAAAGTTGACACATTCAGAACTGGCAGTGACACTTTTAAGAGTCAAAATTAGTGTATCTCCAGCCAATACAACTTAAGTTGAGCAGTTTCAGAGGTAAAATTCATAGGAAAACTTGAAGAGGATTTGTACAAAACATGTATCAAGCATGTTATCGAAGATACCTTCTTTCCATATTCTGGTTCACAATTCCAGCAATTCAACTTCTGCACTTGAATCTCTGTGCTCTGGTTTCTTCATACAAATCATTGCACATGATTGCAGAAATAAGAAACTGATTTAAGTTTCAGATTTAAAGAAATGACAAACTCTTCACAAATGCACCAAATCAGTAACTCCTAACAGTTACAAAATTCCAGCTCCTTAAACCTCCACAATTCAGAAATAAGAATTCCTTTCTGCATTCAATTTCAGCATTTCAAATTCTGTGTTCTGCACTTCTGTTTCCTGCATTCTCAGTAAGCTTAAGAAAGTTGTAGCTGATCAAAACCCACACACTAAATTGGCAGTAAAAAGTATGTTTTTATAAACAGGTATTCTACTAATTTCTTGCACTAGAAAAATTGGAAAGTCTGGAGTTGACACACAATTTCAAGTCAACAGCAGCACAGATTTCAATTCTGTCACAAAGCAACAACACAGTTTCAAAATCAAGGATTTAATTCGGTTCCTGCAGTAACCATCTTCTTAGGATTCCTCTTAACTAAAGTACAAGCAACTTCAACTACTAGATTAAGTGTAGTCATTTCAATTTCCATTTTAATTCTCATACTGCAGAATCATCTCATACTGCACCACAGAATATGCAGGTTTCCAGAATTTCTATTCAGTTTCCTGACTTTGTGCCAACTAGTCATCATATAGCCACCAAAAGTTCCAATTCCTTTTAATAGAGCTAATTAAGTTCTAATATATCTCATTGTGTGCCATTCCACTTCTGCCATAATTTACAATATGCAGATTCCAATAAACAGAATTCAGCACTTCATTGAGTTTCCAGCAACTTGAAATTTTCAGAATTTTAGTCTTCTTTCCTCTTGGTTATCTGGACTATAGAACATATCATTAAGCACTTAGTGCACAACAGCTTGAAGTACTTCCATTTAAATTTACATATTGATTCATGGTAGATAAATTCCAGCAGCCACAAAAGCCCAATATCTCTTCATTTATACCTCACTGTTTTGAGCAACTTGATACTTACATGTTTTGTAAAATTCAGTTAGAAGAAGGCATTGAATAAAATGCGAAACTATTTGCTACATAAAGTGTAGGTTCTTCACTAAATTCCCCACTGAATTGAGAGCTATTAATATGGAATTGGTACAACACCTCAACAAAACTGCAGTTGAGTGCAGATTTCAATCTGTTCACTTCTTCTAGTGCCCAACTTCACACACTGTAACAAGGTAGTCAACAGAATTGCAAGTATCTGAATTGGATCCTCAAACTTACATCTGATAAAAAGTTTTAAAGGAATCTGTAGGCTTAGATCAATGAAGAACTACTACCAGCAATATTGAGTAATCAAACCTTTACTCCAATCCTTTCCTCATAATTTTTCAACAAATACAAACACATATTCCCCTTTCCTCACACTTAATCCTTTATCCACATCTTGGTAAGTTAACTCATCAAGAATTCAACCAAACTCTCAATAGGAGAATATCAAGCAAATATGATCAAAGGTTAGAATGCTTGATGAGAATATTTAAAGAAAAATGTGAAGAAAGGAATTGGAAAGTATGAAGAGGAACAAAATTGACAAAATCCTCAATTTCCATGCACACAAATGCTATTGTGACTTTGAAAAGAAACTAAGCAAGTTCTAGAGTTCAATTGCTATGAGTGCATGTCACACAAAGAAAATAATGAGGTATAGGCTTAAAGTGGTCCTCGCTAGGTAATTTTCATGCAATCAAGTTCAATTGATCAAATTGGAATCCACCACCATTTTAACCAATTTCATGTAAGTAAAGCATCCAATCATGTCACATGACCTAAATTGATGATCAAATTTAAGAAGCTTTTACCATCTTAAAACTATTACTTAGAAAATTCCCATGAAGAATTTATTCAAATGAAATGCTATGTAAACCTAACTAAATGCAAAGTATGAAAATAAAATGCAAAATTGCAAAGTATGAAACTAAAGAAACGTATAACAAATTTATTAACAAAGCATGACTAAAAATTCAAAAGCAAGCTAAATCGGAACCAACCCCCCTTTAATTCCCGGTGGCTGAAGAAGATCTAGAAGAAGAAGCCACCTCGGAAGTGGAGTAATCATGGTTCCACTTAAATTCTTTTTATTCATCTTTTTCCCCTTGAAAACTTTTTCCGGAGGTCGTAGACGGTTCAGTTTTAATACCCATTCCGGAAGCTTATGTTCTCCTACAACATCAATAAAACAAAACACCTCCCACACACATGTGGGGCAAAAAGAAAATAGGAGAATATCAGTGTGGTTTAAAGATATTTCAAGAAATGAATCACAACTAATAAAATCAACAAATGGTACCTCTATAAAATTCTCTGAAAAATTACACAAAATACTCACCTTGTCATCTTGAGAGGTACCTGGAGTGGTGATTGTTACCTCTTTTTCATCAAGAAAATGTTCAGACTCTAGTTCTGGTAAATGTACATCTTTATGTAGTGATTCCTGGGTGCTTGGCTCCATAGCATAAGTCCCTACACTTACATCTTCAATTCTTGGTGATTCTTGAGATAATGCTTCCAGTAAGCATTCCCCTACACATAAATTATCTTCTGCAACAAGACCTGCATCATTCACATCATCTAAAGCAACACTATTAGTAGAATCAGAAATCTGAACAACTACATCATCACAAATAAAACTAGAAAATTGTTGTGAAGAAATAGAAGTAGTGTCAGGCCTGACAAGATCTCGACAATCCACCTCTTCACTGGCTCTTTGTGCTTGTAACTGATTAATAGATGATACTATCTGATCTAACTGACTCTGTATATTCTGTATCCTTGCAAATTGCTGCTCTTGATGCTCTCTCATTTGTTGCATAACTTCATTGCATTTCCACATTGATTCTTCAATTTGTTCTTGTGCATCCTCAAACCTATTCCGTTGCTCCATAGGTAGGTAGGACTGATATTCAAGCTGGTAAAACTGAGTCTGAGGCTGATAACTTTCCCTCCAATCTCCAAAATACGGATAAAATGGATCCATGGTAAAAAAAATTTCCTGTTCTTACACTGATAACTAGTAAATAAAATCAGAAGACTCATGAACAAATAAAATCAAACACATGGATATATAATCATGAAAGCAATTAAACAACAAATTTTTTAAAGTTTTCCAAAATAAAAACAATCCTAAAATTACCAAACACTGCATATAACAATTTCCCCGGCAACGGCGCCAAAATTTGATAACTATGTCTGTCACACTCGTAAATCAAATTAACAAATGTATTTTCCACTGAACCCCTTAATTTCACATTAACGTTGTAATAACGAGCCCACGATCGATCTCGAGGAACCAACGGTAGAATGTAATCTAGGATTGTCTTTTATTTCCTATTTTTGGGGTTTTAGTATGTAAATGGGGGAGTTTAAGCTTGAATCTAAATCTACAAAAGTAAAGCACAGCGAATAAGAAATTAATCTAAAGCAATAGTGAAATCTACTTGTGTGCCAACAATCAAACCATAATGCATTGTCACCCTACATTATAATTTAATCATCACCACACTTAAACTACATATGAAATTACAAGATAGAAATAAATCTAATCTAAAGCATGATTTAAACCCTAATTTGAAACCTACAACTTATCAATTAAACAAGCTTCAAAGAAGACTTAAACTAAGCTTCAATTAAGTAAAGAAATGCTAAACTACTTGCTAAAACATAACAACCATTAAAATACATCCGTTCTAAGTTGTTGAACAGTAAGAAAAAGAACTAGAATGAAATAAAAACCAATCCTCTCACAATCAACTCACAAACTTCATACTCTTGCCGTCACACAAGAGTACCAAAATCGAAACCACCCAATTTCAAACCTCAGTGGAGATTCTAAGCTGCAAATCAATTCGAGGAATGCTCACAAGTGCCGACGGACCACCCCCGACACGCTGGAAACAACCCGAACCCAAGAAAATGCTGAAAATGCTGGAAATCTGCTACCGGAGCTCTCTGGATCTGAGATGATGTTGCGGACTACGGATGGGCATCGGATGAAGCTCAATAACGCCGGCGGACCACCTCCAAGCGCCACTGATGGGAATCAGAGTCGCCGGATGGAAGACCACCTCCAAAACGGGCTGCAACAGAGAAGATCCGAGAGCAGATTTCCGCTGGAGAGAACACCCAACGACGGTTCCAAATGATTGGGATGAGCTGCTGTAGAGATTATCCACCGAGGTTGAAGCTTGAGAGAATGATCGGAGAAAGGAAAGCGGTCGAAATCCGGAGAAGACGCCGCCAGGACGAAGCTGCGCTGTGGAGGAGTCGACGAAGGCACTGTATCACTGTAGCTTCTCTTTTGAATCAGATCTGGATCTGATTGGACGACTGGTATTGATTTGGAGCTAAATCAACGGTGAAAGCTTGCTCAAAATCCGATCCGAAAGTACTGATCTTGATCTAGAGTCTGGATCTACCCTCCCTTAGGTCGGATCGATCAGATCATCACTGGATGGCCCAGATCTGCCGATCTTCAATGAACGGCCCAGATTAATCCGACTGGATCAATGGATGGATGAACTCAGATCTGGATCAAAACTTCTGGATCTTCATCAATGGCTTAGATCTGCTCCTCATTAGGTTGGATCGGCTAGATCTTCAACGGATGGTCCAGATCTGTCCTATTCTTGATGAACGACCCATAATGCTCCAAAGCTTGATCTTGTTTGAACTCCGATTCGAGCCCAATTTCGGTCCAAATAGATCCAAAACCAAGATCCTTAGATGCCTACAAAATAAGAATCAAATATTAGCACCAAATAATATAAAAATAAAGTAATTTGCAATTAAGTCTACAAATACACACAATGCATAAAATGTGATGTAACCATGATTTTAACCTATGAAATCAACATCAAACCATGCATATATGAATCAAAATAATGCAATGAAATCATGGTTATCACCGGTCGCCATGGGGAAAGACCCGACGATGTCCATACCCCATTGGTCGAATAAATAAAACACTGTGGAGACCTTCATCTCCTTGGTTGGTCAGTGCGAGAGACTGTGATATTTCTGGCATGACAGGCAGGTGGCCACCGTCTGAGCGGCATCTTCCTGGAGGGTGGGTCAAAAATATCTGGCAAGTAGAATCTTCCTTGCTAATGAGCGTTCGCCCGGATGCCCTCCGCAAGATCCCTAATGCACTTCTCGTAGTATGTAGTCGGCATCTTCCGATCCGACGCACTTGAGCAAAGGTCGAGAGAAGGCTTTCTTGTACAGTTGGTCTCCGATCAGAGTGAATCATCCGACCCTTTTTCTTAATAACCGAGTCTCCTCCTGATCGGACGAGGTAGCCCCTGACCTCAAGAATTCTATCAGCGTTATCCTCCAGTCGTTTGGGAAAGTAAGTCCTTCCATTCGATCGATGTGTGCCACCAAAGAGACTTGTTCGATTGGTTGCGCTATGACAATCAGCGATAGTGAACTGACTAACTTGGCCAATTCATGTACAACCTGATTTTCTGATCGGGGAATCTTCTGTATGACAATCTCTTGAAAGTTGGACTTCAATTTTTCAAAGGCCTCGACATAGAGCTTGAGTCAGACATTGCTTATCTCGAACGCCCCGGACAGCTGCTGAGCGGCCAACTGAGAATCTGAATGGATCAGGACTTTGATGGCTCCGACGTGCCGAGCGGCTTGTAAGCCGACTATTAACGCCTCATGCACAGCTTCATTTTTTGTTGCCCTATAGTTCAGCCGAACGGACAGCTGCATCTGCTCTTCTTGGGAGGAGATGAGTATTATGCCGATGTCGCCCCCCTGTCGAGTGGACAAACCATCCACATATATCCTCTAAACGGCTTCCGGCTCAGGGTTTTGTACCACAGTGACGAAATCCACCAAAAACTACACTTTGAGGGTCATTCGGGGTTGGTACTGAATGTCGAATTTACTGAGCTCCATCGTCCACTTGATCAGCCGTCCGGACGCCTCTGGATTGAGGAGGACCCTTCCCAGGGGACTGTTGGTCATTACTATTATTGAGTGCGTAAGGAAGTACGAGCGAAGCCTCCGAGCGATGAGTACTAAAGTGTAAGCTAACTTCTCAAGACCATTGTAGCGGGGCTCAGCATCATTTAATATATGACTCAAGAAGTACATAGGTTGTTCTTTGCCATTCTGCCTGACTAAGGCGGAGCCGACCGCATGCTCAGTAGATGACAAGTAGATCCGCAGCGGCTCGCCGACATAGGGCTTAGTTAGTATAGGCAGGGAATTGAGGTACTCTTTGAGCTATCCGAATGCCCGATCGCACTCTTCATCCCACTGGAATTTGGTCATCCGGCGCAGTATCTTGAAGAACGACAAGCTCCGATCAGATGACTTTGAGATGAAGCAGGACAGTGTCGTGATCCGACCGGTCAGACGTTACGCTTCCTTCAAATTTTGAGGTGGTGGCATGTCTTGTAGTTCTGTTATTTTGCTGGGGTTCGCTTCGATGTCCCGCTCGGTGACGATGTAGCCTAGGAAGTGTCCACTTGTGTCGAACAGACACATGTTTGGATTCAGCTTTATCCCGTAAGTCCTGAGTGTCTAGCAGGTCTCCTTGATATCTACGCATAGGTCAACAGCTCGGAGGGATTTGATCAATATGTCATCGACGTATACCTCCATGTTACGACTGATTGTCGTTAGAACACCTTATTCATCAGCCTTTGATAAGTGTCTCTAGCATTTTTCAATCCAAACGGCATGACGTTGTAGCAGTACGTCCCGTCGGCCGTGATGAAACTGACCTTCTCTAGATCTTCGCGGGCGAGCGGTACCTAGTGATAGCCCTGATAGGCATCGAGCATGTAGATCATCTCACATCCCGCGGTGGAGTCCACCATCTAGTCGATCCGCTGCAATGGGTAGAAATCCTTCGAGCACACCTTGTTTAGGTCGCGAAAGTCGATGCAGACCCACCATTTGTTGCCCGGTTTGGAGACCAGCACAACGTTAGCAAGCCAGCTCGGGAATTGAACTTCGCGTATGTGGCCGGCCTGCAGCAACTTTTCTATCTCCGCACGGATTTTAAAGTTCTGTTCGGCGTTGAAATCTCACTTTCGTTGCTTCACCGGCCGAGTGTCCAGTCGGACATGAAGCTCGTGTTGCGCGACATTTGGGGAGATTCTGAGAAGCTTGTGTGCCGACCATGCTAATACATCATGATTTTGCCAGAGACAGGCGACTAGCTCCGCCTTTTGTTCTGCCTCCAGGTTGGTCACTATGAAAGTTGTTGCCTCCGCTCGACCAGGATAGATCTGAACCTCCTCTTTTTCTTCATAACTAGAGTAGGAGTTTTTTCAATAATGGCGCTTACCTCTAGCAGTGGAGTCTTCCGAGTGGACTTGACCTCAGTTTTGACCATCTCGATGTAGCAGCGACGAGCGACCAGTTGATCGCCCTTGACCTCTCATACCCGGTAGTCCACTGGGAACTTTATCTTCTGGCAGTAGGTGGACATAACTGCCAGGAACTCATTGAGGGTCGGTCGGCCCACTATGACATTGTAGGTCGATGGTAAATCTACCACGATGAAATTCGTGGTCCTTGTCCTTCTGAGCAACTCCTCTCCGAGTGAAATGGTCAATCTTGTTTGATCGATCGGCAAAACTTCGTTGTCGGTGAACTCATACAATGGGGTCATCATTGGTAGCAGCTCGCCCCGGTTGCTCTGGAGCTGCTCGAATGCCTTTATAAAGATTATGTTCACCGAACTCCCTGTGTCAACAAAGATCCGGTGAACGGTATAGTTTGCAATCACCGCTCAGATGATCAAGGCGTCGTCATGAGGGATCTCCATTCCCTCCAAGTCCCAGGGTTCGAAGCTGATCTCAGGCTCCTCTACCTTCTCTCGGCTACAGTCTACTGTATGGATCTCCAAACGTCGAGCATATCATTTTCTGGCTCGGTTGGAGTCTCCATCGATCGACCCCCGGTGATGATGTTGATTTCACCTCGAGCGGTGTTGATCCTATTCTCTTCTTCCCGAGCGAAGGATCTAACTCGATCATCCGAACCTCGGGAAGGATCAACGTTTTCCCTTCTCTGATGATGATGATGCCACACAAGCGATTTTCTCGCATCTTCTTGCCGCCCAACGGATTGACACCCATTTCGTCGGTCGAGAGAAGGAGATCGACGGTGATAAGCTCGCTGAGCCGATCGATTGATGATTGGCGTCAAACCGCGACAGTCGCAGGTGTTGTGTGACGCTGACTGGTGGAAAGAGCAGGACATAGACGTCCATACCTTTCTTTTATTACCTTTGGCCGCCTTGAGGCCACATGCTGTACGGCATGCGCCCTTGTCTCTTGATGCGGCCGCACTGCTTCTGCCCTTGGTCCCCTGGGCAGCTGGTGGTTGCTTGATGGTCGACGCTCGATCACTGCAGAGGGTTTGGTCGGCATCTCCTTTCTCCTTGCCGCTTGCCCTTCTTCCACGTTGATATATTCATTGACCTTCTTGAGCATGTGAGCTTCCCACAGTCATCCAACGTCCTCCATCTTCATGATTTGGTTGTAGATGAGCTTCCCATAGATGGCGCCAATGTGATCCTGTCCAAAATCGAGGAAGATAGCAAGCTGGGTACGTGGCACTGGCATTGACAGGTGAAAGAGGTGTAGCGATGATGAACCGGAGAAACTCCAATGCTAACTCATGAAATTTACTTGGTATCCACCTCCGAAGAGGTAACTAGTCCAAGGATCAGACCCTCTCTCCCTCTTTCACTATGAAGATGCTCCTTTCGGAAGTAGATCCCGGAAGCGGAGAAGCCTTGCACAAGCAAGAGGAGAAGGAGAAAGAAGGCGTACAGTGGAAGGTCCAACACGCTAGCCCACGAGATCAAACAGATACCCAAAAGTCAATCCCCCAGAGAGCCTCCCCCCCTCCCCCCTAAAAAAAAAAATCGATCTCCCCTTCTCCTTTTTAAAGCACAAGCACGTCTTTCCAAACATTCTCTGAAAAGACCTGACCAAAAGTGTCCCTAACACCATTCCTCAACAGGTCATACTATCCTCTGATATGATAGCTGGGAGGCTTCATTCGCAGGCTAGTCAAGCTCTGCGGTCAGTGGCACTAACTCCCAAAAAAGATACACCAAGATACTAGTGGGAAACTGCTCAGCGATGCATGTCGACAGCACAACGATCCCCTCGACTGTGTACTATCCCACTCGGCCATATGCTGCCCACTCAACCATGTTAGGACCTTCAGATGGCTAGAGAGGGGGGATGTGAATAGCCGACCCCAAATTCGCGTTTCTTCCTACAATTCTAGTTAGCGCAGCGGAAATACAATGTAGAAATGAAACAAAGAATAGAAAACCTTAAACTCGACGATGTAACGAGGTTCGGAGATGAAACTCCTACTCCTCGGCGTGTCCGTAAGGTGGACGAAGCCTATCAATCCGTCGGTGGATGAGACCTCGGAAAACCGGCTAATAGAAACTCCTTCTGGGTGGAGAAACCTCGCCACAATCTCTCTTGCAACAGCAAGATTAGTGTACAAGAAATACAGCAAGAAGACAAGAACAATATGAATGTAAAAACACTAGTTTGCTTGCCTTCTCGTCGACTGGTGATGAAGCAACCACTTCACGCCAACAACAGCAGCAACTGATCAGTTGGAGTCCAGCCGAGGGAAGCTCACACGAAGCTTCAAGAAAGAGGAGCTCAGCAAAGCTCGAATCGCAGTAAGGAAGAAGCAGAAACTCAGCAAGAAGCAGAAACAGTAGAGGCCCTCTACCTCAATATATATCTGCACCCACCTGCGAAGAAGAAGACAAAGAACATCTAGCCGTTGTGTCTCAACGGCTAGGCCTGGACCGATCAGGCTATGGCCTGATCGGTCCAGGACATTCCTGATCGGTTTGTGGACCGATCAGGCCCTAGTCTGATCGGTCCCCAGACCGATCCCCAACTCTCTGTGAGAGGTGATTCCGAAGCCTGATCGGTCTGTGGACTGATCAGGCTATAGGTGGATCGGTCCACAGACCGATCCCCCTACCTTCTCTGCCTTCTGATCGTTTCCTGGTCGGTCTGGTGACCGATCAGAAAACTTACAGTGAGCCACTGTTTGGTTACTGATCGGTCACCAGACCGATCAGAAAACCCATAGTATCACTGGATCGGTCTGCTGACCGATCCAACGCCCATGTGGATTTAGAGTTTCCCATCCCTAAATCCTAAGGCCTTCCTGGTCTTGAGAACGAGCTACCGAGCCCTCTCCGACCTAGTCCGAAGAACGAGCTACCGAGCCCTCTCTGACCTAGTCCGGAGAACGAGCTACCGAGCCCTCTCCGACTTCGTCCGGTCCAGAGAATGAGCTACCGAGCCCTCTCTGACCTAGTCCGGAGAACGAGCTACCGAGCCCTCTCCGACTTCGTCCGGTCCAGAGAACGAGCTACCGAGCCCTCTTTGACCTAGTCCGGAGAACGAGCTACCGAGCCCTCTCCGACTTCCTCATCTGGTCCAGAGAACGAGCTCCCGAGCCCTCTCTGACCTAGTTCGGAGAACGAGCTGCCGAGCCCTCTCCGACTTCCCATGCCAAGCTTCCATACTTGGACTTCTCCCGTGCCAAGCTCCCTGCTTGGACTTTTCCCGTGCCAAACTCCCTGCTTGGACTTTTCCGTGCCAAGTCTCCATACTTGGACTTTTCTCGTGCCAAGTCTCCATACTTGGACTTTTCACCAGATGTCTGGTCAACCTTGACCTATTTGGATTTCCCTTGCCTGGCTTCACTCACCAGGACTTTCCAACTGCCTGGCTTCACTCACCAGGACTTTCCCTTGCCTGGCTTCACTCACCAGGACTTTCCCTTGCCTGGCTTTACTCACCAGGACTTTCACCTGGCTTCACTTACCAGGATTTCCCGAATCAGGTCGACTCACCTCGGGTCAACCAGGTCAACCTTGACCAAAGATTGCACTCACAATCTCCCAAGTTTGTATTCTGTCAAACATCAGAATACAACTTTTCTATTCTCGTCAAACATCAGAATAGAACTTTTCTATTCTCGTCAAACATCAGAATAGAACTTTTCTATTCTCGTCAAACATCAAAATACAACTCGAGTCAGGTCAACTCGAGTCAGGTCAACCTGGTCAACCTTGACCTAAGGTTGCACCAACAATCTCCCCCTTTTTGATGTTTGACAAAAACCATAATCAAGTTAGGTTAACCCGATAACCTAACTTAGGTTTTCCAATGTTCTTCCTTGAACATTCTCCCCAAACTCTAATGTTCTTCCTTGAACATTCTTTGGACATTCTCCCATTCTCCCCCTTTTTGACACACATCAAAAAGAGTGATTCAAGGTCAAGAGTTTCTTCCTAATGAAAGTCTCATACCTTTCATTGAAACCCTTAATTTCCCCCTTGATACTAAAGTCAACAATCAACTTAGTGATAATCCCATATCACTCATCCTCAGAAATCGAGGAAAAACTCCCTTAAAAGTCAACTCCTGCTTGACCAATAGGTAAAACTCCCCCTAAAGGTCAACTCCCCCTTGACCATTGCACCAACAATGTCTTGGAGAGTTTCAATCCTTTAGAAATCTAAAATACCAACTTCCAGAGCTGAAATTTCAGACAATCAGTCGAAAATCAGCATTTTGGCACGTCCGATCGGTCAGCAGACCGATCAGGAGCTCCCTGGATCGGTCCAGTGACGGATCCAGCATCCCATGGACCAATCAGGGAACCTCCTGATCGGTTACATGTCTGATTTCTGAATTTCTTCCTCCCGAAATTCAGAAACCCCTACAAAATTACAGAAAATTCCAAAAATTATAAAATTTTAAGGATACATTCCTCATAACATATACTATCATGGAAAAATAGTTTTCTATGAAAATAACTTCCATTTTCAAATCTTGATACAAAGTTTTAAAAACTTTGAAATAGTTCAAGTTTACCTCAACTTTGTATCAACTTGCTCAATGATGAATGCTATCACTAGAAAAGCTTCATCAAGGGTTTTCAAATCAATTTTGAAATGATTTTAAACCATTCAATTTAGGACCACAATCTTAGGGCTAAGTGTACATGACTTGTACACAAGCTTTCCCTATGATCCTCAATTTTGAATTAGGCTCATCTAGGTACAAGAACTATGCACCTTGATCCTAACTCATGATCCTAATATCTCACACACATCTAAGGTGTATCAAACACATCCAAGTCAATTTTTGATGTGAGATATGGTTTAGGTCATCTTAATCTAAGTTCTCATGCATTTTCTAAACAACAATTTGATTTCCATATCAAATTGTGTTTTTGTCCTTAAATCAAATTAATTGATTATAAATGCAAAAGATGATGACATGGCATATAATGATATCATAAGTAAAAACATGTGCCAATGTCATGATGTCATGGCATAAAGTATGAAACTTAAATAAAGCATGACATATAGCTAATCTAAGTATTATCATGACATTTCAAATGATAATAAATTAAATATGATGTCATGACATGGCATATGGAAAACAATACATGGAAAATAATATATAAAGGTATAGAAAATACCTAATTCTAGCCTTAGTTGCCATTTTTGATAATTTTGATCATTTTGCCATAAATTCCATATTCCTAAGTGTAATAGACCTAAAATCATATACTAAAGATTTTTAGATCACTATGTGCCAATTAGATTGACCCTAGAGAATTCCTCGAATATGGTTGGCACATGCTAATCACCTTAGGAATAATTTCTTAATCTCATTTTCAAGGCTTGATTACACCTTGAACATTCCTAAAGTGCCACCTTTTGCCATGATTAGGTTAACTACCTATCCAATTAAGGTTGGCACACCCTAACCCATCTAGCGTGATGGAATCACGCTCCTAGGAACCCAATACCTATTTGAGCTCATTGGGTTCACTAAATATTCACTAGGGATGACTTCCCTAGCAACCCTCCTAATGACCCTCCTAGGCTTTAAAGCCTTGGTCATTTGGGACTCATCAAGATCAACTCTAGGGGTGACTCCCCTTGTGACCTTGGTGATGGTCTTCCTAGCCCTAGGTCTTGTTCCATAATCGAATGGAACATTATGGTAAGTGGGCTTGACCACTTGAGACTTAGGTTTGTGACTCAAACCTCTCATGTCCTTGGGCTTTTGCTTTTGACCCTTAGACCCTAGAGTTGACTTCTCCAAATTCTTAAGGGTCTTTTCTAAAGTGTCAAGTCTTGACCTCAAGACTTGATTTTCCTTCTCTAATACCTCAAGTTTTAATTTATCATTTTTCTTTGAGGTATTCCTAGGCATATGTCTAGTTGTTTTAGGATTCCTATCTAGGTTTTCCTTAACCTTAGATGAGTTAATTCTAGGGTTGGCATTTCTAGTATCATCCTTACCTAGACTAACATGTTTGGCACCTAAGCACATGTATCGGTTTCTATGGTTATCATGCTTATCATCATTGGCAATTGTAATAAGGCTACTAGCATGTTTCTTATTAGAATTGCAATAATGTGCCTTAAAAGATACCTTAGGGTTTGCCTTAGCTCCCCCTATAGACGTGCTCGGTCTCTTGTCCTTGTGAGATTGTCTCCCCCTCGGACATTGGCTCCTATAGTGTCCCCTTCGCTTGCATTGGAAACACACCACGTGCTTCTTGCCCTTGCGTATCGGGACTCCGGCTGCCTTGACCTTTGGCGCCGGTGGAGTCTTCCTAATCCTCTTTGGACATTTACTCTTGTAATGTCCAAATTCCCTACACTCAAAGCACATTATATGTAATTTACTTGAAAGTAAATTGCTTGAGTTACCTAGGGTTGAGGATGGTTGTATGCTTTCTTCTTCATCCCTTCTGGAAGTAGAGACTTCTTCTTCTTGCTCCAATCTTGAAGAAGAACTCTCCTCCTCTTCTTCCTTAGATGTTGAGTAGCCCTCAACTTCTAATTCCTTACCTCCATGAAGTGAGCTACTTGACTCACTTGACTCCTCTTCATGACTTGAATTGGAGCTTCCCTCATGGAACTTGGCCAAGTTGTTCCACAATTCCTTGGCATTGTTGTAACCACCTATCTTACACAAGATATCGTTAGGTAATGAAAATTCAAGGATTTTCGTTACCTCGTCGTTGATTGTGGATTGGTGGATTTGTTCCTTCGTCCACTTCTTTTTCTTGAGAAATTCTCCTTCTTTATCCACCGGAGGGATAAAACCTACTTGTACACATTTCCAATTTTCAAGGTTAGTCATAAGAAAATACTTCATTCTTACCTTCCAATACGCGAAGTCGTCGCGATCGTAGAAGGGTGGAATCGTGATGTCTTCTCCGAGTCGATCCATTCTCTAGCTTGTGCTCCCCCGGGTGTTAATCCGACGAAGAGGAACCTGGCTCTGATACCACTTGTTAGGACCTTCGGATGGCTAGAGAGGGGGGGTGTGAATAGCCGACCCCAAATTCGCGTTTCTTCCTACAATTCTAGTTAGCGCAACGGAAATACAATGTAGAAATGAAACAAAGAATAGAAAACCTTAAACTCGACGATGTAACGAGGTTCGGAGATGAAACTCCTACTCCTCGGCGTGTCCGTAAGGTGGACGAAGCCTATCAATCCGTCGGTGGATGAGACCCCGGAAAACCGGCTAATAGAAACTCCTTCTGGGTGGAGAAACCTCGCCACAATCTCTCTTGCAACAGCAAGATCAGTGTACAAGAAATACAGCAAGAAGACAAGAACAATATGAATGTAAAAACACTAGTTTGCTTGCCTTCTCGTCGACTGGTGATGAAGCAACCACTTCACGCCAACAACAGCAGCAACTGATTAGTTGGAGTCCAGCCGAGGGAAGCTCACACGAAGCTTCAAGAAAGAGGAGCTCAGCAAAGCTCGAATCGCAGTAAGGAAGAAGCAGAAACTCAGCAAGAAGCAGAAACAGTAGAGGCCCTCTACCTCAATATATATCTGCACCCACCTGCGAAGAAGAAGACAAAGAACATCTAGCCGCTGTGTCTCAACGGCTAGGCCTGGACCGATCAGGCTATGGCCTGATCGGTCCAGGACATTCCTGATCGGTCTGTGGACCGATCAGGCCCTAGTCTGATCGGTCCCCAGACCGATCCCCAACTCTCTGTGAGAGGTGATTCCGAAGCCTGATCGGTCTGTGGACTGATCAGGCTATAGGTGGATCGGTCCACAGACCGATCCCCCTACCTTCTCTGCCTTCTGATCGTTTCCTGATCGGTCTGGTGACCGATCAGAAAACTTACAGTGAGCCACTGTTTGGTTACTGATCGGTCACCAGACCGATCAGAAAACCCATAGTATCACTGGATCGGTCTGCTGACCGATCCAACGCCCATGTGGATTTAGAGTTTCCCATCCCTAAATACTAAGGCCTTCCTGGTCTTGAGAACGAGCTATCGAGCCCTCTCCGACCTAATCCGGAGAACGAGCTACCAAGCCCTCTCCGACTTCCACGTTCGGTCCAGAGAACGAGCTACCGAGCCCTCTCTGACCTAGTCCGGAGAATGAGCTACCGAGCCCTCTCCGACTTCGTCCGGTCCTGAGAACGAGCTACCGAGCCCTCTCTGACCTAGTCCGGAGAACGAGCTACCGAGCCCTCTCCGACTTCCTCATCTGGTCCAGAGAACGAGCTACCGAGCCCTCTCTGACCTAGTCTGGAGAACGAGCTACCGAGCCCTCTCCGACTTCCTCATTTGGTCCAGAGAACGAGCTCCCGAGCCCTCTCTGACCTAGTTCGGAGAACGAGCTGCCGAGCCCTCTCCGACTTCCCATGCCAAGCTTCCATACTTGGACTTCTCCCGTGCCAAGCTCCCTGCTTGGACTTTTCCCGTGCCAAGTCTCCATATTTGAACTTTTCCCGTGCCAATCTCCCTGCTTGGACTTTTCCCGTGCCAAGCTCCCTGCTTGGACTTTTCCGTGCCAAGTCTCCATACTTGGACTTTTCACTAGATGTCTGGTCAACATTGACCTATCTGGATTTCCCTTGCCTGGCTTCACTCACCAGGACTTTCCAACTGCCTGGCTTCACTCACCAGGACTTTCCCTTGCCTGGTTTCACTCACCAGGACTTTCACCTGGCTTCACTTACCAGGATTTTCCAACTGCCTGGCTTCACTTACCAGGATTTCCCGAATCAGGTCGACTCACCTCGGGTCAACCAGGTCAACCTTGACCAAAGATTGCACCCACAATCTCCCAAGTTTGTATTCTGTCAAACATCAAAATACAACTTTTCTATTCTCGTCAAACATCAGAATAGAACTTTTCTATTCTCGTCAAACATCAAAATACAACTCGAGTCAGGTCAACTCGAGTCAGGTCAACCAGGTCAACCTTGACCTAAGGTTCCACCAACAAACCATACCTTGGCTCACTCGACCATATGCCATCCGTTCGACCATAGTTCGCTCGGTCATACATTTGTCCGATCAGTAGGCGCAGATCCGTTCGACCGGTATTGATCTACTTGGCCTCCACCTAGCCTCCAGACCAAGCTTTAGTCCGCTCAGTCAACATTGGTTCACTCGGCCAACACTATTTCGCTCGGCCAGCACTGGTTCGCTCAATCGGCACTTTCCACGTCGATCGGACCCATTGACTTTGACCCATCTTACGTTTGTTCCACATCATCACCGGATCATTAATAATGCTGAATCACTTCTCATTTGTTGTAAAATCTGTAATAGAGCCGCAGCAACTGAACTCATATTTATGTAGGGAAGGAATATTTCAAAAAGAAAAGGTAGTGTGTAATTAAGAAAACCAAACAAATTATGTATCTTGTTAAACATGATATATGATATATAGAGCGCCAAAAGCACACTTTTCAACAATAGATATAAACAAAAACATCGAGTCATGTTTCTCCCAATAATTTAGAGTTATCAATATGAATCTTTTTCTTTCATTGAGCTCTATGCAAAAGCTTATATCACTATTAATATCATAAACCACGATATAATAAAAGAAACCATGGATTCGAGTGTTGATTGATATTGGTTAGCAACGCTAAAGTGTATCTTCTAGCTACCAACTGATAAATGTATTGTGCATGGGTAAATATTGTGTCGCCTATGCTGACACAATTGGGAAGTATCGACTGAAATCACACTCGTTTTGGTTGGTACCATCGGGATCAACTGTAATAGGAAGATTCCAGAGTATCGGCATAGTACATAACATCACGACCAGACAATAAAACTCCAACTTGGTGCGATGCTTTAAATCTCAGCAGAAATTATTTTCATATCCTTTTATTATTAGGCACAAGTAATTAATTCTCCACTGAACTAATTGCATAAACACAACAATGAATTTTTAACACCTATTGGTATCCATCAATGAAACTTTTAATAGAGGAAAAGTCCATTAATGAACCCCAAATTTTAATTAAGATAGGACAGTTTGTGTTTCATTACCTTTTTTCTCTTATGATCGACAGATTCCAGACATGGGCTACGTCCTCAGCTTCCGCTGTAGCCAAAGTACCTACTACATCCTGTTTAACCCAACTATGAGGAAAGCTTCAAGTAGGAAATTTAGAAATTAACAGAAAAATGAGAAGTGCTTAAGGTAGATTTTATAGTTTAGCACTTTTAAATTACTAAAATAAGTACATCCAATGGAATATTAGAAATAGACTGTTAATACAGATAATAGGATAAAAATGGAGATATGCAATCAAGAATGTTTCTGATTCCCAGTTCATCATACATGTGAACTCAAGTAGAAAAGAAGACATACTAATGGAGTGTTTGATTCATGGAATTGAAATATTATAAGAAATAGATACAAAGTTGTTTTTACAATGATAAAATGCTTTACAAGAAATATTGTATAATTCATCTAGCTCACACGATTTGCCTAGTTCAGTGTGATTGATCCACCCTGCCTCCCAGACTAAGCAAACTAGCCAATTAATATGCATTTTCAGATTAAATAGTCCATCCAGCCCAACTTGTCCCTTACCCTCCCCAACTTGTTCTGCCCATTCGGTACTAGTTACTCCCAAACCATATAGTACACTTGACCCACCCAAATTGTTCAGCCTGCTCAATCTTACACCGTCCAACACATGCAACCCGACGTGCCTGTCAGGACCATTCGGTCCAGCAATACCTATCGGGCCACCTGGCCTAATCGCGCCTTCTGAATCATCTGGCTCACCATGTCTTGACGGGTTAATCAATCCAACCACCAAATCATTCATTCAACTCACCCCCACCCACCTGCTTGGACTGAAGCAGACCAATTATAATCTGTTGTAAAAATACAACACTCCATTTGAAATAAGAAAAAGAGGTAAAGGAATATAATTGGCCATAAAACTTCAAGAACTTGCAACCATTAGTAGGATAATAACAATAGTAGCACCTTTAAATGTTGCAATTGTGACGAATAAACTCGCTTGGTGTACTCAGACAAAAGTTGGCCCAAAGCATCAGTACTCGAAAACTGTGCAGTACCAAGACCATCCATCCATCCATCCATAATGGTAGTTGACAGAAGTTCTAGTTGGCTAGTAGAATTTCCACTGATAGAATCAGCACCCACGACAGAGAGGAAATCATAATCCTCTGCGAGCCATGACCGAATTTGGCACTGCAACTCACCAGCTGGTGTATGAATAAAGAGTGCGGCAAGTGCCTCATTTCCAATGGCAAAAGCTTTAGCCTCCTCAGTTATTTCTCGGAGCTTTCATCCAGTAACATGATGCCTCCACGTCTCCTACGCTTACAAACCAAAGAATACTTAGGACACAAGTAACATATGTGTTAGCCAATAGTCTAAGTAGTACTTTTTCCCTATCTTGAAAAAGGTTTATACATGATCAATCCCTCGAAGCTTTAAGACTATGGATGACAATTTAGACTTTTTTTTCTGGTTTTATGTTCACCTTAAAACCATGAACTGAATCATAGTGAACCAGAGATCTACTAGGACTACTACCACGGCTAGAGCATCTGCTATGGCCATCATTAGCTTTTTCAAGGAACCGTTCTACTGAAGAAACCTACTAAAAAGGAGTGGAACAAGATTAAAGGATTTCACAGCTAGCAAGAAATGAAACCAGTTCAGTAAGAAACTCTTAGAAGGTAGCAGCGAGTGGGATACATTACCTTGATCAATTGCAGCTCAGGTGATCGAGCAAGCAGAGATCTTATGTATAATATTCTGACACGTGAAACTAGCATAGTATCCATAACCTTCTTTGGTTCAATTTTACGAATAAATGAAAAAACAGCATCTCTGATCTCAGCAAGTATTTCGTGTTCCCTAGCAGCACCTGCTTTGATGACTGCAGCCAAACCTGCAACACTATTTACATTTTATGAGTAAGACACTCTAGATGTCATAAGGACTATTAAGTACCAACCAAAAAGATACCATTATCACACACAAAAAGAACATTTGTGATTATTCTAAACATTATGTGCCAAATTGATATGATTCCATAACTATAACTAATTCCCAACTTACCAAAACACAAGATTTGAACAAAACAAATCTTTTTAAAAAGTTGTAGGTTGTTGCAAATTTGAGTGAAAAAATTCTTGGAAATTCCAACCCTAGAATAGGAGTATCAAAAGTTCAATTAATTAACTCATTGAATTTATTCATCTACAAATTGCTTTTAAAGTGTCAATGTATCACCAAAAATTGAAAAGTATATCACTTTGTATTTTTCATAAAGAACCAACTTGGTTAAGTAATAATGAAAGCAATTTAAACTATATGCTTTACAATGAAACTTTGGAGGACTACACAATGTATACTAAGCATCATACTATCATCCTGCAATGGAAGGGTACAATTCACCATATGATTCACAAGAAATGATGATACATGCTGAATGAGTAACAAGGATAGCAATAAATACAAGCTCGACATGGAACCAAGAAAAAACCAAGTCAGACTAACATAGTTAACTCACCGTATTCAGCTTGAACAATATTTATAGTTCCAAGCATTGATATATTGCTTACTCCCAAGCTTGTCAAGAACGAGATCTCAAATACAATGAGAGGTTCACAGGATAGGAGCATAAATGTAAGATCATACAATTAACCAACAATAATTTTTTGCCATATCAAAATAAGATGTTATCATCATTGTTGTCAACATCAACAACCTATATTTGTCCCAACTCTTTGGGGTCAGATACAATAACCAAAACCCTATGAATTCAATGAGATAATATTATTGTCACAAACATATTTGAAGATTCACGAAGTACCTCCTATTAGAATACCACACTAAAATTGATTGGCTAACTACTTAGGATTCAAAAGCTTGATCTGCTAGAAAAGTGACCACTCTTTATATTTATATACTTAATAGATATGATCTGCTAGGACCATTAATGTAAGGGCATTAAATGAATAGGTACTCAAAGAATTCACTCTTAGCAACAAGAGACACAGGTAGCACTTAGACATGTTAGTTCACAGCATGCTTTATGTCCTGGATTTTGGTGCCTGACCATAACCAAGTTTGAATACTTCCAACTATCTCAAATTCCATTTGAAATCTATTAATGAAACTTCACACGATTATATCAAACATGACAGCAACTTTAGACCAAAGCCTAATTGGAAATGAGTATAGATAGAATACCCAAACGGATAATACAACAGCAAAGAGCTCAAAGCTCATGGTCCCAAAGAAGAATAGAACCACATTAAATCTACTAGTCTACATAATAAAGACTATTTCTGCAACTTAAATGTGTGACCATAAGATTAGTAAAACTCCCCTTTTTGTCACTAATAATAACCATAATAAAAGAAAAACTTTAAATTTTTCCGAGGATAATACAAATTTGGTATCTCAAAATTTAAATTTTTTCCAATCAGTAATACAAATTTGGTATCACATGCATTTATGATTTACCCTCTTATACTGCTTTGGCTAACAATATACTTGTACACTTTATTTTTGCTACCATATCAAATGGTAATAAGAGTGTGGGTGTCCATGGACCAACAAACATGCCGAGGGAGGGTTAGTTACTCAAAAATCTGTTCACCTATTGCGAATAGTAAAAAAAAAAGAAAGAACTAAATATGCAGAGATAAGCTGGGATCAAGAAGACATTTTTCCAAAATTCTATGATTGTAAGATTCATATCAGCCGACTTTGCGGCCTCCAAGATCCTTTTGGTGAGCCCGACGCTGACGATACCAGCTAAGGTCCTGGCGGTATTCGAAACTCCCATAACAATTCCTGCATATCGCGGAGCCACGTCCATGTGATTTGCAACGAACCCGGCTCTTCCGAGTGCTAAGAATCCAAGAGAAATAGAAGAGCATATGACAGTCCAGGAGGGATTCCTGAATAGTGGAATGGCCATTAGAGCAAGAGCTGAGATGACAAAGCCGATGGCGTTGAGAAGCTTCCGAGTCTTGGTCACCGATAAGAACGTTCTTGTGATTAAGTGATCAGCTAAAGTCCCTCCTATGTTTGAGAAGATGAACATGTTGAAGTAAGGAATCATCTTAGAAGATCCCATGTCCTGAAGACTGAGCTGAAGACCGAGTTCAAAGTACGTCGGCAGTCAGTTCATTAGTACGTACAGTGCATAGTGAAAGGTGAAATTGTTTACCAACATAGTGAAAGGTGAAGTTGTTTACCACGATTGCCCAAATGGGCCAAATAGGTAAGTTGAAAATTATCTTATTCCAAGGAATTTTAGTGAGGCGCCTCAGGTTTCCAACACTTGGGATTCTCTTTTCTCTTGCAACAGGCAAGTTGGGCTCTCCAAAACCTGCAGCAGCAGCTTTGGGATGTTCGGAACGAACTGGATCACTAGAAAACCTAAACCAGAGAAATGACCACATGATACCCAGAGCTGATTCAACCATGAAAACTGACTGAGGTCCCTTGTATTTTACCAGACTTGGCAACACAAGCATACCACCAGCTGCTCCTAGGTACATCCCGGATGTCGTAAGAGAAACAGAACGCGAGCGCTAATGGGGAGGGACCCATTGTGCTAGAATTGTGTGAATGGAGGGGAATATAAAGCCTTGTGCCACACCTACAAGGAAGCGGGCAACAACCATCATATTCACTTTACCGGCATCTAGTGGAGCAAATGGACATGTTAGCGACCACAGCAAAAACGAAAACAGCAGAACTCGCCATCCTCCAACATATTGTGCAGCCAAACCCCCAGGCACTTGTGACACAACATATCCATAGTAGAATACCGAAAGTATTAGACCCTTGCTTGATTGATTCACACCAATGCTATCTGCAGCCGCTGTGTACGCAATTGAAAATCCTATTCGCTCTAGATAGCACACACTTGTGCAGATAAAGGTTAATAAAATGATACTGTACCGCTTTGGAAATCTCATCTTCTTCAACAGTTCCATTAGTTTATATCATGGAGTATATGCGCATGTATTCAAATTTAACTCCTTGTGTCATTATTGTTCTTCAACAAAGATAATCCTGCACTCTTCTCTCACTCTGCATGATTTGGGAATATTGGCATGTTAAAGAAGACAATTAAACAAAATTATCTTAGTCTATAGGACTTGAAGCGATCTTCATAAACAAAATTAAAAAATCTGAAGCCATGGATGGCCATATTACAGAAGATAATTATGGAATCTTGCTGAAGCAACAAAAAGCTGACAATTGATAATCAATTGGAAAACACACCACTGGATGAAAAATATACAGATGAAACTGATCAACATTCTGATTGAGTCAGCACAAACAAAATGAAGGGCTTTCTACTAGGACAATCAAGCCATTGGAAGAAGACTAATTTGTTGAGATTTATTTTCTTAATAATGTATGTATTTATGTGTGTTTTAGATAGATGTGGCGGTTTTGGGCAGTCGATAGTGCATTAAGACATGCAGGCTATTAAATCACTATGCATTGCAATCTGAGACACGAGATTCATTTTCATATCAGTAGACTTAAGAGTTGATGTTGCAGATGAAGTTTTGAACACCAAAAGGGTTCAGCAATAGTCCAGTCTTGTACCAAATTTACAACTTCAATGATTTTGGAAGATAGTCTAGTCAATGGAAACAAAAGTCCAGTCTTGATCATAATCTGGTTGTAAAACTAGTTAAAATGGTTTAGGCGAGGCAAGAAATATCAGTAATTGATTTAACATCCAAAATGTCAATTGAGTAATAGATTTACGGAAATCTAGAAGAAAACATAGGGAGGAGATGCCATAAACTATAGGGAAGGAGATGCCCTAGGGTAGGAGATGCCAGAAACTATAAGGCAGGAAACCAACCTTGTTGAAGAGTTGATGGGGTTGCATGATCGAATTGGTTAGAGACGGCGGCCTCAAACTCGAACTCCTAGAAAGCACCTGCCTCTTCTTCCCGTGGGCAGGAAACCTCAAAGAGGAAGACACGACGCTGCAGGGAAAGGAAAGAAGGGGGGTGGGAGAGGGAAGACATGCACGCGACCGAAAGGAAAGGAAGATGAAAATACAAAGGCGACGATGGAAACCTAGCTCTCGGCTGAAAGGAAAAGTAGAAGAGATGATAGAAAAATATTATAATCAGTTCAAACTTATTACTTCCGCACAGAAGTATATGAATTTTATTTTGAGTTATTACTTCATCAAATATAAATTATGAAATAAAATATTAGTAAAAATTAGTAGTGAGACCCACGATTTTTAATCAATGAAGCCTAAAATGAAATTTACTTCATCAAATTTATTATCTAAGCTAATTATCATATATACTTGATGAAATAATATATGATAATTAACTTCGTTAATAAATTTGATGAAATAAATTTCATTTTATACTTCATTGATTAAAAACCGTGGATCTCACTACTAGTTTTTACTAATATTTTACTTCATAATTTATATTTGATGAAGTAATAACTCACAATATAAAATTCATATACTTATGTGCGGAAGTAATAAGTTTGAACTGATTATAATATTTTTTCTATTTATTAATAAATTAATCGGTTTATTATTTTTAAACTAATCCTTTGATAAAATCCTAACTCCTAACTTAGCGTTTTTTTCCGAAAACAAGTCTTCACCGCCCCCGACTCACATCTCTTCTACTTTTCCTTTCAGCCGAGAGCTAGGTTTCCATCGTCGCCTTTGTATTTTCATCTTCCTTTCCTTTCGGTTGCGCGCATCCCTCTTCTTTCCTTTCCCTGCAGCATCGTGTCTTCCTCTTTGAGGTTTCCTGGCCACGGGAAGAAGAGGCAAGTGCTTTCTAGGAGTTCGAGTTTGAGGCCACCGTCTCTAACCAATCCGATCCTGCAGCCCCATCAGCTCTTCAACCAAGTTGGTTCCACTTGAAAATTATGAGAGAATTATTTTCCACTTGAAGACCTAGGTAATCTCCTTACACATATTTACAAGTGAGCAAGATTAGGACTTAGCCTCAAATTGATTTGAATATATTATAAAAACTCTAAGACCTCTTAACAATTTTGGTAGAAAATATTATGACTAACTATTAGAACTAACAAAAGAGGAATGGGCTCATTATATTGCACTTCTCTCTAATACAATGAATCAAATTTTAACCTATTAAGCACTTTTAATTTATGAAGGATGTAAAGATTTTCTAAAAGTCTAGTGATATATATAACCTTGTATAAAGTGTTGAATTGTTGGGCAAACGCGGTTTGATAATGATGATAACATAAACACTTTTCAAAATCATCTAAATGAATATAACAACCATAAGAGGAAGTAGCACCAAGAAATCTAGCATTATTGTGCAAGTTGGGAATAAATTATGACACACAAAAATACAAAGATTTGAAAGACATAACGATAAGAACCTACCTTGCAACTAGCAACAACTCCTTGAAAGACAAACTAA
The DNA here is from genome assembly GCF_018446385.1 of Zingiber officinale. NCBI lineage: Eukaryota > Viridiplantae > Streptophyta > Magnoliopsida > Zingiberales > Zingiberaceae > Zingiber > Zingiber officinale. Next base: position 10,217,419 of record NC_055995.1, read on the forward strand.
CAGTTGTATCTATACACCAACACTAACCATTTAAGTTTGACAAATGTAGAACCCACAAGCAACCAAACACTCATATCAAATATAGAATCTCCACAATTATAATATTTATTGACTTGAAACACCGGTTATAAAAACCAAGGATGAAACACAACCAAATTTCAGGCCGAGCAGAAATGTATGGGCATATGGGCATATAATACCATGATTCATAGAAACAAGTGGATAAAAGCCTTCCTCAAATACAAATCTAAGCCAAAATTACCTCAAAATTCTTGGTCTTCACGCCTACAAGTGGGATATCAACTAGATATGTCAAACAATCCCCGCACAACTTCCAGACCCTAAATGAAGCAAAATCACACATCAAACACTACCAAAGATTTAAATAAAAAGAAAGTATAATTAATTCAGATCAGATCAGATCTCGGGCAAACATCGCCTTCGACATATCACTTCACTCAACACACAAAATTGCAACATCGAAGAGATTGAGGAATCCTAATAATTTGAAGCTACAAAAGAGAAAGGAGAGTTAGAAACAAGATGTTGACCGTCGTTTCAATGAGTTGGCTCGACAAGTTCCCCTGCTCCAAACCCTAGGTCTGCTTTGATGGACAGACGGCAGGGAAGGAAGAAAATGGATGAACTCGCGAGAGGCGACCACTGCTGTGGATTACTCCAAATCAGAAGAGGAGGAAGAAGATGTTTTGGATCAGTCGGCAAAAAGGACGACTGCGCTCGCATGATGTTTTGGATCGGTGGAATGAGGGTTTCGTGATCGGTCTCATTGTCATATTGCAGAAATGGATCTTGACCGTTAAAACTTAAAGGGACGGAGGAGATTAAGTACCACGCCATCCTTATGAGGATCTATCATGAGGGTGGAATGGTTCTAAATGACTATAAGTAAATCCTAATGAATATTTTCCTTGTTTAATGGGACGGTAAATAAATTTGTGTAACGGGTTCTTTGCAACTAACAGCACAAAAAAATTGTGATTTAAAAAAAAAAGTCATTTATTTTAAGACTTTTGAAAAATATTTTTAGGGCATATTTGATAGTTATATAAATTAAGCAGATAGATTATGATATGTTTATTTTGTTTAAGGTAATGAATATAAAAATTAATCATCACATTATGTTTTTTTAATAAACATTATGTATATAAAATTAAACTATTGCTAAACTAAGAAAATATAGAATAATTCGATTACCTTCTAAGATTTTAAATATGTTTTAAATTTTTATTTAGTTATAGTGATAAAATGATATCATTAATGAAATTATTTATTTGATTTATCTAATTTTTTCAATTAACTTAAATTATATAGTTTATTTAATTTATTTAAATTATTCAACTTTATTGGATCGAAAGCGCTAGGGGGGTGAATAGCGCTTGTGGTTATTTCGTTTGTTTCGTATTCGGAAATCGTTCGAGAGTAATGCAGCGGAAATAAAGGAAAAACCAAGCACAGAAAAGACCCAAGTGTTTTTACTTGGTTCGGAGCCTTGGAGGACTCCTACTCCAAGGCTCTCGCTCGTTGAGCGATTACTTTGAGCAATTCACTATCAAATCATAATAGTACAGATATGAATTAAGTACAACAGAATTAAGCAATACCGACAACAAAGAAACGAAAGCTGGAGCTCCGGGTCGTCGGGGTTATGTTGCAGCACTTCGGGATCGTCTCGTTAGCAGCTTATAGCGTTAGGATTGCTCGGGAGTTGTGTTTTTTTTTGCTGTTGCTCGAATCCCTCTTTTATACAGTGCTGGAGGCGCCTCCAAGCCTGTCCGAGGTGCCTCCGGGTCGCCGAGCCGCACGGGTGGATCAGTGCAAGCCTGGTCGCGCCTTATCCCTCTAAAGGCGCCTCCAAGCTGCTCCAAGGCGCCTCCAACGCCTGGTCCAAGGCGCCTCCAGCTTCCTCCGAGGCGCCTCCAGCTCCTCTGGACAGCTGGCTTCAGCTTGTACCCGAGGCGCCTCCATAGGGGCTTGGAGGCGCCTCGGACACTGTTCATCCGAGGCCAAAGTTGTTTCTTTGTTCCTGTAAAGTGTGTTAGTCCCAAACACATACCCTGTAAAACAAAGTTAGCACAAGAAATGATATAACAAATAATAGTCGACAGTCATCGGACTGTCCGGGTCTGACTTCGGATTTTCGACCGAAAACCCTAGGTCGACTCGACGCCTACTGTTCCCTCTATGGGGAGCGCGCCCTCACCTACTCCACTCAGGAGATTTACCTATTGCTAGTACGATCCTCCAGATCGACTGACTTTTGCTCGGCGCTCGATGCTTCGGACTTTCTGCTGAACTCCCGCTTCCTGGCCTGTCCAGTCTTTCACCTGGTTCGCGACACCAGGACTTTTCACCTAGGGTTACCACCCCCTAGGACTTTTACCTGAAGCTCTCGACCCGCCAAGACTTTCCGCATAGGATTACCACCCCCTATGACCTAGGGTTACCACCCCCTAGGGTTTTCACCTTGTCTAACTGCAGCTAGGGCTTTTACCTAAGAGCACTTAGGACTTTCCTGCAAGCTCCATGAACTTATTAGATCACAAGATGACTTAACTTTGAACTCTTTGCCATTATCAAAACTTGGGTTCGATCGTCTGATGATTCCCGCACCAATAATCTCCCCCTTTTTGATTATGACAACTCAGATTCAAAGTTAAGTAAAACAAAATGCATAAATAAACATATGCATGCTTTTAAATAAGAAGTTTAAGCACAAACGTAAGCATACTTAAGTGACAAGCTAAGGAAATTTTAAGCTTTATAAAGGTTAAGGTAACTTTAAAATTTTCAAAGTTAAGGCTCCCCCTTAAGGTTCCCCCTTAATAAGAGAATCCTTAATTTGAATTTTTGTCCTACTCTCCCCCTTTGCCATAAATCAAAAAAAATTTTGTAGGAAAAACTTAGTGAAACATGTTGAAGCCTAAAAAATACTTGTAGGGAAACCTTTGTAAGAGAAATTTTGCTAAGTGAAAATAGTTTAAGTGCCAAATAACTATGTTTAGCCAAAATTTTGAAGACTTAAGCTTTTAAAGACTTTATTTAAAGATATTTGATTAAACTTAAAAGTCTTTTAAAAAGGAATTTTCTTAAGTACGAAAATTGAATTATGATTAGGAAAAACTTTTAAAGAGAACAGTTAGCTTTTAAAAACGAATGTTTGGCTAATTTTGAAGAGTTATTCAAACGCATGGCTTTTCATAATTAATTTCCATTTTAAAACTCTTAGCTAAATGTATAAAAAGATAATTCTTCAATAAGACTAAAAGATTTACTTAAGAAAAGTTTAGCCAATTTTGAAACTTAGGTGAAATCTTTAAGTTGATTAATTTTTGAAAAATATTTTTTAAGTTGATTAAATTTTGAAAAATATTTTAAGTTAATTGAATTTTGAAAAATATTTTAAGTTAATTGAATTTTGAAAAATATTTTAAGTTAATTAAATTTTTGAAAAATATTTTTAGTTGATTAAATTTTTGAAAAATATTTTTAGTTGATTAAATTTTTGAAAACTATTTTTAGTTGATTAAATTTTTGAAAAATATTTTAAGTTAATTAAATTTTTGAAAAATATTTATGTTAATTAAATTTTGAAAAATATTTTAAGTTGATTAAATTTTTGAAAAATATTTTAAGTTAATTAAATTTTTGAAAAATATTTATGTTAATTAAATTTTGAAAAATATTTTAAGTTGATTAAATTTTTGAAAAATATTTTAAGTTGATTAAATTTTGAAAAATATTTTAAGTTAAAAATTATTTTTTTTATTTAATTACGAATTTTAGTTTAATTTCAAAAATTAATTTCAAATTTAATTTTAATTTGAATTTCAAATTTTATATCTTGAATTTCAAATTTGATTTTAATTTTGAATTTCGAATTTATATTCTGAATTTCAAATTGATTTTAATTTTCTGTTCCTTAGTCATCTCACCCAATCTAAGTTTTCAATCAGGAAATCCTATAATTTTTGTGAGATGAATTAGGTTCAAATTTAGGGTTTTGGTTTAACTTTGTGTTAGATTCATGTTTGACTTTGGGTTCAACAAGTAGACATTCTTTGGATAAACTTCTGGGCTATGGTGAGTCACAAGGACATCATTAAAGTAACCATGTCTTCGAGGTTTTCCAAATAGTCCTACCCATTGAACTTAGTACAAAACCTTGGTCTACTGGTTAGGATCCATAAAGGGTAGCTTCGGTCAGTTCCACTTAGCCAAATGCACCAGGTCGAAGCCTTATCTTCCTAGACATGTGATGACTAAGCTTCCCCAACGTACTATCATCCAATACTTCACCAGTACCGTTAATCAAGTTAACCCTAACCCATTTTTATTCTAACCTTAATTACCCTACCGGGTAGTCTACTCTTGGTTACCTATATCGGGTAGATTAATTTTGGAGGTGCCAGATATTCTGGAGTCTTCCCTTGGATTTTTAAGATTTTGTAAAAATTTAATTTCAATTTGAATTTCAAATTTTTTTATTTTGATTTTAATTTTTGTTTCAATTAATTTAATTTTAATTTTTATTAATTTAGTTTTAATTTTAATTTTGATTTTGAATTTGAATTTCAAATTATTTAATTTAAATTTTGGATTTTAATTTGATTAATTTAATTTTAATTATGAATTTTAATTTTAATTAATTTAGTTTTAATTACAAATTTAAATTTTTAATTAATTTAGTTTTAATTACAAATTTTAATTTTAATTAATTTAGTTTTAATTTTAATTCTGATTTTAAATTTGAATTTAAATTTAAATTTGGGATTTTGATTTGATTTTTGATTTAATTTTAATTTTTAATTTGAATTTTGAATTTTTTAATTAAATTTTGGATTTTAATTAAATTCTATTTTTATTGTTTTTCTTCTAGCTCCCCTTAGATCATACCCTCGATACGGTCTGTCGAGATAATGTATTTGATCCTTAGGGACCCAATATTGACCAAGTCCAACTTGATTAATCAGGTTGGACTTGGGTACCCATGCTTGAACTGATTTACTATTTTGTCTATTTACTAAGGAAAGGTAAGATCTATATTTCTTTTTGGTTTTGTAACCTATCCCAGTTTTGTTGTAAATGGCTCTCTGTGTGCCGAGAATTAGGTTAAGGTTCTTGGAACCCAAGAAGAACCATTCTAAAGTTTTCTCCAAATCCTTGACCTGAGTCTTTAGACTAGAATTTTCTTCCTCAAGTTTTTGGACTTGAGTTGAACTTCCAGTCTGACCTGGGTCAGGCAAGATTTTGGAGTATTAGTCACTTCTTTAAGGACTGCTACTTCCTTTAGAAGTGACTTAACCTTAAGGTTTGATTTTACTAATTTGCGTAACAAGTAATTAACTAAATTATTAAGTCGAGGAATACTTACAGCGGCAAGCCCTGGTCCAAGGCGCCTCCAGCTTCCTCCGAGGCGCCTCCAGCTCCTCTGGACAACTGGCTTCGGCTTGCACCCGAGGCGCCTCGAAGCCCCATGGAGGCGCCTCGGACACTTTTCATCCGAGGTCAAATGTGATTCTTTGTTCCTGCAAAATGTGTTAGTCCCAAACACAAACCATCCAAAACAAAGTTAGCACAGAAATACGATGAATAATATTTTGACAGTCTCTGGACTGTCCGAGTCTGACTTCGGATTTCCTACCGGAAACCCTAGGTCGACCCGACACCTACTATAACATACGATACTATACTATAAAATAAGATACGATAACATAATAATAATAATGTTACGATACCTCACGATAATATACCATACTATAATTTATTATAAGATACGAGATGATACAATAAGAGATGATACATCACTCTATGATACAATACGATAGATCACGATACTGTACTATACGATAAGCTCCGATAAGATATGATACATCACTATACGATAAACCCTAAACCCTAAACAAAGCATGCGTTATGCCTATATTATGCAAATGCTATGTCCGGCGTTTGGGTATGTATGTTAAGTAATGCTAAGTATGCTATATCCGGCGTATTAGTATTTTTTTAATTTTTTTAATATAATTCATTTCTGTATATTTTATAATTAATGATTTAAATTAATTAATTAAAGGTAATGTTTATTAAAAAGATAAATAAATAATTAAATAAATGTATTATTTTATTTAATACTTCTTGATTTACCCGTCGGCTGTATACAGGTTGCGTGGCATCGTGTACTGTGTTCGCGTGGTCGTGCCGTCACATGTCTCTTGTCCGCTGCTGAACAGTCGAGTCACTGGGCGTGCTCGTCCCCGTCACGTAACCTATCCGCTGCTGACAGGTCGCGTCACATCGTGTCCCCTCCATTGATGGTGTCGTATCGTCGTATACTGTGTTAGCGTGCTCGTCGTGTCACGTCACTTGTTTGATGCTGACAGGAGGTGTCACGTCTTGTCCCCTCCCGTCCTTGTGCCACGGGCATGATTGTCCCATCGCATCAAATTTCGGTGCCACTTGTGCAGTCAGGTCGGCATGTGTGCTCAGGCGGTCACGTCACACGTCGGGTGCTGAAAGGTCACTTCACGAGGTGGCTCAGCTCGCATGCTTGTCACGTCGCATCAGCTTTCGGCACCTACGCGGGCACATTGTGTCGTGTCCCCTGTCATGCTTCTCTATGTTGGGTGACTATGTGCTAACAGCAGGAGGCTTAAAAAAAAATAAAATATAATTATATTTGTACGCTTGAGTCACTTCACGCTTATAAAGATCCCTCCAATCCCATTGCGACCTTTACTGAAGTAACGCTCTACCGATTGATTCCTCCTCCTCTTCTTCTTCATCTTCTGCTTCACCCTAATCTCTCATTTTGGGAAACATGACCACCAGGAACAGAAACGTAGCGTGTTTCTGGGATGTTCGGGCAAGTGAATTCCTGTCCCTCTCCATACAGACCGAACCAAACTCTCCTCCGACGTTCACCACCCCGGGCGGTACGCTAGTCACACTGATACAGATTGTGGGGCATGCGATAAGTGTGCATCGGACCGACCAGACTGTGACTCTCCGTCTTTACGATGGCAGCGGCACCATTACATGCATTCAATTCATCAATCAACATCCCGAACAAGGTGTTGTGACGCGAGAAATTTCAAACAGGCAGGCCGAATCACTTGTCGCGGGGAAGCTTGTCCGAGTCAAAGGGAAGATCAGACTGAGTCAGGATGGCGAACTACAGCTTACTGGGTGTTCTGTTATGGTCCAAGAATATCCTAATGCCCAAACTCTCCACATCATGAGGTGCATGCGACGGCATTGGGAAGAATATGAAAGGGCACGTCCATCTAGTCGTCGTTGATCGATGCGCGATTGCCACAAGCTGCTGGGTTACCCACATCCCTAAACGTCGAATGTTAGTGATCCGTCTTAATACTGTAGTGTGTTATGTTATTATATATTATGCGATATGATGGGATGCGATCAGATCTCCTGTAATGTAAACTCTGTGATATCTCTTAAGGTGTCTATCTAATGGTACTGTAAGGTATTGTATGGTATTGTATGCTATACTATGCTACGTAATAGTACGGTATGTCTGAGGGTATGAATTTATAATAATAAGTGTATGTTTGATGTATGATATATTATGATACGTAATCAGCCTTGTGAGACTCATGATGAATTTATAACAATAAGCGTGTGTTTGTTTTCTAGGGCACATCAAAGAGATAATAGGAAAAAAGTACGCGATCATGTAATGAAAGCTAATCAAATATAATCTTCTATAATCATCTTTGATAGTAGATGAATGAGAAAGGGGGAAAAAACTCATTTATCAAAAACTAAATTACCCAATGGTATTTTAGCACAAATTCACACAAGCACAAAGGCTCAAGAGCCCAAAAGGCCAAAAGGGCAACAGGCATAATGGGAAAAAAACCAAAAGGTCAAAGGCGTAACATCCCATGTAACCGACTATAGTACCATGAAACCCAATTAGGCAATTAAGGGCATCTTAGGCCTAAGGCCTAAAGCCCTGACCTATTAATATATAAACAATAACGAATAACGCTTAACGATTAACGCTTAATGCATAACCCATAACGATTAACGAATAACGCATAATGCTTAACGCTTAAGAAATAACGATTAACGTGTAGCGAATAACGCTTAACGATTAAAGCTTAACCTATAACGATTAACGCATAACGCATAATGATTAACTCATAAAGCTTAACCAATAATGATTAACGAATAAGGCTTAACAATTAACCATTAACGCTTAACGAATAATGCCTAAATCATAAAGATTAACGAGTAACGAGTAACGCTTAATGCATAACTCATAAAGATTAACGATTAACGCTCAACGCTTAACGATTAACGAGTAACGCTTAACGCGCAAAGAATAACGCTTAACCCTTAACCAATAAGGATTAACGTTTAACGAAGAACGCTTAACCCATAAAGATTAACGATTAACGATTATCGCTTAACGCTAAAACCCATAACGATTAACAAATAACGCTTAAGGATTACCGCTTAACGATTAACGCTTAACCAATAAAGAATAACGCTTAACGATTAACGCTAAACAATTAACGCTTAACCAATAACGATTAACGCTTAACCAATAACGATAAACGCTTAACGCATAACGATTAACGCTTAACGCTTAATGCTTAACGATTAACGCTTAACCAATAACTATTAACGCTTAATCAATAACGATTAACACTTAACGCTAAACGATTAAAGCTTAACCAATAAAGATTAACGCTTAACGATTAAAGCTTAACCAATAACGAATAACGCTTAACGCTTAACGATTAACGCTTAACTAATAACGATTAACGGTGAACCAATAACGATTAACGGTGAACCAATAACGATTAATGCATAACCAATAACGATTAACGCTTAACCAATAACGATTAACCCTAAACCCTAAACCATAAACCTAAAACCCTAACCCTAAACCCTAAACCCTAAACCTAAAACCCTAAACCCTAAAACCATAAACCCTAATTCCTACAACCCTAAACCATATACCCTAAAACCCTATAACCCCTAAACCCTAAACCCTAAACCCTAAATCCGTAAACCCTAATTCCTACAACCCTAAACCCTAATTCCTATACCCCTAAACCCTAAACCCTTTGGGAGAGATAATGTGTGATTTAGCGCAAATTTTATTGCATGTAATGATTGGAGGAGAGGGGGTGATTATGCGGAAATTTATTCCTTTTATTGATTGGATAAAAGGGGGGGGTGAGTGAGCGGAATTTTTAATGCATGCAATTATTGGATGAGAGAGAGACAGGGTGAGTGAACGTGAAATTTAATCCATGCAATTATTGTAGGAGATATTTTCAGAGTGACCGTAAATTTTAATGAATGCAATGATTAAGAGAGAGATAATGTATGGGTGAGCGTGATTTTTAATACATGCAATGATTGTTTATTGGAGGAGAGATGTAATTAAGCGGCAACTTTATTGCATGCTATAATTGGAAGTGAGAGGGGTGGAAGAGAGATAATTTATTGCATGTTATAATTGAAAGAGAGAGGGGGATTTTTTATGCATGTAATGATTGGAGGAGAATGGGAGAATGAGCAGAAATTTATTGCATACTATCTCTCCTCTTAGGAATGACACTAGATGAGAGAATTTGGTGATGACACAGAAGGCACCCGGACAAAACTTTTTACGAGGGTCGGATGGTATGTTCAGACAACGAGTACGTTTTACGTGCCCCAGAAATGTATCTTAGAATGAAGCGAAAATGGAAGGGGTGGAGGAAGGGGGACGTGGGGGCGGCGTCGCATGGGGCGTCCAGGGGCGGTGTGAAAATTTGGGTCGATTTTTAGTTCCGGGCCCTTTTCGAAGGAACAAACGATAGTTTTTGACATCGAAAGTTGGAGTGGACTGACGAGGCAACGACGAGTTGGATAAAGTGTAGATCTCTGAAATACGCGCTTACTCACACATTATATCCTCCAATAATTGTATGCATTATATTGGCCGGCAACTCACCCTCTCTTTCTCTCTCTCTCCAGCAATAATTGCATGCTTTATATTTTCCGCCGACTCCCTCCCTCTCTCGTCCCATAAATGCATGCATTAATTATCCCACTCATCGACTCCTATCGTTTCCAATCATTGCATGCAATAAATTTCCGCTCATTCTCCCACTCTCCTCCAATCATTACATGCATTAAAATTCCCCTCTCTCTTTCAATTATAACATGCAATAAATTATCTCTCTTCCACCCCTCTCACTTCCAATTATAGCATGCAATAAAGTTGCCGCTTAATTATATCTCTCCTCCAATAAACAATCATTGCATGTATTAAAAATCACGCTCACCCATACATTATCTCTCTCTTAATCATTGCATTCATTAAAATTTATGGTCACTCTGAAAATATCTCCTACAATAATTGCATGGATTAAATTTCACGTTCACTCACCCTCTCTCTCTCTCTCATCCAATAATTGCATGCATTAAAAATTTCGCTCACTCACCCCCCCCCTTTTATCCAATCAATAAAAGGAATAAATTGTCCCCAGGGCGTAGCACAGATGGGGAGTGCATGGTTCTGTGGCTGAAAGGTCCAGGGGTCGATCCTCGGGGTGTCATTGTCTGGGGTTAACGTCTCCGCTATGCACTTTCCACCTGTGTACCTGCATTTACCTCCCTCCATATCCGTGGGACCGGTTCTAGGGAGGCCGCTGATGTGGCGGTTCCACATTTTTTTTTTTTAATAAAAGGAATAAATTTCCGCATAATCACCCCCTCTCCTCCAATCATTACATGCAATAAAATTTGCGCTAAATCACACATTATCTCTCCCAAAGGGTTTAGGGCTTAGGGGTATAGGAATTAGGGTTTAGGGTTGTAGGAATTAGGGTTTACGGATTTAGGGTTTAGGGTTTAGGGTTTAGGGGTTTTAGGGTTTTAGGGTTTAGGGTTTAGGGTTGTAGGAATTAGGGTTTATGGTTTTAGGGTTTAGGGTTTAGGGATTTTGAGTTGTTGGGTTGTAGGGTTTAGGGTTTTCTGATTTCGGGTTAAGGGTTTTAGGGTTTTAGGGTTTTAGGGTTAATGAGTATTTTGGGTTGTAGGGTTTTAGGGTTTAGCGTTTAGGGTTGTAAGAATTAGGGTTTATGGTGTGAGGGTTTATGGTTTAGGGTTTAGGGATTTTGAGTTGTTGGGTTGTAGGGTTTTAGGGTTTAGGGTTCAGGGATTTAGGGTTTTAGGGTTAATGAGTTTGTTGGGTTGTAGGGTTTTAGGGTTTAAGGTTTTGGGGTTTTAGGGTTTAGGGTTGTAGGAATTAGGGTTTATGGTTTTAGGGTTTAAGGTTTAAGGTATAGGGATTTTGTGTTGTTGGGTTGTAGGGTTTTAGGGTTTAGGGTTTTAGGGTTTAGCGTTTAGCGTTCAGGGTTGTTGAGGTTTAGGGTTGTAGGGTTTTAAGGTTTTAGGGTTTATGGTTGAGGGTTTTAGGGGTAATGAGTTTTTAGGGTTGTAGGGTTTAGGGTTTTGGGGTATTAAGAAATTAGGGTTTTAGGGTTTAGGGTTTTAGGGTTTAGGGTTTAGGGTTTAGGGATTTTGAGTTTTACGGTTGTAGGGTTATAGGGTTTGGGCTCTATGATTTGGGGTTTAGGGTTTTTGAGATTTATGGTTGTAGGGTTTAATGTTTTTAGGGTTTAGTGTTATAGGGTTTAGGGGTTAGGGGTTAGGGTATAGGGATTAGGTTTTATGGTTTGAGGGGTTTGGGTTTTAGGGTATAGGGTAATGGGGATGGGGTATAGGGTATAGGGCATTGGGTATAGGGTTCCGTCAGCTGCAATCAACATCAGTCAGCAGCAGTTAGTCAACAGGAGGTAGGCAGCAGGCAGTAGCAGTCACCAGCAGACAGGCAGTAGTAGGCAGGTTGTAGTCAGCAGCAGGCATGCAGCAGTTGGCATGCAGCAGGCAATCAGCAACAGGCATGCAGCAGTTAGAAGCAGGCAGGCTGGCACTCAGCAGTAGGCAGTATGGAGGCAGCAGTTGGCAGGCAGCAGGCAGCAGTAGGAAGCAGTAGGCATTATGCAGGTAGCAGTTAGCAGCAGGCAGTATGGAGGCATCAGTCAGCAGTAGGCAGCAATAAAGATGCTGGCAGCAGCAGTCGTCAGCTATCAGCAGGCAGATAGGCAGGCATGCAGCAGGAAGCAGTCAGCAGTAGGCAGTATGCAGGCAGCAGCAGGCAACATTCAGGCCTTAAGGGACCCATGACGAAATATTTGTCTCTAAATTCCGGACATTTTGACATATCAAATGTTTTATTATGACGTCAAATTTAATATAATATTAAAATAATAGATATTTAATAAAAATAATAATAGGGATGTTAATAATAATTTAATATTGTTATAGAGTCATGTACTCTCTCTCTCCCCGTCGAGAGAGAGAGAGAGAGAGAGAGAAGGGGGCGGAGAGAGGAGAGGTTGTGGAGATAATAATAAAATAATATATTTAATATTAATAATAATAATAATAATAAGTAAATGGTAGTAACAAGAATTTAATATTGGTAAGGCACCACGTCACTATATTCGGGGGGAGAGAAATAGGAGAGAGAAGGTAAAAATAAAATAATAATAATAATAATAATAATAATAATAAATCTCGTGAGAGAGAGAGAGAGAGAGGAACGAGACGAAGGGGATAGATAGAATATAATAATAAAATAATATGGATAAAAATAAGATAAATATTATTAATGTAAAAAATTATGGGGTTAGTGTGAGTGGGAAGGAGACAGAGAGATGATAATAATAATAATTTCCCACATAATCTCTCGCTCTCTCTCTCTCACAATCATTTTCCTATTTAATTACCCAAACTCCTAGGCACCCTCTCTCTCAATCATTACCCGCATTAATTTCCCACTCACCCACATATCTCCCAATCATTATCTCATTTAATTTCCCGCTCTCCCATACTCTCTCACAATCACTCTCTCTCCCTTCATCCCTCCTCCCCTCTCTCTATCTCTCCCAATCATTGGCCGCTTTAATTTCCCATTCGCACACATCTCTACCAATCATTGTCTCATTTAATTTCCCGCTCTTTCATCATCTCTCCCAATCACACACACTCTCTCTTCCTTCCTCCATGCCTCCCCCTTCTCTCTCTCTCTCACCTCTAAAGGATTCCCGCGCATGATTTTTTTATTTTCGATATTTCATTATTTTTATTTAGTTTATATATATTTATATTTATATTTTTATATATATAGCACTACTATCTCTCCTTTTCGGAACGGTGCTAGACGAGAGAATTTGGAGATGAGACTGAAGGGACCCGGATGAAATTTTTTAAGAGGCACGCGATGGTATATTCGGACAGTGAGTTCATTTTGCGTGCCCGTGGAAAGTATTTCGGAACAAGGCGAAAATATACGGGGAGGTAGAAGGAGCTAGGAAGGCCAGACGTGGCGGTGGTGTTGCATGTCACGTCTGGATCCCGGATGAAAATTTAGAGTGATTTTTACATATAGGCCCTTTTGGGAGGACCAAATGATAATTTTTGACTTTAAAGTTTGGCTAGGTCTGGATGCCTTAAGGGACCCATGACGAAATATATGTCTCTAAATTTCGGACATTTTGACATATCATATGACTTATTATGACGTCAAATTTAATATAATATTAAAATAATAGATATATAATAAAAAAATAATAGTGATATTAATAATAATTTAATATTGTTATAGAGTCATGTACTCTCTCTCTCCCCGTCGAGAGTGAGAGAGAGAGAGAGAGAGAGAGAAAGGGGCGGAGGGAGGAGAGGTTGTAGAGATAATAATAAAATAATATATTTAATATTAATAATAATAATAATAAATGGTAGTAACAAGAATTTAATATTGGTAAGGCACCACGTCACTATATTCAAGGGGAGAGAAACAGGAGAGAGAAGGTAAAAATAATAATAATAATAATAATACTAATAATAATAATAATAATAATAATAAATCCTGTGAGAGAGAGAGAGAGGGGAACATCCCGTGAGAGAGAGAGAGAGAGAGAGAGAGGGGAACGAGATGGAGGGGATAGAGGATATAATAATAAAATAATATGGATAAAAATAAGGTAAATATTATTATTGTAAAAAATTATGGGGTCAGTGTGAATGGGAAGGAGAGAGAGAGAGGATAGAGAGATGATAATAATAATAATTTCCCACATAATCACTCTCTCTCTCTCTCTCAATGATTGTCTTATTTAATTACCCAAACTCCTAGGCACCCTCTCTCTCAATCATTACCCGCATTAATTTCCCACTCACTCACATCTCTCCCAATCATTATCTCATTTAATTTCCCGCTCTCCCATCCTCTCTCCCAATCACTCTCTCTCCCTTCATCCCTCCTCCCCTCTCTCTCTCCCAATCATCGGCTGCAATAATTTTCCACTCACCCACATCTCTACCAATCACTATCTCATTTAATTTCTCGCTCTTCCATCATCTCTCCCAATCACACACTCTCTCTCTTCCTTCCTCCATGCCTCCCCCTTCTCTCTCTCTCTCTCTCACCTCTAAAGGATTCCCGCGCATGATTTTTTTATTTTCGGTATTTCATTATTTTTATTTTGTTTATATATATTTATATTTTTATTTTTATATATATGGCACTACTATCTCTCCTCTTCGGAACGGTACTAGACGAGAGAATTTGGCGATGAGACTGGAGGGACCCGGATGAAACTTTTTAAGAGGCACGCGATGGTATATTCGGACAGTGAGTTCGTTTTGTGTGCACGTGGAAAGTCTTTCGGAACAAGGCGAAAATATACGAGGAGGTAGGAGGAGGAAGGGTGGACGTGGGGGCGGTGTTGCATGAGGCGTCCGGATCCCAGATGAAAATTTAGAGTGATTTTTACTTCTAAGCCCTTTTAGGAGGACCAAACGATAATTTTTGACTTTAAAGTTTGGCTAGGTGTGGAGGCCTTAAGGGACCCCTGACGAAATATTTGTCTCTAAATTCTGGACATTTTGACATATGCATGCTGCGTTGTGACACGTCACGTCACGTGCAGTGTCCCGTCGTGTCTTGTCACATGCATGCAGCGTTGTGTTGTGTCGTGCCCCGTATCGTCTTGTCACGTCCCATCACGTCACGTCTTGTTTTGTCCCGTCGTGTAGTGTCACATGCAAACAGTGTCGTGGCAGGTTGGGAGAGGCTAAAGGCCCCTTGACAAAATGGTGATCTATGAATTCCGGACAATTCAGTAGTTGGCAGGAGGTGGTAGTAGTAAGCAGTAGGTAGCAGTGAGCAGTAAGCAGCAGTGAGCAGTGAGCAGGAATCAGTCGTAAGCCATAAGTAGCAGTAAGAAGCAAGCTGCAGTAAGAAGCAAGAAGCAGTAAGTGTCAGGCAACAGTAAACAGCAACAAACAGAAATCTGCAGTCGCAAGCAGCAGTAGGCAGCAGGCAGGAAGGCAGGCAGGAAGGCAGGCAGGCAGGCAAGCAAACATGTAGATAGATAGGCAGGCAGGTAGGCAGGTAGATAGATAGGCAGGGAGGTAGTTAGATAGATAAGCATGCAGATAGATAGGTAGGCAGATAGATAAGGGCAAGCAGATAGATAGGCAGGCATGCAGATAGATAGGGAAGCAGGAGGCAGGCAGGCAGATAAATAGGCAGGCAGACAGATAAATAGGCAGGCAGGAAGATAAATAGGCAGACAGACAGATAAATAGGCAGGCAGGTAGGCAGATAAATAGGCAGGCAGACAGATAAATAGGCAGGCAGGAAGATAAAGAGGCATGCAGGCAGGCGTGAAAATAGGCAGGCAGAAAAATAGGCAGGCAGATAAATAGGCAGGCAGATAAATAGGCAGGCAAAAATGTAGGCAGATAAAAAGGTAGGCAGATAAATAGGCAAGCAGATAACCAGGCAGGCAGATAAACAGGCAGGCAGACATGTAGGCAGATAAATAGGTAGGCAGATAAATAGGCAGGCAGATAAACAGACATGCAGATAAACACACATGCAAGTAAACAGACATGTAGATAAATAGGCAAGCAGACAGGCAGAAAGGCAGATAAATAGGCAGACAGATAAACAGGGAGGCAGGAAGAAAAATAGGTAGGCAGAAAGGCAGATAAATAGGTAGACAGATAAACAGGGAGGCAGGCAGGCAGGATGAAAAATAGGCAGACAGAAAGGAAGATAACTAGGCAGACAGATAAACAGGGAGGCAGCCAGGCAGATAAATAGGCAGGCAGATAAACAAGTAGGAAGATAAACAGGTAGGCAGATAAATAGGCAGACAGATAAGTAGGCAAGCAGAAAGGCAGATAAACAGGTAGGTTGATAGATAGGCAGGCAGAAAGGCAGACAGATAAACAGGGAGGCAGGCATGCAGATAAATAAGCAGGCAGAAAAACAGGCAGGCAGATAAATAGGCAGACAGATATATAGGCAGACAGATAAATAGGCAGGCAGCATACAGTAGGCAGTAGGCAACAGGCAGCAAGTAGCAGCAGACAGTAGGCAGCAGGCAGCAAGTAGCAGCAGACAGTAGGCAGTACGAAGCAGTAGGCAGTAGTAGGTAGTATGAAGTAGTAGGTAGCAGGCAGCAAGTATGCGTTAGGTAGTAGGCAGTAGGAAGTAAGCAGTACACAGCATTAAGCAGCAGTAGGCGGCAGTAGGCAGTAAGCAATCAATGACAAAGATTGTGTGCATCATAAACTTCTCTCTCTCTGTCTATAAATCATCGGCAATGATAGTTTCCCGCTAATAACTCTCTATCTCTCTCTATATCATTGGCAATGATTAAGCTCTCACTATATATATATCTCAATTATTGGCAATGATTCTTTCCCGCTCACATCACATCTCTCTATATATATATCTTTCTCTCACACTATCTCAATCATTGGCAATGATTGTTTCCCGCTCACACCTCTCTCACACACTCTCTCAATCATTGGCAATAATTATTTCCCGCTAATAACTCTCTATCTCTCTCTCAATCATTGACAATAATTAAGCTCTCACTATATATATATATCTCAATCATTGGCAATGATTATTTCCCGCTAATAACTCTCTATCTCTCTCTCAATCATTGACAATAATTAAGCTCTCACTATATATATATATCTCAATCATTGGCAATGATTCTTTCCCGCTCACATCACATCTCTCTATATATATATCTTTCTCTCACACTATCTCAATCATTGGTAATGATTGTTTCCCGCTCACACCTCTCTCTCACACTCTCTCAATCATTGCCAATGATTAAGCTCCCGCTCAAACCTTTATTTATCTCTCTCCTTTTTTTTCTTATTAATTGGCAATGATAGGTTCCCGCTCACACCTCTATTTATTGATCTCGCTCTCTCTCTCTCTCATTCTCTCTCAATAAATGGCAATGATTGGTTCCCATTAACAACTTTTTGTATCTCTCTCTCACTCAATAATTGGCAATGATAGGTTTTCGCTCTCACCTCTCATTATCACTCTATCTCTCTCTCTCACAATAATTAATTGACAATGATTGGTTCCCGCTCACACCTATCTCTTGCTTTTTCGCTCTCTCTAACTCCCAATAATTAATTGGTAATGATTGGTTCCCGCTTACACCTCTATCTTTCTCTCTCTCTATCACTCTCGATAAATAATTGGCAATGATTGGTTCCGCTAACTATCTCTCTCTCCCTCTCACTGTCATTAATTAATTGGCAATGATTAGTTCCCGTCCACACCTCTCGCTCTCTCTCACTCTTAATAAAATATATGACAATGATTGATTCCTGCTCACATCTCTTTCTATCTCGGACTCTCTCTCACTAACTAACTCACTCTTAGGCGGTAAGCAATTATTGACAAAGATTGTTTGCATCATACACTTCTCTCTCTCTCGCTCTCTCTCTCAATCATTAGCAATGATAGTTTCCCGCTAATAAATCTCTCTCTGTCTCTCTCTCTCTCAATCATTGTCCATGATTAAGCTCTCTCTCACTATATATATATCTCAATCATTGGCAATGATTGGCAATGAATATTTCCCGCTCACATCGCATCTCTTTATATTATAAATCTATCTCTCTCTCTCAATCTCTCTCGATCATTGGCAATTAATGTTTCCCGTTCACACCTATCTCTCACACTTCTCTCACTCTTTATATCTCAAAGATTGGCAATCATTGGCAATGATTCTTTCCCGCTCATATCACATCTCTCTATATCTCTTTCTCTCACACTCCCTCAATCAATCATTGGCAATTATTGTTTCCCGCTCAAAATTCTCTCTCATACTTCTCTCACTCTTTATATTTCAATCATTGGCAATGATTCCTTCCCGCTCACATCACATCTTTTTATATCTCTTTCTCTTACATGGGTTTCGTAGCCCTTAGCCTACTCTACGTGGTGGTGTAGACAGATCTACGTTATGAGTTTCGGATCAAAAGTTAGGCAAGTAGAAAGAAAATAAAAGAAATGGAAAAATAAAAATAAAAAAATTTATTTTTTTTACTGTGCGGCCGTGAGCTTTCCCGCACGTTGCCGCTGTTGTTTTTTTTCCTTTATTTATAAGTATTTATAAGTATATTATATTATATTATATATATATATATACACACAGAATAGGATGAATCTTCTTCCGGCGCTCCGGAAGAAGTCGAGACAACGGATTTTGACAGAGACGGCGAAGGGAGATGTTGTTAATTTTTTACGACGGACCCGACGGTATAAAAATAACACGAGCCCGTTTTGCGTGATAAGAGAAAAGAGGTCTGAAGGAGATGAAAACAGGACGTGGTGGTAGGCGGCGAAGAGGGGGACCCGACGGTGGGTTTGCATGTCGGAGGTAGATTCCGGTTGAAAATATAAAATTAAATTTACAAACGGATCCTTTATGTAATGCCAAACGGTAAATTTGGGGTACGAAGTTTGATCGCAACCGATAGCCGTTTGGGGATGAAAAAAGACGTGGCGGATCGTCGCGGGGAGGAGGATATGACGGTGGGCCTGGATGTCGGAGTCGGGGTCCGGAAGGGGTCCCGGTGAAAACCGAGGGTGATATTTTACTTCGAGGCCCTTTTCGGAGGACCAAACGGTTATTTTTGACGTCGAATTTTGCCTGCATCTGGTAGCCCTTTGGGCTGCCATATGAAATATAGATCTCTCAATTCTGGAACTAACAAATCTTGTTTCGCTCGAGTCCGACTTCAAACGGTCAAGTTATGGCCGTTTGAAGTTGCCATAAAGGCCTTTTTATTCGTTACGGCACGCCAGACGGCTGAATCAGCCCGAGCCCCGAACTACCGCCCTGTGGCCCTCGACCCCCTCTACACGCCGCCGCTGACGGATCCTGATTCCAGCACCCCCGGCAAAAATATACGCAATTAAACGTACACCCTCTCTCCTCCCTTTCTCTCTCCCACTCACACCATTTTAATATTATTTTATTCCTTTTTTTTTTATTTTTTTTTCTTAGCCTGGTTTTTAGCTCTGTTTTCGTTTTTTTATTATTTTTTTCTTAAAAAACCTAAAAATTAACCTAAATGTTTTTTTATTAAAAAATCTAAATTTGATTTTTTTATTTATTAAATTCTTAATATATATAAATTATATTAATTTAATTTCATTTAACCTAAATGCATGACGTTAGGTTCTCCCATAGACTAGATTCTTGCCTCGTGCATCGGATCAATGGGCACAACCTCTTTCTTTAACCCACCCACCCACAAATGTGACAGTGATTGCAACGATGGATGATGATGTTCAAGAAATTCCATTCTGCCATGGAATGTCGAAGTTGAATTCAAACCCTAAAACATCCGACAATGGTCTTAACCGATCGATTTGTGATCATACAATACAATACAATACAATACAATACAATACAAGCTACTAAAATTTTGGCCACCCAAAACAAAACTGCAGCTAGGTGAATGATGAGCAATGAAGTAAATGGTGTAAAAGTAGGTAGAGCTATATTGAAGCTAAAAGAACACCACTCGAGCTTATTTCTTTGCAAACAAAAGCGACATCCTTCCACTCAGTTTCTTATTATCTGAAATGGATAAATGAACATCTCCAACTATACTATAATATACTATATTGAGTAGGTTAGGTTATTTTAGATTAGGTTCTCCCATAGGATCAATGGGCACGCACAACCTCTTTAACCCAACAACAATTGTGGGAGTGATTGTAATGCTTGATGATTGATGTGCAAGAAATTCCATTCTGCCATAGAATGCTAAAGTTGAATTTATCGTAATGCCACCAATACTCTACTCTGGCAGCAAAGCAAATTGTCAAAAGATGATGTTCAAGAAATTTCATTCTTTCTTTGCAAACAAAAGCCACATCCATCCATCCATCCACTCAGCTTCTTATGATCTCAAATGGATAAATGAACATCTCCAACTAGACTAGACTAGACTAGACTATATTGTGTAGGTTAGGTTAGGTTCTCCCATAACATAAGATTCTTGCCTCATGCATCGGATCAATGGGCACAACCTCTTTAACCCACCCACCCACCCACAAATGTGACAGTGATATGCAACGATTGATTGATGATGTTCAAGAAAGAAATCTCATTCAGCAATGGAATGTCGATGTTGAATTCATCATAATGCCACCAATACTATGTCAGTAAAGCAAAATGTCAAAAAATATTTATTTAACAATATTTAACAATATTTGTTTACATCAAACTCTTCAACGTCTGTAGCAATGCAACAGGCCCTATAATTTAAAAATATGCCGATCCTAGATTTAAATAGCAGTTCTTATAGACGGAACTATAGTTTGTATTACGAAAAGCACAGTTCACCACTGCTACAGTTTCTGAATAGTGGTGGCAAATTACGATATTAAAGCTATAAATATAACATCGCCATCATAACACAATGTCAAGATCTAAAATATCTTGCATATTCTCATCTAGTCTCGTGTATTCTCTGAATTCCGGACATTTCGACATATCATATGCCTCATTCCGACTTCAAACGACAAGTTATGGATGTTTGTAATTACCCCGAAAGAATTTTTCTATGTTACGGCACTCCAGATGGTTGAATTGCGCCTAGCCCCGAACTACTGCCCTGTGGCCCTAGGCCTCCTCTACGCGTCGACGCCAACGGATCATAATTCCGATGCCCCGGCCAAAAGATACGCATTTAAACGCACACCCTCTCTCCTCCTCTTTCTCTCTCCCACTCACATTAATTTATAATATATATATATATATATATATATATAATTCTTTTTTAACCCTTATTCCCGCTCGTTTTTTATCTGTTATAATTTTTTTTAATTTTTTTTATTTTTTACTTCCTCCCGCTCGTTTTCATTATTTTATTATTTTATTTTTTTTTTGTATTTTTCCCTTTAAAAACGTCTGTTTTTTTAATAAAATTTTAAATAAATATTTAATTAAGAAATTCTTAATATAAATATTAATTATAGTCAGTTAATTTAATTTAACCTAAATATATGTTTGCATTATTGTAGTAGCAGAAGTTGTGCAAATTTACAACGGGATTATAATTTGTGGACTTTGCAACTGACACATTAAAAATTCAAAATTCGTACACAATGTATTGTTAAATTTTGTGATAAGTAGCTAAAAAACAATTTCAATTCGTTGTTAAATTAAAAGACCATCCTATATATTCATATCTACTAGCATCAAACATCGGGACATGACATTTGATATTGGAGAATAGAGGTCTCGTCTCATATCGTCTCGTCTCGTCTTGTATCGTCTCGTCTCGTCTTGTATCGTCTCGTCTCGTCTCGTCTTGTCACATCTCGTCTCATCTCGTATCGTATCGTCTTGTCACATCTCGTCTCGTATCGTCTCGTCACATCTCGTCTCGTATTGACTTGTCTCGTTTATCGAATATCGATATTTAAGAGATAAGTAACAATCAAGATACATAACGATATGATACTATACCATACTATAATATACGAAACGATAATAGACGAAACGTCATGATACGATACAATACTATAATATACTATATAATAAGATACGATATGATAAAATAATAATAATAATAAAGATACGATACCTTATGATACGCTACGATAATATACTATACTATAAGAAACGATACAATACGATAAGATATGATACATCAAGATAAGATATGATACGATACTATAACATACGATACTATACTATAAAATAAGATACGATAACATAATAATAATAATGTTACGATACCTCACGATAGTATACCATACTATAATTTATAATAAGATAGGAGATGATACAATAAGATATGATACATCACTCTACGATATAATATGATAGATCACGACACTGTACTATACGATAAGATACGATAAGATATGATACATCACTATACGATAAACCCTAAACCCTAAACAAAGCATGCGTTATGCCTATATTATGCAAAGTAATGCTATGTCCGGCGTTTGGGTATGTATGTTAAGTAATGCTAAGTATGCAATGTTCGGCGTATTAGTATTTTTTTTAAATATTTTTTATATAATTCATTTCTGTTTATTTTATAATTAATGATTTTAATTAATTAATTAATTAAAGGTAATGTTTATTAAAAAGATAAATCAATAATTAAATAAATGTATTATTTTATTTAATACTTCATGATTTGCCCGTCGGCTGTATACAGGTTGCGTGGCGTCGTGTACTGTGTTCGCGTGGTCGTGCTGTCACATGTCTCTTGTCCGCTGCTGAACAGTTGAGTCGTTGGGCGTGCTCGTCCCCGTCACGTCACCTGTCCGCTGCTGACAGGTCGCGTCACATCGTGTCCCCTCCATTGCTGGTGTCATACCGTCGTGTCCTGTGTTAGCGTGCTCGTCGCGTCACGTCACTTGTTTGATGCTGACAGGAGGTGTCACGTCGTGTCCCCTCCCATCCTTGTGCCACGGGCATGATTGTCCCGTCGCATCAAATTTCGGCGCTACTTGTGCAGTCAGGTTGGCATGCGTGCTCGGGCGGTCACGTCACACGTCGGGTGCTGAAAGGTCACTTCACGAGGTGGCTCAACTCGCATGCTTGTCACGTCGCATCAGCTTTCGGCGCCTACGCGGGCACGTTGTGTCGTGTCCCCTGTCGTGCTTCTCCATGTTGGGTGACTATGTGCTAACAGCAGGAGGCTTAGAAAAAAATTATAATTATATTTGTACGCTGGAGTCACTTCACGCTTATAAAGATCCCTCCAATCCCATTGCGACCTTTACTGAAGTAACACTCTGCCGATTGATTCCTCCTCTTCTTCTTCATCTTCTGCTTCACCCTAATCTCTCATTTTGGGAAACATGACCACCAGGAACAGAAACGTAGCGTGTTTCTGGGATGTTCGGGCAAGTGAATTCCTGTCCCTCTCCATACAAACCGAACCAAACTCTCCTCCGACGTTCACCACCCCGGGCGGTACGCTAGTCACACTGATACAGATTGTGGGGCATGCGATAAGTGTGCATCATGTAGGACCGTTAGATTCGATAGAGGGGGGGGTGAATATCGATTCGAAAAAGACGAGTATAAACGCAGCGGAAAAATAAAATAGACACAGATGTTTTTACTTTGTTCGGAGCCTGTGACGACTCCTACTCGAAGGCCCGTGGTCCTTGACCACTTTCGTTGGGCAATTCACTAGCAGTTCGAAATAATGATTACAAAAAACAGTACAATGAATGCTAATGAAAATGAAAAACAAATACCGACAATAAAGACAAGAAAGGAGCGTAGTGTCGGAGCTTTGTTAGCGTCGCAGAAGTGCAGAGCAGTGGAAGACTTTTCTTTTCGTTGTAGTGCTGAAGCTCTCCTCTAACCCTTCTTTTATATGAGGCTCGGGGCGCCCTAGATGCCTTTGTAAGACCGTTAGATTCGATAGAGGGGGGGGTGAATATCGATTCGAAAATATAGAGTATTAGCGCAGCGGAAAAGTAAAGTAGACACAGTTGTTTTTTACTTCGTTCGGAGCCTGTGACGACTCCTACTCGAAGGCCCGTGGTCCTTGACCACTTTCGTTGGGCAATCACTAGCAATTCGAATATAATTACAAAATGAATACAGGAAATGCTTAATGAAACAAAGTAATACCGACAAGAAAATTAACCAAAAACGAAGAAGCACTTTGTCGGAGCTTTGTTAGCGTCGCAGGAACGTAGAGCAGCGGGACCAGCAGTCGAAAGTTCTCAGTTGATGATTAATTCTGAAGCTCCTGCCGGGCGCTTAGATCCCTTCCGGGCGCCTGGAATGTGACGTAGCTGCACAAACCATGATGCTCCACGTGGCGGCGACTGGTGGATGAAATTTGCCTTCCGGGCCTTTCTCCAGCAGTCCTTCTTCCCGCAAGAAAAGGTTAGTCCGAGGCAAAATGTACCCTGCAACAAAGAATGTTAGTTTTATAGATGAGCAAAGTATGACTTAGATTCCTTTTCCGGAATCTAGTCACGATCTCGACTTAGATATCCGAAATGGATCTAAGCGGATCGGCCTAATGTTCCCTACCCGGGAACGCGTCCTCGCAATCACTCCCCTCCGTGACTTACCTCACTTACCGCCAGGTCAGCCCGTCGACCGTCTGGACTTCTCGCCAGCGTCCGGTCACCCGTCGACCTTGGACTTCTCGCCAGCTATCCGGTCAGCCCGTCGACCTAGCTGGACTTCTCGCCAAGCGTCCGGTCAGCCCGTCGACCCGCTTGGACTTCTCGCCAGCTATCCGGTCAGCCCGTCGACCTAGCTGGACTTCTCGCCAAGCGTCCGGTCAGCCCGTCGACCCGCTTGGACTTCTCGCCAGCTATCCGGTCAACCCGTCGACCTAGCTGGACTTTTCCTGCACACTTGATAAAAGTGTCAGACAACAACACAACTAACTTAACCTACTTGTCATTCATCAAAACCTGGGTTAGACCGTTAGTGCTACCCGCACCAACAATCTCCCCCATTTTGATGGAATGACAACCTGGTTAAGTTAGTGAAAACATATGCACAAATTTAAAGTCATGCATTTGTGTGGTTTAAGGTAGTTTGTGTTTTCAATTTGGTTTAGCTAACTTAACCACCTAACCCTTCTCCCCCTTTGACATTCATAAAAAAAAACAGGGGTAAACAAGCATAGTGTAAAGTTACTGAAAACAATAACACCTAATCATGAAAAGTAACTGAGTTTGGTTCAAAATTTGGGGGAGTTCAAAGTTTTTGAAAACTTGTCTAACACATTTGTTTTTAGTTTTTGAAAAATTGCTAAGTGTAGATAGTCTAATTTTCAAACATAAGTTTTCAAAACCAAATTTTCAAAACTAAGTTTTTCAACATTAAAATTCCAAAACTAAGTTTTCAAAACTGATTGAAATTTATTTTTCAACACTAAGTTTGTAAAAGATTCAATTTTCAAAATTAGGAAAATGATTTTGAGAAGCTTAGTTTGTAAACTTAAGTTTTGAAAGAAATCTAATTTCCACAATTTTCAATAACAAGTAAAACAGCTTAGTTTTTAAAAAATAGGTTTAAGAAATATTTTAAGAAAACAATTTTCAACCACAAATTTTAAAATATTTTTAAATAAAGGGAAAATTTTAATTAATCCCTCCCCCTGAACTTGACATAAAATTTTGAAAGTATTTGCTAAAAATATTCAAAGTAATTTTTTTTTTTTTTTAAATTGAGGTAGAATTTTCTAAAGAGATTTTAAAGAGAAGATTAAAAACTAACACTTAAGGAGATAAATAAACCTCCCCCTAAATTTGATATTCCTTTAATATATTAATCCTCCTTATTTATTACTCTCCCTTAATTTATTAATCTTCCTTATTTTATTATCCCCCATAATTGTTTATTTGAGTTTGATTAATCAATAATTAATTTTAGATTTAGACTTTTAAGCTTTAGCTTAAGATTAAATACGAAAAGAATTTATTAATTCAATAACAGTTAACCATTATCAATAATTTATTGATTAATTTTTACATATTTTTGTACCTAAGTGTTTTAGGCGATTGTATAATTATCTTTATAAAATTGTTCATTTAAATTTGACTGAATGTAATTAACGTTAGATTCAGTTGAAATGAGTTAACCTTTAGTGTAATGTTAAGTAAGATAAGTTGTTATTAATTCAATAATTAATCAATATTAATAAGTTATTGATTAAATTTTTCTTGATTCAATAATTTAATATAATCTAAATTTTGTATTAATTGATGAAGGTGTTAGTTATAATTTAACTTTTCATTTACTTCCTTTTAAGTTGGATTAACTTAGTTTAAAGTTGGTAGTAATTTGAAGTTAAACTCGTTATTAAACAAGGTTAAGGAAGGTTCAATTTAAGTCAAACTTTAATTATGTTTTAATAAAAATGATTAATATTTTAAAGGTTGAAAAAAAATGAGTTAGAGTAATTTTAATAGTTTTACTAAGGTTAAACCTAGGTTAAGTGTTAAGTTCTACTTATTAATTACATAATTAAGTTTAAAGTTAAAGTTAACGGAATTTAAGCTTTTAAGTTAGGTGTCTACGTTTTAAATGAATTTAAAAGAATTATAATTATTATTATTTTTAAGGGATTTCTAACAAGATTTTAAAATGATTTTTATAATTATTTAATTAATATACGTTCAATTCAGTTTTGATTTTAGATTAAGATTAATATCAGTGATTAATTTAGGTTTAAGTTTTAAGTTTAAGTTTTAACTTTTAGTTAGGTTAAATTAAGTTGAAAAGTAATGTTTAAATTAAGTTTTAATGAGTTTTAATTTGAGATCTAATTTTCAGTAAAGTTAAATTAAAAAATAATTTTAAGGTTAAAATGATGTTTAAGATTAAAAATGAGTTTAAAGTCAAAATAATAATTTTTAAAGTGAAAATAGTTTATAGAAATAATTTATTATTATTATTTTTTTTTTTTGGTTAAAAGAATTTTTTAAAGTTTTTAAAATGATTTTTAAAATAATTTTTAAAATGTTTTAAAATAATTTAAATTTTTTTTTTTAAGTTTTTAAAATAATTTTTAAGATAGTTTTAAAAATAGTTTTTAAAATAATTTTTAAATAATTTTTAAAATAATTTTTAAAGAGTTTAAAATAATTTTTAAAGAATTTTTAAAATAGTTTTTAAAAGAGTTTTTAAAATAATTTTTAAATAATTTTTAAAATAGTTTTAAAGAGTTTTTAAAATAATTTTTAAATAATTTTTAAAATAGTTTTAAAAATAGTTTTTAAAATAATTTTTAAATAATTTTTAAAATAGTTTTAAAGAGTTTTTTAAAATAATTTTTAAAGAATTTTTAAAATAGTTTTTAAGGAATTTTTAAAATAGTTTTTAAAGAATTTTAAAAATAGTTTTTAAAGAATTTTTAAAATAGTTTTTTTAAAGAATTTTTTAAAATAGTTTTTAAGGAATTTTAAAAATAGTTTATAAAGAATTTTAAAAATAGTTTTTAAAGAGTTTTTTAAAAATAGTTTTTAAAGAATTTTAAAAATAGTTTTTAAAGAATTTTTAAAATAGTTTTTAAAGAAGTTTTAAAATAGTTTTTTTTTTAAAGAATTTTTAAAATAGTTTTTAAAGAATTTTTAAAATAGTTTTTAAAGAATTTTTTAAAGAATTTTTAAAATAATTTTTAAAGAATTTTTAAAATAGGTTTTAAAGAATTTTTAAAATAATTTTTAAAGAATTTTTAAAATAATTTTTAAAGAATTTTTAAAATAATTTTTTAAAGAATTTTAAAAATAATTTTTTTTTAAAATAGGTTTTAAAGGTTTTAAAAGAATTTTTAAAATTTTTTTTTTTTAAATAAGTTTAAAAGGTTTTAAAAGAATTTTTAAAATAAGTTTGTAAGTAAAAGAAAATTAAATTTTTAAAATAAATTTTTAAATTAAAGAAAATGTTATTTTAATTTAATTGATTTAATTTTAATTTAATTTAATTTAATTTAATTAATTTCTTTTAGGTCCTTAGTCATCTCACCTAATCTATATTTTCAATCAGGGAATCCTACAATTTTGTGAGATGAATTAGATTCAATTATAGGGTTTGATTTAACTTGTGTTAGATTCAGGTTTAGCTTTGGTATCAACAAATAGGCATTCTTCGGATAAACTTCTAAGCTTGGCGAGTCTCTTGGACGTCATTAGAAGTAACCAACCTTTCGAGGTTTTCCGAATAGTCCTATCCATGGAGCTTAGTACTAAACCTTGGTCTAACTAGTTAGGTTCTGTTTAAGGGTAGCTTCGGTTAGTTCCACTTGGCCAAATGCACCAGATCGAAGCCATATCTTTCTAGACATGCGATGCCCAAGCTTCCCTAACGTACTATCATCCAAAAACTTTACCCGTACCGTGATTCAAGTTAAACTGGGTCCCTTTTTAACTAATCCTAATTACCCTGCCGGGTTAGTTTATTTGGGTTACCCTGTCGGGTAAGTTATTTTTGGAGGTACCAGCTATTCTGGATCCTCCCCTTAAATTATTGATTTTTCTTTTTAAGATTTCTTGTATAATTAGAGTTGGTTTTAGTTAAGTTTTAATGTTTAATTTGTAATTTAAATTTAAGTTTTTAATTTTGAATTAATTAAATTGGTCAAATTATCTTTCTTTAAAAGAGTATATTTAACATTTAAATTTTCTTTCAATTTCAATTTCAATTTTATTGAGTTAATTGAATTATCTTTGTTTAATAGCTTATTTTTAAAGTTTAGGTTTTTATTTATTTTTGAGTTAATTAAATTGTTTGAATTATATTTCTTTAAAGGTTTATCTTTTAACTTTTTATTAATTGTTAATTTTAAATTTTCTAGATTATTTTTGTTTAATATGTTATCTTTAACATTTAATTTTAAGTTTGTTAACTTTCATTTTGATTTTATCAAAGTGTTTGATTTTATCCCTATATTTTCTTTACCTTTTAAGTTGATATAATTAGTGGAATTTATTAAATAAGTCTTATCATTAAAATTTAATTTTTTGTTAATTAAATTATCTTGGGTTTGGATAGAATTTTCCAGATTGATATTGTCTAGATTATTAAATAATTTATTAATTATGTCTAGATTAATATTGACCTTGTCATCCTTTTTGTTCGAATTTTCAAATTTGTTTAGGTTTAAATTCGAATTTTTAGATTTATTGATTATTTTTAGATGTTCTGTATTTTCTAAATTAATTATATTTATTTTATCAGAAAATATCCTAGGGGTATTTTCTATATTTTCTGAAGTATTGTCATGTATACTATTTTCACATATACTTTCAGACATATCCAAATTAACATGCACATATTTTAAACTACTACTAGCAAGGGTGTTTTGGTAATTATTACTAACCTTGAGCGCAACCCCTAATTCAGCAGGCTTCTCCGTTGGATCTGACTCGAGTCCGGATTCGACTTTAACTTGATCTTCTAGCTCCATTGGTGTCTCGTGAAGCTTGATCAACTGAGTCCATAGCTCATATGCATTCTTGTATTTTTCTAGTCTGCATATAATATTGTTAGGTAAAATATTATAAATAATTTTACTTACGTTTTTATTCAGCTCCGAGTTCTGAGAAGGTTTTTTCAATATTAGCATATAATCGATATCTACGCTTCCTAAGAAGCATTCCATTCTTCGCCTCCAGTAGTTGAAGTCTTCATCGTATGGTGGTGGTTCATTGGGGTTCCATCCTTCTTGAAAAGACATTGTTCTTGCACACAATGAAACAAAGACAAAATCCCAAGACTTGGTCTTGGATTAGCAGTGCTGGAAAAAAATAATATTTCACTACTAATTTTTTTTTTAATAATAAAATATTATTAAAATATTAATAAAAAATATTATCTCAAATTTTTGAAAATGTAATATTTTGTCAATACTAAATAATAGTGAAAAGATGACGATGTATTTTTCAAAATCAGTTTTGGAGGGAAAAAAACGAAAGGCGTACCTGCTCTGAAAAGATGACGATATATAATTTTTCTTTAAAAAGACCCCCTCTTTGTCTGATTGGTGGTTGCACCAAATCAGAGCGGTACCTGCTCTGATACCACTTGTAAGACCGTTAGATTCGATAGAGGGAGGGTGGGGGTGAATATCGATTCGAAAATATAGAGTATTAGCGCAGCGGAAAAGTAAAGTAGACACAGTTATTTTTTACTTCGTTCGGAGCCTGTGACGACTCCTACTCGAAGGCCCGTGGTCCTTGACCACTTTCGTTGGGCAATCACTAGCAATTCGAATATAATTACAAAATGAATACAGGAAATGCTTAATGAAACAAAGTAATACCGACAAGAAAATTAACCAAAAACGAAGAAGCACTTTGTCGGAGCTTTGTTAGCGTCGCAGGAACGGCGGGACCGCGATGAAAGTTCTCGATTGATGATTAATTCAAGCTGGGCTTCTTTTATATCTTGTCCGGGCGCTGGATCCCTTCCGGGCGCACGGAATGTGACGTAGTTGCACAAACCATGATGCTCCACGTGGCGGCGACTCGGCTGGATGAAATTTGCCGGGCGGACCTCCGGCGCCGGATCCGGGCGCCGGACCCTTTTCTCCAGAAGTCCTTCTCCCGCAAGAAAAGGTTAGTCCGAGGCAAAATGTAAATAAAGAATGTTAGCACAGTTTTATAGATGAGCAAAGTATGACTTAGATTCCGTCTTTCCGGAATCTAGTCACGATCTCGACTTAGATATCCGAAATGGATCTAAGCCGGATCGACGCCTAATGTTCCCTACCCGAGACGCGTTGATCACTCCCCTCCGGTGACTTACCTCACTTACCGCCAGAGGCGACCATGACGACCTGCCTGACGTCCGGTCAGCCCGTCGACCGCTTGGACTTCTCGCCACCTATCCGGCCAGCCCGTCGACCTGCTTGGACTTCTCGCCAGCGTCCGGTCAGCCGTCGACCCGCTTGGACTTCTCGCCTACTATCCGGTCAACCCGTCGACCTAGGTGGACTTTTCACACTTGATAAAAGTGTCGGACAACAACACAACTAACTTAACTCGCTTGTCATTCATCAAAACTG
The DNA here is from genome assembly GCF_018446385.1 of Zingiber officinale. NCBI lineage: Eukaryota > Viridiplantae > Streptophyta > Magnoliopsida > Zingiberales > Zingiberaceae > Zingiber > Zingiber officinale. Next base: position 10,248,400 of record NC_055995.1, read on the forward strand.
GTTAGACCGTTAGTGCTACCCGCACCATCAACCTCCCCCCCGGTGAGACGTGGCAAGTCCAACCAATGAGCTCCACGTGGCGACGCGCGATCGGATGAAATTTCCCGGACCCTGTTTTCTCGCAGAATCCGTCCTGCAAGACAAACGTTAGTCCGGAGGCAAATTTACCCTGCAACACAGATTGTTAGCAAAAGCAAAGTGAGTATGAATTAGCAAAAAGGAGTATGACTTAGATTTCGTCTTTCCGAGACCGGAATCTAGTCACGATCTCGACTTAGATATCCGAAATGGATCTAAGCCGGATCGACACCTAATGTTCCCTTCCCGGGAATGCGTCCTCGCAGTCACTCACCTCCAGTGACTTACCTTACTTACCTGCCAGACGTCCGGTCAGCCCTTCGACCCGTCTGGACTTTTCGCCAGCTATCCGGTCAGCCCGTCGACCTAACTGGACTTCTCGCCAAGCGTCCGGTCAGCCCGTCGACCCGCTTGGACTTCTCGCCAGCTATCCGGTCAGCCCGTCGACCTAGCTGGACTTCTCGCCAAGCGTCCGGTCAGCCCGTCGACCCGCTTGGACTTCTCGCCAGCTATCCGGTCAGCCCGTCGACCTAGCTGGACTTCTCCTGCACACTCGATCAAAGTGTCAGACAAAAACAAACTAACTTAACCTGATTTGTCATTCATAAAAGTTTTTAAAAGAATTTTTTTAAAATAATTTTCAAAATAAGTTTTAAAAGTTTTAAAAGAATTTTTAATATAATTTTCAAAATAAGTTTTAAAAGAATAAATTTAAAAATAAGTTTTTAAAATAGTTTTTAAAGAATTTTTAAATTAGTTTTTAAAAGAATTTTTAAAATAGCTTTTAAAGAATTTTTAAAATAGTTTTAAAAAGAATTTTTAAAATAGTTTTTAAAGAATTTTTAAAAGAATTTTTAAAAGAATTTTTTAAAGAATTTTTAAAATAGTTTTTAAAGAATTTTTAAAAGAATTTTTAAAATAGTTTTTAAAGAATTTTTAAAATAGTTTTTAAAGAATTTTTAAAATAGTTTTTAAAAGAATTTTTAAAATAGTTTTTAAAAGAATTTTTAAAATAGTTTTTAAAAGAATTTTTAAAATAGTTTTTAAATAATTTTTAAATTAGTTTTTAAAAGAATTTTTAAAATAGCTTTTAAAGAATTTTTAAAATAGTTTTAAAAAGAATTTTTAAAATAGTTTTAAAAGAATTTTTAAAAGAATTTTTAAAATAGTTTTTAAAGAATTTTTAAAATAGTTTTTAAAAGAATTTTTAAAATAGTTTTTAAAAGAATTTTTAAAATAGTTTTTAAAAGAATTTTTAAAATAGTTTTTAAAAGAATTTTTAAAATAATTTTTAAAGAATTTTTAAAATAATTTCTAAAGAATTTTTAAAATAGTTTTTAAAAGAAGTTTTAAAATAGTTTTTAAAGAATTTTTAAAATAGTTTTTAAAGAATTTTTAAAATAGTTTTTAAAAGAATTTTTAAAATAATTTTTAAAATAGTTTTTAAATAATTTTTAAAATAATTTTTAAAGAATTTTTAAAATAATTTTTAAAGAATTTTTAAAATAATTTTTAAAGAATTTTTAAAATAATTTTTAAAGAATTTTTAAAATAGTTTTTAAAGAATTTTTAAAATAGTTTTTTAAAAAAAAATTAAAATAATTTTTAAAGAATTTTTAAAATAATTTTTAAATAATTTTTAAAATAGTTTTTAAAGAATTTTTAAAATATTTTTTTTTTAAATAAGTTTTAATGGTTTTAAAAGAATTTTTAAAATAATTTTCAAAATAATTTTTAGGTTAAGATAATTTAAGTTTAATTTTTTAAAATAAAATTTTAAATTAAAGAAAATGTTATTTTAATTTAATTGATTTAATTTTAATTTAATTTAATTTAATTAATTTCTTTTAGGTCCTTAGTCATCTCACCTGATCTATATTTTCAATCAGGGAATCCTACAATTTTGAGAGATGAATTAGATTCAATTATAGGGTTTGATTTAACTTGTGTTAGATTCAGGTTTAGCTTTGGTATCAACAAATAGGCATTCTTCGGATAAACTTCTAAGCTTGGCGAGTCACTTGGACGTCATTAGAAGTAACCAACCTTTCGAGGTTTTCCGAATAGTCCTATCCATGGAGCTTAGTACTAAACCTTGGTCTAACTAGTTAGGTTCTGTTTAAGGGTAGCTTCGGTCAGTTCCACTTGGCCAAATGCACCAGATCGCAGTCATATCTTTCTAGACATGCGATGCCCAAGCTTCCCTAACTTACTATCATCCAAAAACTTTACCCGTACCGTGATTCAAGTTAAACTGGGTCCCTTTTTAACTAATCCTAATTACTCTGCCGGGTTATTTTGGTTACCCTGTCGGGTAGTTATTTTTGAGGTGCCAATATTTTGGAGCCTCCCTTAAATTATTGATTTTTCTTTTTAAGATTTCTTGTATAATTAGAGTTGGTTTTAGTTAAGTTTTAATGTTTAATTTGTAATTTAAATTTAAGTTTTTAATTTTGAATTAATTAAATTGGTCAAATTATCTTTCTTTAAAAGAGTATATTTAACATTTAAATTTTCTTTCAATTTCAATTTCAATTTTATTGGGTTAATTGAATTATCTTTCTTTAATAGCTTATTTTTAAAGTTTAGGTTTTTATTTATTTTTGAGTTAATTAAATTGTTTGAATTATATTTCTTTAAAGGTTTATCTTTTAATTTTTTATTAATTGTTAATTTTAAATTTTCTAGATTATTTTTGTTTAATATGTTATCTTTAACATTTAATTTTAAGTTTGTTAACTTTCGTTTTGATTTTATCAAAGTGTTTGATTTTATCCTTATATTTTCTTTACCTTTTAAGTTGATATAATTAGTGGAATTTATTAAATAAGTCTTATCATTAAAATTTAATTTTTTGTTAATTAAATTATCTTGGGTTTGGATAGAATTTTCCAGATTGATATTGTCTAGATTATTAAATAATTTAATTATGTCTAGATTAATATTGACCTTGTCATCCTTTTTGTTCGAATTTTCAAATTTGTTTATGTTTAAATTCGAATTTTTAGATTTATTGATTATTTTTATATTTTTTCTATTTTCTAAATTAATTATATTTATTTTATCACTATATTTTCTGAATTAATTATATTTATTTTATCAGAAAATATCATAGGGGTATTTTCACAAATATTGTCATGTATACTATTTTCACATATTCTTTCAGACATATCCAAATTAAGGGGAAATACATTATTACGTCCCTATTGTTTCTGAGTTTTCCCACTTATGTCCCTGAAATGTTTTCGTTCCCATTTATGTCCCTCATAAATCGTTTTCGTTCCCATTTATGTCCCTCATAAATCATTTTTCGTTCCCACTTATGTCCCTGCTGTTAACTGATCCGTGAATATGAGACGGAATCGGCACGTGATTTGCACGTGCTTGTAAAAATCTCCTAAAAAATCAACTAATGGGCCTTTTCATGATCGGGCTTCGGCAGCGGTTGCAGGTCGTCGAATTTTCGCCGGATCAACTTGTGGAGCACAAAGGAGAGACACAGATCTTTGAGCCTGCTGTCTGGATCGCCGGTCGTGAGTAGGCTTCCTTGGCACTGCCAGACCTTCTCCAGGGTGATCAGTCTCTTCTCATTAGCTACCCGCAGCTCGATCAGGTAATCCGATGGCGCAGGCTGCAACTTGTTCTCCGGTTTGGCTTCGTCGTAGACCAAGTACTTGTAGCCTCTCGTGGTGATCGGATCTGGCTTCTCAGAGCTGCTCAATTCGTGCTCGTAGCTCATGTAGTCAGCAACCAGCCGCGAGTTTTGACCGTGCCGGTAAGACTGATCGGCCAGCTGAAACACCCACATCCTGAACAGGAGCTTCACCACGTGCAACATCAGTATCGTCCAGATGGCCGGCAGAATCTGGCGGTCGCTGGTGGTGTAGAGAATGCCGGTGTAGACAGAGTCCATGATCTTGACGAACTCGTACTTCAACCTGCTCAACCTGTTCTTCTCGAAATCGGCATGGCAAACGATGTCAGTGAGGACGAGGAGGAGCGCCACCCAGGGCCAGTTGAAGTCCTTTTGCGCGAAGGTCATTTGCTGCATCGAGTCGATGGTGTACGGGACCAGGGAGCCGGAGATAACGTCGAAGGCGTGGAGGGCGTACTTGAGGAAGCTACTGCGTCACCGGTACAGGTTCAGTACATGTAGGCCACCACCAGCAGCAGGGCGATGGTGATCACCAGGCCCTCGACTCTCGTCAGCTCTCTTTCTCTGTGCCTTTGGGCCAAGTGGAGCTCGTGCTCCTTCTGCAAATCCATCTCGATCTCTCGATCTGCACCTCCCTCTCTCGCTCTCTCTTCTCGTCCTATTTAAAATCTTTGCTCCAGTTCTTTTTTTTTGATCGATTGAGAGCATAAATTCATCGATTTGATGAGTTTGCTGCATATATTCTCGAGGGCCACGTTCGCGACAAGGCATCTATGCTCGAATGAATGAGGTTTGCGTCGGATGAACGAGGAATCAGGATTTTTTTGGGATTTTTACGAGCACGTGCCGATTCCGTCTCATATTCACGGATCAGTTAACGGCAGGGACATAAGTGGGAATGAAAACGATTTATGAGGGATATAAATGGGAACGAAAACATTTCAGGGACATAAGTGGGAAAATTCAAAAACAATAGGGACGTAATAATATATTTCCCCCCAAATTAACATGCACATATTTTAAACTACTACTAGCAAGGGTGTTTTGGTAATTATTACAAACCTTGAGCGCAACCCCTAATTCAGCAGGCTTCTCCGTTGGATCTGACTCGAGTCCGGATTCGACTTTAACTTGATCTTCTAGCTCCATTGGCGTCTCGTGAAGCTTGATCAACTAGGTCCATAGCTCATATGCATTCTTGTATTTTTCTAGTCTGCATATAATATTGCTAGGTAAAATATTATAAATAATTTTACTTACGTTTTTATTCAGCTCCGAGTTCTGAGAAGATTTTTTCAATATTAGCATATAATCGATATCTACGCTTCCTAAGAAGCATTCCATTCTTCGCCTCCAGTAGTTGAAGTCTTCATCGTATGGTGGTGGTTCATTGGGGTTCCATCCTTCTTGAAAAGACATTGTTCTTGCACACAATGAAACAAAGACAAAATCCCAAGACTTGGTCTTGGATTAGCAGTGCTGGAAAAAAAATAATATTTCACTACAAATTTTTTTTTTAAAAAAAATAATAAAATATTAATAAAAAATATTATCTCAAATTTTTGAAAATGTAATATTTTGTCGATACTAAATAATAGTGAAAAGATGACGATGTATTTTTCAAAACCAGTTTTGGAGGGAAAAAACGAAAGGCGTAAGGTTTTATTTTAAAAACGAACGATATATAATTTTTCTTTAAAAAGACCCCCTCTTTGTCTGATTGGCAGTTGCACCAAATCAGAGCGGTACCTGCTCTGATACCACTTGTAGGACCGTTAGATTCGATAGAGGGGGGGTGAATATCGATTCGAAAAAGACGAGTATAAACGCAGCGGAAAAATAAAATAGACACAGATGTTTTTACTTCGTTCGGAGCCTGTGACGACTCCTACTCGAAGGCCCGTGGTCCTTGACCACTTTCGTTGGGCAATTCACTAGCAGTTCGAAATAATGATTACAAAAAACAGTACAATGAATGCTAACGAAAATGAAAAACAAATACCGACAATAAAGACAAGAAAGGAGCGTAGTGTCGGAGCTTTGTTAGCGTCGCAGAAGTGCAGAGCAGTGGAAGACTTTTCTTTTCGTTGTAGTGCTGAAGCTCTCCTCTAACCCTTCTTTTATATGAGGCTCGGGGCGCCCTGGATGCCTTCCGGGCGCCCTGGTGAGACGTGGCAAGTCCAACCAGCGAGCTCCACGTGGCGACGCGCGATCAGGATGAAATTTCCCTCCCGGGCGCCCGGATCCCTTCCGGGCGCCCCGACCTCCGGGCGCCCGAATTCCTTCCGAGCGCCCGGACCCTGTTTTCTCGCAGAATCCGTCCTGCAAGACAAACGTTAGTCGGGAGGCAAATTTACCCTGCAACACAGATTGTTAGCAAAAGCAAAGTGAGTATGAATTAGCAAAAAGGAGTATGACTTAGATTCCGTCTTTCTGAGACCGGAATCTAGTCACGATCTCGACTTAGATATCCGAAATGGATCTAAGCCGGATCGACACCTAATGTTCCCTTCCCGGGAACGCGTCCTCTCAGTCACTCCCCTCCAGTGACTTACCTTACTTACCTGCCAGACGTCCGGTCAGCCCTTCGACCCGTCTGGACTTTTCGCCAGCTATCCGGTCAGCCCGTCGACCTAGCTGGACTTCTCGCCAAGCGTCCGGTCAGCCCGTCGACCCGCTTGGACTTCTTGCCAGCTATCCGATCAGCCCGTCGACCTAGCTGGACTTCTCGCCAAGCGTCCGGTCAGCCCGTCGACCCGCTTGGACTTCTCGCCAGCTATCCGGTCAGCCCGTCGACCTAGCTGGACTTCTCCTGCACACTCGATCAAAGTGTCAGACAAAAACAAACTAACTTAACCTGATTTGTCATTCATCAAAACCTGGGTTAAATCGTTAGTGCTACCCGCACCAACACATCAGACCGACCAGACTGTGACTCTCCGTCTTTACGATGGCAGCGGCACCATTACATGCATTCAATTCATCAATCAACATCCCGAACAAGGTGTTGTGACGCGAGAAATTTCAAACAGGCAGGCCGAATCACTTGTCGGGGGGAAGCTTGTCCGAGTCAAAGGGAAGATCGGATTGAGTCAGGATGGCGAACTACAGCTTACTAGGTGTTCTGTTATGGTCCAAGAAGATCCGAATGCCGAATACCTCCACATCATGAGGTGCATGCGACGACATTGGGAAGAATATGAAAGGGCACATCCATCTAGTCGTCGTTGATCGATGCGCGATTGTCACAGGATGCTGGGTTACCCACATCCCTAAACGCCGAATGTTAGTGATCCGTCTTAATACTGTAGTGTGTTATGTTATTATATATTATGTGATGTGATGGGATGCGATCAGATCTCCTGTAATGTAAACTCTGTGATATCTCTTAAGGTGTCTATCTAATGGTACTGTAAGGTATTGTATGGTATTGTATGGTATTGTATGCTACTCTATGCTACGTAATAGTACGGTATGGCTGATGGTATGAATTTATAATAATAAACGTATGTATGATGTATGATATATTATGCTACGTAATCAGCCTTGTGAGAATCATGATGAACTTATAACAATAAGCGTGCATTTGTTTTCTAGGGCACATCAAAGAGATAATAGGAAAAAAGTATGCGATCATGTAATGAAAGCTAATCAAATATAATCTTCTATAATCATCTTTGATAGTAGATGTATGAGAAAGGGGGAAAAAGCTCATTTATCAAAAACTAAATTACCCAATGGTATTTTAGCACAAATTCACACAAGCACAAAGGCTCAAAAGCCCAAAAGGACAACAGGCATAATGGGAAAAAAAACCAAAAGGTTAAATGCGTAACATCCCATGTAACCCACTATAGTACCATGAAACCCAATTAGGCAATTAAGGCCATCTTAGGCCTAAGGCCTAAAGCCCTGACCTATTTGCCCTTAAACCATAACGATTAACGCTTAACGCTTAACCATTTACGATTAATCCTTAACGATTAACGGATATCCCTTAATGATTAACCATTAACGCTTAAAAGAACAATCCTAAACTCGTAACGATTAAAGCTTAACGCTTAACGCTTAACGATTAACGCTTAACCAATAACGATTAACGCTTAACGCTTAATGATTAACGCTTAACCAATAATGATTAACGCTTAACGCTTAATGACTAACGCTTAACCAATAACGAATAACACTTAACGCTTAACGATTAACGCTTAACCAATAATGATTAAAGCTTAACCAAAAACGATTAATGCGTAACGCTTAACCATTAAGACTTAACCAAAAAAGATTAACGCTTAACGCTTAACGATTAACGCTTAACGCGTAACGATTAACGCTTAACAAATAACGATTAACGAATAACGCTTAACGAATAACGCAAAACGCTTAACAAATAGCGATTAACGCTTAACGATTAATGCTTAACCAATAACGATTAACGCTTAACCAATAACGATTAAAGAATAATGCTTAACCAATAACGAATAACGCTTAACGATTAACCCTTAACCAATACTGATTAACGCTTAACGATTAACGCTTAAACAATAACGATTAACGCATAACGATTAGCGCTTAACCAATAACGATTAACGCTTAAACAATAATGATTAACGCTTAACGCTTAACAATTAACGCTTAAACAATAAAGAATAACGCTTAACGCTTAAACAATAATGATTAACGCTTAACGCTTAACGCTTAACGATTAACGCTTAAACAATAACGATTAACGCTTAAACAATAAAGATTAACGCTTAACGCTAAACGAATAACGCTTAACGATTAATGCTTAACGAATAACGTTTAACCAATAACGATTAACGCTTAACCAATAACGATTAACGCTTAACCAATAACGATTAACGCTTAACGATTAACGATTAACGCTTAACCAATACCGATTAACGATTAACGTTTTACGCTTAACGGCTATCGCTTAACCAATAAAGATTAACGCTTAATGCTTAATGATTAACGCTTAACGATTAACGCTTAACCAATAACGATTAACCCTAAACCCTAAACCCTAAACTAATAAAAATTAAAACATATTTAAAATCTTAGATCAAATGGAGGTAATCGAATTATTCTATATTTTCTTAGTTTAGCAATAGTTTAATTTTATATACATAATGTTTATTAAAAAAACATAATGTGATGATTAATTTTTATATTCATTACCTTAAACAAAATAAACATATCATAATCTATCCGCTTAATTTATATAACTATTAATTTTTCAAAAATTTAATCAACTTAAAATATTTTTCAAAATTTAATTAACATAAATATTTTTCAAAATTTAATTAACTTAAAATATTTTTCAAAAATTTAATCAACTAAAAATATTTTTCAAAAATATAATTAACTTAAAATATTTTTTGAAATTAAATTAACTTAAAATATTTTTCAAAATTCAATTAACTTAAAATATTTTTCAAAATTTAATCAACTTAAAATATTTTTCAAAATTAAATTAACTTAAAATATTTTTCAAAATTCAATTAACTTAAAATATTTTTCAAAATTTAATAAACTTAAAATATTTTTCAAAAATTTAATCAACTTAAAATATTTTTCAAAATTTAATCAACTTAAAAAAATTTTCAAAAATTTAATCAACTTAAAATATTTTTCAAAAATTAATCAACTTAAAGATTTCACCTAAGTTTCAAAATTGGCTAAACTTTTCTTAAATAAATCTTTTAGACTTTATTGAAGAATTATCTCATTATACATTTAGCTAACAGTTTTATAATGAAAATTAATTATAAAAAGCCATGCGTTTGAATAGCTCTTCAAAATTAGCCAAACATTCGTTTTTAAAAGCTAACTGTTCTCTTTAAAAGTTTTCCCTAAACATAATTCAATTTACATACTTAAGAAAATTCCTTTTTAAAAGACTTTTAAGTTTAATCAAATATCTTTAAATAAAGTTTTTAAAAGCTTAAGTCTTCAAAATTTTGGCTAAACATAGTTATTTGGCACTTAAACTATTTTCACTTAGCAAAATTTCTCTTACAAAGGTTTCCCTACAAGTATTTTTTAGGCTTCAACATGTTTCACTAAGTTTTTCCTACAAAGTTTTTTTTGATTTATGGCAAAAGGGGAGAGTAGGACAAAAATTCAAATTTAGGATTCTCTTATTAAGGGGGAACCTTAAGGGGGAGCCTTAACTTTGAAAATTTTAAAGTTACTTTAACCTTTATAAAGCTTAAAATTTCCTTAGCTTGTCACTTAAGTATGCTTACGTTTGTGCTTAAACTTCTTATTTAAAAGCATGTTTATGTTTATTTATGCATTTTGTTTTACTTAACTTTGAATCTGAGTTGTTATAATCAAAAAGGGGGAGATTATTAGTGCGGGAAGCATCAGACGATCGAATCCAAGTTTTGATAATGGCAAAGAGTTCAAAGTTAAGTCATCTTGTGATCTAATAAGTTCATGGAGCTTGCAGGAAAGTCCTAAGTGCTCTTAGGTAAAAGCCCTAGCTGTAGTTAGACAAGGTGAAAACCCTAGGGGGTGGTAACCCTAGGTCATAGGGGGTGGTAACCATATGCGGAAAGTCTTGGCGGGTCGAGAGCTTCAGGCAAAAGTCCTAGGGGGTGGTAACCCTAGGTGAAAAGTCCTGGTGTCGCGAACCAGGTGAAAGACTGGACAGGCCAGGAAGCGGGAGTTCAGCAGAAAGTCCGAAAGCATCGAGCGCCGAGCAAAAGTCCAGTCGATCTGGAGGATCGTACTAGCAATAGGTAAATCTTCTGAGTGGAGTAGGTGAGGGCGCGTTCCCCATAGAGGGAACAGTAGGCGTCGAGTCGACCTAGGATTTCCGGTCGGAAATCCGAAGTCAGACCCGGACAGTCCGATGACCGTCGACTATTATTTGTTATATCATTTCTTATGCTAACTTTGTTTTGCAGGGAATGTGTTTGGGACTAACACACTTTACAGGAACAAAGAAACAACTTTGGCCTCGGATGAACAGTGTCCGAGGCGCCTCCAAGCCCCTATGGAGATGCCTCGGGTACAACCCAAAGCCAGCTGTCCAGAAGAGCTGGAGGCGCCTCGGAGGAAGCTGGAGGCGCCTTGGACCAAGTGTTGGAGGCGCCTTTAAAGGGATAAGGCGCGACCAGGCTTGCACTGATCCACCCGTGCGACTCGACGGCCTGGAGGCACCTCGGACAGGCTTGGAGGCGCCTCCAGCACTGCATAAAAGAGGGATTCGAGCAACAGCAAAAAAAAACACAACTCCCGAGTAATCCTAACGCTACAAGCTGCTAACGAGACGATCCCGAAGTGCTGCAACATAACCCCGACGACCCGGAGCTCCAGCTTTCGTTTCTTTGTTGTCGGTATTGCTTAATTCTGATGTACTTAATTCATATCTGTACTATTACGATTTGATAGTGAATTGCTCAAAGTAATCGCTCAACGAGCGAGAGCCTTGGAGTAGGAGTCCCCCAAGGTTCCGAACCAAGTAAAAACACTTGGATCTTTTCTGTGCTTGGTTTTTTCCTTTATTTCCGCTGCATTACTCTCGAACGATTTCCGAATACGAAACAAACGAAATAACTACAAGCGCTATTCACCCCCCCCCCTAACGCTTTCGATCCAACAAAGTTGAATAATTTAAATAAATTAAATAAACTATATAATTTAAGTTAATTGAAAAAATTAGATAAATCAAATAAATAATTTCATTAATGATATCATTTTATCACTATAACTAAATAAAAATTTAAAACATATTTAAAATCTTAGAAGGTAATCAAATTATTCTATATTTTCTTAGTTTAGCAATAGTTTAATTTTATATACATAATGTTTATTAAAAAAACATAATGTGATGATTAATTTTTATATTCATTACCTTAAACAAAATAAACATATCATAATCTATCCGCTTAATTTATATAACTATCAAATATACCCTAAAAATATTTTTCAAAAGTCTTAAAATAAATGACTTTTCTTTTTAAATCACAATTTTTTTGTGCTGTTAGTTGCAAAGAACTCGTTACACAAATTTATTTACCATCCCATTAAACAAGGAAAATATTCATTAGGATTTACTTATAGTCATTTAGAACCATTCCACCCTCATGATAGATCCTCATAAGGATGGCGTGGTACTTAATCTCCTCCGTCCCTTTAAATTTAGGTTAGATTTTATGAGAAGTGCTTAAGGTAGATTTTATAGTTTAGCACTTTTAAATTACTAAAATAAGTACATCCAATGGAATATTAGAAATAGACTGTTAATACAAATAACAGGATAAGAATGGATATATGCAATCAAGAATGTTTCTGATTCCCAGTTCATCATACATGTGAACTCAAGTAGAAAAGAAGACATACTAATGGAGTATTTGATTCATGGAATTGAAATATTATAAGAAATAGATACAAAGTTGTTTTTACAATGATAAAATGCTTTACAAGAAGTATTGTATAATTCATCTAGCTCACACGATTTGCCTAGTTCAGTGTGATTGATCCACCCTGCCTCCCAGACTAAGCAAACTGGCCAATTAATATGCATGTTCAGATTAAATAGTCCATCCAGCGCAACTTGTCCCTTACCCTCCCCAACTTGTTCTGCCCATTCGGTACTAGTTACGCCCAAACCATATAGTACACTTGACCCACCCAAATTGTTCAGCCTGCTCAATCTTACACCGTCCAACACATGCAACCCGACGTGCCTGTTAGGACCACTCGGTCCATCAATACCTATCGGGCCACCTGGCCTAATCGCGCCTTCTGAATCATCTGGCTCACCATGTCTTGACGGGTTAATCAATCCAACCACCTAATCATTCATTCAACTCACCCCCACCCACCTGCTTGGACTGAAGCAGACCAATTATAATCTGTTGTAAAAATACAACACTCCATTTGAAATAAGAAAAAGAGGTAAAGGAATGTAATTGGCCATAAAACCTCAAGAACTTGCAACCATTAGTAGGATAATAACAATAGTAGCACCTTTAAATGTTGCAATTGTGATGAATAAACTCGCTTGGTGTACTCAGACAAAAGTTGGCCCAAAGCATCAGTACTCGGAAACTGTGCAGTACCAAGACCAGCCATCCATCCATCCATAATGGCAGTTGACAGAAGTTCTAGTTGGCTAGTAGAATTTCCACTGATAGAATCAGCACCCACGACAGAGAGGAAATCATAATTCTCTGCGAGCCATGACCGAATTTGGCACTGCAACTCACCAGCTGGTGTATGAACAAAGAGTGCGGCAAGTGCCTCATTTCCAATGACAAAAGGTTTAGCCTCCTCAGTTATTTCTCGGAGCTTTCATCCAGTAACATGATGCCTCCACGTCTCCTACGCTTACAAACCAAAGAATACTTAGGACACAAGTAACATATGTGTTAGCCAATAGTCTAAGTAGTACTTTTTCCCTGTCTTGAAAAATGTTTATACATGATCAATCCCTCGAAGCTTTAAGACTATGGATGACAATTTAAACTTTTTTTTTCTGGTTTTATGTTCACCTTAAAACCATGAACTGAATCATAGTGAACCAAAGATCTACTAGGACTACTACCACAGCTAGAGCATCTGCTATGGCCATCATTAGCTTTTTCAAGGAACCGTTCTACTGAAGAAACCTACTAAAAAGGAGTGGAACAAGATTAAAGGATTTCACAGCTAGCAAGAAATGAAACCAGTTCAGTAAGAAACTCTTAGAAGGTAGCAGCGAGTGGGATACATTACCTTGATCAATTGCAGCTCAGGTGATCGAGCAAGCAGAGATCTTATGTATAATATTCTGACACGTGAAACTAGCATAGTATCCATAACCTTCTTTGGTTCAATTTTACGAATAAATGAAAAAACAGCATCTCTGATCTCAGCAAGTATTTCGTGTTCCCTAGCAGCACCTGCTTTGATGACTGCAGCCAAAACCTGCAACACTATTTACATTTTATGAGTAAGACACTCTAGATGTCATAAGGACTATTAAGTACCAACCAAAAAGATACCATTATCACACACAAAAAGAACATGTGTGATTATTCTAAACATTATGTGCCAAATTGATATGATTCCATAACTATAACTAATTCCCAACTTACCGAAACACAAGATTTGAACCAAACAAATCTTTTTAAAAAGTTGTAGGTTGTTGCAAATTTGAGTGAAAAAATTCTTGGAAATTCCAACCCTAGAATAGGAGTATCAAAAGTTCAATTAATTAACTCATTGAATTTATTCATCTACAAATTGCTTTTAAAGTGTCAATTGTATCACCAAAAATTGAAAAGTATATCACTTTGTAATTTTCATAAAGAACCAACTTATTTAAGTAATAATGAAAGCAATTTAAACTATATGCTTTACAATGAAACTTTGGAGGACTACACAATGTATACTAAGCATCAGACTATCATCCTGCAATGGAAGGGCACAATTCACCATATGATTCACAAGAAATGATGATACATGCTGAATGAGTAACAAGGATAGCAATAAATACAAGCTCGACATGGAACCAAGAAAAAACCAAGTCAGACTAACATAGTTAACTCACCGTATTCAGCTTGAACAATATTTATAGTTCCAAGCATTGATATATTGCTTACTCCCAAGCTTGTCAAGAACGAGATCTCAAATACAATGAGAGGTTCACAGGATAGGAGCATAAATGTAAGATCATACAATTAACCAACAATAATTTTTTGCCATATCAAAATAAGATGTTATCATCATTGTTGTCAACATCAACAACCTATATTTGTCCCAACTCTTTGGGGTCAGATACAATAACCCAAACCCAATGACTTCAATGAGATAATATTATTGTCACAAACATATATGAAGATTCACGAAGTACCTCCTATTAGAATACCACACTAAAATTTATTGGCTAACTACTTAGGATTCAAAAGCTTGATCTGCTAGAAAAGTGACCACTCTTTATATTTATATACTTAATAGATATGATCTGCTAGGAGCATTAATGTAAGGGCATTAAATGAATAGGTACTCAAAGAATTCACTCTTAGCAACAAGAGACACAGGTAGCACTTAGACATGTTAGTTCACAGCATGCTTTATGTCCTGGATTTTGGTGCCTGACCATAACCAAGTTTGAATACTTCCAACTATCTCAAATTCCATTTGAAATCTATTAATGAAACTTCACGCGATTATATCAAACATGACAGCAACTTTAGACCAAAGCCTAATTGGCAATGAGTATAGATAGAATACCCAAACTGATAATACAACAGCATAGAGCTCGAAGCTCATGGTCCCAAAGAAGAATAGAACCACATTAAATCTACTAGTCTACATAATAAAGATTATTTCCACAACTTAAATGTGTGACCATAAGATCAGTAAAACTCCCCTTTTTGTCACTAACAATAACCATAATAAAAGAAAAACTTTAAATTTTTCCGAGGATAATACAAATTTGGTATCTCAAAACTTAAATTTTTTCCAATCAGTAATACAAATTTAGTATCACATGCATTTACGATTTACCCTCTTGTACTGCTTTGGCTAGCAATATACTTGTACACTTTATTTTTGCTACCATATCAAATGGTAATAAGAGTGTGAGTGTCCATGGACCAACAAACATGCCGAGGGAGGGTTAGTTACTCAAAAAATTTTTCACCTGTTGCGAATAGTAAAAAAAAAAGAAAGAACTAAATATGTAGAGATAGGTTGGGATCAAGAAGACATTTTTCCAACATTCTATGCTTGTAAGATCCATATCAGCTGACTTTGCGCCCTCCAAGATCCTTCCGGTGAGCCCGACGCCAACGATACCAGCTAAGGTCCCGGCGGTATTCGAAACTCCCATAACAATTCCTGCATATCACGGAGCCACGTCCATGTGATTTACAGCGAACCCGGCTCTTCCAAGTGTTAAGAATCCAAGAGAAATCGAAGAGCATATGACAGTCCAGGAGGGATTCTTGAATAGTGGAATGGCCATTAGAGCAAGAGCTGCAATGACAAAGCCGATGGTGTTGAGAAGCTTCCGAGTCTTGGTCACTGATAAGAACCTTCCTGTGATTAAGTGATCAGCTAAAATCCCTCCTGTGTTTGAGAAGATGAACATGTTGAAGTAAGGAATCATCTTAGAAGATCCCATGTCCTGAAGACTGAGCTGAAGGCCGAGTTCAAAGTACGTTGGCAACCAGTTCATTAGTACGTACAGTGCATAGTGAAAGGTGAAGTTGTTTACCATGATTGCCCAAATCGATAAGTTGAAAATTATTTTCTTCCAAGGAATTTTAGTGAAGCGCCTCAGGTTTCCAGCACTTGGGATTTTCTTTTCTCTTGAAATAGGCAAGTTGTGCTCTCCGAAACCTGCAGCAGCAGCTTTGGGATGTTCGGAACGAACTGGATCACTAGAAAACCTAAACCAGAGAAATGACCATATGATACCCAGAGCTGATTCAACCATGAAAACTGACTGAGGTCCCTTGTTTTTTACCAGACTTGGCAACACAAGCATACCACCAGCTGCTCCTAGGTACATCCCGGATGTCGTAAGAGAAACAGAACGCGAGCGCTCATGGGGAGGGGCCCATTGTGCTAGAATTGTGTGAATGGAGGGGAATATAAAGCCTTGTGCCACACCTAAAAGGAAGAGGGCAACAACCATCATATTCACTTTACCGGCATCTAGTGGAGCAAATGCACATGTTAGCGACCACAGCAAAAACGAAAACAACAGAACTCGTCGTCCTCCAACATATTGTGCAGCCAAACCCCCAGGCACTTGTGACACAACATATCCATAGTAGAATACCGAAAGTATTAGACCCTTGCTTGATTGATTCACACCAATGCTATCTGCAGCCGCTGTGTACGCAATTGAAAATCCTATTCGCTCTAGATAGCACAGACTTGTGCAGATAAAGGTTAATAAAATGATACTGTACCGCTTTGGAAATCTCATCTTCTTCAACAGTTCCATTAGTTTATATCATGGAGTATATGCGCATGTATTCAAATTTAACTCCTTGTGTCATTATTGTTCTTCAACAAAGATAATCCTGCACTCTTCTCTCACTCTGCATGATTTGGGAATATTGGCATGTTAAAGAAGACAATTAAACAAAATTATCTTAGTCTAAAGGACTTGAAGCAATCTTCATAAACAAAATTAAAAAATCTGAAGCCATGGATGGCCATATTACAGAAGATAATTATGGAATCTTACTGAAGCAACAAAAAGCTGACAATTGATAATCAATTGGAAAACACACCACTGGATGAAAAATATACAGATGAAACTGATCAACATTCTGATTGAGTCAGCACAAACAAAATGAAGGGCTTTCTACTAGGACAATCAAGCCATTGGAAGAAGACTAATTTGTTGAGATTTATTTTCTTAATAATGTATGTATTTATGTGTGTTTTAGATTGATGTGGCGGTTTTGGGCAGTCGATAGTGCATTAAGACATGCAGGCTATTAAATCACTATGCATTGCAATCTGAGACACGAGATTCATTTTCATATCAGTAGACTTAAGAGTTGATGTTGCAGATGAAGTTTTGAACACCAAAAGAGTTCAGTAATAGTCCAGTCTTGTACCAAATTTACAACTTCAATGATTTAGGAAGATAGTCCAGTCACTGGAAACAAAAGTCCAGTCTTGATTATAATCCGGTTGTAAAACTAGTTAAAATGGTTTAGGCGAGGTAAGAAATATCAGTAATTGATTTAACATCCAAAATGTCAATTGAGTGATAGATTTACGGAAATCTAGAAGAAAACATAGGGAAGAGATGCCATAAACTATAGGGAAGGAGATGCCCTAGGGTAGGAGATGCCAGAAACCATAGGGCAGGAAACCAACCTTGTTGAAGAGCTGATGGGGTTGCATGATCGAATTGGTTAGAGACGGCGGCCTCAAACTCGAACTCCTAGAAAGCACTTGCCTCTTTTTCCTGTGGGCATGAAACCTCAAAGAGGAAGACACGACGCTGCTGGGAAAGGAAAGAAGGGGGGTGAGGGAAGACATGCGCGCGACCGAAAGGAAAGGAAGCTGAAAATACAAAGGCGACGATGGAAACCTAGCTCTCGGCTGAAAGGAAAAGTAGAAGAGATGATAGAAAAATATTATAATCAGTTCAAACTTATTACTTCCGCACAGAAGTATATGAATTTTATTTTGAGTTATTACTTCATCAAATATAAATTATGAAATAAAATATTAGTAAAAATTAGTAGTGAGACCCACGATTTTTAATCAATGAAGCCTAAAATTAAATTTACTTCATCAAATCTATTATCTAAGCTAATTATCATATATACTTGATGAAATAATATATGATAATTAACTTCGATAATAAATTTGATGAAATAAATTTCATTTTTTACTTCATTGATTAAAAACCATGAATCTCACAACTAGTTTTTACTAATATTTTACTTCATAATTTATATTTGATGAAGTAATAACTCACAATATAAAATTCATATACTTATGTGCAAAAGTAATAAGTTTGAACTGATTATAATATTTTTTCTATTTATTAATAAATTAATCGGTTTATTAATTTTAAACTAATCCTTTGATAAAATCCTAACTCCTAACTTAGCGTTTTTTTCCGAAAACAAGTCTTCACCGCCCCCGACTCACATCTATTCTACTTTTACTTTCAGCCGAGAGCTAGGTTTCCATCGTCGCCTTTGTATTTTCATGTTCCTTTCCTTTCGGTTGCGCGCATGTCCCCCCCCCCCCCCCCCCCTTCTTTCCTTTCCCTGCAGCATCGTGTCTTCCTCTTTGAGGTTTCCTGGCCACGGGAAGAAGAGGCAAGTGCTTTCTAGGAGTTCGAGTTTGAGGCCGCCGTCTCTAACCGATCCGATCCTGCAGCCCCATCAGTTCTTCAACCAAGTTGGTTCCCACTTGAAAATTATGAGAGAATTATTTTCCACTTGAAGACCTAGGTAATCTCCTTACACATATTTACAAGTGAGCAAGATTAGGACTTAGCCTCAAATTGATTTGAATATATTATAAAAATTCTAAGTCCTCTTAACAATTTTGGTAGAAAATATTATGACTAACTATTAGAACTAACAAAAGAGGAATGGGCTCAATATATTACACTTCTCTCTAATACAATGAATCAAATTTTAACCTATTAAGCACTTTTAATTTATGAAGGATGTAAAGATTTTCTAAAAGTCTAGTGATATATATAACCTTGTATAAAGTGTTGAATTGTTGGGCAAACACGGTTTGATAATGATGATAACATAAACACTTTTCAAAATCATCTAAATGAATATAACAACCATAAGAGGAAGTAGCACCAAGAAATCTAGCATTATTGTGCCAGTTGGGAATAGATTATGATACACAAAATACAAAGATTTGAAAGACATAACGATAAGAACCTACCTTGCAACTAGCAACAACTCCTTGAAAGACAAACTAACAGTTGTATCAATATACCAACACTAACCATTTAAGTTTGACAGATGTAGAACTCACAAGCAACCAAAATCAAATATAGAATCTCCACAATTATAATATTTATTGACTTGAAACACCGGTTATAAAAACCAAGGATGAAACACAACCAAATTTCAGCCCGAGCAGAAATGCATGGGCATATGGGCATATAATACCATGATTCATAGAAACAAGTGGATAAAAACCTTCCTCAAATACAAATCTAAGCCAAAATTACCTCAAAAGTCTTGGTATTCACGCCTACAAGTGGGATCTCAACTAGATATGTCAAACAATCCCCGCACAACTTCCAAACCCTAAATGAAGCAAAATCACACATCAAACACTACCAAAGATATAAATAAAAAGAAAGTATAATTAATTCAGATCATATCTGATCTCGGACAAACATCGCCTTCGACATATCACTTCACTCAACACACAAAATTGCAACCTCAAAGAGATTGAGGAATCCAAATAATTTGAAGCTACAAAAGAGAAAGGAGAGTTAGAAACAAGATGTTGACCATCGTTTCAATGAGTTGGCTCGACAAGTTCCCCTGCTCCAAACCCTAGGTCTGCTTCGATGGACAGACGACAGGGAAGGAAGAAAATGGACGAACTCGCGAGAGGCGACCACTGCTGTGGATTACTCCAAATCAGAAGAGGAGGAAGAAGATGTTTTGGATCAGTCAGCAAAAAGGACGACTGCGCTCGCATGATGTTTTGGATCGGTGGAATGAGGGTTTCGTGATCGGTCTCATTGTCATATTGCAGAAATGGATCTTGACCGTTAAAATTTAAAGGGACGGAGGAGATTAAGTACCACGCCATCCTTATGAGGATCTATCTTATACCCTACCGAGCTTATTCTATTAACGAACTCAGAAAATCTCCCTACCGAGCTCTTTGGATTAAGCCTTTTAAGAGCTCATTTCTATTAGTCCTGAAATTCAAATAGAATACCAAGAGCTCAAGAGCTCATTCGATTAAGAGCATTCTATGAATATGCATATCCTACCGAGCTTATTCTATTAATGGACATAAAGCCAAAGCTCAACCGCTCTTTTTCTATATAATAATATCCTTAAGAGCTCAAGGATCCCCTACACTAACCCCAAGCCTGAAAGAGGGTAATCGCTCATTCTTACCTTACTTTAACTTAAGTCAATGGCTCAGTCTTTTAAATGAGGAAAAACGCTATTCATAGCTGGAACTCAAAAGAAGTGAGCAGGAACTCAAACAATAGGTCACTCTCAATTTATGAGAAAAGAGGTCAACCAATCACTAATGATGGAAACCAATTAGTATTTATAAGAGGTGTTAGCTCTTCTCCTCCCTAGGGTACATCAGATTTTCTATCATCTGTATCTAAATACCCCTAAAGGTATCCCATGAATTGAATAAAGGAACCCTACTACATAAGGCTTCAGACCAACGGGAACCCCAAGAGCTCAGTTGAAATGAAATGAAAAAGCAAGAGCTCAAGTACCCATTAAATAAACTTCTAATGGGTACCCTACAATCAATCTCGAGATCCTACAATCTTTAAGGAGACCCTACCCTACCTCCACTAAAGCCCTATCCTACCATCTCCACTAAAGGTAAAGGGGACCCTACCAGTAGGCGCATCCCCAAATGTGATGTACACCCTTTAGCCTCAAATTGATTTGAATATATTATAAAAACCCTAAGTCCTCTTAACAATTTTGGCAGAAAATATTATGACTAATTATTATAACTAACAAAAGAGGAATGGGCTCATTATATTGCACTTCTCTCTAATACAATGAATCAAATTTTAACCTATTAAGCACTTTTAATTTATGGAGAATGTAAAGATTTTCTAAAAGTCTAGTGATATATATAACCTTGTATAAAGTGTTGAATTGTTGGGCAAACACGGTTTGATAATGATGATAACATAAACACTTTTCAAAATCATCTAAATGAATATAACAACCATAAGAGGGAGTAGCACCAAGAAATCTAGCATTATTGTGCAAGTTGGGAATAGATTACGACACACAAAAATACAAAGATTTGAAAGACATAACGACAAGAACCTACCTTGCAACTAGCAACAACTCCTTGAAAGCAAACTAACAGTTGTATCTATACACCAAAACTAACCAATTAAGTTTGACAGATGTAGAACCACAAGCAACCAAACACTCATATCAAATATAGAATCTCCCCAATTATAATATTTATTGACTTGAAACACCGGTTATAAAAACCAAGGATGAAACACAACCAAATTTCAGGCCGAGCAGAAATGTATGGGCATATGGGCATATAATACCATGATTCATAGAAACAAGTGGATAAAAGCCTTCCTCAAATACAAATCTAAGCCAAAATTACCTCAAAAGTCTTGGTCTTCACGCCTACAAGTGGGATCTCAACTAGATATGTCAAACAATCCCCGCACAACTTTCAGACCCTAAATGAAGCAAAATCACACATCAAACACTACCAAAGATATAAATAAAAAGAAAGTATAATTAATTCAGATCAGATCTGATTTCGGACAAACATCGCCTTCGACATATCACTTCACTCAACACACAAAATTGCAACATCGAAGAGATTGAGGAATCCAAATAATTTGAAGCTACAAAAGAGAAAGGAGAGTTAGAAACAAGATGTTGACCGTCGTTTCAATGAGTTGGCTCGACAAGTTCCCCTGCTCCAAACCCTAGGTCTGCTTCGATGGACAGACGACAGGGAAGGAAGAAAATGGACGAACTCGCGAGAGGCGACCACTGCTGTGGATTACTCCAAATCAGAAGAGGAGGAAGAAGATGTTTTGGATCAGTCGGCAAAAAGGACGACTGCGCTCGCACGATGTTTTGGATCGGTGGAATGAGGGTTTCGTGATCGGTCTCATTGTCATATTGCAGAAATGGATCTTGACCGTTAAAATTTAAAGGGACGGAGGAGATTAAGTACCACGCCATCCTTATGAGGATCTATCATGAGGGTGGAATGGTTCTAAATGACTATAAGTAAATCCTAATGAATATTTTCCTTGTTTAATGGGACGGTAAATAAATTTGTGTAACGGGTTCTTTGCAACTAACAGCACAAAAAAATTGTGATTTAAAAAAAAAGTCATTTATTTTAAGACTTTTGAAAAATATTTTTAGGGCATATTTGATAGTTATATAAATTAAGCGAATAGATTATGATATGTTTATTTTGTTTAAGGTAATGAATATAAAAATTAATCATCACATTATGTTTTTTTAATAAACATTATGTATATAAAATTAAACTATTGCTAAACTAAGAAAATATAGAATAATTCGATTACCTTCTAAGATTTTAAATATGTTTTAAATTTTTATTTAGTTATAGTGATAAAATGATATCATTAATGAAATTATTTATTTGATTTATCTAATTTTTTCAATTAACTTAAATTATATAGTTTATTTAATTTATTTAAATTATTCAACTTTGTTGGGTCGAAAGCGCTAGGGGGGGTGAATAGTGCTTGTGGTTATTTCGTTTGTTTCGTATTCGGAAATTGTTCGAGAGTAATGCAGCGGAAATAAAGGAAAAACCAAGCACAAAAAAGACCCAAGTGTTTTTACTTGGTTCAGAACCTTGGGGGACTCCTACTCCAAGGCTTTCGCTCGTTGAGCGATTACTTTGAGCAATTCACTATCAAATCGTAATAGTACAGATATGAATTAAGTACAACAGAATTAAGCAATACCGACAACAAAGAAACGAAAGCTGGAGCTCCGGGTCGTCGGGGTTATGTTGCAGCACTTCGGGATCATCTCGTTAGCAGCTTGTAGCATTAGGATTGCTCGGGAGTTGTGTTTTTTTTTGCTGTTGCTCGAATCCCTCTTTTATACAGTGCTGGAGGCGCCTCCAAGCCTATCCGAGGTGCCTCCAGGCCGCCGAGTCGCACGGGTGGATCAGTGCAAGGCTAGTTGCGCCTTATCCCTCTAAAGGCGCCTCCAAGCTGCTCCAAGGCGCCTCCAACGCCTGGTCCAAGGCGCCTCCAGCTTCCTCCAAGGCGCCTTCAGCTCCTCTGGACAGCTGTCTTCGGCTTGTACCCGAGGCGCCTCCAGTGGAGTAGGTGAGGGCGTGTTCCCCATAGAGGGAACAGTAGGCGTCGAGTCGACCTAGGGTTTCCGGTCGAAAATCCAAAGTCAGACCCGGACAGACCGATGACTGTCGACTATTATTTGTTATATCATTCTTTGTGCTAACTTTGTTTTGCAGGGTATGTGTTTAGGACTAACACACTTTACAGTTGATTAAATTTTTGAAAAATATTTTAAGTTAATTAAATTTTTGAAAAATATTTATGTTAATTAAATTTTGAAAAATATTTTATGTTGATTAAATTTTTGAAAAATATTTTAAGTTGATTAAATTTTGAAAAATATTTTAAGTTAAAAATTATTTTTTTATTTAATTACGAATTTTAGTTTAATTTCAAAAATTAATTTCAAATTTTATATCTTGAATTTCAAATTTGATTTTAATTTTGAATTTGAATTTCGAATTTATATTCTGAATTTCAAATTGATTTTAATTTTCTATTCCTTAGTCATCTCACCCAATCTAAGTTTTCAATCAGGGAATCCTATAATTTTTGTGAGATGAATTAGGTTCAAATTTAGGGTTTTGGTTTAACTTTGTGTTAGATTCAGGTTTGACTTTGGGTTCAACAAGTAGACATTCTTTGGATAAACTTCTGGGTTATGGTGAGTCACAAGGACATCATTAAAGTAACCATGTCTTCGAGATTTTCCAAATAGTCCTACCCATTGAACTTAGTACAAAACTTTGGTCTACTGGTTAAGATCCATAAAGGGTAGCTTCGGTCAGTTCCACTTAGCCAAATGCACCAGGTCGAAGCCATATCTTCCTAGACATGCAATGACTAAGCTTCCCCAACGTACTATCATCCAATACTTCACCAGTACCGTTAATCAAATTAACCCTAACCCATTTTTATTCTAACCTTAATTACCCTACCGGGTAGTATACTCTTGGTTACCTTTATCGGGTAGATTAATTTTGGAGGTGTCAGATATTTTGGAGCCTTCCCTTGGATTTTTAAGATTTTGTAAAAATTTAATTTCAATTTGAATTTCAAATTTTTTTTATTTTGATTTTAATTTTTGTTTCAATTAATTTAATTTTAATTAGGAATTTTAATTTTTATTAATTTAGTTTTAATTTTAATTTTGATTTTAAATTTGAATTTCAAATTATTTAATTTAAATTTTGGATTTTAATTTGATTAAATTAATTTTAATTATGAATTTTAATTTTAATTAATTTAGTTTTAATTACAAATTTAAATTTTTAATTAGTTTAGTTTTAATTACAAATTTTAATTTTAATTAATTTAGTTTTAATTTTAATTCTGATTTTAAATTTTAATTTAAATTTTAGATTTTTATTTGATTTTTGTTTTAATTTGAATTTGAATTTTTATTTTTATTGTGAATTTTGAATTTTTAAATTAAATTTTGGATTTTAATTAAATTTTATTTTTATTGTTTTTCTTCTAGCTCCCCCTGGATCATACCCTCGATACGGTCTGTCGAGATAATGTATTTGATCCTTAGGGACCCAATATTGACCAAGTCCAACTTGATTAATCAGGTTGGACTTGGGTACCCATGCTTGAACTAATTTACTATTTTATCTATTTACTAAGGAAAGGTAAGATCTATATTTCTTTTTGGTTTTGTAACCTAGCCCAGTTTTGTTGTAAACGGCTCTCTGTGTGCCAAGAATTAGGTTAAGGTTTTTGGAACCCAAGAAGAACCATTCTAAAGTTTTCTCCAAATCCTTGACCTGAGTCTTTAGACTAGAATTTTCTTCCTCAAGTTTTTGGACTTGAGTTGAACTTCCAGTCTGACCTGGGTCAGGCAAGATTTTGGAGTATTAGTCACTTCTTTAAGGACTGCTACTTCCTTTAGAAGTGACTTAACCTTAAGGTTTGATTTTACTAATTTGCGTAACAAGTAATTAACTAAATTATTAAGTCGAGGAATACTTACAGCGGCAAGCCATGGTCCAAGGCGCCTCCAGCTTCCTCCGAGGCGCCTCCAGCTCCTCTGGACAGCTTGCTTCGGCTTGCACCCGAGGTGCCTCGAAGCCCCATGGAGGCGCCTCGAACACTGTTCATCCGAGGTCAAATGTGCTTCTTTGTTCCTGCAAAATGTGTCAGTCCCAAACACAAACCATGCAAAACAAAGTTAGCACAGAAATATAATGAATAATATTTTGACAGTCTCCGGACTGTCCGAGTCTGACTTCGGATTTCCTACCGGAAACCCTAGGTCGACCCGACGCCTACTGTTCCCTCTACGGGGAACGCGTCCTCACCTACTCCACTCAGGAGATTTACCTGTTGCCAGTGTGATCCTCCAGATCGACTGGACTTTTGCTCAGCGTTCGAAGCTTCCGGACTTTCTGCTGGACTTCCGCTTCCCGGCTAGTCCAGTCTTTCACCTGGTTTGCGACACCAGGACTTTCACCTAGGGTTACCACCTCTAGAGTTTTTGCCTGAAGCTCTCGACCCTAAACCCTAAACCCTAAACCCTAAACCTTAAAACCCTAAAACCCTAAACCCTAAACCCTAAACCCTAAGTTTTAATTTTTAAAATAATTTTTAAGTTAAGTTTTAATTTTTAAAATAAAAAATTTAAGTTTTAATTTTTAAAATAAAAAATTTAAGTTTTAATTTTTAAAATAAAAAATTTAAGTTTTAATTTTTAAGGAAAAAAATTTAAGTTTTAATTTTTAAGGAAAAAAATTTAAGTTTTAATTTTAAAATAATTTTTAAGGAGAAAATTTTAAATTTTAATTTTTAAAATAATTTTTAAGGAGAAAATTTTAAGTTTAAATTTTTAAAATATATTTTAAGTTAAAAAAAACTTTAACTTTTAATTTTTAAAATAATTTTAAGTTAAAAAAAACTTTAAATTTTAATTTTTAAAATAATTTTAAGATGAAATTGACAATATATAGCGTCAGCGCCGAACTCGATAGCAATATTAAGAGACGACTTTCCCATCACCGTCGTGCCCGCGCCTATGAGCTGCTCGATCCGGCCACGCCGAAGAGCGCCTCTGGCGCCGTCCTTCAGCCTCCATTTCAAATAGCAGCAACGCTGTCAAGACTATAGATGCTGAGAAGTCGGAATGTTATTCATCGAAATTTTGGCACAGCATAAGACGTTCCTGTACCAGAACGTTCGTTCTAGCTATTCCATGTCCGTTCCGACGAACCATGCGTTTCACGGAACGGTCATGGTCCGGATATATATATCACTTAATAAAAATTTTTAATTTATGGTTAATTTATTAGTAATTTATCGTATTAAATATTTAATGATATACTAATTATTTAAAGTTGTGTAAAAAAATACTAAATAATAATAATAATAGTAAATAAAAAATATTATATATATATAATGATAATAATTAAAATTAATTAAAATTTAATCTAATTAAATTTACTTAGAAAAATAATAATAATATAAATAATAGTAAATAAGAAAATGAGTTTATATGATTATATAGATTTTGTTAAGATTTTTTAAAAATTTAAAATGATTTTTTATTATATTATATATTAAAATGATTTTATTTTTAGAAAATAAATTTTATTTATTAAATTATCCGTCTCCTCTCTCTTGTCTCACTTCTCACGCGTAGCAACACTAAATTGCCGCCGCCGCCGCCTTCTTCGACAGCGCTCAAGCTTCCCGCTCAGGCCACGCCGGAGCGCCTCCGACGTCGTTTTCCGATTCATCAGGAGGTAATCATTTCCGATCCGTTCCGTTCCGGTGTTCCGATCCGTTCTTTTACTGTTATAACGTCCGAGAACGGCATTTCAGAGCAAGCCACGTTATTTACCGGAACTTTGGAACGGCGTGAGACGTTCCCGTGCCGGAACGCCGGTTCCGGCCGTTCCACGCCCGTTCCGACGAACCATGTCCTCATTCGACTAATCCAAAACATCTGCGAGCGATTTCTCCTTTTGCAGCAACTGATCCAAAACATCTTCTTCCTCCTCTTCTGATTTGGAGTAATCCACAATAGTGGTCGCCTCTTGCGAGTTCGTCCATCTTCTTCCTTCCCTGTCGTCTGCCCATCGAAGCAGACCTAGGGTTTGGAGCAGGGGACCTTGTCACGCCAACTTACTGAAACGACGGTCAACATCTCGTTTCTAACTCTCCTTCCTTTCATGTAGCTTCAAATTATTTGGATTCCTCAATCTCTTCGTTGTTGCAATTTTGTGTGTTGAGGGAAGTGATGTGTCGAAGGAGATGTTTGTCTGAGATCAGATCTGAATTAATTATACTTTCTTTTTATTTATATTTTTGGTAGTGTTTAATGTGTGATATTGCCTGATTTAGGGTCTGGAAGTTGTTCAGGGATTGTTTGACATATACTAGTCAAGATCTGACTTGTAGGCGCGAAGACAAAGATTTTTGAGGTAATTTTGACCTAAATTTGTTTGAGGAAGCCATTTATCCTCTTGTTTCTATGAATCATGGTATTATATGTGCATACATTTCTACTCGGGCTGAAATTTGGTTGTGTTTCATCCTTGGTTTTTATAACCGGTGTTTCAAGTCAATAAATATTATAATTGCTGAGATTCTATATTTGATACGAGTGTTTGGTTGCTTATGGTTCTACATCTGTCAAACTTAATTGGTCAGTGTTGGTGTATAGATACATGAGTTGTTAGTTTGTCTTTCAAGGAATTGTTGCTGGTTGCAAGGTAGGTTCTTATCGTTATGTTTCAAATCACGGTATTTTTGTGTATCGTAATCTATTGCCAACTTGCACAATAATGTTAGATTTCTAGGTGCTGCTTCGTCTGCTGGTTATTATAATCATTTAGATGATTTTGAAAAGTGTTTATGTTATCATCATTATCAAACCTTGTTTGCCTAACAATTCAACACTTTATACAAGGCTATAAGTATCACTAGAATTTTAGAAAATCTTTACATCCTCCATAAATTAAAAGTGCTTAATAGGTTAAAATTTGATTTTCGTTTTATCAGAGAGAAATGCAATATAATGAGACCATACCTCATTTGTTAGCTCTAATAGTTAGTCATAACATTTGCTGCCAACATTGTTAACAAGACTTAGAGTTTTTATAATGTATTCAAATCAATTTTTGAGGCCAAGTCCTAATTTTACTGACTTGCAGTGTTCTAAATTGCGCCCTAGGCGGCCGCCTAGGCGCCGCCTAGGCGCTGTGCGGCAACAGGCCGCGCCGGAAAGCAGTCAGGCGGAAGACCTAGGCGGCCCTCGGCGGGCTTCCGCGGCCAACGCGGGCTTCGGCGGCTTATGTATTTTAGGTATGTTTTTTTATCGCGATTCGCTAAATCAGATTTGCTGGCGCTTCATCTTCTCTCATCGCGCTTCGTCTTCGTGCTTTGCCGACTTGCGTCTTCGCCCTGCAGCAGCTTCCGGTGAGTTTTTATGGTTTTCTTGTTCTGTTCTTTTTTCTTTTGTTTCTTCGTCGTCGCGACAACTCTCCGGTAACACCGGACGCGTCGCAGGGCATCAGACGCCGCCGGAAGGGTCGCCGGACGCGTCCGGCGCGTCCGGCGAAGTCCGGCTTTCCTTCGAGCAACGCCGGTAGCATCGCGATGCGCCAGACGCTTTCCGCGACACTACCGGCGCTACTGGAAGCAACGCCGGACTTCGCCGAACGCACCGGACTTGTCCGGCGACACTTCCGTCGGCGCCGGAGGCCTCTCGCGAGGCGCCGGTGGAGTCCGGTGGCGGCCGGTGGCGTCGCAACTTCGCGTGACGCCTGCTGCCGCGACGGCGTTTTTTTTTTCACGAATTTATTTTATTTAATAATAAATAAATTAAAACAATTCCTAACGGGGTAATTTTAATAATAGGGTAGGGTTCGGTTCATAAAACCTAATAAGAATTCAAATCATTCAATAATAATAGATTTAATTTTTTTAATAAATATTATTAAATATTAATTTATATAACAGATTTAAAAAAAATAAAAATTATTATAAATATTTTCAATTATCATTTCATTTATCAGATTTAAAAATTTAAAAATAAATAAAATTTAAAAAATCATAATACATATTATTAATTTTAATAATTTATATAAATCGTATTTATAAATTTTATATATTATTAATTTATATTAATCAGATTTATAAATATTAAAATTATATTAAAATTTTAAAAAATCTAATAAATATTATTAATTTATATAAATCAGTTATAATTTATAAAAATATGAAAATTATATTAAATTTTTAAAAATTCCAATAAATATTATTAATTTATATATAATTTTATAAAAGTAAAAAACAGATTTAAAAATATAAAAAAAAATTAAAAAAATCATAATACATATTATTAATGTATATAAATTGTATTTATAAATTTTATTATCAATTTATCATACTATGCTATGTTGTTACTTGTTAACTTGTTAAGTTATACTGTTATATATAATTTTTTCAGGTTATCTGTTATCATAATGGCAAGCAATCCATCTTCGACAGCATCTGTCACTCAACCCGAAACCGGAATGCTTAGAAGAAAGTCAAACGACATCGGATGGGAGTTTGGGATATTGATTGATCCTAAAAACCTCGACAAAATTAAATACAAGCTATGTGGAAAAACAATGTCAGGAGGAGTGTATAGGATAAAGGAGCACATTGGAAATATACCTGGAAATGTATCTGGTTGTCGAAAAGCATCTCAATAAGACAAAAATAAGTGCAAACAGGCTATTTTAGAAGGGAGGAACAGAAAGAAGAACAAAATAATGGAAGAACAAAGTTGTAGAGCAGAGGTGGCTATTTCTCTAGATGAAGAAGAAGACCTTGAAATTGAAGGGATGGATGGAATTAAGAAACCTCTTCCACTTGGCCCCATGGATAGATATGCATCGGCAATTGCTCCAGAAAATGCAGGCTCCAGTGGAAGTAAAGTGCTTCGCCAACAAAATATAAATGAGGCACTTTTCAAAGAGAGAACTCAACAAGTTCAACAATATGTTGGGAGATTGGTTTATGAAAATGGAATCTCATTCAATGCTGTTGATAATGATAGCTTCAAGCAACTAATGGAGGCAGTGGGTCAATTTGGACCAGGATTCAAGCCTCCAACTCAATATCAACTTAGGGAGCCACTATTGAAAGCCGAAGTTGAAAGAACAAAACAATTGCTGAAGAAACATGAAGAAGAATGGGCAAAGAATGGATGCTCGATCATGACAGATGCATGGAGTGATAGAAAAATAAGAAGCATCTTAAATTTGTGTGTTAATTGCAAGGAGGGTACTACATTTTTAGAGTCTAAGGAGTCTTCAGAGGAGGCGCATACAGCTGAACTTATTTTTGAGTATGTTAACAAGTGTGTTGAACAAGTAGGAGCTCAGAATATTGTTCAGATTATTACAGACAATGTCACTAACAATATGGCTGCAGCTAAATTGATGAGAGAAAAACGACCTGGGATCTTTTGGAGTTCATGTGCAACTCACACTATTAATCTCATGCTTGAAAGTATTGGCAAACTTCCACGATATAAAAAGGTGATTGAGCAATCCAAGGCTTTTACCATTTTCATCTATGCTCACCATAAGACTTTATCATTGATGAGAAGTTTCACGAAGAAGAGAGACATAGTTCGACCAGGAGTTAACAGGTTTGCATCAAATTTCCTCACATTGCAAAGTTTGATTGAAAAAAAAGCTAGTTTAAGGGCCATGTTTACAAGTGATATGTGGGAGAAATGTAAATGGTCAAAAACAAACAAAGGAAAATTGGCTTACTCTACAGTGATGAGCATGAGTTTTTGGAATGGTGTGACACTGTGTTTAAAAATATTTGCTCCTTTGGTAAGAGTTCTTCGATTGATAGATGGAGATAGAAAGCCATCGATGGGGTTTCTATATGGGGAGCTTCTTCAAGCTAAAGAAGATATCAAGGTGGCTCTGAATAACGTGGAATCAAATTATCAGCCTATCATAGTCATTATTGAGTCAAAAATGAAGGATAGACTTGATACATCATTGCATACCACTGCATTTTTGTTGAATCCTTATTTTTACTACAAAGATAGTTCTATTGCTCTTTATGAGGAGGTCGCGATGGGGATTTTTGAATGCATGGAAACTTTGCATGCCAATGAGTTAGATCTACAAGATACAATTATTAACAAGGAATTTCCAAAATATAGAAATAAGACTGGGTTATTTGGAAAAACATTGGCAGCAAAAGCATGTGAAAAAAATAATGATACATTTGATCCATGTGCATGGTGGAGTACATACGGTGCTCACACACCTAACTTGCTAAGGGTGGCATTGAGGATACTTTCATTAACTACAAGTTCATCTGGGTGTGAAAGAAATTGGAGTACATTTGAAGGAGTAAGTTTTAAACTTTCTGTCTACTCTTTAATTAAATTAGTTATAATTTTTAACGTCTATACTTTATATTCAGGTACTGACTATAGTATTTACTTTCTTTGTTTTTTTTAGATTCACACAAAGAAAAGAAATAGGTTGGATGCCAACAGGTTGAACAATCTAATATTTGTCCAATTTAATGCTAGATTGTTGAACAAACAAAAACGAGAAAAAGAAAGAAATGTTGATGTCCTTCTTGCAAAAGATGCTTCAAATGCACAAGGTTGGATTGTGGATGGTGGGGAAGATGATGAAGTTGAACTAGGTTCCGGGCTCACTTGGCAAATGGTTGATGAAGCAAGTGGAGCAGATGAAAATCTACAACCCCGAAGAAGCTCTAGAGTGAGAGAACTTCATGAAGATGATTTTGAATCCGAAGAAGAAGACGAGGATCACAATAATGATATTGAGTTTGTGTCCGATGAAGAACAAGTTATTGAAAATTATGGAGAAGAAGAAGCAGAATAAATATGAGTCTATTAGTTGTGTAATTTTGAACTCATTTTGTTAAGACATGATTTATGTTATTTAACAATTATATTTTGCTTAGTGTTACTAGTTCACAATGCATTGTAATCTTGAATTGAACTATTGCTACTGTTTTCCAATGTTCTACTGTTTACTATATGATTATGATAACTTACTACATGTTCTACTGTTTAACTTACTGCATGTTCTATTGTTTAACTATTTCAGTATTTCTTTTATAGTTTTTCATTTTTTGGTATTGGAAAGTATGTATTTATTTTAGCATATATAATTAGATCTTCATTGCTATGAAATTGTTTAAGAAAACATTTAGATTTGCATATGACATTGTACATGAAACAAGGGATACCGAGGAATCCGCCTAGGCGGCCTAAGCGGCCTAGGCGCTAGGCGCTGGTCTGCCGCCCGACTAGCGCCTAGCAAATTTTAGAACCTTGCTAACTTGTAAATATGTGTAAGGAGATTACGTAGGGCTTCAAGTGGAAAAAAAATTCTCTTATAATTTTGACAATTTGATAACAAAATTAGGTGCCAAGAAAACTTAGTATACCTTTTCTTTTTTTTTTTCATTTTATCTAGCCACCTTTTCTCCTGCTAATATTTCATCAAAAAAACATTTGTTTATTTGTCATCACCATGCCTCTTAGCTGCTCTTTATGATTAGGTTTTTCAAAAAAAGAATTCATTTATCCATTAATTTTTTAGATGTCCTAATCAGGAACATGCTTTTCTTGTTTAAGATTGAAGAATCTAAGATTAGTTATGTAAAATATTCAAGGGATCATGATGTTTTAAATTTGATTGTATATAGTACATAGGTATAGGAGGACTTTTATAGGTAGAGGATTCTCTTTTCATTTGGCCTATACATTAGTATAGGAGACTCAGACAAAAATATATTGGCATATTATTAATTATGGCACATTATTAATTATCTCATGCTATCACGACCATCAATTGGAGTTCGTGATTGAGGTACTTCGGGGACAAGTCTAATCTCCAAAACCCCGGACCGCATGACACCAAGGGAACTTAAAGAACTGAAGTTGCAACTATAAGATCTTAATGTTAGATAAGGGATTCATACGCCCCAGTATTTTCTCGTTGGGAGTTCCCTATCATTTGTTAAAAAAGAAGGATTGATCACTAAGATTGTGTAACGACTATAGACAATTGAATATAGTGATCATCAAAACGAATACCCTTTGCCACGGGTAGAGGGTTTGTTTGATCAACTCAAAGACACTCATGTATACTCTTAGAGTAAAAGATGAGAGGTACCAAAGACAACATTCTGCACACGGTATGAACATCACAAGTTCTTGTAACATAGGTGCCAAATTTTCTTTAGAATATTTAGTATTTCAGTTAACTATTTTGTGTGCTACATTAAATAATCTATCATATTACCTTGAATATCTTCATACATCTACAATGCCCTCATCAAGCGATTTTTTGGAACTGGTCATCTATTATTTACGATCTCTTTCTAACATTGTTTTTATGACTGAATGGAGGCATCTAACATTTTTTATCACCAGATTGGAGGTTGTCATAATTCTTTTAATTCTCAGTTCAATGTGAATACAAATTGTCAATAAAAATCCTTTTTACTGAAAGCTACTTCTCATTTTAACCCTAAGTTTTGTATGCACAACTCTACTATGGTGGCACCTGTGGATAGGAGAAGATGCTTAGCCACTTTTTTCTCTTTCTTATGCTTCTTCTACTATACTTTCTATTACTCCTCTTCTCCTTTCCCTAGCTTCTCGATGAGAATGTCGCTAATAGTTCTTGGCTTTTGGTGTTTTTTGATACTTGAGAGGAAACATCTGTTGCACCTAGTCTTGAACAACATTTAGGATTGTCTTTCTGTCCTTAATTTTCTGATCTCGGAACTTTAACTATGGTGTTATCTAGGTGTATGATATTTGCTTTGTGGAAAAGCCAACAAATATTCATCCTTTATTTAGTTGAATGATATTCATCTCCAACATGCGGGCTCTCAGAAACTTACAAAGACACTGCTGGAAAAGTGCTTCACTTCTAACTGGTCTTAAAATTGCTTATTATTTAGCGGGTCTATTGACAGGGCTTTCTCATTTCTGAAATCTGAGTTATTTCAGAGTTTGTGTATATGTTGCTGACAGGTGTTATTCACATGGGATTACATGCTTGAAAACGTGGCCGAATAATGTGCACTCAGTGCTGCCTAGAGAAGTTTATTGTAATTCTATCAACCAGTTGGGTTCAACTTCTGGGCATCGATTTATGTCGACAACAAGAGGAAGAAGCATGCGGAGCAAGGTGGAGAAGAGAATGCGAAGAGAAACAGGAAAAACTTTAAAAGAGATCAGACGTGCAAAAAAAATAAGAAAGAAGTTAATGACAGAAGAGGAAAGGCTACTATACAACTTACGTAGAGTAAGGATTCTAAAATTCTGCAGGTCATTCTCTCAATAAACAGTTATTGATTTGTCCTGCCTTTTCTCTATAATGTTCTTTGATTGATTTGAGGATTGACAATTTTGATCATCTTTTCCAATATCATTCCTTTCTCAACTAGTAACATTGCATACTCTTCGCCTTGCATCATTACTAGGTAGATAAGTGGTTCTAGTACCAATAAGTATTTCTGTATAAAGGGATTTGACATTTATCATAAATTTTTACTTAAAATTTCCAAACTATAGTTGCTTGTTTGTACTGACTTAACTAATATAATTATTATGTAGGCCAAGAAAAAGGTGGGATTGCTTCTTCAAAAGCTCAAAAAATATGAATTGCCAGAGTTACCACCTCCTCGGCATGATCCTGAGCTTCTTACTCTTGAGCAGCTTCAGGCTTATAAGAAGATAGGTTTCAGAAATAGAAATTATATTCCTGTTGGAGTTCGTGGGGTCTTTGGAGGAGTAGTTCAAAACATGCATCTCCATTGGAAGTTTCATGAGACTGTGCAAGTTTGTTGTGACAATTTTCCTAGGGAAAAAATCAAAGAAATGGCAACCATGATAGCAAGATTAAGTGGCGGCATTGTTGTTAATATACACGATGTGAAAACCATTATTATGTTTCGTGGACGAAATTACAGACAACCAAAGAATCTGATACCAATCAACACCCTGACTAAAAGGAAGGTACATCATGTCTCATCCACTAACTATATGCTGCAAGTGTGAAAATCAACTGATTTCATGACATAATTTTAATCCAAATGCTTGGGGTTCATGTGAACTTGTTTACATGTTTATAACTAGAAGTTCGTGGTTTAAAAATTCCATAAGTGTTTTCTTTAGTTCTACTTTGTGCATATCCATAAATTTTGTTATTTCAAATTCTAGATTTACCTAGAATGTTCATGTTCATGGGAAGAGTTGAACTAGCATACAAGAACTCTCATACTTGTCAAGGCATTGCATTTGCACTTTAGATTTTCATGCCATTTCAACCGCCACTTGTTGCAAAGGGTGCCTTTTCTCACTATTATTGGGATAAATTAGTGCATAGTGATCCTTTTAAATGATCACAGTTGTTCCCTTGCTTTTTGCTCTAGTCTGTTTAACTTTTTTTTTTTTCTGACAGATAAATTCTACTTCAAAGTAGTTTGTTATGTGTCATGAAGGATAATGTTCATAACATTGATGTGTAAACTGCTAATGCTACCTTAAATTACACATGATCTATTGTGTAATCTCTGTCATTCCATTGATTTTACCGTAGCTATGGTGTCAAGAGTCTTTTTTTTGTCTTGTCATATTGTAGGCCCTATTCAAAGCCAGATTTGAGCAGGCTCTTGAATCTCAAAAGTTGAACATCAAAAAAATTGAGCAAGAGCTAAGACGCAAGGGTGTCAATCCAGAGGACCCAATTGCCATGGCTAGCATTCAGAGAATTGCTACTACATTTTTTAGGGCTATTGATGAGAAACAAGGGACTCCATATATATTCCATGGGGATAAACCATCCACAGCAGAAATTGTTGATAATCTAGATGAGTCTATTGATGTACCTTCTGAGGACAGTGACCAGGAGGAACTTGACCGCTTTATTCGAGAGATTGAAGATGCTGCAGACAAAGAGTGGGAAGAGGAGGAAGCGGTAGAGAAAGAGGAACTTTCAAGAATTAGGTATTGGGGAAAAGATGACATGGGTCGGTCAAGCAGGGCACCAAATTGGAGAAGTGATAATTCAGAAGATGAGGATAGGGCTCATGTAAGGCGTTGGAATGGTACTTCTACTGGATTGGGAAATACAGAGAGGAAAAATTGGGATAGTGACAATGACATGTCCACAGCTTCAGAAGACGAGTGGGATTATGATGACAAAGTGAGTGATGCTACAATTGATGTTGATAGACATAACTCCTATAGTAAAGACGGGACTCGAGAAAGAGAGACAAATAAAATAAAACAGAGAAAAAGCAGGGCTGCCCCAAAGGAATATTTGAGAGATAGAGCTAGTGTTGAAACCAGATGGAGAGAACATGAAGATATCAGCCTAGATGGTGATGTTTTGGGAGATTCAGAAGATGCGGTTGGGGAATCAGAAGATGAGGACGGACACAATTTTGTGGAATCAACAATGGGCCCTTATGATTATCTCAGCAATGAAGATTCAGAAGACAACGATAGCGGGAGTAGACAGAAGATAGGTGCGTTTGATGAGAAAAAGGGTGATGAAAGTTGGGATAGTGATTAATCAATTAGGTGCCAACCTGCAACTCATTTTATATGCAGGTGAATGGAAGTAGCAATTGAAAATTGAAATAGAAAAGATAAGTCCTCTATCTAGTCTCTAAGCTATAATTTCTGGAATTTTCTTGATTTATTTGGTGTGCCAATTTTGAAGAAGAGGAAGATCAAAGGGTGAGTGAGCATTCTGTTTCCTCCTTGCTTTCTGGAATATTCTTTTTCATTCTCGTCTTTCTTATGTCTTGCAATCTATACTCAACTTCCTTCATTGTAGGCCTTTCCACACCTTTCAAACTAGACATATTTTTATCAAACTACTTATTTCAAAAAACTCTTGCTCGGTTCCTTCTTGCAAAATACAATCTTCTACGAGATCAAAGAGCTTCTTCTCTCTTATTGTTTGATGAAAATTCATCGTTAAGTTTTGTGGTAACCCAGCATTGGTTAAGTAAATGGGTTTCTTTCCTGTTAAATCTCAAGAAGAATAACTCCAAAGCTATAGACATCACTTTTCTCGGTCAACTGACCCGTTTGATAATACTCCGGATCTAAGTATCCAAAGGTACCTTGAATTGCAGTATGTGAGTTTAATCAAGAGGAATAAATCTTGATGTTCCAAAGTTTGATACTTTTGCCCTTAAAGTATCATCTAAAAGAATATTTGATGACTTGACGTCTCTATGAAAAATTGATATAGAAGTGTAGATAGACAAGTGCTCGTGCGGATTCTGTGACAATTCTGAGACGATCATCCCATGATAATTTAGACTCACCTTATAAAACATGAAGTTGAAAGGGCTCCATTAGAGATAAACTCATAAATTAACAAAGGAACTGCAGTTTCTAGGCAACATCCAAACTACTAACTAAATTTCTATGATTGATTTGAGAAAGAATAGCAACCTCATTAATGAATTGGTCAATCTCACTCTTTTTAATAGTTTTTGATTTTTTAATGGCAACCACTTTTTGATCTGATAGAATTCCTTTGTAAATTGTTCCATGTCCTCCCCTTCTAACTATTCGAGTTTTATCAAAATTATTTGTTGCCTTTTCTATTTCTTCCAAAGAAAATATATTTGTTCTCTCCTCAAGATGTTTGTTTGTGGAGATTAGTTGTTGAAGCAATAAACCATGATTTTGATGGAAGTTCCTTTGTCTCATCTTCTTTTGATTCTTTTCCTTCCATTTCCTACTTAGGACGACCAATATAATGCATATGAGCAAGAGGCCTATTCCAATGCTTGCACCAACAAGGATTCCTGCAAAACATACCAATATAAACTTGAAAACCCTTATGCCACCTATAATTAATAGGTTATTTCTTAATTTACTTAGCTAAGGTCTTACCTAATAAAAGATTTTTATTTTTGTTAGAGATGCATGCTCCGTGAAAAGGATCTCCTGATGTTCTCGGAAGACATGTGCAATTGAAATCACCTTATGTATTTATGCAAATTCCTTTACATTTTACAATTATACAAAGAAGAGTTGCATTCGTCCACAAAGCTTGTCATTATTTCTCAAGTCTAATTTATATAGTACAAAACATGCATTGATGTAAAAGAAATGTTTGAAATTGAATGCAAGAAAGATTAATATAGAAAAGCAAGTTTAAATAGTACTAAGACTATATATATATTGAACAAGCAAGCTCTTTCCTCCTTAATTTTATTATAATCATTATCTAATTTTTTTTTTTTCTTTCATATGCTTAATTCAGCGTATCTTGGAAAGAGTGAGAAAGAGTAGGATACATGGGAAGGTGGCAGAGCCTTTTGCAGCATCCTTGCAAGAATGGTAGGATACTTTGTTTCGTCATTAGAGATTTTCTGATCATACATGAGAATGTAATATTGAATGTATTGCTTTTGATCATGGGATATTGAATTTCATTGAGTGGCATAAACTGACTGACAAGTGAAGTCTGGTTAGATATCAAACTATCAAAGTTAACATTGCAGCGTGTAGTTGGTAGTCAAACATATTGTGTACAAGCATCTATGGTTCTTATGGTGGGATCAACGATTGCGAAAGTAGCATCTATGATTTAGAAAGGTTATAATTCTTTACTCACTCTATCAAAAGGGTGAGGTAAATTCTTAAGATTAATCAAGATGGTGTTGATGAACTGTGCATTTACATTCAATATGGCGTGTGGCGATTATATATATAGATATGCCTCTTCTCCATCATAAAATACCTTAGATAGTGTCATTCTCATGTAGTAAAAGGTCATATGCTAACCTTGAACGCCCCATATAGTCAATCCTACAGTCATGTAGAGAGATAAATCACATGGGATTTTGCTCTTGACACAGTGACCCTGCATGGAGAAGGTCAGCCCCCCTTGACACAGTGACCCTGCATGGAGAAGGTCAGATAAATCACAGGGGATTTTGCTCTTGACACACTGACCCTGCATGGAGAAGGTCAGATGAATCACGGGAATTTGCTCTTGACACAGCGACCCACTTGGAGAACGTCAGGAAGCTGACGAGCTAAGCATTTCACTATTAGGAATTGGCCAAAAATCACATGTGGCATTAGATATTGTTATTCTCAACAACAGCATTGGAGGATCGCAGTCAATCGTATGCATAAGTAAGATTAAATCCAACAACGTCAAATGGTAATAAGAGTGTGAGTGTCCATCGACCAACAAACATGCCGAGGGAGGGTTAGTTACTCAAAAATCTTTTCACCTGTTGCGAATAGTAAAAAAAAGAAAGAACTAAATATGCAGAGATAGGCTGGGATCAAGAAGACATTTTTCCAACATTCTATGCTTGTAAGATCCATATCAACTGACTTTGCAGCCTCCAAGATCCTTCCGGTGAGCCCGACGCCAACGATACCAGCTAAGGTCCCGGCGGTATTCGAAACTCCCATAACAATTCCTGCATATCGCGGAGCCACGTCCATGTGATTTACAGCAAACCCGGCTCTTCCAAGTGCTAAGAATCCAAGAGAAATCGAAGAGCATATGACCGTCCAGGAGGGATTCCTGAATAGTGGAATGGCCATTAGAGCAAGAGCTGCAATGACAAAGCCGATGGTGTTGAGAAGCTTCCGAGTCTTGGTCACTGATAAGAACCTTCTTGTGATTAAGTGATCAGCTAAAATCCCTCCTGTGTTTGAGAAGATGAACATGTTGAAGTAAGGAATCATCTTAGAAGATCCCATGTCCTGAAGACTGAGCTGAAGGCCGAGTTCAAAGTACGTTGGCAACCAGTTCATTAGTACGTATAGTGCGTAGTGAAAGGTGAAGTTGTTTACCACGATTGCCCAAATCGGTAAGTTGAAAATTATCTTCTTCCAAGGAATTTTAGTGAAGCGCCTCAGGTTTCCAGCACTTGGGATTTTCTTTTCTCTTGAAACAGGCAAGTTGTGCTCTCCGAAACCTGCAGCAGCAGCTTTGGGATGTTCGGAACGAACTGGATCACTAGAAAACCTAAACCAGAGAAATGACCACATGATACCCAGAGCTGATTCAACCATGAAAACTGACTGAGGTCCCTTGTATTTTACCAGACTTGGCAACACAAGCATACCACCAGCTGCTCCTAGGTACATCCCAGATGTCGTAAGAGAAACAGAACGCGAGCGCTCATGGGGAGGGACCCATTGTGCTAGAATTGTGTGAATGGAGGGGAATATAAAGCCTTGTGCCACACCTACAAGGAAGCGGGAAACAACCATCATATTCACTTTGCCGGCATCTAGTGGAGCAAATGCACATGTTAGCGACCACACCAAAAACGAAAACAGCAGAACTCGTCGTCCTCCAACATATTGTGCAGCCAAACCCCCAGGCACTTGTGACACAACATATCCATAGTAGAATACCGAAAGTATTAGACCCTTGCTTGATTGATTCACACCAATGCTATCTGCAGCCGCTGTGTACGCAATTGAAAACCCTACTCGCTCTAGATAGCACACACTTGTGCAGATAAAGGTTAATAAAATGATACTGTACCGCTTTGGAAATCTCATCTTCTTCAACAGTTCCATTAGTTTATATAATGGAGTATATGCACATGTATTCAAATTTAACTCCTTGTGTCATTATTGTTCTTCAACAAAGATAATCCTGCACTCTTCTCTCACTCTGCATGATTTGGGAATATTGGCTCAACAAGTATAGGATTACAACGAACCAAGCATGCTATATAAAAGTAACACAAGGGAAGCAGATCTGAACTCTCTAAGCATGTTATAAAACAAAGCAAAGGAAAGCAAATATGAACTTTCTAAACATGCTATAAAATAAGGCAAAAGAAAGCAACTTTGAGCTTACTAATCATGCTATAAAATAGAGCAAAAGAAAGCAACTTTGAACTTATTAATCAAGCTATAAAATGGAGCAAAAGAAAGCAACTTTGAGCTTACTAATCATGCTATAAAATAGAGCAAAAGAAAGCAACTTTGCTGGAATTTATGGCAGCAGGTAGACCTACCCGGATGCAACATTTAAGAGCTAAAGGCATGCTTAAAAACACAACCACAG
The DNA here is from genome assembly GCF_018446385.1 of Zingiber officinale. NCBI lineage: Eukaryota > Viridiplantae > Streptophyta > Magnoliopsida > Zingiberales > Zingiberaceae > Zingiber > Zingiber officinale. The sequence continues at coordinate 10,289,759 of NC_055995.1, forward strand.
GCTGGAATTAGGGGCTGTTCGGCTTAACAATGAATTCGAAACAGAAATTCTATGCAAGAAATGCTCTAATCTACATGGTATAAAGAGCTAACAACATAGGCAGAACATGCTATTACTTAACTGCATAAGGAAATTAATAGCATAAGCAAGAAATGCTACAATCTACCCGGTATAAGGGAACTAATAGCACAAGACAGCTACATATCAAACCCTAAACCCTTCCCCTGTTGTATCCTTAATGAACTCACGGCAGCAACCATGAACTGGCAATCTGTACGGTATGATCCAAAACAAAGGAAGAAATTAAAACTCCAACTTGAGCTTAAAATCTGTTCATACTCGGAACATTAATTAGGGCATCCAAAAACTACACCTAATACTTCATATTCTTCCCTTATGACTCACTGCAGAGAGCCCAAAAGGACCAAAAATCTCTACAACATGCTTTGAATTCAAAATGAACAAAGAACCCGATTTCTCAATCTTAACATGCTGTGCTCGTATAAAGGAGAGGTCGAACTTGCTGTGCAGCCAAATACTAAGAGTCTAGGGTTCATGCTAGGCCTCGGAAGCAAAGGAAGAATCAAAAAGGAAACCCGAAACAACTCCTACCGCAGGTGAGTAGTACTTACTTCGCTGTTCTTGGACTTACTACCGAAGAGGGCAGCTAGGGCTTCGGGAGAAGCTTGAGATCTCGGCTCTTCTTCACGTTTCCGAGCTCCCCTCGTCGAGATGGTCACGCACGGTTGAAGACCGGCCGGAATAAGACCTTTCGCCGGCGCCGGAGACAAAGCTAGGGCTTCGTCGTCTTCGTTTTCGCCCAAATAGCAGGGACGCCGCGCCGTCGCGTGAGAAGAGAAGAGGAATCGGGAGTTTTTAGGTCACGGGAGAAACTTGGGTTCTCTTCTTATTTTTTTTTATCATCTAACTACTGCTTAAGTAATTGTTTCTGTCTATCCGATTACCACCGACCGCTAGCCCAGTTGGTAGGCCGGCTTTTAACCGAAGCCTCAGGTTTCGGCTTCGATCCCTCAGCCGCGCACTATTTTTTCCCATCTAATTTAAATGTTCCAACTATAGCTTAAATAAATCTGCTTCCTTTCTTAATCACAAAACCACCGTAGACCAGTTGGTTCTGGGTTCTGCTGCGGTTCGGCTCGGGTCGAGGTCGTTGGTTCGAATCCTGGGGGCAACCATTTTCCTTCCTATTTATACTTCTGTTTTCTAACTAAGGCTTAAATAAACTTTTTCTCCTATTTTAATAAGAAATGATCGCTGGATTTAAATGTTCCAACTATAGCTTAAATAAATCCGCTTCCCTTCTTAATCACAAAACCACCGTAGACCAGTTGGTTCTGGGTTCGGCTTCGGTTCGGCTTGGGTCGAGGTCGTTGGTTCGAATCCTGGGTGCAACCATTTTCCTTCCTATTTATACTTCTGTTTTCTAACTAAGGCTTAAATAAACTTTTTCTCCTATTTTAATAAGAAATGATCGCCGGATTTAAATGTTCCAACTATAGCTTAAATAAATCCGCTTCCATTCTTAATCACAAAATCACCGTAGACCAGTTGGTTCTGGGTTCGGCTGCAGTTCGGCTTGGGTCGAGGTCGTTGGTTCGAATCCTGGGGGCAACCATTTTCCTTCCTATTTATACTTCTGTTTTCTAACTAAGGCTTAAATGAATCTCTGCTTAATCCGAGGTCTCGGCTTGGATAATTTTTTGTCAAACTTTCCTTCGCTTAGTAAAAATACCAAACAACTTCCAAAAATTACATAAAAATACTTCAAAAATTTCTAAAAATCTCTAGAATATTTTTAAAACATTTCCATGTATTTTTGAGGACATTTAGGACTCGAAATAGGGAAAATTATGTCGTTATAATCCCCCATACCTTATAAAAAGTTCGTCCTCGAACTTAGAATAGCTCTGGATATTTCTGTCTCATACTTCCCTCCCGCTCCCAAGTGACTTCCTCGTGCTTCTGGTTCTACTAGATGACCTTCACTAGTGGTACTTCTTTATTTCTTAGTCTCTTGACTGCTTTGTTCACTATCTGTGTAGGTATGCTCTCATAACTAAGATCCTCTTGGATCTGCACTGACTGAGACTGAATCACTTGGCTCAGGAGCAATGAACCACGTAGCTCGTGATCGAGCTACATATGTGGAGTACCGTCGGGTACCAGCTGGCAAAAAATGGATATATGTAGAAAACAATGCAAGAATAGAAGTCAAAGGAATTGGCACTTGTAAGCTCAACCTACGTGGTGGAGGCACCTTGTTTCTACATGATGTCCTGTACGCTCCTGAGATTCGACGGAATCTGGTTTCCGTTATTTGTCTTCTTGATTTAGGTTACAATATAAATTTTTATAGCCGTTGTATGGAACTTCGAATTAACTCTGTGTTAATTGGATATGGTTATGTAACAAATGGTTTTATGGTTCTTGATGTAGAACCAAATAATAATAGTTGTTTTTCAAACATTGCTCTTACTAGTAATGCTGATGTTAATGATGAAATTTGGCATGCTAGATTGGGACATATAGGACAAGAACGAATGAATAGATTAGCTAAGGAGGGCCTTTTGGCACTCATGCTAAGATTAACTTGTCTATATGTGAGCATTGTCTTGCTGGAAAGACAACTAGGAAACCATTTGGTAAGGCTATTAGGGCTGAATCACCATTGCAATTAATTTATTCAGATATTTGTGGTCCAATAAATGTGAAGGCTAGAAGTGGGAGTTCTTATTTCATTACATTTATCGATGACTTCACACGTTTTGGTCATGTGTATTTGATTTCTCACAAATCTGAAGCATTGGATTGCTTTATTCGTTACTTGAACGAAGTTGAGAATCAATTGGAACGTAAGGTTAAAACCTTGCCCACTGATCGTGGAGGAGAATATTTGTCTGATCAATTCAAGACAATGTGTAATGAGAAAGGGATTATTAGACAGCTTACTATCCTTGGAACTCCACAGCAAAATGGGGTTGCTGAAAGAAGAAATAGGACTCTTCTTGAAATGGTTAGGTCTATGATGGTGCAAGCTAATTTGCCAATCTCCTATTGGGGAGATGCATTACTAGTAGCGACCTATATACTTAACAAAGTGCCTTCAAAGTCAGTTCCATCTACCCCACATGAACGTTGGACAGGCAGAAAGTCGGATCTGGGTAATCTGAGATCTTGGGGGTCAGCTGCCTACGTTCATGATAAGACTCACGAATATGGAAAACTAGGACCCAGAGGTAAGAAGTGTATCTTTATAAGGTACTTTGAGACCTCTAAGGGTTATGTTTTTATTGGTAAGCGACAAGATGGAACCATCTCTGAAATAGAGTCAAGAGATGCTACTTTTCTAGAAACTGAGTTCCCAACACGAGGTGAAGTTGATAAGACAATTCCTCTATATGAGATAGAGGAGGAGGATAATGTTCCTTTATCAACAAATCAGGAGATGCCTGAATCTAGTCAACCGAGTAGGAGTAATTTGCCACTGAATGAGTCAGTTTCTCAACAGTCTAACCTTCGAAGAAGTAGTCGTCAGATTATTCCTCGAAGAAGGTTTGATATTGAGAATGAGGCATTAATGGTTCTCCCAGTTGACGATGAGGAACCTCGAACAGTTGAGGAAGCTTTGAGCAGCTCAGTTAGAAAAGAATGGAAAGTTGCAATGGATGAAGAAATGGAGTCAATGAGAAAGAATCAAGTTTAGGATTTAGTCGATCTTCCTCCGGGCCGAAGGGCTATTGGGAATAAGTGGATTCTCAAAGTAAAGAGGAAAGCAGATGGATCGATTAATCGATACAAAGCTCGATTAGTTGCAAAAGGATATACCTAAATGGAGGGTATTGACTTTGAAGAGACATTCTCCCCAGTTGTGAAGTTTGTGTCAATACGTGTCATCCTAGCTATAGTAGCACAATATGACATGGAATTACATCAGATGGATGTAAAAACGGCTTTCCTTAATGGTAATCTTGACGAAGAAATCTATATGGTACAACCGGAAGGTTATGTTGCTAAAGGCCAAGAGAAAAGAGTATGTAGACTTCGGAAGTCTATATATGGGCTAAAGCAAGCGTCAAGACAATGGAACATAAGATTTAATGAAGTAATATTATCTTATGGTTTCGAAATGATCAATGAAGATCATTGTGTTTACCTAAGAAAGGAAAAAGGAAAGTTTGTCATTTTATCATTATATGTTGATGATATGCTAATAGCTGGAAGTGACATAAAGAGTGTGATAGAAGTCAAAAGTTGGTTTTCATCACAATTTGACATAATAGATATGGGAGAAGCAGAGTACATCTTAGGAGTGAAGATCGTTAGAGACCGATTAAAAAGGCTTTTGGGTTTGCCCTAAGAAACTTATATCACTAAGATGCTGCAACACTTCAATATGCCAGATTGCAACATTGAACAGATGCCTATTGCGAAAGGTACTGTCTTGAGCAAAAGTATGTATCCCAAGACTCCTGAGGAAATAGCCGAAATGAAGAAAAAACCATATGCCAGTGCTATTGGTAGTTTGATGTATACTATGTTGTGTACTCGTCCCGATATAAGCTATGTTCTTGGCTTAGTTAGTCGTTTCCAGTCAAACCCAGGATCGAGACACTGGAAAGCGGTGAAGAGGATATTCAGATATCTTAAAGGAACAGCTGATTATTGCCTCTGTTTCCAAGGATCAAATATGAGTCTAAGTGGCTACTCAGATGCAGATTGGGCAGGGGACCTTGATGACAGAAAATCCACATCTGGCTATGTCTTCTTGCTGAATGATGGCGTCATCTCATGGAACAGCAAGAAGCAGGCTTGTGTAGCCTTGTTGACAATGGAAGCTGAGTATGTGGCTTGTGCAGCGGCTGTGCAAGAGGCTGTCTGGCTAAGAAGGTTCCTGAAGCATCTGAGGATTGCTGAGGATAGTGGGAGTCCTATTACTGTGTACTGTGACAGTCAAGCTGCAATAGCTTTTTCCAAGGATCCCAAATATCACAGCAAAGGCAAGCATATAGAAATTAAGTATAATTTTGTTAGGGATATTATTGACAAGAAAAAGATTATTCTTGAGTACATCCCTACACGGAATATACTTGCTGATCCTTTTACTAAGCCATTGACTAAAGAGTCATTTCATGGGCATATGAAGTCTTTAAGACTTCGGAGAATGTAACAATTGTAAAGACATTTTGTTAAATGAAAAATTCCATGATCTATTCAGTGTATATGTCTTGGTTACATTCGAATAAAAGTCTCGATAAGCATGTTGGCAGATTGGGATTGGTCCAGTCACATGGACAATCATCTCTATTTGTTAAGTACGAATAGAGGTAAGACCGTTGCTTATGGGACAGCTTTTGTAGCTGTGAATAGAGACATACCCATAAGTTAAGGTCGCCTTGATATTTGTATCAAGATGAGATCATTTGTGTAATGATTGGAGTAAATGCACCCACCATTTACTGAATCTGCTTGAAGCCAGATTAGAATTCATATGTTGAATTCAGGATTAGACATTGGGAATGTCTAGATCAAAATCTATACGATGTTAAATTTAGGAAAAAACATGCGCTCTTTTTGGTAAAGAGAATAACATCGTAGAATGTGATTCATACCACGTGTGCTATGGCGACAAGAAGGTTAGTAGGAGAATGGATCCCTGCTTCTCTACTATGTGAGACCCTTGAGATTATAAGTTAATCTTGATTTACCCTAAGTGACTATTTAGCTATCTACTTGAAGTTCTGATCAGTGTCTGCTACTTTAGCATGTTTCCTATTGGCTATGGATGATTCGGTCTATGGAGCATAACTAGGAAAGCAACTGATTAGAATGAATGGATTCTAGCTAAAAAGGAAGATTAAGATTGATTTACATCTGCGACATTTATTCACTGGTACCGGTTACATTTTTAGTTCAGTACATAAAATGTAATTGTGAATAATTTGTTTGATTGGAGGTGTTAAACATGCTCTTGACATATGGTCAATATGAGGGATTAGAGATGTTCATGATGATGTAAATAATTTAATCTGGGGTAAAGGCAAGCCATTTATGTCTATGATTCGTTCTATGGACATTTATGTCTCTGATTTGTTCTATGGAGCAGCTAAGTAAGGTGTGACAATCTTCTTAGCAATTGAATGCTCACTGTGCTTGCTGTCGCACGAACTATTTTCCCTAATGTATGGAATGGATGTTCTGATCTGGTCTTCGTGACTTGATCCTCATAAAGTCTATATGACTTATTTGGTCTTTGTGACTAAATTTTACTCTGGTCTTCGTGACTTGATCCTCATAAAGTCTTCGTGACTTATTTGGTCTTTGTGACTAAATTTTGCTCTGGTCTTCATGACTTGATCCTCATAAAGTCTACGTGACTTATTTAGTCTTTGTGATTAATTTTGTTCTGGTCTTCGTGACATGATCACCTTGTAGTCTATGTGACTAACATGGTTTATGTGATCATATGGATTGACTTGGACGAGTGGGAGATGTTAGACGTTGCATCAGTTGCAATGTCGAGAAGATGAAGGGGTGTCGATCCTTCATCTTCCTCCATTGAAAGCTGTCATCAAGGCATCGGTTGGTAACCGATGTCTTGCTTGATATAAATGGTGGCGTCCAAGGTAATCAAAGGTGTGTGCGATCAAGGTGAGCAGAGGGACTGTGAAGGTGTTCGGAGAAGAGAGTTGTGAGGTGATTTGAGTGAGCAAAGGGAGAACATCTGTAGATCGGGATTTGGTTCGTGAATATTGAAGCTCTTTCCGGTTGCTCCGTGATCGTGCTTCCGACAGCAGCAATTTCTTCATCGACCGGCATCTTCGGTTGCGATTCTTCGGGAGATCAATGTGAGTGTTTATGGTTTCCGCATTATTATTTTAATTACTTCGTTTTAGTTTTCATGCTCTCAAAACTACCTACAGTAGTGTCCACCTACTGTCAGAAGATAAAGTTCTCGGTTGATGACCGGGTAGGAGAGGTCAGGGGCGATCAACTGGCCTTCGGCATTGCTACGTCAAGATGGTCAAGACTAAAGTTAAGTCCGCTCAAAAGATTCCACGGCTTGAGGTGAATACTATTACTAAAAAGCCTCCTACTCTAGTCTATGAAGAAAAAGAGGAAATCCAAATCCATCCTCACCGGACGGAAGCAACTACCTTCATAACCGCCGATTTGGAAGCCGAGCATAAGGCAAATTTGCTCGCCTGCTTCCAACAGAACCATGATATGTTCGCATGGTCGATATATATATATATATAACATACTTAAATTCCTTGATTTCAAAAACCTTTTATACTATTCCTTATTTCAAATTTTATGCTATTAGTTAAAGACTAATGCTATGTTTATTTAGGAAAATAGAAAGTAAAATTAAAGAAAAGTTTTCATAATAAAAAAGTTTTTGTTATTTATTTTATTAAAATTTTAAGAGGGAAGAGAAACATAATTTATCAGCAGATAATTTTAGAGTCAAAATTAATCACCTTAAAATCAGATAGGAAGTAGCATATGAAAAAAAAATGCATGTACCCCTTTTCATTCATAAAGTAACATTATATACCCAAAAAATGACGTATATATCAATTTTAACTCATAAAATTATATTATATACTCAAAAAAGATGCATCTAACATTTTTCAGATATAAAAATTACACTACATGTATCCATCATCCTTAATTAAGATAAACAAGCATAGAGGAAAAGATTTTTTTTCCTTTTCATTCTCTTCTTATACCCCTAGATTTATTTTATTCATCCATCATTAACTCTTTTAGATAAACAGAGTATCATTGTGCTCTCCTTATTGTCATCACCAACCTCGTCAAATTGGGCATCCTGTGTAAACAATGGTACGAGGTGGTGCACTCCGGGTTTGTATATTGTCGTGGGATTAGTATTTTTGACAAGGCTGAATACTTAAATAGTTTCTATAAAAAATCTATTTAGTTTTTTAAAATAAATCTGTTTATAAAAGTTTTAAAGGTTTTTATTATAAAAGTATGATTTTTTTTTAAAAAAAAGTCATGTTATTAATATAAAATGGGTTAGGGTTGCATTTATACAAAATAAGTTAATACAATGTTCAATTTCCAACATAATATCAGACTTGATGATCCAAACTTAGTTTTAATTATCCATTGGTTTATAATGCAGTTAAGAAATTAATTTAATTATGTTAAAAGTTATCTAATTTATTATTTTTTTAATTTATTGAACTTTTTTAAAAATAAAGTCTATTACATTTATTTATTAGAAAATTTTAGGTTTTATAAAAAAGTTCTTATTCTCTATTGAAAGATAAAAAAAAATTATCATCCTTTGGGCGGTAAAGTTGCAAATAAAATCCTAAATTGAAAATAAATAGAAAATATCATGGGAATATAAATAAAAAACAATATCTCTATTAGTATGAATTCTTTTAGGTAGCATCCAAATATTAAAAAAAATGAGGGCTTAGCCCCAAGAGCTATGATCTAATCGAGTCATGTGAGTAGAATATAGATCTCGAACAAATAAAATGGAGGCTCCCGTGTCTAGATCAAGAAAACCAGACACCAAGAAGAAAGTCTGTTAGGATTGCAAGAATTTATATATTTTAATAATGGTGCACGTCTGATTCTCGATTCTCTAGGTCTTTCTGCCCTTCGATCTAACCAACCTACAAGGTCTTGCTGCCCTTCGTTCTACCCGACCTACGAAGTCTTCCTTACCTAGTCACAACTAAGGTTTCTCTGCCTATAACTGTCTACCAGGATGTTGTGTTTGGTGTCTGGGCCTCTTGATCAGTAGACCATGTTGGAGCAATCCCAATAGTCAGTGCTACCATGTGTTTTAATGTTTGGACAAAGGGTTTAAGTTAGGATTCATCCTTGTATTTGATATGTGTATACGAGTATGCAGCTTTACAGGATACACATATGACTCAACTTGATGGCTTCGGATCCGGTGAAGGATGGAGCATCCGAGGGACCATAGACAAGCAGTAAGGATAATGTTGGACCCTGTGGTTGTCTTGATGTGATCAACCAAGTTGGTTAGGCCCTGCTTTGTGTTTGATCCCTATGTCTGAGTGTGCAGGAGCTTAGGAGCGCAGGAAGTCGAGCGGAAGACGCAGCTAGTGAGAGGGACAACACGGGATGGGATCTGACGGGCTCGGTGTGTCCGAAGGACGAGAGAGCTGCGGAAGAGTACATCGGTGGGCGTGAAGAACACGCACGACGTTCGAGGGATGTTAAGCCGGGTCGGAAGACTGCTCGAGGAGAAGGCCAGAAATTAGGTTTGGATGATCCCTATTTCGGTTGGCCAGAATCACCCAAGCGAACGGAGCGTCGGAAGCCAAAACGAAGAAGCTGAAATTTTGTACTGCCCATAGAGGTGCCTTCATGGTGCTTGGTGGCGCCTCCAAGCAGGCAATAGAGGCGCCTTCATGGCTCATTGAAGGCATCTTGATCTGGTCAAATGACCGTTTGCACTGCGGATAAAGTTTTATCCACTCACTCGATAGAGGCGCCTTGGACCTCAGTTAAAGGCGCCTTGGACCTCCGAGATAGAATCTCCAGAGGCTATTTAAAGGCCCCTGGAGCTAAGAATTATGTATCAATTCTTCATTCAACTCTGTAATTAATTTCTAGCATTAGTTCTGATCCGTTAGAGTGTAAAAGGCTTCTCCGTCTTAAGTAAAGGAGACTTTTTCTAGTGCGCTTCTCATCGTCCTAAATTAACAACCTTCTTGGTTGTAACCATGTTAAAATTCTGTCTCTCTTTTGTTTCTGCCTTTTAATTTTTATTATTGTTACTATCTGTTTGAGTTGAAAGATGAGGAGGGTATAGTTTTTTATTTTTCAAGCAATTCACCCGTCTCTTACCGGCCTTCGCTGCACCTACAATTGGTATCAGAGCCAGACCGCCTCAGAAATTCTAACCGTCGACTAAAGCACGAAGATCAAGACGATGGCCGGAGCGAACATACATCCCTCGAAGTTTGACGGAGACTTTAAGTTCTAGAAACGCAAAATGGAGGTCTTCTTCAAGACAGACTTCGACATCATGTTGAGTATGAAGAGGGGTTTCAAAGTACCAAAAACAACATATGGAAAAGTACTTGAGGAATACCGATGGAACAAACAACAAAGAATCGAATTCATGGCAAATGGTAACGCTGAATTTCATTTACTTACTGTTCTACCTGTGCAAGAACTCGAAAAGATCGGTGACTATACATGTGCTAAAGAACTTTGGGAAAAGTTCTTAGAACATCACGAAACGTCAAGAAAAGAAGAATCTGACCCTTCGATGGGCATCGCTTCATCATCAGAGGAATCTGAGATCAAGGAGATCCACAACATAGCACTAATAGCCAAATACCGACCTAAAGACAATGATGAAAGTTGCTCCGAGATGAGCATCGATGAAGGGGGAGGAACATCAGAAGAAGAAAGCGACGATGAAGGGGGAGTATCATCAAATCAGGTAAGTAAGGTACGTAATCTAACCCTGACTCAGTCCTTTCAATTTATTAAGTCTCTTTCTAAAGATTTATTTAAATTAGAAAAAGAGAATTCTGACTTAAATAAAATCTTAGATAAATTGAAATTCGAAAATGATAATTTAAAATTAGAAATCAAAAATTTGGAAACTGATGCATGTTTTAAAATAAATATTTTTCTAAAATCAAAACTTAAGATTTATGAAAAATTGAATTGGTATATAAGAAAGCATCAGGGTCAACTCAGAAAAAATCTAAAGAATTATGTATCCCGTAAGTTTCTGATTAATCCAGTAGGAAGGAAACTCTATTGGGTTCCAAAATCTATGCTAAACAATGATTTTCCTTATGCGGCTTTGACTAGAAAGTGGTTGTTGCTCCAATAACCAAGAAGGCCTAGTGTCTCGCCACTAACTGGAAGCCAAATATAAAAATTAAAGGTTTAATTAACTTCCTGATAAAAACATTAAAGTAATAATTGAATAATTCTTTAAAAGTTTTTTAACATTTTTTTGGAAAATTCTAAAATTTAATTTACTTAATTTTTTTTAAAATTCTAAAAATTCAGTTTACTTAGAAATTTTTTAAAAAATTCTAAAAATTCATTTTACTTATAAATTATTTTGGAAAACTCCAAAAAATTCAGTTTACTTAGAAATTATTTTTGAAAATTCTAAAAATTCAGTTTACCTAGAATTTTTTTAAAAATTCTAAAAATTTATTTTTGCTCAGAAATTTTTCTAACTTAAGAATTTATTAAATATTTTTTAAAATATCAAATTCATTTATTATTACCGCGTTTTTGCTATGATCAAAGGGGGAGAGAATTTATTTTTTCTTCTATACTATGAGTTTTGAAAAATATTTTTTTTGAAAAAATTCTGTTTAACTCTTAATTAAATAGTTGCAATTTTATTTATTGCAAATTTATGTTTAACATGTTAGTTTAGTAATTTTCTTTAAAATTACTGTTTGTCTATTTTTACCCTAACTTGAACTTGGGTTGATGCACATCAAAAAAAGAGAGATTGTTGGATCCCGTGGTTGTTTTGATGTGATCAACCAAGTTGGTTAGGTCCTACTTTGTGTTTGATCCCTGTGTCTGAGTGTGCAGGAGCTTAGGAGTGCAAGAAGTCGAGCGGAAGACGCAGCTAGCGAGAAGGACGACACGGGATGGGAGTCGACGAGCTCGGTGTGTCCGAAGGACGAGAGAGCTGCGGAAGAGTACGCTGGTGGGCGTGAAGAACGTGCACGGCGTTCAAAGGACGTTAAGTTGGGTCGGAAGACTGCTCAAGGAGAAGGCCGGAAATTGGGTTCGGGTGAGCCCTATTTCGGTTGGCCGGAATCACCCAAGCGAACGGAGCGTCGGAAGCCAAAACGAAGAAGCTGAAATTTTGTACTGCCCATAGAGGCGCCTTCATGGTGCTTGGAGGCGCCTCCAAGCAGGCAATGAGGCGCCTTCATGGCTCATTGAAGGCAACTTGATCTGGTCAAAATGACCGTTTGCATTGCGGATAAAATTTTATCCACTCACTCGATAGAGGCGCCTTGGACCTCAGTTGAAGGCGCCTTGGACTTTCGAGATAGAATTTCCAGAGGCTATTTAAAGGCTCCTAGAGCTAGGAATTATGTATCAATTCTTCATTCAACTCTGTAATCAATTCTTAGCAATAGTTTTGAGCTGTTAGAGTGTAAAAGGCTTCTCCGCCTTCAGTAAAGGAGACTTTTTCTAGTGTGCTTCTCATTGCCACTACAAGAAAAAAGCTAATAGACAACGCTTTAAAAGTGTTGTCTATGTGACTGAAAAAGCGTTGTTAAAAGCACTGTTGTTAAAAGTCTGTTCAAAGACAACTGATCCGGCGGTAAGAATGGAGGACCCACTTCCTGAAGGGCCCCAGCCAGAGGACGGATGGAGGGCTGACTAAGCGGGTGATGGCCGCGTCAAGTAGTGGAGTAGGTCCGAGCGGAGCCAGAGATAACCCATCCAGGGGCTTGGGTTTCCGACGCCAAGGCGGGAGGGCTGAATGGCCGAGCGGGGGGCTGCTCGGCTGGGACCGAAGGGCCGATCGGGTGGTCCGTTCGGCCAGGATAAGGGCGAGGACACAAAGGTTAGCCGAGCGGCCTATTCGTTCAGGCTCGAGATATGGGATGTCAGCAAAGACATGTCTGATGATTAGGTCGTACACAAGATCGCATGATGGAGGATCTCGCCGTCACATAATGGAGAGGTTGATACAGTAGCGGTATGACCTTATGGATGTCCTTCTGACAGACCCATACCTGAGTATGGTCGAAAGCAGGTGGTTGCTTTGATTGGCGCGCCCAGGCTCCTTCGAGAGGTCTATATAAGGTCTCCATTTCTTCACCGGAGGTACACAAGTCTTCATTCTAGAGCCACCTTCTTCATCTATTCCTCGCCTGACTTGAGCATCGGAGGGTCGTCGCCGGGACACCCCTCCCGGCTCGGTTTTGTTGCAGGTTCACCGGAGCGCTCGAGGATCCAGCATGAAGCGCCACGTGCCCAGCGTCCTTTGACTTCTGGTTCGGACAGGATCAAATTGGCGCCGTCTGTGGGAACGCACCTGCATCCGAACGGGAACCATGGACGAGGCTGGACGACAACATACGGTGACGCTTTCGACAGAAGAACTCGACGCTCTGGTCGAGATAAGGGCTGCCAAACTGGTGGAACAAAAACAGAAAGCAGCGGCCAAGCGGCCGGAGCAACAAGCAACATCTGCGTCGGGTGGCCGAGCGGAAGCACCTCAAGCCACCGTGGCATTCCATCGGGCCTTATTTCGCACCCCTGAAGCCGTACCAGCCCGAAGAGATAGAGGATCTTCTTCAGATGAAATGCCAAGGCGAGATGACAGAAAGGGGAAAGCTCCCCGAGCGGACTCATCCCCCGAGCGGATCAATCGCCAATTCTCGGAAGCTATTCTACGGGACCCTCTGCCCAAGCACTACGTGCCTCCGATAATCGGCGAGTACAACGGGACAACGGACCCGGATGACCATCTGGGTAAATTTGATAACACAGCCACGCTCCATCAATACACCGATGGAGTAAAATGCCGAGTCTTTCTTACCACTCTTTCTGGATCGGCTCAACGGTGGTTTCGGAGGTTGCCAGACGGATCAATCACGAGCTTCAAAGACTTCCGAACGGCTTTCCTCCACCACTTCGCCAGCAGTCGGCGTTATCAGAAGACAAGTGTCAGCTTGTTTGCCATCAAGCAAGAGCCGAGAGAATCACTCCGAGCTTACATCCAGCGGTTCAACAAGGTGGCAATGGATATTCCAACGGCTACCTCGGAGACGATGATGAATGCCTTCACGCAAGGCCTTGTGGATGGCGACTTTTTCCGATCACTCATTCGGAAACCGCCCCGAGATTATGATCACATGCTACACCGAGCCAATGAATACATCAACGTGGAGGAAGCGCAAGCGGCCAGGAAAAAAGAAACAACAACCGAACGGGCACATCCTGTTGAGCGGAAACCCTTCTCCGCTCATCAACCGCCGAGAGGACCAAGGGCCGAAGCAATCCGCTCCCCTCATGTAAGGTCCCAAGTACAAGAAGTAGATGCCGCTCGGAGCAAGCCAAAGAAGAAATGGACCCCTATGTTCTGCTCCTTCCACCGGACGGATACACACAACACAAGGGACTGTCGAAGTCTTCCCTTCGTGGCTAATCCCGTTCCCAGGAAGGCCGAACGACGGTCTCCTCCCATCTACAGGAGGCAAAGGACTCATGAAGCCGACCGGACCCGCACCGAGAGGCGACATCAACAGACGCCCGATCGGCATCGATCTCCAAGGCAGGAGAATCGCCGAGCGTCAAGAGAACGATCCCGACCGTCCGCTCGGGAAGAGGAAAATAGAAGCAATACTTCCCGAGGCGAGATCAACGTTATTGCTGGTGGGCCGACCGGAGGAGACTCCAACCGAGCCAGAAAGGCGGGCGTCCGGCAGCTCCAGATCCACGCAGTCGGCTGCAGCCAAGAGCGGGCAAATGGACCGGATATCACTTTCGGGCCCGGGGACTTAGAAGGGATTGAAGTGCCCCACGACGATGCTCTGCTCATTAAAGCGGTAATAGCAAATTACATCATTCACCACATATTTGTTGACATAAGGAGCTCGGTCAACATTATATTTAAGAAGGCGTTCGATCAGCTACAAATTGATCGAGCCGAGCTGCTGCCCATGACCACGCCGCTCTACGGGTTTACGGGTAATGAAGTGCATCCTGTCACGCCCCCAAAGGAGTTCCTGTCAGACAAAAATCCGGCAGAACCTCCCCTGTACCGGTGACAATCTGAAGCATCACTACAAGCAAAATACATCAGCCACATGCGGCTGGAATATTTATATACACAACCACGCAGTTATAATAACAGCCCACACGGCTGGAATGAAACAATCACAACCACGCAGTTATATATAAAACAGCCCACACGGCTGTACCAAAACGCAGCGGAAAAACGAAGGAAAGCCCACACAACACAAATAAATACAATGCATGTCGGCACGGCTTAAACACAAATACAACACCAAAACCATAGGATAGCCACAAGGCTATACACAAATACAATGCCAAAAATAAGAAAAGAATATACAAAAGAAAACGAGCGCGGTCTTCGGATGTGACGTAGGACCCGGCAGACAGGATACTCCGAGCGACACTCCAACCATCTACCTGAAAACATAAATATATACATGCGGTGGTGAGTATAGGTAACTCAGCGGGTAATAGAAAAGATAGTGCATGGTCTATACATAAAACATGGAGATCACAAGTATACAGTCTCAGTAGGGAATAAGAACATGATCATACTATCATAATCAATGCATCTGAACATACTGACATAATAACCTGACATAAACTGTACAAACCACAACTAACATAATGACAGATACATACCCAGTCTGGAATCGACACATGGTACAATGATCGGTAAACTCACTGGATCTGCGACAGATATACCCGTGACACCTGTGCAATATAAGTACGACTGCATATATATGTAAAATAAATGACATGTATGCAGCATGGCAACCAAATGCAACAACCATATCTCAATCAAGTGCAACAACGACAATCACATGCCACTAGTATCTACTAGGCATGTATGCAAATGCAGATGCACCGCGCATCAAATGCAAGAATAATAACTGCGTATGCATGCTCCATGGTCACCCCCGCCACCTCTCCAGACACCACGACCCCTGAATGGCCGAGAGGCTTGGGTCTGTGACGACTGTACTACCCTCCAGCCCACTACATAGTGGTCGAGGCGGACAGTCCGCTAGTAGCTATCTAACTACATAGCATCAGGGTCCCTGACTGCTCACAACGCCGGATCTCACTAAACCTCGTGACCGGGTGGCACGACAGGACTAGCAGCAACTGCTCCAACTACCACTACCCATGAGTGGCCGAGTGTGCAGTGCTAACCCAAACCAACTGATGACTCTCTCACCACAAGGGAGACAATGGTCATCAGATGCAATGAATGATGAACATGATATATATATATAATCATCATCCATGCAACAACCCCAAACCTCATAAATACCTCCAACATGAGTATAGTCGTCATGATAAATCCACACATCCCACCAAACACATGTACACGACTACACACGTATAATCAACCAAAAATCTCCAATAATCCTACTGGACACATAAGCACAGAATGTAAGTACAATTAACATGTATCCTCCAATAATAAACACCTCAGACCTGTGTATAAACCATAAACACACAATCAACACAACTCCTCCAAAAGTACGTAGTCAAACCCGTGGATACATACAACATGCAAATGTAGGGTCAACATGATGACTCCTAAAATACATACCAAGCTACACACAATCCACATTATATACCCAAACAACATGGTAATACTAACAGCCCAACAATCCCTATAAGACATACTCTACACGTGTAATCACAACAGAGTAGATATCAAGAGTGGAGACTGTATCAGAATTAAAGAGATCATCACAAGGGTCAAGCATAAGTATCATGCAGGAAAAACAGCAACCGATCATGATATAAGATAAAGTAACCTAGTTCATCCAATAATAATCATGCACTAAGTTTCAAAGAAACTATAAAGAGGCAAAGGAAGAAATACCCGCCTTAAATATAGATCGTGCCAAGTAATCCCGCGTCGAGACGCTCGTCCCGAATCCAAGTCCTGCAGAAATCAATATATTTATATTTTATTTAGCTAAATTCATATGAATTAAATAGCTAAATAAAATCTCTAACCCAATAGGATCACTCCAATCAAATCTACACATACCAATAACGATCATGTTTAACTCCACCTAATGATCCAAATCCAATACAATAATAAATTCATCCTTAATCCAACTCCTTCTAAAACCAAACATAATCTACAATCCATCACTACTAAACCATTCTACCACATAATAACACATACTAAAACCAATATCAATATATTCATTGACCGGATCAATGTTAACCATAAAAACTAACCTTAATAGCCTTCCTCATTCAATCCTCAGCCGAAGAAGGATCGCCACAGCAAATCCAGTAGCTCAACAGCACCATGATCCCCTGTCCGAAAACTACAAGAGCATACCCACATACTTATCTTTCCAAGATCAGTCCAGGAATAATTGCACAATAATGAATTTGCTGGAACCCTAATTCACAGCACTAAACTCACCTCAACGAAACCTCACCTCCTCTACCGTGATCTCCACAGCTTCAAGAAGTGAAGAAGCAGCGATCAACAACAGGGAAATCCACTAATCCCCACTAATCCCTTGATCTGATGCCCTCCTCCAATCTAAAACAAGAACATCACAAAGTAGCAAACCTTTGAATCCAAAGGAGTCCAGAGGATGCTTACCTAACCTGGTCGTCCGACTCCATCCTTCTGATGGGAAGACACAGAGCATGCACCAGGGATCAGATCCAGGAGGAGGATTGACGGTGGTCAATCGGCTAGGACGGCGTTGCAAATCCCAAATCTTGTTGTGCCCTAGATCGGATTCCCCCCGATCGCTGTCGACCGCGCATAAGGAATGGTCGAGAGGCCGAGAAGGTGGTCGCTCCTCCAGAGATGGTTGATATCGTCGAGATCCGATGCTCTCCCTCAGGCGACTCGGCGAGAATAGGATCGTCAGGGAAGAATCTCTCCGTCGGTGTCGAGTTCATCCGCACGAGAGAGAAAGGGAGAAGCATCGGGGAGAAGCAGATCACAGCGGCACGCGAGAGAGAGGGAGAGTTTAACCGAGGCACGTTGGAGGAGGGGATCGTTGCCGGCGATGAGTCCATGGCGACCGGCGATCGTGCGAGAAAGAATCGCGAGAGAGGGCTCGGGAGAGGAGATCGGGAAAAGGGGAGGAGTTCGGGCGAATTCGGGGAGGAGAAAAGGAAAAGAAATAAAATAAATAAAATAAAACCTAGGTTTGATTAATTAAAGCCTAAGTCCATTCCCAAATCAACTCCCACTTAAATGGGTATTCCAAACAGGCTTTCACTGTACCCCAAATCCATCCCCTCAAAACGGATCATACGGACTCCGTTTAAATCCCGAAAAATTTCTAAAAATTCCCTAAAAATCCAATAAGATTTTTCGTCCAATAATATTTATTATTTTAAATTTTACGGTATCTTACACAGCCGGTCGGACAGATCCGGTTGGCTACCTCGCTGGGAGAAGAGCCGCTCAGGAGGACCAGGACAATAAACTTTGTGGTGGTCGACTCTCCTTCGTCCTACAACGTCATTTTGGGACGACCAGCGCTCAGCGAATTCCGAGCAGTCGTCTCAACCTTCCATCAGAAGATCAAATTCCCCGTGGAGGACAAAGTAGGAGAATTACGTGGAGATCAGCTAGTAGCTCGGTGGTGCTATATAGAGATGATCCGAGCAGAAGCCTGTTCCGCTCGGAAGGCGCCCCGGATCGAGGTACACGCCATAACCGAGAAACCTCCTGCTTTAATTTACGATGAAAAGGAGGAGGTTCAGATCCATCCGACCCGATCGGAGGCCACTACTTTTATCGCCTCTGATCTGGAGGAGGGGCAGAAGGAGGAGCTGATCCAATGCCTCCAACGAAATCATGATGTCTTCGTCTGGTCGACACATGAGTTGCCCGGAATTTCGCCGAGCATAGCGCAGCATGAGTTGCATGTCCGACCGGACGCTCGGCCAATAAAGCAGAGGAAAAGAGATTTCAGTGCCGAGCAGAATGTCATCATCCGGGCGGAAGTAGAGAAACTTCTGGAGGCCGGCCACATACGCGAGGTGCAGTTCCCGAGCTGGCCGGCCAACGTAGTATTGGTCTCTAAGCCGGGCAGCAAATGGAGAGTGTGTATTGATTTTAGGGACTTGAACAAAGCATGCCCCAAGGACTTTTATCCTCTGCCCCGGATAGATCAGCTGGTGGACTCTACGACCGGCTGCAAATTAATTTGCATGCTCGACGCCTACCAGGGCTATCACCAAGTGCCGCTCGCCCGTGAAGATCAAGAAAAAGTCAGCTTCGTGACGGCCGACGGCACATATTGTTATAATGTGATGCCGTTCGGATTGAAGAATGCCGGGGCCACCTATCAACGCTTGATGAACAAAGTGTTCAAGGAGCAGATCGGGCGGAATCTGGAAGTCTATGTGGACGACATTCTTATCAAATCCATCCGAGCGGCCGATCTCTTCAAGGACATGGAAGAAACCTTCCGAACGCTACGCAAATATGGAGTCAAGCTAAATCCTCAGAAGTGCCTGTTCGGAGCAAAAGGAGGGCGTTTCTTGGGGTACATAGTGACCGAGCGGGGAATCGAAGCAAATCCCAGCAAGGTGAAAGCTCTACAAGACATGCCGCCTCCCAGGAATACAAGGGAAGTGCAGCGGTTGACCGGGCGGATATGCTTTGTCCAGATTCATCTCCAAAACCGCCGACCGGAGCTTGCCATTCTTCAAGATCCTGCGCAAGGCTACTAAGTTCCAGTGGGATGAAGAATGTGACCAAGCATTCGGAGAATTGAAAACATATCTTAATTCTCTGCCTGTACTTGCCAAGCCGATCGGGGGTGAGTCACTTTATATTTACCTGTCGTCAACTGAGCATGCTGAGGGCGAGCGGCGAAGAGCAGCCGGTGTATTTTCTAAGCCACATTTTAAAAGATGCTGAATCTCGTTACACCGGGCTCGAGAAGTTGGCCTTTGCTTTGGTTCTAGCCGCTCGGCGCCTTCGACCATATTTCTTGGCTCACACCATCATTGTCCGGACGAACAGTCCACTAGGAAGAGTGTTGTTGAATCCAGAAGCGTCCGGACGGCTCATCAAGTGGACGACAGAACTAAGTGAATTTGACATCCAATACCAGCCCCGCTCGGCGATCAAAGCGCAATCCTTGGCTGATTTCATGACCGAAGTGCAAAGGCCAGAGCCGGAAGCTATGTGGAGAATATATGTGGATGGGTCTTCCACTCGGCTCGGAAGTGGGATTGAAATATTGCTGCTCTCACCTCAAGAAGAAAAGATGCACTTATCCGTCCGGCTGGATTACAAAGCTACCAACAATGAAGCAGATGTTGGTGCGGGAAGCATCCGACGATCGAACCTAAGTTTTGATAATGGCAAAGGATTCAAAGTTAAGGTGCTTTGTTATCTGACAGCTTTTGCTGAGTGTTTCAGGAAAGTCCTAACTGCGGTTAGGCAAAGTAAAACCCTAGGGGGTGGTAACCCTAGGTCATAGGGGGTGATAACCCTATGCGGAAAGTCTTGGCAGGTCGATGGCTTCAGGCAAAAGTCCTAGGGGGTGGTAACCCTAGGTGGAAAGTCCTGGTGTCGCGAACCAGGTGAAAGTCTGAACTGGCCGGTGAAGCGGATGTTCAGCAGAAAGTCCGGGAGCATCGAGTGCCGAGCAAAAGTCTAGTCGATCTGGAGGATCGTACTAGCAACAGGTAAATCTCCTGAGAGGAGTAGGTGAGGACGCGTTCCCCGTAGTGGGAACAGTAGGCGTCGGATCGACCTAGGGTTTCCGGTAGGAAATCCAAAGTCAGACCCGGACAGTCCGGAGACTGTCATAATTTCATATTCATACTGTTATGTTGTGTTTTTGGATTAACATACTTGCAGGTACCAAAAACACAAAGAAGGACTCGGATGAACAGCGTCCGAGGCGCCTCCATGGAGCTTGGAGGCGCCTCGGGTGTGAGCCAGGAAAAGGCCAGCGCAGCAGACTGGATGGGGTTCAAGGCGCCTTGAACCGGAGGCGCCTTGAATGGAGTTCAAGGCGCCTTAAACCGGATAGAGTTCGCCCAGGTCCGTGCTGATCCACGCGGGTGACTCGGCTCGTTCAAGGCGCCTTGGTGAACAGTGTAAGGCGCCTTGAACCCCCTTTATAAGGGGACTCGACCAGCAGCTTCAAAACACAACTGACAAGCGATCTTTCGGCTACAAGCTGCTCACGAGACGATTCCAAAGTGCTGCTACGAGACACCGACGACCCGGAGCTCCGAATTTTCAGATTACGATATTATCGTCGGTATAATTAATTGCTGTCATTTATTGTACTTCAAATTGTAATTATTATCGAGTTTATAGTTGTTGCCCATCGGAAGCGATCAAGGATCGCGGGCCTTCGAGTAGGAGTCGATCAAGGCTCCGAACGAAGTAAAATCGACTTGTCTCTGTGTGATTATTTCTTTTATTCCGCTGCTTTAATTACTCTACGAACGTTTTACGATTCCGATAGTCGAAAGAAAATAGCCGCGAGCGCTATTCACCCCCCTCTAGCGCGATCTCGATCCAACAATTGGTATCAGAGCGGGGTCGTTTTGAATTGGTGCAACCACCTTTCAAAACAAATTTTTCGCAGTTTTTTTTTGTTCTCGGAGTCGAATTAGAATTTAGCCTTATAGCTATATTCTAATTTTTGTTTCCCTCGAATCGATTTTTGCTCGAAGTAGGTGCAACACCACTCGAGTTCGCTTTTATTATCCTCTACTCTCGCACTACTAATCCAAGACTCAGTCTTGGAATAGATTTTGTTGTTTTTGTTCTTTTAGATCTAAAATGGCCCAACAAGAAGGATATAGCACCGTTCGTCCCCCACTATTTTCCGGAGAAGACTTCGGTATTGGAAGGGCGCATGGAGATATATCTAAAGATCCAATTCGAAACCTGGATGATCATCAAACAGACTGAACCGCTAACCGGTATCGACGGAAGCCTACACCGTGAAAATTGGGAGCCAAGATTTATCAAAAGGTGGAAGTCGACGCAAAAGCCACCTGCACCATCCAATGTGGTCTTACCAAAGAAGAGCTCAACAGAGTTGGTCCATTCTCCTCCGCAAAAGAACACTGGGAAAAGCTCATCGAACTCCACGAAGGCACCGACGACACCAAGGTAAGTAAAGAGATCTTTACTTAATAAATTATATAATCTAAAATGCAGGAAGGCGAAACGGCAAGTTCTCTTCACGCAAGAATACAAGACATCCTTAACTCTCTTCACGGAATTGGCCGAAGATAGAAAATCGGGACGTAATAAGGTATGCCCTAAACTCGTTTCCAAGGAATACATTGTGGGCATCAATGGTAGATGCCTACAAAGTTTCCAAGGATTTATCTTCTTTAAAACTAGATGAACTTTTTAGTGAATTTGAACTTCATGAGCGGACAATGCACAGCCTACCGAGAAAGGTATTGCGTTGGTTAGGTACAAGTCGAACCCGGGAACCGAGACCTCGACGGAGAACCGAACCAAGATCGGAAGCTGAACCAGACTCGATGATGAAGAAGGTGACATTACAACCGAGCTGGTAAATCTCGTGAAGAAGCTCTACAAGACGAAAGGATTCGACAAAAGAGATCTAAAGAAGGCAAGAAATCAAAAGAAGGTCCACAAAATACAAAGATGAAGTTTGGAGTTACATGCTGTAACCAAAAAGGGCACATCAAACCAAATCGCCCTAACTCGAGATCAAAAGCAAAGAAGGAAAAAGGTCCTTAAGGCAACATGGGACGAATCTTCATCAGAGGACGACGACGACGAGCTCGAACAAACGAGTCTACTCGCATTAATGGCTCGGGACCAAGTCATCGAATCCGGATGCGAGAGCGAGTCTGAGGCAGAGTCCGAGCAAAGCCACGGATCCGTATCCGTTTCCGAAGGACCAGACCCCACTGTAAGTATCTCCCGGTTGAACACTTTAGTTAGCTATTTATTGCGCAAATTAGCTAAGTCAAACCTGAAGGTTAAGTCACTTCTGAAGGAAGTAAGTGTCCTTAAAGAAGTGACTAACACCAAACCCTTACCTGACCAGATTCAGACTGAATTTCCAACTCAAGTTCAAAAACTTGAGGAAGAAAATTCAAGTCTAACAAATCGGGTTAAAGATTTAGAAAATACCTTAGAAAGGTTTACTTTGGGCTCCAAGAATTTGGACTTGATTCTTGGGACACAAAGAGCCATCTACAACAGAAATGGGCTGGGTTACAAAAGTAAATATAAATCTTATATATCATTAATAAACAAACAAAGTAATAACACAGTCCAAGCATGGGTCTCCAAGTCTAACTTGGTCAATCAAGTTAGACCTGGCCAATACTGGGTTCCAAAGGATCAAATATACTACCTTGATAGACCATATCGAGGCCATAATCCAGGGGGAGCAAAACGAAAAACAATCCTAAAAATTTAAATTAAAAAATTTGAAATTAAAATTAAAATTAAATTAAATTTAAGTTCAAAATTAAAATTTAAATTCGAAATTAAAATAAATTTAAATTCAAAATTAAAATTAAAATTTAAATTCGAAACTAAAATTAAATTAAATTTAAGTTCAAAATTAAATTAAAAATTCGAAACTAAAATTAAATTAAATTTAAGTTCAAAATTAAAATTTAAATTCGAAATTAAAATAAATTTAAATTCAAAATTAAAATTAAAATTTAAATTCGAAACTAAAATTAAATTAAATTTAAGTTCAAAATTAAATTAAAAATTCGAAACTAAAATTAAATTAAATTTAAGTTCAAAATTAAATTAAAAATTCGAAACTAGGGATCCAGACTCGCTGGCACCCCCAACTAACCTACCCGGCAGGGTAACTCAACCTAATCTACCCGAAATGGGTAAAACAAGAGTAGATTACCCGGCAGGGTAATTAAGGTTAGATTAAAACGGACTGAGGTTAACTTGAACCACAGTACTGGTGAAATTTTTGGATAATAGTACGTTAGGGAAGCTTGGGCATCGCATGTCTAGGAAGATATGGCTTCGACCTGGTGCATTTGGCCAAGTGGAACTGACCGAAGCTACCCTTAAATGGATCCTGACTAGTTAGACCAAGGATTGGTATTAAGTTCAATGGGTAGGACTATTTGGAAAACCTCGAAGGCATGGTTACTTTAATGAGCTCCTTGTGACTCACCATAGCCCAGAAGTTTATCCAAAGAATGCTTACTTGTTGAACCCAAAGCCAAACCTAAATCTAACACAAGTTAAACCAAAATCCTGAATTCAACAATAAATCATCTCACATCAATCATAGGATTCCCTGATTGAAAATTCAGATCGGGTGAGATGACTAAGTAATAACATTCATTAGAAAATTATCTTTTAAAACTTAATTTCAAAATTATTTTAAAACTTAAACTTAATTTCAAAATTATTTTAAAACTTAATTTTAAAACTTAAACTTAATTTCAAAATTATTTTAAAAAAAAAAAAACTTAATTTCAAAATTATTTTATTTTTAAAACTCAACTTCAAAATGATTTTCAATTTCAAACAAGTTTACTTCAATTTAACTATCGTGAAATCCATTAAAACAATTCAACCACTTCCTATGTAGGAATTGGATCAATGGATGTTGGATAGTGGCTGCTCCAGACACATGACTGGAGATAAATTGAAGTTTACTAAACTCACATACAAAAACTTAGGATCAGTTGCATTCGGTAACGAAGGTCAACTTAAGGTAATCGGAAGAGGTAATATCGAACTCAACTCCGATTTTATTATTCGAAAAGTCCTTTTAGTTGAAAATTTCAAGTTTAATTTACTAAGTATAAGTCAATTGTGTGATAGCGGATACTTAGTAACTTTTGACAAAACCAGGTGTTTAGTTAAAAACATTGAAAATCCTGAAATCTTACTTAAGGGACTTAGGATAAATAATATGTATTCAATTAATCTACCAACATCCTCAACAAAGTGTTTTCTAACACAAGAAGAGGAAACTGCTTTGTGGCACAGAAGATTGTGTCACACTCACACTAGACTCATTTCAAAAATGAGTCATAATGGTCTAGTTAAAGGCTTACCAAACCTAAAATTCATTGAAAATTCAATCTGTAATGCTTGTCAACAAGGAAAACAAACTAAATCAACACACAAATCAACAAATCTTGAAAGAACCAGCTCCTTACTTGAGCTCCTTCACCTTGACTTATTTGATTCACATGGAGCTAAGTCACTAAGCAAGAACCAGTATTGCTTAGTAATAATTGATGACTATTCTAGATTTTCATGGGTAAAATTCCTAAAAACTAAAGATGAAACCTATGAAATATTTAGTAACTTTTGTAAATTAATAGAAAATGAAAAAGATACTAAAATCAAAAGAATAAGAAGTGATCACGGAGGGGAATTTGAAAATCATAAATTTACCCAATTTTGTAAAATAAATGGATATCAACATGAATTTTCATGTCCTAGAACCCCCCAACAAAATGGTCTGGTGGAACGTAAAAATAGAACCCTACAAGAAGCCGCTAGAACCATGTTAAATGAATATAACTTAAATCACCAATTCTGGGCAGAAGCAATAAATACTGCAAATTATATTCAAAACCGAATTTTGATCAACAAATTTCACAAGAAAACCCCTTATGAACTATATTATCATAAAATTCCTAACTTAAATTATTTAAAAGTATTTGGATGTAAAGTTCACATTTTAAACACTAAAGATTATTTAAGGAAATTCACACCCAAATCTAATAAAGGAATATTTTTAGGATACTCCTCAAACAGTCGAGCCTATAGAGTCTACAATCAAAACACCCTAAAAGTTGAAGAAACAACTAATATAATATTTGATGAAGAAAACAATCTACCAAATACAAATGAGAATGTTGATATTGATCCAAGAAATATAGAAGATGATGAAATTCAACCAAATCTTAATAAACCAGAGGAACCAGCCCCTGACCCACTTATCAGACCAACTAGGGTCAGTACCTCTCACCCATCTGATCAAATTTTGGGTGATCCAAATCTAGGGGTAAGAACTAGATCCTCCTACAGAATTCACAGTCAGATTGCCCTAATTTCTAAAATCGAACCAAAAACAATAGAAGAAGCACTACCTGACCCGGACTGGATCATAGCTATGCAGGAAGAGTTAGCCCAATTTGAGAGAAATCAAGTCTGGGAACTTGTATCTAAACCCTCAAATAAATCAATAATCGATACAAAATGGGTATTTAGAAACAAGCTAGATGATCAAGGCGAAATAATTAGAAATAAGGCTAGGCTTGTAGCTAAAGGATTCAGCCAAGTTGAAGGTTTGGACTATGATGAAACCTATGCCCCAGTAGCTAGACTAGAATCCATTAGAATGCTGTTAGCCTATGCAGCAAACAAAGGATTTAAACTGTACCAAATGGATGTCAAGTCAGCATTCTTAAATGGATTTATTAAGGAAGAAGTATATGTAAGCCAACCTCCAGGATTTGAGGACTTAGCATATCCTAATCATGTATTTAGGTTAAAAAAGGCCTTGTACGGACTTAAACAAGCCCCTAGGGCATGGTATGAACGATTGTCAAATCACTTAATATCCAAAGGTTTCAACCAAGGTCAAATAGATCCAACTCTATTTGTAAAAACTGTAGACAAAGACATCTTCATAGCTCAAATCTACGTTGATGATATAATTTTTGGATCAAATAACTCTAAATTTTTAAAAGAATTCACTAAATTAATGGAAAATGAATTCGAAATGAGCATGGTTGGTGAACTCAATTTTTTCTTAGGCTTACAAATATGATGTGTACATATATTTTCGAGATTTTATATCGTCTTTTCTTATTAAACTGCGTGGATTGATTATGTGTTGACTTATGTGGAATGTTGATATAAACTGCGTGGCTTGTTCTTATTTGTATTGTATTATTCCGGCCGTGTGTGGCCGGGGTATGGAGATATATGTATACTGAGCTTCATATTGTCCGCCGTACAGGGGAGATGCTGCCGAAATTTCTTCGGACAGGGACTACCTGGGGGCGTGACAATTTTTGGTATCAGAGCAGTTCTGATACTGGTTCTTACGAGTTTTGTTAGCGTATCTGGATTTTCAGGATTTTATCTGATACCAATTTATTTTGGTATCAGAGCTAGGCTCACGATACTTGCTCTTCGTTTTGGATTTTCGAGGTTTATCTGATACCAATTTATTTGGTATCAGAGCAAAGTTTTGCGATACCTACTTGTCGGGTTTCGGATTTACGAGGCTTACTTTCGTGAGCCTTTCTTGGTATTTTCGGATTGTACGGATTTTCGTCGATTTTCTCTTTTCGGAATTCTGAGGCATTTTGACGAGGTTTTATTGGTTCTATTTGGGGCTAAGCAGCGACAGGACATCTCCAGACGGCAAACAGGTAAATTCAGGTAATTTTATAGTTTTCTTACTTGTAGTGATATCTGGGTAACATTTTGTTACAGATATGACACATACACGTGTTCTAGTACTTAGACGTGGTCGCACACGTAAGAGGCCGATAGATTCTCTGGAGATAGAGTCTCCGGAGAGATCTGCTCGGGTCGAGCTTGTCCGTTAGGGACAAACTCGTCAGGATATTATATGCACGTCGGATTATAAGACCCCGACGGTTCCGACTTCAGAGGTATCTACCTCGACTTACCACTAGTGGTATCACCTTTAGTATACTCGGCACCCACTCCAGTCGTGCCTACTATTGCGTACTTGAGGTACGAGATGAGGCAGAGATTTGGTGGGACACGCAGCGATCGATTATAGGCGAGCAGCATATTACCTGGACTAGATTTAGGGAGACATTCGAGAGTCAGTATTTTTCCCGGGCGTATCAGATGACACGTCGGCAGGATTTTCTGAGTCTTCGGCAGAATAACCACTCAGTGATGGAGTATAATGCCGAATTTAAATCGGGTTGCCAAATTCTGTCGTGAGTTAGTGGCCGAGGACAGATCTCGTATGCTCCAGTTTGTCCAGAGACTGGACGGGCATCTTCAGGTGAAGATTACCGATTTTGGTAGTTCATCATACACCGAGACACTGGATAGAGCCCTCATGATTGAGTCTACTCATCGGAGAGTGAATGCAGATAAGAAGAGGAAGCAGACTGATCGGACTTCCGGACAGAGCCAGCAGCCACAGACTACTGGACAGCAGCAGAGCAGTCGCACTCAGATGGGTCAGGGTACTTCTGGGTCATCTAGCCGACCCCGGAAGTCAGGACGATCTTCATCTGGACGTTCCCGGTCTTCTAAGCAGAACCGGAAACAGTCCACCGGTGATTCTCACTGCACCCGATGCGGGTTATGAGATCACATCACCTTTGTATGCACCCTGGGACAGTCAGTTTGCTATTATTGCAAACTGCCTGGGCACTTGAGCCGAGACTGTTCGCTGAAGGCTCAGCATGTAGCTTCCGGGATTTCTATTCCGGGAGGTCAGCCCGGGACTCAGCGAGGCGAGCCGAAAGCCCAATCTTCGCATCGTCAGCAGAGGACAGCTCCTCCTGCAGCAGCTGCATATGGCGTGCACGGGCAGGAGCATCCCGGTGTCCTTATGGAGAACCCCACGGTATTCCGCCTTAGTGTTCTCCTGTACTATTCGTCAAGAAGAAGGATGGTACTCTGAGGTTGGACATCGATTATAGGCAGCTGAATGCAATGACTATCAGAAATAAGTACCCCTTGCCACGGATTGAGGATTTATTTGATCAGCTCAGAGATACATCAGTGTATTCTAAGATTGATCTGCGGTCTGGATATCATCAGCTGAGAGTTAGAGATTCTGATATTCAGAAGACAACATTTCGCACCAGATACGGACATTATGAGTTTTTGGTAATGCCATTTGGGCTTACCAATGCTCCTGCAGTATTTATGGATCTGATGAACCGTATCTTTCTGGAGTACCTAGATCAGTTTGTTATTGTGTTTATCGATGATATATTGATCTATTCGCGTTCCGAGGAGGAGCACGCGCAATATCTTCGTATAGTCTTGGAGACTCTGCGACGACATCATCTGTATGCGAAGTTCAGTAAGTGTGCATTTTGGCTATCCTCAGTTGGTTTTCTGGGACATGTGGTGTCTAGCCGAGGTATTTCTGTAGATCCTCAGAAGATCGAGGCTATCACTAGCTGGGAGCAGCCGAAGTCAGTCCAGGAGATCCGCAGTTTCTTAGGACTGGCTGGATATTACAGACGATTCGTTGAGGGTTTCTCCAGCATTGCTATGCCGTTGACACGTCTGACTAGGAAAGGCGTGAAGTTCACGTGGTCAGAGGCTTGCGAGACCAGCTTCCAGGAGCTGAAGCGGAGATTAGTATCAGCACCAGTTTTGGTTTTACCTTCTGGTGATGACGGATTCGTACTTTACACAGACGCATCTCTTCAGGGCTTGGGCGCTGTTTTGATGCAGCACGGTAGGGTAGTCTCTTATGCTTCTCGTCAGTTGAAGGAGCATGAGAAGAACTACCCAGTACATGATTTAGAGCTAGCCGCTATTATCTTTGCTTTGAAGATTTGGCGACATCATCTTTATGGTATTACTTTTGAGATTCTTACTGATCATAAGAGTCTCAAATATATTTTCACCCAGAAGGAACTCAATCTCCGACAGAGGAGATGGATGGAGTTCCTGAAGGATTATGATTGTACTATTAGCTACCATCCGGGTAAAGCTAATGTGGTTGCTGATGCACTGAGCAGGAAGTCCAGAGGGACTTTAGCTTGTCACCGAGTTACCGTCACGGACTTGATTCAGGGATTCTCCGAGTTGGGCCTTGAGGAGCAGGGACAGACAGAGCAGGGTATTCTTGTTACTATGGTTGCTCAGTCGTCGATCAGGATGAGGATTCGAGAGGCCCAGGCCGGAGATCAGCATTTACAGTTCATTAGCAGCCAGATAGCTTCCGGACAGCAGACCGAGTTTACACGAGATGACGAGGGTATTGTTTATTTCCGAGGTAGATTATGTGTACCTCAGTCTCACCCGGTCATGGAGGAGTTACTTCAGGAGGCTCATCGCTCTAGATTTGCTATCCACCCAGGCGGGACCCGTATGTATCGGGATTTGAGGCATTCCTATTGGTGGAACGGCATGAAGAAAGACGTCGCAGATTTTGTAGCTAGATGTCTTGTTTGTCAGCAGGTGAAGGCTGAGCACCAGAGACCTGCTGGTTTACTCCAGAGGATCCCTATTCCAGAGTGGAAGTGGGAGCATATTACTATGGATTTTGTGGTAGGACTGCCTAGGACTCGACGAGGCCATGATGCGATTTGGGTAATCGTTGATCGATTAACCAAATCGGCACACTTTTTAGCGATCCGGAAGACTGATTCTCTGGATCGATTAGCAGAGTTATATTGTCGAGAGATTATCAGATTGCATGGAGTTCCGTTGAGTATTATATCTGATAGAGACTCACGGTTCACGTCCCGGTTCTGGCAGAGTCTGCAGCAGGCCTTGGGCACACATTCGCTTCAAGACGCAGATTCCATCCGCAGATGATGGGGCATGAGCGACTATTCAGACTTTGGAGGACTTGCCGAGGTCTTGCGTTATGGATTTGGAGGCGCTGGGAGGACCACCGCCATTAGTGGAGTTCGCCACAACAACAGCTATCATTCGGCCATCCAGATGGCACCGTTTGAGGCGTTGTATGGTAGGTCTTGTTGGACACCCATCCTCCGGGAAGAGGTTGGGAGGCCCACCGATAGGACCTCGAGAGCTCAGCAGATGCGAGTTAGTTCGCACCATCGACGGAGGATGTCGAGGCTCAGACCGCCGAAGAGTTATGCCGATCAGAGACGCGGAGACCCCGGAGTTCTCCATTGGTGATCATGTATTTCTTAGAGTTTCACCCACGAAAGGGGTGAAGAGATTTGGTCTCCGAGGTAAGCTAGCTCCCGATATATTGGACCATTCCGGATCTTGGAGAGGATTGAGCAGAGCTTACCGTCTAGCGCCACCACCATCTCTAGCCGGCATTCACAATGTATTCCATGTATCTATGCCGAGGAGATACGATCCGATCCGATACTGTTCGATATATCTGTTCTTTCAGCCCGATGTTACTTACGAGGAGGTTCCGGCATGATTCGGACCATAGAGAGGCCAATATGAACAAGACTGTCCGACTGGTTAAAGTTGGATGGCAGCATCATTCTGACGAGGAGGCTACTTGGGAGCTGGAGGATACGATCCGAGCTCGATACCCTCATCTTTTTGCTTGAGGTATGTGGGTTAGAGTTTCTTTCAGTATCTATACCGTTGGTTATCGTTCAGTGTTTGCTATTGGTTATAGCGAAATTTGGGGACCAAATTTTTATTAGTAGGGGAGGATGTGAGATCTCGAAAAATTTAAATAAATAGGGTTATTTCAGAAATAGCCTTATAATATTTTTTCGGATTTTTTTGAAATTTTCTGGGGATTTTTCGGAGCTCGTACGACGAGTTTTGAGGGGGATTAATTACGGGTACGGATAAAACCTATTTGGGATACCCGTTTAAGTGAGGAAATGTTTTTATTATATAAATCCTTTTTCCCTTATTTCCTCCCCCAAATCGCCGATCCCGACCCGACCTTCCCCCTCTCTGCCGACGCGAACCTCCCTTCCTTCTCTGTTCTCTCTCGCGGGCAAGCGACGCCGAAGGGATTAGGGCTTCCAGCTCCGGCGGTTCTCCTCTCCGGCGTTAGCGACCATTGAGCTTAGATCCGGGCGGCGCTGTTCCTCTCCGGATCGCAGACATGGCGTCGCATCTCCTCTAGCCAACCTTTCTTCCCTGATCCGATGCCACTGGATCGATCCAGATCCACCCGATCGTCGGCGTGGAAGGGTCTTTAGGGCTTCGATGGTAAGAAACCTCCACCGATCCTTTCTTGTTTACTTTCTCGTCTCTGCCCTAGATTACCGACACACCTCCTTTTCTTTGAGGTTGATTTAGGTCACGGATTGGAGATGTTAGGATCATTGAGGTGTCTGATAGGGGCTAGAAGGATTGTTGCTTGATTTGTGATCTACACTGGTTGATCACTTCTCTTGATCCGATCAGTGAGGTGAGTTTGATTTCTATGATGTTCTGGTGTTGAATTGTTGATTCTTGATCCGATTGAATCCAATCCAGTGAGGTTCTGTTGCTGTGATGCTGGAGTTGTGATCTTTGAGGTGTATCCAGCAGCTTTCCCTAACCGGCAACAACACCTTTGATTGTGATCTATTGGTGATCACCTTGGATTTGAGGTAAGGAATAGGTTAATTGATCTCAGTGTAGATCATGGTGTGTGGTTTTTGATTTCCAATATTGATCTTCTATTTGATCTGTGATCTCTTGATCTTTCTTGATCTGAACAGAGGATTGGTTCCAGTGAGGTTGAGTGTTTTGTGGATCTGGAAATGGGTTATGTGGCTTCTTAGTTTCAGCAGTAGCCTCATCTAGCAGATTTCTTTGTTTCAGCATCAACAGCGGCTGAAGTGAGGTAAGGTGTATAAGAGTTGTTCTCTATGTATTGAATTTTGGTTGGAACATGTTGTAGATCATGTTTCGAATTTGGATATTTGTAGAATGATCTTGTTCTAGATGGATGAGGTTAAGTGTGATTGATTAGCCATTTATGTGTAGGAATAAATTGGAGATGATATGTAGTATATCATTAGTTGATACATGTTGTAATTAGTTGTTAAATTGTGTAGATTTAATTGTGTAGAATAAATCTAATGGAATGGTTAGGGTTAGGGTAATTAACCCTAGTCAACCATTGGATTTATAATCTAATTGGTGATTAGGGATTAGGTAACTAACCCTAATCGACCATTAGATTTAAATTGGTAAGTTGAGATTGTAGATTAGGGTTTTTCCCTAATTTAGTGTTAGAGATTTTATTTAGCTATTCATGTGGACTTAGCTAAATAAAATATATATGTTGTTTGACGCAGGAGTCTGATTTGAGACAGGCGTCTCGACGTTGACTTCGGATTTGGATTGTACCTTCTATTTGAGGCGGGTACCCTTTGACTTATCTTTTGATACTGTCTTATGATATGTATAGTTTATATATAGTTCCTAGTGATGGATGGTAGATTTATTCTTCCCTGGTCTTAGCTTAGTTGATACCTATCACATGCTTCTACTGTTAGATGCTTTACATTAGTCTGTTTACTTTTATCTCTTACCATGTGTATATGTGTCCGTGGTTATGATTACTTATAGTGCTTACCTACCCATGATTAGATGCTGGAGATACTTGTTATATATTGTTGGATTCATGTTGTTTACATCTCTGTCATATATCTGCGTTTACCTTTTTGGCACACACATATATGGAGGAGGCTATGTTCAGGTATGACATACTGTAGTATCATGCACCATCCCGCATGATTGCATGCTGGACGATTGACGACTCCATTATTGTTGAGCTCGTCAGCCGGCTACATGAGCCTACACACAATGTGACCACTGCATGGGTAGTGGCACATCACCCAGGGTTGGTATGGCAGTTAGCTCTGTAGGGCTCCGCTGGTCCGCTCATGGGTAGTGTGACTACAACGTGATAACAGACAGGGATCCCTCCCCATCATCGCGTACTGGGAGATGAGAGCATTGCGCTCCCTCACTATGTTTGAGGTAAGAGGATAGGTGTACTCCGACAGCATCCCGTCCACTTGGTCACTCTTCAGGAGCGTGATGGCAGAGTGCACGGTTGTCACACCCTACCCACTCGGTCTCACCATTGTGTGTGAGATGGCCGACCGGCGTCAGGGGTGACCATGTCATATTGCATCATATGCACGGACTGCATTCGTTATGATTGATGCATTTTGGTGATTGCATATGATTGACATGCATACAGGATACATGCTTTTGCTCTGACTATCTTTGTCTGTGCATGTCCACAGTTATTTGTCCAAGCCTCGCAGGTGAGTACAGTTTATTACAGTATCGCATTTCTTGTTATTTGTGCAGTAGACTGTGTTACATGCCTATTGTTGGTTACTGCATTTTATTCAGTTATGCATATGTGTTATACTGATAGGAGACTGTACTATAGACTTTATGGTTTAGGAGGCTGTACCTTAGGATATTACTGGTAGCTATATATTGCTGTACATATCTATTGGATTACCTGCTGAGTTCATTGAACTCACCCCGTTTTTATTACCATTTCAGGTTGAGGCCGTCAGGAGAGATTCCAGTCGCTAGCCCCATTATCGCGAGGATTTTCGTTGTCGGATTATACTTTGCTTTTGCATCTTATATACTTGTATTGTGGGTTTGTATTGTGGACTTTACATTGAACATTCGGGTTTACTACTATTGTTTTCCGCTGCGGTTGTATTTTCATTACTTCGTGGATTTGGTTTTTCTTCGATGTAGTGGAGTAGGATGTGTACATATATTTTCGAGATTTTATATCGTCTTTTCTTATTAAACTGCGTGGATTGATTATGTGTTGACTTATGTGGAATGTTGATATAAACTGCGTGGCTTGTTCTTATTTGTATTGTATTATTCCGGCCGTGTGTGGCCGGGGTATGGAGATATATGTATACTGAGCTTCATATTGTCCGCCGTACAGGGGAGATGCTGCCGAAATTTCTTCGGACAGGGACTACCTGGGGGCGCGACAAAATTAATGGAAAATGAATTCGAAATGAGCATGGTTGGTGAACTCAATTTTTTCTTAGGCTTACAAATAAAACAAACTAAAGATGGAATATATATTTATCAAACTAAATATGCAAAGGAATTAATTAAAAAATTCTGCATGGAAAATTCAAAAATAATAAATACACCCATGGCAACCAACATTAACATAGACTTTGACCCTGAAGGCAAACCAGTAGACCCAAAGTACTATAGGAGTGCCATAGGAAGCTTGCTTTACCTAACTGCAAGCCGACCCGACATATTATTTGCAGTTGGTATGTGCGCAAGATACCAGTCTTGTGCAAAAGAGTCACACTTAACCTATGTTAAAAGAATACTTAGGTACATTAAAGGTACTCTAAATATAGGACTCTGGTACCCTAGAACTTGCACCTTTGACCTTCTTGGCTATTCTGACTCGGATTACGCCGGATGCAAGTTAGATAGAAAAAGCACAAGTGGTAGTTGTCAATTTCTAGGACAATGCCTAGTAAGTTGGTCAAGTAGAAAGCAACATTGTGTTGCTCTATCTACCACTGAAGCTGAATATATAGCCTTAGGTGAATGCACATCTCAATTACTTTGGATGATGCACACTCTTAAAGACTATCAACTGAACTATCATAACACAAAAATCTCAATTGATAATATAAGTTCCATAAATTTAACAAAAAACCCAATTCATCACTCAAGAACTAAACATATAGAAGTGAAGCACCATTTTGTAAGGGATCATGTAGCTAAGGGTGATATTATACTCAACTATGTTGAGTCAAAATCAAATCTAGCTGACATCTTCACAAAACCCTTACCTGAACTTGAGTTCAGCTCACTTAGAAGACAAATAGGGATGTGTTGGGTAGAATAGACAATGTTTGGTTATCAGTTGCTTTTAAAAATTTTCTAGGAAAACAGTTTTCAAAACTCCAATTTTGTTAGTTTTTTAAAAAAAAAAAAAAAAAAAAAAAAATTTGGATTTAGCTTACGTTTCCCCCCTAGATATCATGTACCCCTAGATTAAAGCCAGAGCATCTCACAAACACCTAGGTCTACCTTGCTTGTGTTTGAAAAACTTAGAAAGGCGTGAGATGCATAGGGTACAGCCTGGACTCAGGAATGCTTATATTTGTGCATCAATATGGGTCTGGGCGTTAAACACATCATAAACATTAATCAAATTAAGTTTTCCAGCTCTAGCCAACTCTAACTGGACCAAATGGACTTAATTTGACTAACCATGTGAAAGCTACTGCCCTCTAGGCAATCAGCAAGTAGCTAAAGGTTAGACAGTTGGGAAAAGTGTGTTTCAACCTTTGTTTAAGCATGATTGTACCTTAAGGTTCTAATCAAATTACTTTACCTGATTATTTTAAGGCTCTGATACTTAATCAAATTAAACTCAATAATTTGACTCATGCTTGGACTGAAAACAAACTCCTACTAATCCCCCAGTAAGTAGTTTGCTAAAACTGAATATTTTGTTAATTTTCTTCAAAATAAGTATTCAAAACTCATTTACAGTTTCTTTTCAAAAACTTAACCATGTAATTGAATATTCAACTATTTTCAAATCCAGTAAGTGACCTCAAATATTATAACTTCTAAGCAAAACTTTTATTAAAAATATTTTATGGAAAATTCAAATACTCATATTTTCAAACTTAGTTAAGAATATGGCGACTCCACTTAGTTAAGAATATTTTCAAATACTCATATTTACTAGACTTAATTAGATTTTACTCTAAACTTAGCTATTTAAAAAAAAAATACTTTCACAATACAAATCATATAGCTAACTATTTTCAAATATGGCAAAATCCAAAACTCAAAAAGCTAAGTAGTTTTGCTGAGAAGAAAACTTACCTTTTCCCTCTTTGAAAATTTTCCCTATCTACTTTCAAACTGGTTTACTTTTTTGATATATGGCAAAGGGGGAGAGTAGGTAATTAAAGTTAAAAGGAAAAGTTAAAAGGAGGGCTTTTATTAAGGGGGAGCCTAATATTACAAAGTTAAAAGTTTCCAGCTTAACTGTTATTGCATTTGAAGTTTAGTTATTTTAAGCTTGGTTAACTTAATGCACTTATTACATATTTTATTTTTCTTAACTTTGAATTACGTGTTGCCATAATCAAAAAGGGGGAGATTGTTGGTGCGGGAAGCATCCGACGATCGAACCTAAGTTTTGATAATGGCAAAGGATTCAAAGTTAAGGTGCTTTGTTATCTGACAGCTTTTGCTGAGTGTTTCAGGAAAGTCCTAACTGCGGTTAGGCAAAGTAAAACCCTAGGGGGTGGTAACCCTAGGTCATAGGGGGTGATAACCCTATGCGGAAAGTCTTGGCAGGTCGATGGCTTCAGGCAAAAGTCCTAGGGGGTGGTAACCCTAGGTGGAAAGTCCTGGTGTCGCGAACCAGGTGAAAGTCTGAACTGGCCGGTGAAGCGGATGTTCAGCAGAAAGTCCGGGAGCATCGAGTGCCGAGCAAAAGTCTAGTCGATCTGGAGGATCGTACTAGCAACAGGTAAATCTCCTGAGAGGAGTAGGTGAGGACGCGTTCCCCGTAGTGGGAACAGTAGGCGTCGGATCGACCTAGGGTTTCCGGTAGGAAATCCAAAGTCAGACCCGGACAGTCCGGAGACTGTCATAATTTCATATTCATACTGTTATGTTGTGTTTTTGGATTAACATACTTGCAGGTACCAAAAACACAAAGAAGGACTCGGATGAACAGCGTCCGAGGCGCCTCCATGGAGCTTGGAGGCGCCTCGGGTGCGAGCCAGGAAAAGGCCAGCGCAGCAGACTGGAGGCGCCTTGGATGGGGTTCAAGGCGCCTTGAACCGAAGGTTGAAGGCGCCTTGGATAGGCTGAAGGCGCCTTAAACCAGATAGAGTTCGACCAGGTCCGTGCTGATCCACGCGGGTGACTCGGCTCGTTCAAGGCGCCTTGGTGAACAGTGTAAGGCGCCTTGAACCCCCTTTATAAGGGGACTCGACCAGCAGCTTCAAAACACAACTGACAAGCGATCTTTCGGCTACAAGCTGCTCACGAGACGATTCCAAAGTGCTGCTACGAGACACCGACGACCCGGAGCTCCGAATTTTCAGATTACGATATTATCGTCGGTATAATTAATTGCTGTCATTTATTGTACTTCAAATTGTAATTATTATCGAGTTTATAGTTGTTGCCCATCGGAAGCGATCAAGGATCGCGGGCCTTCGAGTAGGAGTCGATCAAGGCTCCGAACGAAGTAAAATCGACTTGTCTCTGTGTGATTATTTCTTTTATTCCGCTGCTTTAATTACTCTACGAACGTTTTACGATTCTGATAGTCGAAAGAAAATAGCCGCGAGCGCTATTCACCCCCCTCTAGCGCGATCTCGATCCAACAGCAGAGTATGAGGCCCTCGTAGCCGGAGTGCAGGCAGCACGGCATGTGGGAGCTGGTCGGCTGACACTTTATTCAGATTCACAGTTGGCCGCTCAGCAACTATCTGGCACCTTTGAAATCAACATCGCTCGGCTTAAACTCTACGCTGAGGCCTTTGAAAAACTCAGAGCTAATTTTCGAGAGGTTCTTATTCAGAAAATTCCCCGAACGGAGAACCAGGCAGCCGATGAGTTGGCCAAACTAGCAAGTTCTATAACGCCGATCATTATCCCGAAGTCAATTGAACAAGTATCTTTGGTGGCACATATTGACCGGATGGAAGGCCTCATGTTTCCGGACGACTGGAGGACACCCATCACAGAGTTTTTGCGCTCGGGCACCACACCTGCCGATCGGGATGAAGCCCAGCTGCTCAGGAGGAGGGCCGGTCGGTTCACACTCATCGGCGATCAGCTCTACAAGAAGGCTTTCTCTCGCCCGCTGTTGAAGTGTGTGAGCTCGGAAGACTCGGCTTACATCCTCCAAGAGGTACATCAAGGATCGTGCGGAGGACATCCGGGCGGACGATCACTAGCTAAGAAGATCCTGCTAGCTGGATACTTTTGGCCGACCTTACAAATAGACGCCGCTCGGATAGTATCTACGTGCCTTTCATGCCAGAAGTATCACAACTTCTCCCACCGACCGGCAGAAGAGATGAAGGCATCAACCGTTTCATGTCCGTTCGATCAATGGGGAATGGATATTATGGGTCCATTTCCGATGGCGACCGGGCAGAGGAAATTTTTGCTGGTGGCGGTCGATTATTTTTCCAAGTGGGTGGAAGCCGAGCCACTAGCCAAGATCACCGAACAGATGGTCAAAAAATTCATCTGGCAACACATCATCTGTAGGTTCGACATCCCTCGCCGATTGGTTTCCGACAATGGGCGGCAATTCACAGGGAAGGTGCTAGAAGATTGGTGCAAAAGCTACGGCATCGAGCAACACTTCACGTCCGTGGCTTACCCCCAAAGCAAAGGTCAAGCCGAAGTAGCCAATCGGGAAATTCTCCGTATCCTGCGCGCTCGGCTCGACCACTTAGGAGGAAGTTGGCCGGATGAAGTGCCGGGCGTTTTATGGGCCATCCGAACGACTCCTAAGGAAGGAACGGGCGTCACACCTTTTCATCTGGTGTACGGTGGCGAAGCGGTCATTCCGGTTGAAGTCGGCGTCGAGTTCGTCCGGGTCCAATTTTACGATGAGGGCAACGCCGATCGGAGGAACATGGAGCTGGATTTGATTGACGAGGAGCGAGCCAAGGCAT
The DNA here is from genome assembly GCF_018446385.1 of Zingiber officinale. Taxonomy (NCBI): domain Eukaryota; kingdom Viridiplantae; phylum Streptophyta; class Magnoliopsida; order Zingiberales; family Zingiberaceae; genus Zingiber; species Zingiber officinale. The sequence goes on from NC_055995.1 coordinate 10,328,894, forward strand.
CCGTTCGGTTGATGGCGTACTGTCAACGGATGAAGCAAAACTACAACCGACGCGTCATTCCCCGATCATTCCAGGTCGACGACCTTGTTTGGAAGAAAGTCAAACCGGTCGGCGACGTCGGCAAGCTTGAAGCTCCGTGGGCGGGTCCCTTCAAAATCATCGAAAAGCTCCGCTCGGGTGCGTATATTTGGAAGATGAGGACGGTCGGCAGTTAGATAGGCCTTGGAGCGCGAACCACCTCCAGCCTTACTGGGCGGGGTGAAAGGTGTACCAATGTAAATTATCCTATGTACTTTTTCGATTGAATACTGGAAATGCAGAAATGAAGAGTCAAGAAAACAAACATAAGGCATCGTCAACAATCGAAGGCCCCGTACCGTTCGGACGGAGGTAAATTATCTGAGCCAAAATGCTCGACGAACCAGACCCTGAGCCGTTCGGCCAGGAGTACGTTCTCCAAGCTGGGTGAAAGGTGCGCTAAATATAAATTTATATACTCGTGGGTCGCCTATATACTTGTGATGCAGGAAGCAAAAAGGTGAAAACATATTGAGCATTCTCCGCTGAACGGCTTACCGTTCGACGGGGGCATATGAATTATCCGAGCCACGTGCCCGAATAGCGAAGGCCCCTGAGCCGATCGGCCAGGAGGGGCATGCATTTAGATTCGCAAGCAAATGACCCGTGCCATTCGGCCGGGCATAAAACCTGTTCGAGCACGAGATAAAATGTGAAGGCCAAGGTCGCTCGACCTGGTAAGGAGTTAGCCTTGAAGCCCGTCTAGCCCAGACGTTAAACCGTAGAGCCGCGCCGACAGGCTATAAATATACGTGCCGACGAGCACTGTCGTTAAAAATCGAGAGACGAGCCGGCGTCTATAAACATCCGAGCGGAAGACCGACGAGCACCGTCGTTAAAAATCAAGAGCCACGCCGACCGGCTATAAATATACGCGCCAACGAGCACCGTCGTTAAAAATCGAGAGACGAGCCGGCGTCTATAAACATCCGAGCGGAAGACCGACGAGCACCGTCGTTAAAAATCGAGAGCCGCGTCAACCGGCTATAAATATCCGCGCCGACGAGCACCTTCGTTAAAAATCGAGAGACGAGCCGGCGTCTATAAACATCCGAGCGGAAGACCGACGAGCACCGTCGTTAAAAATCAAGAGCCGCGCCGACCGGCTATAAATATCCGCGCCGACGAGCACCGTCGTTAAAAATCGAGAGACGAGCCGGCGTCTATAAACATCCGAGCGGAAGACCGACGAGCACCGTCGTTAAAAATCAAGAGCCGCGCCGACCGGCTATAAATATCCGCGCCGACGAGCACCGTCGTTAAAAATTGAGAGACGAGTCGGCGTCTATAAACATCCGAGCGGAAGATCGACGAGCACCGTCGTTAAAAATCGAGAGCCGCGCCGACCGGCTATAAATATCCGCGCCGACGAGCACCGTCGTTAAAAATCGAGAGACGAGCCGGCGTCTATAAACATCCGAGCGGAAGCGCCGACGAGCCCCGTCGTTAAACATCGAGAGCCGCGCCGACCGGCTACAAATATCCGCGCCGACGAGCACCGTCGTTAAAAATCGAGAGACGAGCCGGCGTCTATAAACATCCGAGCGGAAGACCAACGAGCTCCGTCAAACGTCGAGTCTAGCTCGCAACCATGAACTTACTGGACGGGACTGAGGACGCCAAATAACGAGCGTTCGCAAGCACTAAATCGATTAAGGCCGATCAGCCATCACTTTGCCAAGACTTAGCATTCGCTAAATGCAAACAGTATAGCTAGGCGCTAAACGAGTTCGAGGGAAACGAGTCAATCGATTAACATGATCGGTCGTCTAGTAAGAAACACGTGGAGCCTAACTGATTCTACGGATAAGCATCAAACAGACTAAAAAGGGGGCGATGCAGGGCAAACAAAAATACGAGCAGAAGAACGCCATTATGCCGAGCGGCACGAACAAAAGTTTTACATCCGCCGAGCGGATGAAATACAGCAAATACTTAGAAGAACTCGCCTCACTTCGGATCCTCAAAATTAAAAAAGGCGCCCGGGATATCATCTATCATGGCCGCCAGGTCAGAGGCGGGAATGTGTATTCCCGCAGGAAGGTGGCCACCCTTCTTCAAGTACGCCATGGTGACCTTGACCGCCTCGGCGAAAGTTGAGGAGACGTTGCCGCCGAATCTTGCGCCGAACCGCTCCGAGCGGAGGTATTCTTGGCGCGCTGCTGCCAGGCGACTCGGCTCTCCCTCCTTATATTGTCTGAACGCCGCTCGGGAGGCAATCAGCGAATCTTGAAGAACTTTCTGATCCACCTCCGCTTTGGTCCGCTCAGCCGAGCGCCCATCCCGTTCGGCAGCCAGTTGGGCCTCCAGCTTTTTAGATTGCTGATCTAGGGCTCGGACTTCAACTTTCATTTTGTCCAGATCAGCAATCGCCCGCCTCTTCCGGCCACCGGCGCGCTTCACGTCCCCGTCGCGCTTCTTCACCAAGTCTTCGAGTCGAGCCACCTCTGAGGCCAGGTCGGCGGCCTTCTTCTGTTCGGCCTCGAGGGCCTGTCTATCCCGTTCGGCCGATGGACCCCCCGAAACTTGGAGTTTTCCCATAAGGTCCTCCAGTTCGGCTAGCCGATGGCTAGTGGCGATCTGCTCGGCCCAATGCTATAAGGGAAACAAGAAAATTAGGAACTGAACAGTAACATGGCACAGGAAGAAAAACGAACCTACCTGAGTGGCTTGCTGCATATGGTTGTCGCCGAGCTGCTTGGGCGTCATGAGGGTCACCCTAATCTGAGCGTCCTCAAAGAGTTTGGCGAGCGAACCCATCAAAGTTATTTCGTGGACAGGGCTCGATGGCCGGTCGGCGGACAATAAAAATTCCTCCGACGGGAATCGAAGGGTAGTCTTGATGGTCGGGTGGCCGGCCGACACTTCTTCGGCCACAGTCGGCTGGCCCGAGGACTCCCCGATGGTTGAAGTTTCGCCCATCCGTCGTAAGCGACGACGGGTCCGTGGAGGAGAGCCAGAGGGCTGTGCGGTGGGAGAAGCCTCGGGGGTCCCGATCTGCGATGGCGTGCGACCCGGTGAAGCAATATCGATCGGCGCCTGTGGTGCGCCCTGATGGGTCGGCGAAAGGCTGGAGTCTCTCCGACGTTTCCGCCGAACTTCTAGTGGTGAATCCCCGGCCTGGGGGACTCCCAGCTCGGCGGGAGCGGAAGAAACAGGATCCGCCTCAACCTCCGTTGAAACGGATGGAGCAACTTCTGCTTCAGGGGCGGACTGCGCCCCCCCCCCCCCTCTCCTGCATCTGCCGGGTGGCTGGGGATGAGGCCCCGCTCGGCGAGCTCTTTTTTAGTAGCCGCTTCAATTTCCACGGCCTTCAATTTTAGGTGAGCGGTGGCCTTGGAGCGCCATATGACTTCAACTGCAGTAGAAGAAATTAAAATCAGTTAGACAAAAAAGGCTAAGGGAGTAAAGAGTTCTTACCCATGCGGTAGGGGAGATTGGCCCGAACGGAAGATAATCCGACAATATACAAGACCCCTTTGAGAAGCAACTGGTCAATTTTGTACCGCTGGCTGGACAACCAGTTTGCAGCATGAAGGTAGGCCGGATTGCTCCTGAATTTACCGAGCTCCGGCTGGGTCGGCACAGCGGTCTGCCATTAGGTACGGAATGCCGGTCGCTCGGGAAGTCGTATGTAGAAGAAGAACTCCTTCCAGTGCTTTTTGGAAGTCGGCATGTTATCAAAAAATTTGAAGCCTATCCTACTTTGGAAAATAAATGTACCCAACTCGGATTGTTTGGGGTAGAAGAAGAAGTGGAATATTTTGGGGTCAAGAGGGATACTGTGCAGCTTAAAGAGGACGACCACCCCGCTCAGTAGCCTAAAGGAGTTCGACACAAGTTGGCCGAGCGGGATGCGGAAATAATTACAAACTTCTAGAATAAATGGATGAGTAGGAAAGCTAAGGCCGCCCTAGAATTGGTCTAGAAAAAAACAAATGGTGCCGATCGGCGGGTCATGGGGCCGGTCGGTCGGGCGGGCTATAACTATTTCATGGTCGTCAGGGATCCCGTAGGTCCTAACAGCGCGCCGGGCGTGCTCCTCATCAAACCTACTTTCCATACTCATATACCATGGACCATGAACATGGGTAGCGGGTTCGGAAGAGCTCGCCATTTCGAAGAGACAAAAGGACAGCAAGAAATCGAAAGAACAGGAATGAAAGAGAGGTAAAACGAGTGGGGAAGACCTAGTAAGCGAGGAAGGAAGGCTCACTGAGGAGGAGACAGGCGGAGAAGATCACTGGTGAAATGGTAGCCGCCGGAAAACAGGAACTGGATCGTCGGAAGCCGCAGCAGCAGAAAACTCAGGAGGGCAAAGCACGAGCAAGCGTGCAATAGAGGAGGCGGACTGAGGCTTTATACAGCCGAGGCCGATTGACCTCCACCGTCCGATCCAGGTCACGAGAAACAAGGACGCCATCGGGCCATCCATTTCAAACGGCGGCGTCCCATCATAAGTAATGCTGCTGCCACGCGATGGTCGACACGTGGCACTGAATGACTCGGCGCATTTAATGTGCACCATGTCGCGCACGTTTCGACTTAATGAAGAGGATTTGCGTGATTTTCGAGAAGATTCAGACAAGCAAACATCCACGTTGAGCGCCAAGGCATCCAAAACGAAGAGCCGAGCGGCCGAATTTGGCATAAGGGCCGAACGTCTCAAGGGATATTATAAGCGACGGTAAGGCGACGACCGCCCGCTCGGACACATAGTCCAGTCAGTCGGACTCACTGCCTCCTTCGACTAGACTTGAAGGGAAGGCAAGTGATCCAGCGGTAAGAATGGAGGACCCACTTCCTGAAGGGCCCCAGCCAGAGGACGGATGGAGGGCTGACTAAGCGGGTGATGGCCGCGTCAAGTAGTGGAGTAGGTCCGAGCGGAGCCAGAGATAACCCATCCAGGGGCTTGGGTTTCCGACGCCAAGGCGGGAGGGCTGAATGGCCGAGCGGGGGGCTGCTCGGCTGGGACCGAAGGGCCGATCGGGTGGTCCGTTCGGCCAGGATAAGGGCGAGGACACAAAGGTTAGCCGAGCGGCCTATTCGTTCAGGCTCGAGATATGGGATGTCAGCAAAGACATGTCTGATGATTAGGCCGTACACAAGATCGCATGATGGAGGATCTCGCCGTCACATCATGGAGAGGTTGATACAGTAGCGGTATGGCCTTATGGATGTCCTTCTGACAGACCCATACCTGAGTATGGTCGAAAGCAGGTGGTTGCTTTGATTGGCGCGCCCAGGCTCCTTCGAGAGGTCTATATAAGGTCTCCATTTCTTCACCGGAGGTACACAAGTCTTCATTCTAGAGCCACCTTCTTCATCTATTCCTCGCCTGACTTGAGCATCGGAGGGCCGTCGCCGGGACACCCCTCCCGGCTCGGTTTTATTGCAGGTTCACCGGAGCGCTCGAGGATCCAGCAGGAAGCGCCACGTGCCCAGCGTCCTTTGACTTCTGGTTCGGACAGGATCAACAACGTTTTAAAAGCGTTGTCGTTTATAACAAAGACAACACTTTTGCAACGCTTTAAAAGCATTGTTGTTTTTGGCAAAGACAACACTTGTGCAACGCTTTAAAAGCGTTGTCTTTTTAAAATAAAAAAAATCTATTTACAAAATTATTTTTTTTATATTTACAAAACTATTAATTTTTTTTATCATGTCTAGATTCGAATTGGACATATAAAATAACATTAATTAGCTCGGCTAATGATTTCAAACTCGTACCAAAACAATAGAATTCAATTACAAAGTATTAGTATTTACAGGAGAATTCAACTATACACAAAGACTAAATAGTTCTGTTTCAAAGTAGATAGTGACATTCGAATTTAAAACAAAAAAAAAACACAAAATAGCTAGCCGGCCTCGAAGACAGCGATCTGCATGCTTCCTTCTACTAGATATACTGATCAAAAAGGATTGTCGGCTTGAGACTGAGACAAAACCTACACTGAACTCTTTTTTCAAGAAGTTAGTCTACATCCTGAAAGACATGAGGCTTTATCAAGTATATCCAGCAATGCTTGGAAGAAAAATTAAGGAGTCAAAAAGTGGAATAATAAGAATAATAATATACATAAAAACAATTGTTTAGTTTCCTTCCACTTTCTTAACTTTAATGTTTCCTTATTTTTCCTTTTACTTGTCTTTTTTAAAAGAGATTAAAAAATGTGGGTGGCCCAGTGTATATTGACATGAGTATGAATGTAAAGAAAAATGAGAGATGTGGAGACTACATATCAGTCAGCAGCTAACACCAATAACTACAGCCTGTGAAGTCATTGTTTGCATTGCATCAAGCAAACTATAAAGTAAACGTTGTTTCCCCTGCATACACATGTATCAAAAAGCTCAAAGATTTAGAATAAGGCAAAGACCATTGCATAATGAGATAAAAATGGAACAACAAAGGAGGATTGACAAGGGAACACAAGCAAGTAAAGAAGTACTTGCACAGAATTCTTTAAGTGGCTTAAAGTTACTACACGTACCTGAGCAAAAAGATCAAACTCATCCAAGACAAAAATTATTGATTTGTGAGATAATCCACACTCCCTGTCCATGGCAAAATACAAATAGATGAAAATTCAATCAGAAGTTCAGAATGCCAAGGAGAAACTTCTCAGACTTTCAAGTTTGAACATGAAAAATACAAGTTGGTGGAAACCTGTACTTATTTTAACATATCAATCATGAATCCAGCATTGTCATCTGATGAAACCTAGAAAACACAATGAGATCTAGAGTTCATACCTTGGATGACTATAAAGAAAAAAGCAAAAATTATAAAATTATACAAATTCAATAAGAACTACTTTGCGGATAACATGCACTCTTCTTGTTGTGCAGCTGCCGACCTAACCAGTTCCTTGGACATGACTACCACCACAAAGTCTGCCGAAGTAAAGAAGGAAAACACACATGGAGTAGAGAATTTATTTAAGGATTTAACATCTTCATTGCAGCCTTTGACTTAAATCAAAACCCAGATAGATGTAACCAGACCCTTGGAAAACCGTACCAAGGAAAATGCTCAAGTAAAAAATGAAACCACATAATACACTAGATTGCTGCTATTGCCCGGGGCAACAACCATAACAAGGAGCACAATGCTCTGTTGATCGAATTTTTCAGCTCAATTTAAAATGACAACTGTTCTGGCAGCTTCAAAGCCTCATGAGACTAATCTCTTGTCCCCACCGCCAACACTATGAGAGATCTGAAGAAAAAGGACGGCAGATTCATGAAACTACCGACATACTAGACTGGGAAAGAAATTGCCGACTTTTGTGAAAGGTAAAAAGGAAAAACTACAACTTCCTCAAGTATTTATCCGCAATCACCGTTTCGAAGAGCTCAAACTCAACTCAATGCTCGACGAATAGAGAATTAGGAATCGCAGAAAAATGCAATTTTGCAGATTTAAACACGCAAAACAGACCTTTTCTTTCAGATGTCGGCATTATGAACCAAAAAAACCTAACTAAGCATTGAAAGTTCCAAACCGCATAAATCCTGAAACCCTAGAAGATCAACAACTGCGCCGAAAAGGCAAATCACTTAGGAAAACCTAAAGCAACCCGTCGAGGAAAGCATTGGCGCAGACCACAAACGAGAAGGAACACTCTGTCTCATATTCACATCACCAGAGCAAGAAAATTCTAGACGCCATCAAATAAGCCGACGAGAAAGGCGAGAGAAGTCGAGGGAAGGAGGAATAAAAAGAGGAGAATTTGTCACCTCACATGGAGGACAAGAAGAAGGCAAACAAGCGAGGCGATCGGGAAGAGCTCAAGCGAAGCGCCTCACTATCGCCGCCAAGACAAGAGGAACGGAGGCAGGAGATAAGGAGTTGGGAGAAGGGTTCAGGATCAAAAACGATCGGAAGATAGGAGTTAGGAGAAGGGTTCAGGTTTTCTACTCCTTACCCAACGGTTTGTATTAATCAAGATTTAGATGAGAACTTAACAATAGATAACACTTTTTAAAAAACGTTGTCGTAGATACTAAAAAAAAATCTAATAGACAACGCTTTTTATGAAGCGTTGTCTTTGACCCGTAAAAATCACTAATAGACAACGGTTTTTAGAAAAGCGTTGTCTATTAATAAGGAAATAATGAAATAGACAACGCTTTTCACTAAAAGCGTTGTTAAAAAAAAAATAGACAACGCTTTTTATAAAAAGCGTTGTCGTTTAAGTGTTGTACAATCCCAATTTTCTTGTAGTGTGCCCTGGATTAATAACCTTCTTGGTTGTAACCAGGTTAAAATTCTGTCTCTCTTTTATTTTTGCCTTTTAATTTTTATTATTGTTGCTATCTGTTTGAGTTGAAAGACGAGGAGGGTATAATTTTTAATTTTTCAGGCAATTCACCCGACCTCTTGCCGACATCCGCTGAACCTATAGATAAGGGCCGAGGGAGTAGACTTTGAGGCATATGTTGGTGAGGTTAGCACTAACGGTCTAACTCAGATTTTGATGAATGACAAAATGGGTTAAGTTAGTTTTGTTGTTATCTAACACTCTGATCGAGTGGGTAGGCGAAGTCCAAATGGGTCGACGGGCTGACCGGACGTTTGACACGAAGCCCAACTAGGTTGACGGGCCGACCGGATAGCTGGCATGAAATCCAAACGAGTTGACGGACTGACCAGATGTTTGGCACGAAGCCTAGCTAGGTCGACGGGCTGACCGGATAGCTGACAGGTAAGTTAAGGTAAGTCACTGGAGGGGAGTGACTGTGAGGACACACTCCCGGGAAGGGAACTTAGGCGCCGATCTGACTTAGAACCATTTCGGAACTCTAAGTCGAGATCTTGACTAGATTCCAGTCTCAGTGAGACGGAATCTAATTAATATTCTATTTAATTATATTCTGTTCTAACTCTATTTTGTAGGAAACTAATATTTTTGTGCAGGGTTAGAATTGGCCGGGATCGACCGACTGAACGTTTAGATCGGTCGACCAAACCTTCAAATAGCAGCAGATCGGAACTCCAACAAATGGACCGGGCTCGACCAGGGGATCGGTCGACCGAACCTCGGGATCGGTCGACCGAACCTCGGGATCGGTCGACTAAACCAAGGATGAGCGTCGATAGGATCAAGCCGAGTGGACTGGGTCAGAGTGACTGATCGGTCGATCGAACCTAGCGATCGGTCGACCGAACCGGAGATAGAAGTTGACCAGATCGAAGCGGAGCGAGCGGATCGGATGAGGTGGATGCCATCTGATCGGTCGAACGAATCGAGGATCCGTCGACCGAATCGAGGATCGGTCGACCGATCCACTTCGGGTCAACATAGATCCCGAGCTTTGAGGATCTGGATCAGACTTGCAGATGCTATAAAAGGAGCCTCGAGGTGCAGCTTCAATCAATAACTCGTACAGAACTTCTTGTGCTCTTGTAAGCTGCTCCAAACGCTTCAGCCACGCTCTGCCACTCCGACGAATAAAAGCTTCAAAGTCATTTCGTTGGTATACTTTACTACTTTTCTAATTGTACTTCATTTGTGTAATCATTTATGAATTGATATTGATTGCCCATCGAAAGTGATCAACGATCGCGGGCCTTGGAGTAGGAGTCACCCTAGGCTCCGAACCAAGTAAAAATCTTGGTGTCCTTTTGTGTCGTTTATTCTTTTTTCGCTGCATACTCTTTTGAAAGTTTTAAATTGCTATTCCCCCCCCCCCCCCCCCTCTAGCTTAAACTCATCGATCCAACAGCATAAGCGAAGGAAGGTATTGAGGATAAGCCGCGAGCTTGAATGCATCTGAGGGACGAGAGCCAAAGGATGTAGACTTGACAACAAGAGGTCAAAGCTGCGAAGAAGAGTCAAGTGAGTCATGAGGGTCTGAATGCGAGGGAAATGTACTCGGGAAGGGAAACCCTAGGTTTAGGGTTATATCAGTCGATTGGTACAGGGACCAGTCAACTGGGGTTGAGCACAGAGAGTTTTTATGCCCAAACGACAGGGACCAATCGATTAGTAAAGAGCCATTGGAGTGTCATTGCGCTGACACTAGTCGACTGGTACAAGGACCAGTCGACTAGTAACGGTAAAATTAGCCTTGCTGATTCTCCCAAGCTCTATATAATGGAGCTTGGGATGGCTGGCCAATGTTGACGAAATAGAGATGGTAACCCCTATTAGTAGTCTACCTTGAGCTGTGATTGGAGTGCGGTGTATTGATCAAGGTTGTGCGAGGTTTACTCCACCGAGAAGGAGTTCGCGCTAGCCAGAATTTCGAGGCTTGATCCACTGAAGGATCACAGGGATTGTCCACCTTACAAATAATCATGGAATAGGAGTTTTATCTCTAAACCATATAAATTAGTGTATAGCGGTTTGCTTGTTCTTTTCCTTATTGTCTTTAGCTTTTGTATTCATATTAGTATTAGATTTCCGTTGTCCACTAACGAATATATAGGAAGCAATCAAGTTGGGGGCACCACCAATTCTATCCCCCTTCTAATCAGCCACAAGATCTCCAACAGACCATACCTCTTGTGTACAGTCTGTTAGAGTGTATACTAAAAGCCTAGCTTTTGTATAAACATTTATTTAGAAATAAAGAATCACAATGGTCAAATATCTACATTTATTTGTTAAATGTAATTTGTTCAATTAATTTATATAGTAGATAACATAGTGTGTGATGTCACACACAGAAGATCATGTTGTCGGTTCTTTATAAATTATAAACAGTTGCTCGCGACTAAAATGGAAAGGAACAAACCGTTGAAGTAGTTGTGGTTTAATTAAGTATTAGTTTATCTTAACTAATAAATTACACTGATACACTTCAAGTGTATTGAGTAGAACCATTTTAGGTAAGTTCTTTTTGTACTGATTTTATAAAAGACTAAACCTTAGTTATTATGGAAGTGTATGCCCTTAATCCTAATATAATAACAAACACATATATTTATTATTTATTTCTTTGACTTATCAATGGGTGAGATTTAGCTCGATAAATCAATAAGCTCGATAAGTTGGGAAATGATATTACATATAGTGCGTGTTGTTGATTATAGAAGGAAACTGTGTCCTAGTAATCTAGGTTGAGAATGACCCCAAGAGGAGCTCATAAGGATTGTCATGTTAAACCCTACAGGTGGACTTAGTCCGACATGACGATAAGGTTGAGTGGAACTACTCTTGGACTAAGATATTAATTAAGTAAGTTGTCAGTAACTTATTTAATTAATGAACATTCATTATCTTAAATACAGGGAGACTAACACACTCATAATAAGAAGGAGCCGAAAATGTAATTTGGGATTGGTGCGGTAGTTCAATAATAATTCTTTAGTGGAATGAATTATTATTGATGAAATTAAATTGAGTGTTCACGGCGAACACAGGAAGCTTAATTTCATCGGGAGACCAAAATCAATTTCTCCTCTCGGTCCCTATCGTAGCCTCTATATATAAAGTCTTGTATCTGCTCAAGTCCATCTTCTAATCCATGTTGGTGTTGCTATCCAAGGATGCTTCATGTTGTTGGGATCAACATGATCAGTAAGTTCATGTTTGCTTGCTGTGAGATGCCGTTTGTTTAAACAAGAACAGCAACTCACGTTGGTGTTCAATTGCTTCAACATTTTGCTTGCCAATTGTTTTCACCGTGAGAAGCTTTGAGATATCAACATGAGAAGATTTGAGAAACTTTCCAAACGATGATGTGTCAACATGAGAAGTTTTGATAAATTTGCCAACGTTGATTCACGTGAGAAGTTGGTGAGGCTGAGCACATGGAATTAAAAGGAGTTTAATTTTAATTTTTAAATTCTTTTTATAACTATCCAACCATGAAGGGATTAAAAGGAGAAATTTTATTTTAAAATTTTCCAGAAGCAAATAAGGAAGTTTTATTTTTTTAACGAAAAATTTTCTTATTTGTTGAGATGATGTGGCTGGCCATGTTTAATAACAAGAGAAATTTTATTTTAATTTTTCCTTTTATGGAGAATGCAAAAGGAAATTTTAAAAGAGATAAATTTTAATTGTTATTAAAATTCCCTTTTATGGATTGACCAAGGAATATAAAAGAGGGGGTAGGGGTGCCTTCAAGAGACGGAACTTTATTCTATTTCCTCCCCTCTCTTCCTTGGTGTGGCTGACCATCATCCCCTTCTCTTTTCTCTTCTCTCCATCTTGTGGCCGAACCTCATCTCATCCTTGGAGTCCTTGTGGTGGTCGGATCTTACTTGGAGAAGAAGGAGAGAAAAGGAGGCGATATTTCTAGCATCCCTTGGAGCTTGATGGTGGCCGAACCTCTTCATCCTTGGAGGAATTTTTGATGGCCGAAACTAGGAAGAAAGAAGAAGGAGCTTGGTGGTTCGCATCTCGGTAGATCGTCGCCCACACGACATCCGGGATAAGAAGAGGAATACGATAGAAGATCAAGAGGTCATTAGCTACAAAGAAAAGGTATAACTAGTAATTATTTTCCGCATTATGCTAGTTTTTTTTTTGGTATGAATTCCAAACACAAGAGGCATATGATTCTAGAGTTTCGGATTTGTTTCGAGTTTGTGTTTTTTTTCTGAATTTGTGATTCGATTGTTCTTTTTGGTTAACTTAGAGTTATTTAAGGAAATTAAATATTAGCTTTCCTTAAAAGGCTTTGTCTAGGCGGTGGTGGTTGCTCCCATATCCAAGAATGTCATGTGCCTCACCATGCAGTCCTGGAAGCCAATTTTGGAAATTAATATTTAATGGAATTAATAACATAGGTGGATTTGAATTAATAGTGTTAAGTTCCGCTTGCGATTCAAATCTAAACCATTAAGAACAGATAAGTTAAATTTAGAACCAATGATGTTAAGTTCCGTCTGTGATTCCTAATTTAACTTCTAAAGAACACAATAGGTTATTTAAGGAAAGGTTCGACACTTGTACAAAATTTTTGTACAGTGGAACTGGTATGATTTTCCTAGGACTAACCAACATAGTCGATAGTTAGACCTTTTGACAGTCTAGGTTCAATACTAATTGTTAGAACAAAAAAAATTTAGATATCTCCATAATGATATTATTGTAAGTACCCTGTGATAGTTTTGATGTGATCAACAAAGTCAAGTTAGGTCCTGTTGTTATTTTGATGCCTTGTGTCTAAGTGTGCAGGAACTTAGGAGTATAAGAAGTCGAACGAAAAATACAGCTAGTCAGAAAGACGACACGGGAGAGAACCGATGGGCTTGATGCACCTAAGGGACGAGACGTTACGGAAGAGTACATTGGCGGACGAGAAGGAGATGCACGACGTTTTTGAGGGACGAGAAGATGGAGCAGAAGACTACTCGATGATCAGAAAATGGGTTCGTGTGAGACCTATTCCAGATGGTCAAAATCACCTAAGTAAGCGGAACCAGAACGGAAGACCTGGGTCAAAAAGTCAACAGAGTGTGACTTTTGGGTCCGGGTGTTAGAGTGTATACTAAAAGCCTAGCTTTTGGTATAAACATTTATCTAGAAAAAAGAATCACATTGGTCAAATGTCTACATTTATGATAAATGTAGTTGCTCAATTAATTTATATTGTAGATAACGTGGTGTGTGGTGTCACACACAGAAGATCGTGTTATCGGTTCCTTATAAATTATAAACAGTAGCTCACGACCAAGATGGAAAGGAACAAACCATTGGAAGGTCGTAGTGTAATTAGGTATTAGTTTGTCTTAACTATATAATTACACTAGTACACTTAGAGTGTATTGAGTAGGACCATTTGAGTTCATTCCTTTTATACTGACTTTATAAAGGAACAAAGACCTCAGTTATTATGGAAGTGTGTGCTCTTAATCCTAATATAATAACAAGCACATATATTTGATATTTATTTCTTTAATTTATCAATGGGTGAGATTTAATTCGATGAATCAATAAGCCCGATAAGTTGAGAAATGATATCACTTATAGTGTGTGTTGTTGATTATAGAAGGAAACTGTGTCCTAGAGATACTAGGTTGAGAATGTCCCCAAGAAGAGCTCAAAAGGATTGTCATGTTAAACCCTGTAGGTGGACTTAGTCCGACATGACGATGAAGTTGAGTGGTACTACTCTTGGAGCTAGATATTAATTAAGTGAGTTGTCAGTAACTTACTTAATTAGTGGACATTTGTTATCTTAAACACAGGGAGACTAACACACTCATAATAAGAAGGAGCCCAAAATGTAATTTGGGATTGGTGCGGTAGTTCAATAATAGTTCTTTAGTGGAATGAATTATTATTGATGAAATTAAGTTGTGTTCGGGGCGAACACGGGATGCTTAATTTCATCGGGAGACCAAAACCAATTCCTCCTCTCGGTCCCTATCGTAGCCTCTAGTATATAGAGATTTATACCCACCGCATACCCACCTTCTTACCCATCCAATGGGGTCGGCCAAGCTAGCTTGGAACCCAAGCTAGGGCCGGCCAAGACCAAGTGTATGAGTAGGTGGCCGGCCAAAGCTTGGGTCCCAAGCTTAGGTGGCCGGCCACTAGAATATTAAAAAGGATTTTTATTAAAATTATTTTTTATGTGGATATCATGAAGAGAGTTTAAAAATTAAAAATTTTCTTTTATAACTTTCTACAAAAGATTAAGAGAAGAGATTAATCTCTTTCCTTATTTGTAGTTTAAAAGGATGGTTTTAATTTTTGGTAAAAACTTTCCTTATTTGTAAATTATCTACATGTTTAAAAGAGAGTTTAAAATTTGAAATCTTTCCTTATTTGTTGATTAAAGGAGGATTTTAAATTTTAAGAAAACTTTCCTTTTTAATCATGTTTATGATTTAAAAGAAAGTTTAAAAATTAAATATTCTCTTTTATAAGTTTCTACAAGAGATTAAGAAAAGATTTGATATCTTTCCTTATTTGTAGATTAAAAGAGATTTTAATTTTTAGAGATAACTTTCTTTTTATCCACATGTTTAAAAGAAAGATTTTAATTTATTAAATTTCCTTTTTATAAACCAATCATGAAGGGATAAAATTATTGGAGAAATTTTTATAAATTTCCGGAAACAAATTAGGAAGTTTTAATTTTTGTTTTAATTAAAACTTTCCTTGATTTGGGGAGAAGAGTGGCCGGCCAAATAAAATTGAGAAAGAAAATTATTTTTAATTAAATAAATTTTCCTTTTCAATGGCAAAAGAATTAAGGAAGTTTTTATTAAAATTTCCTTATTTGCCAAGATCAAGGATTATAAAAGAGGGGGTAGAGGAGGCTTCAAGGCTAACGAATCTATTCTATTTTTCTCCCTCTTTTCCTTGGTGGTGTGGCCGGCCCTTCCTTCTTCTCTTCTTCTTCTCTTTGTGGCCGAACCTCTTCATGCTCATGGAGTTTTAATTGGTGGCCGGATCTAGCTTGAGGAAGAAGGAGAGAAAGCCTACATCCCTTGGAGCTTGGTTGGTGGAAAAGATCTTCATCTTTTGGAAGCTTTGTGCTTGGCCGAAATTTGAAGAAAGGAGAAGGTGCTTTGGTGGTTTCTCATCTCGGAAGATCGTTGCCCACACAACGTCCGAGGTTAGAAGAGGAATACGGTAGAAGATCAAGAGGTTTTTCTAAAAGGTATAACTAGTATTTTTTCTTTCCGCATCATACTAGTTATTTTTGGAAATAATACTAAATACAAGAGGCATACGATTCTAAAGTTTCGAATTTGTTTTCGATATAGTGTTCTTTTGTTTTTCTTTTCCCTGTGATTTGATTGTTCTTTTCGGTTAATCTAAAGTTATTTTAGGAAATTAAATATTAGCTTTCCATAAAAGGTTTTGTCTAGTCGGTGGTGGTTGCTCCCATATCCAAGAAGGCCATGTGCCTCGCCACGTCAGTACTGGGAACCAATTATGGAAATTAATATTTAATGGAATTAATAACTTAAGGTGACTTGGGTCGAACGTGTTAAGTTCTGCAGGAGATCCAAGTCTAAACCTAAAAGAACAAATAGATTAAGTTTTGGATCAAACGTGTTAAGTTCCGCAGACGATCCAAAATTTAATTTAAAAGAACACATGGTAGCTAGGAAAAGGTTCAGACCTTTGTACAAAATTTTTGTACAGTGGAACCTCTAGGTTTTCCGAGTAGCAACCAACAATTGGTATCAGAGCTAGGGTTTTGCCTCTGTGTATTTGGTATTAGTTT
Organism: Zingiber officinale; assembly: GCF_018446385.1. Classification (NCBI taxonomy): domain Eukaryota; kingdom Viridiplantae; phylum Streptophyta; class Magnoliopsida; order Zingiberales; family Zingiberaceae; genus Zingiber; species Zingiber officinale. The sequence goes on from NC_055995.1 coordinate 10,345,124, forward strand.
AATTATGCACATGTCATACATAATTTAGGCAGGCTAATAGTAGGATGTGCTAACTTTGTGGATGCAGGATCCAACTATTATGGCTTATAGTTATTATGTGTGTGATTGGACCCTTGGACATGTCAAGGGCATTTATATGTGTGTGCATGATTGTATTAAAATACAGCAGGAGCTGTATTTAGTTTTACTAGAATTTTATTTTTGATCTAGATACATGTACATTCCTTTTATGGAATATAGGATCAAAAATGTAAAATTCTATTTATGTCGCGGATCGAATCTTGCAAAGCGTGGAACCTTCTATGGACCAGAGGCGCAGCGGAACTAGGAGCAAGATGGATGCGACAGCTAGACCCAGTGGCAGTGGACAAATATGGCAGCAGCTTGGGATGACAACACACAGAGGACAACTAGAGATAAAAGCCATAATAGTTGAAAATTAGATTTTCTATTTATTGCTTTTATATTGTGCTGTGTGTGCATGTTAGTTTACAAGTTTAGTAGGCTAGCATAGTTAAAATTCCTCATTAATAAATAACTAAGTGGGAGAGGGATTTTTAAGTAAATCTCATGGTCTCCATTACTGGTTTGTAAGTGATGCAAACAAGCTTGCGCGTTGGCTCTGAGTGCCTTCCTCCATAACGGATGAGCTAGTTTGCAGATCACTAGAACTGACTTCCATTTTTGGATGACTATAGGAAGTTAATTAAGAGCGTGTGATCTTCCCCAACGGAAGGGGCATAATCTTATTAATGGACTTAGTGTCAAGTAATGGTATACACTTAGACACATCTAATAGTATCCTCCCCATCGGAGTCACTGCTATTATTTGTGTAACCAAATGAAACCAATTATTAATTTGTCATAAAACTAGGTTGACAAGATAATAAAATTAAAGGGTTAAACCCCTCTTACAAATGATTGATTTTGTATACGTCCACACTAACGTGGCATACAAAATTAACGGTGTTTGAGATAATTTTATTTGTCATAAAGTTACGTTGACAAGATAGTTAATGGGTGAAAACCCTCCTCTTACAAATGTTGATTTTGTATACGTCCACACTAACGTGGCATGCAAAATTCACGGTGTTTTGAGGTGTTGGTAAATTTAAATAGTATTGTTAGAGGAATCAATATTATTTTAAATTTAGAGTCTTGACCAAATATTTGATTAAAGATAGACCAACTATTAATTTTATTCGTCATAAAGTAAGGATGACGAGATAATAAAATTAAATGATAAAATTTCCTCTTTGAATTTGTATACGTCCACACTAACGTGGCATACAAAATTCATTGGGATTTTTAAGGAGTTGGTCTTAACCAAATATTTTTGTGATTCTTAGGATGATGGTCAATCCTTAGCTGATATACTTTAGGATAGACTTAGTGGTCCCAATTATAATTGATTGGAAATAGGATTTGGACATTAAGGTAGACTGTCCTCTTAGAACTAAGAACAATATAGGTGTATTTTATTCATTAGTTGAAACATGTTTAGTGGAGTTATCTACCGGTACCTGGTGTGTAGATATGGGAGCCACTGATTCATTGCAGGGTTCCAGGAAACCCGACAACTAAATGAAAATAAAAAAACACCGTCCACATGGCCACTACTGCAAAAGTAGCAGCTATTGCAGTGGGAGAGGTTTATTCTCTAATAGGAATAAAATTTGGATTATTAGAGATTGTCTTTACGTACTAAGTTTAGGAAGAACCTGATTTCAGTTTCTAAACTATTATAGAATAGATATTGTGTCTATTTTGATAACAAAGCTGTTATCAAGAAAAATAGACAAGTTATCTATTCTGGTATGTTGGTTGACAATTTATAATCCAATAACTCCCACGATGTAATAAATAGAAATTATAACACATCTTCTAACTTTAAGAGGAAGCAACCTTCGGAGATGAACCAATTATATCTTTGGCATCTAAAGCTAGGTTATATTAACTTAAGTAGGATTCATTGGTAGCTGATGAACTTTTGGGTTCATTAGTAGTGGAAATCTTTCCAACCTACGAGTCTTACTTGGAAGGAAAAATAACCAAGAAGCTTTTAAGTCAAAGGGGTATGGAGCCAAAGATATATTGGAATTGGTTCATTCTGATTTGTGTGATCCTATGACTATCCAGGCAAGAAGTAGTATCGAATATTTCATCTATTTTATAGATAACTATTCAAGATACAAATACATTTACTTAATGTGCCGCAAGACTAAGTACTTTGATTAGTTCAAAGAGTACAAGGCTGATGCGGAGAAATGTTAAAGTAAAAGTATTAAGTCACTATGGTAAGATCGTAGTGGCAAGTACCTCTTGGGATAATTTGGGAGTCACTTATCGGAAGTCGGGACTCAATCCTAACTAACTACACCTGGTACACCCCAACAGAATGGTGTAGTAGAAAGAAGGTATAAGGCTCTTATGGAATAATTAGATCGATGATGAGTTATTACCAAATTTGTTTTAAGGATATACACTAGAAACAGAAGTGAACATAATACCTTCTAAAGTCAGAACTCTCTACTCCCATAGAATTGCAGAATGGGCGTAAGCCTAGTCTGAAGTATATTCGGATTTGGGTGGTCTAGCACATAAGAGACACTGATAAGTTGGGCAGGAGTTCACTTGTTTGTGAGTTATCCTAGAGAAACAAAAGTAGGTTTATAGTCTTAAAAATCAGAAGGTCATTATCAATGACTGATTTTTAGAATAGGACTATGTAATAAACCACATGCCCATAAGTAAATTTGTTCTTAAGGAAATAATAAAGGACATGTCTAATCTAGTACCAACTGTACAAGATGAAATATCACAAGAAACTGCAACACGTATCATAAATGATACACAATTACAGATAGTGCCTCATCGTAGTGGAAGGGTTGTCAAGCAACCTAAGAGATTCATGTTTTGGGAGAGTCTTTGGACTTGATCCCAAATGAACATGAGCCTGATCCCGGACATATGATGAAGCTCTCCAAGATAAAGATGCAGCATCTTGGCAAAGAATAATGAATAACAGAATTAGAATATATATATATTCTAATAAAATCTGGAAGCTTGTAGAACCACCAGATGGTGTAAAAGCCATTGGGTGTTAAATAGGTCTACAATAGAAAAGGAAGGACAGACAGGAAAGTGTATACTTTCAAAGCAAGGCTTATTAAAAAAGGGGAAACCTTTTATCAGTAGTCATGCTAAAGTCTATCCAGTTTCTTTTTAGCAAGTGGATGTCAAGACAGCTTTCCTTAATGGAAGTCTTGAAGAAAGCATCCATATAAAGCAACCAGAATGGTTCATTACAAAGGGCAAAGAGCATCTTGTGTGCAAGCTCAATCAGTCTATGGACTGAGGCAAAGCTTTAAGGTCTTGGAACATCCGGTTTATCAAAGTAATCCAGACCTTTGGATTTATTTAGTAACCGGATAAGTCTTGTGTATACAAAAGGTGTGATGGAAGCGTGGTGATATTTCTTGTACTATACGTAGAAAACATTTTTGGTAGTTGGAAACAATATCAAAATATTGTCAGAAGTAAGGGTATGGTTTTCCAAAGCAATTCGATATGAAGGACTTGGGAGAATGTATATTCTTGAGATCAAAGTAATAAGGGATCACAAGAAAAGAATATTTTACTTATCCCAAGCTTCATATATCGGAAAAAAAATCCTTGCTCGTTTTAAGCGTGCAAAACTCCAAGAAAGGTTTCTTACTTTTTTAGCATGGAGTAACTTTATCTAAAGAAATGTCTACGTAGACATCAAAGGAGATAAAGGACATGAAGGCAGTTCCTTATGCTTCGGCTGTGGGAAGCCTAATGTATGCTGGATATCTATTTTGCTGTGGGCATAGTTAGTAGATATCAAAGCAACTCTGGACAAGGACATTGATCTGCGGTAAAGCATATATTGAAGTACCTTAGAGGCACTAGAGATTATATGCTAGCTTATAATGCAGATAATTTGTTCCCTGTAGGTTGCATGGATTTTAACATCCAATTGGAAAGGGACAATAATAAGTCAACCTCGGGGTTTTGTGTTTACTTTAGGAGGTAAAGTCATAACTATGGAAGAGTGATAAGCATAGGTGTTTTTCTGGACTCTACCATAGAAGTTTAGTATATGGCAAGCCTCTGAGGCATCCATAAAAGCTGAATGACTCAATAATCTCAAGATAGACTTAGATATGATTTTTGGTTTGTCCAAAGATTATTACAATTTATTGTAATGATATTGGTGCAGTAACAAACTCGAAGAAACCATAAGTCTATAAGGCAGGTAAACACAATAGAGCGCAAGTACCACCCAATACGAGAAATCGTATAAACGAGGAGAAGTTGTTGCCGCCTAGATTTATCAGTACCTTATAAATTATAAACAGTAACTCACGACCATAATGGAAAGGAACAAACCATTGGAAGGTCGTAGTGTAATTAGGTATTAGTTTATCTTAACTATATGATTATACTAGTACACTTAGAGTGTATTGAGTAGGACCATTAGAGGTCGTTTCTTTTATACTGACTTTATAAAGAAACAAAGACCTCAGTTATTATGGAAGTGTGTGCTCTTAATCCTAATATAATAACAAGCACATATATTTGATATTTATTTCTTTAATTTATCAATGGGTGAGATTTAATTCGATGAATCAATAAGCCCGATAAGTTGGGAAATGATATCACTTATAGTGTGTGTTGTTGATTATAGAAGGAAACTGTGTCCTAGAGATACTAGGTTGAGAATGTCCCCAAGAGGAGCTCAAAAGGATTGTCATGTTAAACCCTGCAGGTGGACTTAGTCCGACATGACGATGAAGTTGAGTGGTACTACTCTTGGAGCTAGATATTAATTAAGTGAGTTGTCAGTAACTTACTTAATTAGTGGACATTTGTTATCTTAAACACAGGGAGACTAACACACTCATAATAAGAAGGAGCCTAAAATGTAATTTGGGATTGGTGCGGTAGTTCAATAATAGTTCTTTAGTGGAATGAATTATTATTGATGAAATTAAGTTGTGTGTTCGGGGCGAACACGGGATGCTTAATTTCATCGGGAGACCAAAACCAATTCCTCCTCTCGGTCCCTATCGTAGCCTCTAGTATATAGAGATTTATACCCACCGCATACCCACCTTCTTACCCATCCAATGGGGCCGGCCAAGCTAGCTTGGAACCCAAGCTAGGGCCGGCCAAGACCAAGTGGATGAGCCATGTAGGTGGCCGGCCAAAGCTTGGGTCCCAAGCTTAGGTAGCCGGCCACTAGAATATTAAAAAGGATTTTTATTAAAATTATTTTTTATGTGGATATCATGAAGAGAGTTTAAAAATTAAAAATTTCCTTTTATAACTTTCTACAAAAGATTAAGAGAAGAGATTAATCTCTTTCCTTATTTGTAGTTTAAAAGGATAGTTTTAATTTTTGGTAAAAACTTTCCTTATTTGTAAATTATCTACATGTTTAAAAGAGAGTTTAAAATTTGAAATCTTTCCTTATTTGTTGATTAAAGGAGGATTTTAAATTTTAAGAAAACTTTCCTTTTTAATCATGTTTATGATTTAAAAGAAAGTTTAAAAATTAAATATTCTCTTTTATAAGTTTCTACAAGAGATTAAGAAAAGATTTGATATCTTTCCTTATTTGTAGATTAAAAGAGATTTTAATTTTTAGAGATAACTTTCTTTTTATCCACATGTTTAAAAGAAAGATTTTAATTTATTAAATTTCCTTTTTATAAACCAATCATGAAGGGATAAAATTATTGGAGAAATTTTTATAAATTTCCGGAAACAAATTAGGAAGTTTTAATTTTTGTTTTAACTAAAACTTTCCTTGATTTGGGGAGAAGAGTGGCCGGCCAAATAAAATTGAGAAAGAAAATTATTTTTAATTAAATAAATTTTCCTTTTCAATAGCAAAAGAATTAAGGAAGTTTTTATTAAAATTTCCTTATTTGCCAAGATCAAGGATTATAAAAGAGGGGGTAGAGGAGGCTTCAAGGCTAACGAATCTATTCTATTTTTCTCCCTCTTTTCCTTGGTGGTGTGGTCGGCCCTTCCTTCTTCTCTTCTTCTTCTCTTTGTGGCCGAACCTCTTCATGCTCATGGAGTTTTAATTGGTGGTCGGATCTAGCTTGAGCAAGAAGGAGAGAAAGCCTACATCCCTTGGAGCTTGGTTGGTGGAAAAGATCTTCATCTTTTGGAAGCTTTGTGCTTGGCCGAAATTTGAAGAAAGGAGAAGGTGCTTTGGTGGTTTCTCATCTCGGAAGATCGTTGCCCACACAACGTCCGAGGTTAGAAGAGGAATACGGTAGAAGATCAAGAGGTTTTTCTAAAAGGTATAACTAGTATTTTTTCTTTCCGCATCATACTAGTTATTTTTGGAAATAATACTAAATACAAGAGGCATACGATTCTAGAGTTTCGAATTTGTTTTCGATATAGTGTTCTTTTGTTTTTCTTTTCCCTGTGATTTGATTGTTCTTTTCGGTTAATCTAAAGTTATTTTAGGAAATTAAATATTAGCTTTCCATAAAAGGTTTTGTCTAGTCGGTGGTGGTTGCTCCCATATCCAAGAAGGTCATGTGCCTCGCCACGTCAGTACTGGGAACCAATTATGGAAATTAATATTTAATGGAATTAATAACTTAAGGTGACTTGGGTCGAACGTGTTAAGTTTCGCAGGAGATCCAAGTCTAAACCTAAAAGAACAAATAGATTAAGTTTTGGATCAAACGTGTTAAGTTCCGCAGACGATCCAAAATTTAATTTAAAAGAACACATGGTAACTAGGAAAATGTTCAGACCTTTGTACAAAATTTTTGTACAGTGGAACCTCTAGGTTTTCCGAGTAGCAACCAACACCGGGCACCCGGACCAGAAGTTTATCCGAACTTGACGTGGCATGATCTGTTGTGAAGAGGATCAAATTCTATCCATGTTCAAGCGCCTGAAACCCTTCTAGGTGCCCCGATCAGAGCTATAAATACAACCCCGATCCCAGTAGCTTAGAATAATCACTTGTAATTAATTAATTTGTCTGTTCTACTACTGTGTGTGAGCTATCAATGCTGTAAGAGGTTTCTCCTCCCAAAGGAGACTTGAGTGAACTTCATTTGTTTAAGATTAGCAATCCTCTGATTGTAAATCTAGTAAATTATTTTGCCTATGCTTTTTAATTTATGCATTTTCACTTTGTTATTTTACAAGTGTTTTCTTAATTTAGTTTGATACGTCGAGAAGGGTTTCTTTTAACTTTCAGGGTAATTCACCCTCCTCTTACTGGCTACCAACGGTCCAACAATGATATTGTTCACTTTAGTCTTAAAGACCTTATGGTTTTATTTTTTGGCTTTACCCAAAAGGTCTTATACCAATGAATATATCTTTCCCTTATAAGACCATGATCTTTTTCATATGTTTTCAATATGGAAATTTGTTTGCAACCTTGCAACCTCAATAAAGTCCTAGTGGATAGCCAACACAGAAGCCCTAGTTGCGACTAGGCAAAGAAGATCTAGTAATTCAATTGGATAGAGGCGAAAGGAAGTCCTAGTAGGTCGGGTGGACCGAGGGGCAAGAAGACCTAATAAGTCAGTCGGGCAGAGGGACAGGAAGAACTGGTGGATCAAGGATTGAACATCAAACTGATAGGCTTTCTATATGAAGGAGAGCCTTGTAGTCCTTCCTTTAAGAGGGAGATTGTTAGAGTTGCAATGTTACATAAGAAAGTGTTGGTGCAGTATCCCTCAGGTCAAGGTTGACCTGGTTAACCAAGCTTGAGTCTTGGTTTGAGTTTCGATATTTGACAATACAAGACTTCGATGATATGGACAAGTGCAGGTGCAGTTGTTCATTTGGGGAGATTGTTTGGTGCAATTCCCCTCTGATCAGTGTCTGATCAGGTTGGTTGAAGAAGAGTCAAGTAGGTCAAGGTTGACTAGATACTTGACTGGGAAGTCCTAACTGGGATGTTAGGCAGAAGGAAAGACCTGGTGAGTGAAGCCAGGTGAAAGACCTAGTGAGTGAACCTAGGAAGTTTGAAAGTCCTAGTGAGTGAAGTCAGGTGAAAATCTTAGTAATTGAAGCTAGGTGAAAGACTTGGTGAGTGAAGCTAGGCAGAAGAAAAATCATGGTGAGTGAAGTTAGGTGAAAGACTTGGTGAGTGAAGTCAGGCAGAAGAGAAATCCTGGTGAGTGAAGGGAGGTGAAAATACTAGTGAGTGAAGCTAGGTGAAAGACCTGGTGAGTGAAGCCATGCAGAAGAGAAATCCTGGTGAGTGAAGCCAGGTGAAAATCCTAGTGAGTGAAGCTAGGTGAAAGACCTGGTGAGTGAAGTCAGGCAAAAGAGAAGTCCTAGTGAGTGAAGCTAGGCAGAAGGGAAGTCCTGGTGAGTGAAGCCAGGCACGGGGAAATCCAGATGGGTCAAGGTTGACCAGACATCTGGTGAAAGTCCAAGTAGGTCAAGGGAGTGACTGGATACTTGGTATGATGAAGAAAAGTCCAAGTGGGTCAAAGGGATTGACCGGACACTTGGTGAGGGAGTCCTAGCAGGTCAAGGGTGACCGGATGCTAGGCATGATGAACCAACAGGTCATGGGTTGACCGGATGTTGGTTTGGGGGCTTTGGACTTGGTTTTGGGCAAAAACCAATGTCTGGATCGATCAGCCGATCGATTGGGATGGTCCCCGCAACAAGCCTCGAGTGGGCAAGTCGCAGAGCGCACAAAACGCCTCTGGATCGATCAGCCGATCGATCCAGAGCTCCCAATCGATCAATGGATCGATTGGGAGATGGCGATGTCGCGCGATAAGCCCTGGATCGATCAGCCGATTGATCCAGGCGTATTCCTGAGAGCATAGAGGCGCTCTGGATCGATCAGCCGATCGATCCAAAGCCTCCCCGATCGATTGGGAGCAATCCAATCGATCGGGATCCGACCGTTGGCGCAAATAAAGGTCGTTGGCGTGCGTCTTCTTGAGAAGAACTCATACGATTCATCTCCGATCCTCTTCTGCGCTTTCAGCTCTTCTCCATAGGGTTCTCACCGCCAGTTCTTGAAGTTCTTGGAGTATTTTCCAAGTCAAGAGGCGGATCTACTACAAGAGGAAGAAAGCTAGGGTTAGGGTTTTCTTGCACTCATTGTAAGCTTTGTGCTTGTATTTTGTATCCTTTCCTTTTCTTCTTGTAGTGTGAACTTGCAGGGCTTCTCCGCCTTCGGTAGTTACCGTAAAGGAGGGTTTTATTAGTGGAGGGTGTGTGAGTGCGTGGATCCTTGGACTAGTCACCTCCTTTGGAGGTGGATACCAAGTAAATCTACTTGTTAGCGTTGTGTGTATTGTTTCTTGTATATTTTCGCTGCACATCTCTGAAGAAACAAGCAACGTCGACCACGAGCACGCGACGAGCTATTCACCCCCCCTCTAGCTACATATTCGGTCCCAACAGAAAGATCATGGGTGTCACGCCCCGGGAGAGTCCCTACCGAGGAAAGTTCGGCAGCATCTCCTCTGTACCGGTGACAATCTAAAACATTACTACAAAACCCTCCGGGCCACACAAACCTCGGCCAACACGGACCGAACAATAGCAAGAAAAATAACTAACAATCCACATAGTTTATATTAACTCAGCCTCTGGATGACACAACCATGCTGTTTATTTAAATAAGACCTACTCCACTACAATGACAGAAAACTAAACCCACAACAGAAAATCCAACGCGGTGGAAAACAAAGGCAGTAAACCAAAACACGATAAAAATACTCGAGTACAATTCTACATCACAAGTATATAAAGATACATAACAAGGAAGCCCAATATTCAAAACTGAAACCCGTCGCGACAGGTGGTGGGGAACTAGCGACTGGAACCTCCTGATAGCATCAACTTAAAATATATCAACTGGGTGAGTCCCACACTCAACGGATACCAAGCTGACATGCATAGTAAACTATAATTAATAGTAATAATCAAGGAATAGTCTCCTGGACAAAAGCCGGAAATGTAAAACTGAAAAGGGCTGAGGAAAACTGTACTCACCAGGGCCTCCTTTCCTGACATAAAGGTTGTCAGACCAGATACCTCATGTCTCCTGTATGCATGTCAATCATATGCATCCACCAAATATACAGCAAACAAAGTACAGTAAATACAAGCAATAAATGCAATCATGCATATGATGCAATATGACATGGTCACTAGTAGCTATCCTAATGTATGTCACAAATAATCTCCCAAATTAATGTAATAATCGAAAACCCACAACTGCACAAAGAAATGTTTTAGTATATCGTCCGAGTCAAATTTTTCGAGGACATGATAGCATCGTGCTTGTCTCAGATTTAGAATACTTTTTTTAGGTTTTCTCATTATGAACTGGGGTTTGGCATTTAAAGGAAATCTTAGACTAGAAATATAATTTCAAACAAAATAAATCAATTCAATGACCTAGAATCTATTCTATTGTAGAATGAATCCTGAACAATCAAGTAAGCGAACACTACAAATCCCACTTACAATGAACAGAACTCAACTAAATTGCGGAAATTAAACCTTGCAAATTCTGAATTAAACTAAAAGCAACCTAGGGTACTGATCTTAAACTACAAGGACTTCACCTGAATTTAAGTCTACTTAGCCAATGAAAATCACCTACTGGAAGCTAAAGTGCAAGATTTCAGCAAAACACATTGCAGAACTGAAATTTAACAAAAACTTAACACTACTTCTAACTAGCCACACCTAAAATTACTTAATCCATTGAACTAACTAAACTTATCAACTAATAGATTGCAAAAACATAAGTTACTAAACAAGAATTAAGAAATCAAAAATGCAATTGTAAATACTGAACAAAACAGAACAGAAGCGTGAAGATCTAAATTGTGCAGAACAGAATTGTGCAGAAAAGAGAATAACAAGAAAAACTACACTATGAGCTACAAATTCATAATCAAATTGCCATAACAGGAAGAACTACATTAAAGAACTAAAGTAAAATGAAGCTAAACATCACTACAACCAAATCCCAGACCTATTCGTCTTCTCCTTGCCGTCGCACAAGGAACTGTAGAGAACGCTCTAGCTGGTGTCGAAATGAAATCCTTTAGCTTCAAGCTCAACTCAGATTCACTCGATTATCCACAGAAATCTTCAGCGAGTCTGCGAACTCTAAAGTTGGCAACTAGCGAACTCTAATTTACTGACGCTGAAATCGCGAAGCTGGAAGAAGAGCTATGGAGGATGGTTTGCTGTCGAAAATGGTCCAAGATCACCGGAGGAGTGCCGCCGATGACTCAGTGGAGGAATGGAATCCCAAATCATAGGAATGCCTCCAACCTGAGAGAAAAATCGTGATCCGCAGGAATAGTACTTCGCCAACGAAACTCAATCGCTGGTGATGCCAGATGGTCGGAAGCTGGTCACCAGATGCTAAGGACCTCCACGCCGATGAAGATGAGCTGATTCGTAGATCTGGATGCAGGGAGGAGCCGCGATTGCGCATCGAGAAGAATGACACAATGAACAGTAGCGTAAGCTCACTATTCACCGTGCCACATGTTTGATTTTATACTAGGTTTTTGGTTCAATTGAGGTCTAATTTGGGTTTAGGTTTAGTTGAACCCACATGTGGTTTTGTATTCCTTCATTTGGTTGGATGGACCAAGTTTTCATTTGAATAATGAATCCCTTTTAATACCTTACAAGATCAAATTCAAATAATGAGGAATAGATCATGCATTAAGACAGAAAACATCATAAAGTGCATAAAGACCATGCTTGGTAAATATGATCAAAATTAAAAATTAAAATATACAAATGTATAAAGAATACCACATATTAACCCAAAAGTAATATATCTAATTATTACTTATCAAATCCCTCATACTTATTCTTGCACGCCTCGTGCAAGTGACATAGCTAAAATAACAACTAAGATGGTACCCCCTCCATCATAATGTATGGTATTATTTCATGATGTGATAAAAGGTTATTCACTCACCCTAGTGCCCCTATCAATCCGTCCTTAGGCCAACACGAGGAAGTAAATCTCAGATGGCTACTAGCTATTAATTTAGTGGCTAAAGTATGGAAAAAGACATGCTCAAATGCTCCGAATTTCGACTCCATAATCTAATATGACAATATCCTATACCTCAACCTTTATACCATCCTGAGGGGACTACAATATTGTTTCATGAGACGCTTAAGGAGAGAATTTCCCCTGATGCTATGATATATTTCACTCTTAAATTAGTATGCTAACACTAACATTGCAATTACTATTCTACGCATGTAAGGTAATGTTAAAAGTTTGATCTAAGATTAAAGAATTGGTATCAGATTCCATGATAAAAAATGTGAAATTCGTCTCCTCCCACAATTCTTCCATGTCACTCGGATAGACTGAATTAAGTACTGAACAAATTCCTATGTAGGAGGATAATTTTCACAAATTTTATCTGAATTCAATCCTTACTCCATGCTTTAAATCTATCACATAGTTACTGACTTGCTACGCCCTAAGCTGATATCAGATTCCACACCATGAAATAGGGATATTTTGCTTAAGAGTTTTTTTTTTTTTTTGAAACCATAACTTTTGGGCTTATTTTTAATTTTTAATTATATATTTTTAATTTAATTAGAGATTTATTTTCTAAATAAAAATCAGGCATAATCACGTGCGTCAAATTAATATCAATTACTTATCTAGAAAGAAAATAATAATTTGTTTGTACCGAAGAAAATAGAAGAAAATGTAAATAAATAATCAAATAAAGTTGCAAGTCTTTTCTATGTATGTTCAGAAGAAAAGAAGAACATAAAACTTAATTTCATTCTTAACACAGCACAAAGGACGAACAAAATTACCATGATCACGTAGAGGAATTCTACAAATTCTTATCTAGAAAAAAGAAAAGTGCAAATTATATTAATAAAAAGTTTATCTATTATATTTTACCGTGATCTTTTCATAGTCTAATAATGTGACTTATTCTTTATAAAGTAAAAAAAAATTCTTATAAAATCCTAATTATTTTAATAAAATATGACTGATTTGTTCAAAAAATAAAATAAAATACCTTTCATAAAAGTTTTAACAAATTAAAAAATGTGATGACTTAGTCAATTTTTTTTTTTCTGAACCAAAGAGAACAATTTGATTTTGTGAAAAGATGAAGTAATTGTGAAGCGTAGGCATTTCTTTTTAATGAATTAATTGTTAGTTTATTTTTCCTTATTTATATTAATTTTTTAGAAAGAAATTAATGCTCTCTAATATAATTTCTATGTTTGAATTTTTAAATTTTATTTCTATAGAATAAAAGGAAACAAAATTAAGGTATTAAAAAATATCTGAACTTTTCTGTTTTTCTATATTAATTATATATTAACTTTTTTACTTATTAAATTTTATAAAAGGAGGATCATGTCCTACCCTTTTATATTGATCTAAATATAGTAATAATTCATCTAAAATTTCTTAAAGTAGGAACGCGGGGAAACAAGAGATTCATAGATAAAGGTCGCAACTATTAAGTTTTTTTTTTTTCTTTACGTTAATTTGAGGGGGTTTTTTCCTGTTCTTGATTCAACAGTTTTTTTTCTTCATCATCCCATCCACCACGAGGTTGCAGAGATCAGGACGATGCCTAGAGATAGTGACGGCGAGGAAGAGGAGGAAGAAGAAGATAAAGGAGCATTGCTGTCGTGGGAAGCCATTCTACCGGACGAACTCCTGCAGAAGATACTCTCCTTGTTGCCCATCGCCAACATCATCAAATTGAGCATCGTGTGCAAACGGTGGTACGAGGTGGTTCACTCCTTCCCCCCGTTGTCTTGGGCGATGATGGCGCCACAGAAGCCATTGTTCTTCAGATCCTGCTTTAACGACTGTGCCTTCTCGGGCATCGTGTACGACCCTTCTCTCCTCCGGTGGTGCAACTTCGACTTCCCCCGCTTAGAAAGGGGCATCTGGTACTCATCCTCCTCTTGCGGCTTGGTCTGCTTAATGAACTCCAATAACGGTGACGAGAACTGCTTAATATTAGTCGGCAATCCCATCAAGAGAGACTGGAAGCTGCTTCCTCAAGTCCCCGGCGACTCTTCCCCCAACTCCATCTCGCTCGCCTTGTCATTTGACCGTCGCACACGCGCCTACACCGTGGTCGTCCTCAAGTGCACCTCCACGTACAACCATCTGCCAGGGGTGTCCTTCCAACAACGCTTATCCGTCCACATCTACCAATCGACGACGAAATCATGGGCCACTCCCATCGCCCAAGACCTGGACCTCTTGATGGGCAACAACGATGCTGTCATATGCGACGGCCTGCTCTACTACTTCATCCGCCCGTACCCGGTGCGACGCCCCCAGTTAGTGGTGTTCGATCTCGCTAAGATGCCCTCTACCATTGAGTCTCTGATTCAAGAATCGATTCCTGCACCATTCGAAAAAATTGGCCGTGTTGAATTGATCAACATGTCGAACAAATTGGTCATGGTCAGTAGGATAGACCGGCCGCGCAAGAGAGTGGTGATTTTGGAACTCGAGGATAAGACATGGCGGAAGGTGGCTCAAATGCCGAACTCCATGTACAAGACGATAGATGGCCTAAATTTCACCTTTTGTGGCGGCGGCCACTTCCTCTTCATGCACTTCAAAGGGCCGGTGGTACTGACCTTCGATATGAGGCAGAAGGTGTGGAAATGGTCAAGCCAGCTGTGTCTCTGCCCGCGCCAGCGCCCCTACACTAAGTTCAGGTCCCTATGCTACTGCAGCTTCTGCTTCGAACCGAGGCTCGACGTCTCCTCTTGATTTCTCTACTGCATGCTTCATTTACAACTCGACAAATTTTTTTATTTTATTTTATTTTATTTTCATTATCCGCCAAGACTTTGTTCATCTGTCTATATAAGATAGATTAACGAATTTTAGCATCCATCTTTACCATATCATGAAAAATCAATACTAATTTCAAACTGTTTATGAACTTCAAGCACGGTGTTTAAACCAGATGAACAAGCTACCTTGGGAAAAAAGAGTCACACTAGTAACTGAAGAAATTTATCATAGATCTATTATATCCTTTTAGTTTATTTCCTTGTTTAATTTTATTTTATTTCCACCCAAACAACTGTTGTTTTAGTTTCAATTTTAGTTTTAGTAATGGAGAAATTTCTCTATTATGGTCATGTATGACTCTTTTATCCTACTTCTTTAAGAAGAATTCTTATTTAACTATGTAAATGATTTTCCTTTGGTTGCCTTTTACCACATCAATTTGTAATGATTTTATTTTATTTTGTAAAGATGCTTTTGACCCCAATCAAAGTTTTTAAGAACTTTTTGCCCCAGAGTTCTTAGATATTGATACACCTGTAGTCAAAAGTTATTAATGGGTCTAGATTCATTAGCATCACTTTAAATATGAAATATTTTCCTTATGGTACTCTCCAAAGTTAAAAATGCTCACATTTCTTAATTTCAAAACATTTTATGTTATGAATGAGAGCTAGAAACAATTCCAACATCGATAAGTTTGAAACATAGTCATCAACGTCGCCTCCCTCTTATACTCTCCTAAATCTAACGTTAAAATTCTTTCAATTTCATTTTTAGGCACTAATAAATTTTGGTCAAAAATGGATGAGCCTAAATTTATTAGAATCAGTTTAAACATTAAACATTCTCTTCCTCTTACTCTCTAGCCTCAACATGCTTAGATTCCCTAATTTAAAATTTTGAGTTAACAAAAATCACAATGAATTTATAACATAGCCATTGATGTCCATAAACTCATTAGAATCACTTCAAATCCGAATTATCCTCTCCGTTTAACCATATTAAAATTCCTATATTGTAAATATTTTTTTCAGCTATTAATGAGTTATGACCAAAAGTTATTAAAGGGTCTTTCAGCAAGATCACTCAAAATCCGAAATAATCAATTTTCAACATAGTTAAATTCGATTCCAAAACCTTTTAAGTTATTAGTGATGACCCTTTTTGAAAACTATAAAGATGGAACGCTGAGTGTAGTGGTTGGATTGCTGATTAGTAGAAGAGATTTTACTCCATGGCGATGCCTCCTTTCGATTCTGTGCATATTCAGACAAACCAATAAAATATTAGTGCCAATAGGAAGAGGGTCCCTATAATGACCCTCCGACACTCAAGTCAGTATATTTTCAGACGGGTGGATGAAAAGGAACAGTGAAGAACAGTAACGAACGTGCACAAGAGTAGATTTCAGATGTTCAAAGAGCGTACCTTGCCAACGGAGAGCACCTCCTCTATATACGACCCCTCATAACCTTCGTAATCATGGGATGACAAAGTGTGTCAGAGTCTATTAGGTAATGGAGGTAAAGAGAAGCGTATAACTTAGGCAATATGCTCTAATTATCTAAGGGATTTTCCCTTTATCCACATGATGTCATTTGTGGGAACTTAACCTGCATCCGAGCTGAGGAGATGGAGGGCGCTGAATGACTTCATACCGTGACACTCACCCAGGAAGAGCTCGACCTACTCGTACAAGCTAGGGCGCAGAAAAGAGTCGAGCAGTAGTAACAGAAGGCGCTAGCCGATCAGCAAACGCAGCAAGTAACGTTGGCAGCAGGAGGCCGAGCAGCACAAGAGGATAGCTCGGAGCAGCTCTCTATCTGGGGGCAGAACATATTGTCGACCGGCACCCATGGGGAAGTGTCGCCCGCTCCAATCCCTTTCCATCGGGCTTTATTCCAGACTCCCTCGGAGATAGCCTAAGCAAACCAAGAACGAGGATCTTCTTCGGACGAGGCGCCCGTTCAGGGCACGCGCAAAGGTAAGGCACAGCGAGGCAACAAGTCACCCGAGCAGATCAATCGACAATTCTCCAAGGAGATTCTATGAGATCTGCTGCTCCGACACTACACCCTGTTGGTGATCGGGACCTACAATGGATAAACCGATCCAGATGACCATCTGGATAGGTTCGATAATGAAGTCATGCTCTATCAGTACACAGATGGAGTAAAGTGTCGAGTCTTTCTCACTATGCTCTCTGGCTCGGCACAACGTTAGTTCAGAAGGCTATCGAATGGATCAATACGTAGCTTCAAGGACTTCCGAGCGGTCTTCCTACACCATTTCGCCAGCAGCCGACGCTACCAGAAGATGAGCGCCAGCCTCTTCTACCTGAAGCAGGGACTAAAGGAAATACTCCAAGCTTATATTCAACGTTTCAATCAAGTAGCAATGGACATCCTCGGTCTCATCTGAGACCATGATGAATTCCTTCACTTAGGAGCTTGTCAAGGGAGATTTCTTCCGGTCACTCATCAGGAAGCCGCCCAGGGAATTCAACCACATGCTCAAGAAGGCCAACGAGTATATTAACATGGAAGAAGTCCAAGCAGCCAGAAGGAAAGAGGTGTCGAACGAACCCTCGACGTCGATTGAACATCGACTCGTGAACACCCACCAGCCGTCCATGGGGCCAAGGGCCGAAGGAGGGCAGTCGCACCACGAGACGAGGATGCACACTGTGCAATATTTGGCTTCCAACCGTCTGAAGGCATCAAAGGGAAAGGTATGGATGTCTATGTTCTGCTCTTTCCATCAGTTGGCGTCACACAACACTCGTGATTGCTGTGGACTGACACCGATCGTCAGCCGACCGACCCCAAGACGATACCACTGTCGAACCCCTTCTCCCGACCGGCGACATAGTCACTAATCTGCCAAGCGACAAGAGGATGCAAGAAGATCGCCCGAGCGGCACCATCAACACCAGTTGAGGGACAACGTTGGTCCCTCCCGAAGCACGGATGATCGAAATTGACCTTCCACTCGGGAGGAAGAGAACAGAAGCAACGCCGCCCGAGGAGAGTTCAACATAATTGTCGGCGGGCCAAGTAGCGACAACTCCAACCGAGCCCGGAAGTCGTATGCATAATGACTAGAGATCCACGCAATTGGATGCAGCCGAGAGAAGGCGGACGAGCCCGAGATTAGCTTTGAACCTTGAGACATAGAGGGAGTTGAGATCTCTCATGACTGTTGGAACCCCAAGGTTGTTTTGATGTGATTAAACAAGTTATGTTAGGTCCTGTTTGGTTTAACCCTTGTGTATAAGTGTGCAGGAGCTTAGGATCACAGGAAGTCAAGTGGAAGATGCGGCTAGCGAGAAGGACGGCATGGGAGAGAGCCGACGACCTTGGTGCGTCTGAGAGATGAGGTGCCGCGAAAGAGTAAACCGGTGGACGAGAAGAACGTACACAATGTTCGAGGGACGAGAAGCCGAGGAGGAAGGCTGCTCGAGGAGAAGGCCAGAAGTTAGGTTCGGGTGATCCATATTCTAGATGGCCGAGATCACCCAAGTAAGTGGAACTGGAGCAGAAGACCCGGACTGAGGCAAAAGGAGCCGAGAGAAGACCCAGGCTGAAAAAGTCAACAATGTTGACTTTCCCCACCCGGGGTGCTCGGAGCAGTCTAGGGCGCTTAAAACCTCCGGGGCGCCCGGAACCTCCGGGGCGCCCGGAACCTCCGGGGCGCCCGGAACCTCCGGGGCACCTGGACTAGGGGTGCTTGGAACCATTCTGGGAGCCCAGAATGCTGGTTATATCAAGAATGACATGGGCGTTGACTGTTGCATCGAGGATAAAATTGTATCCCCTCCTAGGGGCCTGGAACCCTTTCAGATGCCCCGACCAAAACTATAAATACAGTCTTGGTCCAGAAGATTTTCAACAATTCAAGAATTAGCAATATAACACTTGTGAGCTTCCAATTTTAGTTTAGCTTCTCTTTTTGTGCTTTCACTGCTGTAAGAGGTTTCTTCGCATGAAGGAGATATTTAGTGCATTTCATTCCTTGGATTAACTGTTGGGTTTTTCGGGCCGCGAAAACCGCTTTTCGCGTCGCGGAAACCCCGAATCGCCCAAGCTACGGATCTCGTGCAAGGTAAAACCGAACAAAAATACGAGTACGAGTTTGAAAACTTTAATCTACAGTAGATCTACATAAGGATAAACCATTTATACCTTTGATGCGATGCCCTTCGCGTTCCCGCTCGTCCAAATGATGCCGGATCTCAAGACCGTCAAGCGCCGGTCCTCTAGAAGTATCCACACGGACACACTAGATGGAGATGACCAAAACCAAGGTGTGCTAGCACCTATGTGGTTCGGCCAAGGGAGGAGAGGGAGAGGTAGAGCTTGAGAGGGAGAAGGAGGAAGATACACTCTAGTGAATGAAAAATGAATTTCTTCACCAAAACAAAGTGGCCGGCCACATTTCATAATTCACATTAATTGCATTAATTGCAATTAATATGAAACCATAAAATCACATTAATTGCATTAATTGCAATTAATATGAAACCATTAAGAGAGTGGCTTTGTCACTTCCATGAGGTGGCACCCATGATGATGTGGAACATCATTATTGGTCCACCTAATGCCAACTCACCAATGAGGTGGCAAAAGGTCAAGTCAAAATTGACCTTTGGTCTTCCTTCTCAAGTCAAGTCAAACTTGACTCAATCTCTACCATGGTGGATCTAATCCAACCATTTGATTCGAGCCAACTTAATATAATGAATCTAATTCATTAAATTAAATTGATTCAATGAGTCAAAATCTAAATTAGACTCATTTAACACATGAATCAACTTGAGTCGAACTCAAGTTAGCCCAATTAGGATTACTCTTAATCCAATTTGATTCATCAAATGAATCTAATCCTCTTGGTTCATCATATGAACCTAATCTCCACCTAATTGTCCTAAGTGTGTGACCCTATAGGTTCTTGTAACGTTGGCAATGCCCTAAACCCATTTAGGAGCATAAGTAATGAGTGGTATCTAGCAACACATCATTACTACCCAAGTTACAAGAATGTCGAGATCCGACATCACCTTGTGACTACCAATTGTGACTACTCACAAAATAATGACAAGTGTCCTTCTATCCTAGACATCTAGATTGATCAATGTGAGGCATAGACCGTGTCATCCTCTAATCAATCTAAATCTTGAACTCCAAGTAGACTCACTCGATCAAATGAGCTCAACATCTAATGTTGACTCATTTGGGCATGGCCATGCACTTAGTGGTCTCACTCTATCAAGAATACCGATGTCGCTCCCGTCATATGGGAGGGATAGATCCCATCTACATCACTCACATCCCTCTACATAATTTGTTATATACCCAGTAATCGCCTTTATAGTCCACCCAATTACGGGTGACGTTTGACGAAACTAAAGTACATAACTCCTTATGTAAGGATCCATGGTGACTTCAGGTCTAAGGACTAATAGTCATACTAATAGCCACATGAGAAAGTATATGACACTCATATAACGATCCATGATACTTTCTCATGGCGGGTCATTCAGTATACATTCTCTAATGCATACCCATGTGTCAGCTTGATATCTCTATATCCATGACTTGTGAGATCAAGTCATCGAGCTGACCTACATGCTAGTCTTATTGTATTAACATTGTCCCTGAATGCTAATACTCGACTAGGAATGATTTAGAGTAGTGTTCCCTATATCATCTCACTATCGATTCAATTAATCGATTGATATAGGTATGAACCTTCTACTCAAGGACGCTATTATACTTAGTCTATTTGACACTAATATAAATAAGTATAATAACCAAACAAATGCCTTTATTAATAAACAAGAATATGATATACATGAGTCCATACAATCATCAAATGATTGGCTCTAGGGCTCTAACTAACAATCTCCCACTAGCACTAGTGCCAATCAGTATAGGCTCTAAGGCCTAAAGACCTAGTGTGACCATCATGCTTCCTCTGTGCCAAAGCCTTGGTCAAGGGATCTGCGATGTTAGCCTCTGTCGGTACTCTGCAAATCTTCACATCTCCTCTATCGATAATCTCTCGAATGAGATGGAAACGTTGTAGAACTGCTGTGAACTCTGCCAGCTCATAGCACTACCATTCAAGCAAAACACGAACCTCGACTGCGATTTTTTAATCATCCTGGTCGGTCTGAAAGCTGGCATCACTGTAACCCTTTACAGTTAGCTCATCATTGCCTCCATATATAAAGAAATATTCTTTAGTCCTTCGTAAGTACTTAAGAATATTCTTGACCGCTATCCAGTGACTTTCAACTGGATCTGACTGGTATATGCTCGTCATGCTCAAAGCATACGAGACATCAGGTCGAGTACACAGCATGGCGTACATGATCGATCCTATGGCTGAGGCATAAGGGATCTGATCCATGCGGTCTCTCTCCTCTCTAGAAGAGGGACCTTGAGTCTTCGAAAGACTCACGCCATGTGACATCGGCAGAAATCCCTTCTTGGAGTTCTGCATGGCAAACCGAAGGAGTACCTTGTCAATGTATGTACTCTGACTTAGGCCAAGCAATCTCTTAGATCTATCTCTATAGATCTGTATCCCTAGAATACGGGATGCCTCACCTAAGTCCTTCATTGAGAAGCAACTCCTTAGCCTGGTCTTGACAGACTGAAGCATAGGGATGTCCTTCCCAATGAGTAGTATGTCATCCACATATAATATGAGGAAGACAACTATGTCCCCTACAACCTTCTTGTAGACACAAGGCTCATCTTCGTTCTTGATGAAACCAAACTGTTTGATCGCATCATCGAATCGAAGATTCCAGCTCCGAGAAGCTTACTTTAGTCCATAAATGGACCTATGCAGCTTGCATACTCTTGTGGATCTACAAAAACCCTCAGGTTGTGTCATGTACACATCCTCGAGTAGGTTTCCATTCAGAAACGCGGTTTTGACATCCATCTGCCATATCTCATAGTCATGGTAGGCTGCAATAGCAAGCATGATCCGAATGGACTTAAACATCGCCACTGGAGAAAAGGTTTCATCATAGTCAATACCATGAATCTGCTTGAAACCTTTAGCTACCAAGCGACCCTTATAGATAAGTCCATCCATGTCAGTCTTTCTCTTAAAGACCCACTTGCACCCAATGGGTTTTACCCCTTCAGGTGGATCAACCAAAGTCCATACTTGGTTGGTGTACATGGATTCTATCTCGGATCTCATGGCTTCTAGCCATTTCTCATAATCTGGTCTCATCACAGCTTCTTGATAGGTGGTAGGCTCATCCTCTATGAGCACAATGTCATCATGGTCAGACAAGAGAAATGAATATCTCTCAGGCTGACGACGTACCCTATCAGACCTGCGAAGAGGTATGTCTACTTGAACTGGTTGTTGTTCCTCAACTCTTTGTGGAACATCATCCACAACACTTTGTGGTTCCAGTTCAATTTCCATCGAGGCATCAGTGCTATTGTTCGCATCTTGAACCTCTTCAAGATCGAACGCGCTCCCACTAGTCTTTCTAGAAACAAAGTCCCTTTCTAGAAAGACCCGATCTTGCCACAACTACCTTGTGGGAATGTAGAAGTAATATCCTTAGTTTCCTTGGGATATCCGGTGAAATAGCACTTGTCGATTTGGGTCCTAATTTGTCCGAGACTTGACGTCGATCGTAAGCCTCACAACCCCAAATCCTCATGAAAGACACTGGATCTCCCACCATATCCTATATGGTGTCTTTATCACGGCCTTTGATGGAACTCGGTTGAGTATGAAAGCTGCCGTGTCTAGAGCATATCCCCATAGATATGTCGGAAGATCTGTGTGACTCATCATAGACCGTACCATATCTAATAAGGTACGATTCCTCCTTTCGGATACACCATTCCACTGTGGTGTTCCAGGAGGAGTGAGTTGAGATAAAATCCCACACTCAGCTAAGTAGTCACGAAACTCATGGCTTAAGTATTCTCCACCTCGATCTAATCGAAGTACCTTAATACTCTTGCCAAGCTGGTTCTGTACTTCATTCTTGAATTCTTTGAACTTTTCAAAGGATTCAGATTTATGTGTCATCAAATACACATAACCATATCTACTGAACTCATCAGTAAATGTGATGAAGTACATATAACCGCCTCTAGCAGCAACATTGAAAGGGCCACATACATCACTATGTATGAGTCCTAACAAATCAGTTTCTCTCTCGCTATGCCCACTAAAGGGGGTCTTGGTCATCTTGCCTCGTAGGCATGACTCGCATATCTCATATGATTCTAAATCAAATGTGTCCAGCAAACCATCCTTATGGAGCTGGGATAAGCGCTTGTCATTTATATGACCTAAGCGACAGTGCCAGAGATAGGTGTGGTTCAAGTCATTCGACTTGATCCTCTTGGTATTTATGTTATAGACAGGGCTCTCTAGGTCTAGAATGTAGAGTCCGTTTATCAGAGGTGCACTACAATAGAACATATCATTTAAAAAGACGGAACAACATTTGTTCTTTATTATAAACGAGTATCCTCTCTTGTCCAAACAAGAAACTGATATTATGTTCTTTGTCAAGGCAGGCACATAACAACAATCGTCTAATTCTAGTACTAGCCCAGAGGGCAGAGATAGATGATAAGTTCCTACAGCAATAGCAGCAACTCGTGCTCCATTGCCTACTCGTAGGTCTATCTCACCCTTCGTCAATGCCCTGCTATTCCTCAGCGCTTGTACATTAGTACAAATGTGCGAAGCACATCCGGTATCTAATACCCACGATGAAGAAATAGAGAGGTTGACTTCTATAACATTTATACCTGAAGTAGAAATCTTATTTCTCTTCTTCTTAAGATCTTCCAGGTATTCTTTGGAGTTCCTCTTCCAGTGCCTTGCTTGTCCTTGATATAGGTGACAAAGATGTTCAACCATATCGTAGGTGCTCATCAACTCATGTTGCTTCTGAAGCTCAAAGTTCATGGTTGCGAGCATAAGACAAGACACATCTAATGCGTCATCTCGATGCTTCTTGTAAGCATCTCGGTCTGCTCGCGTGGCAGTGGCAGGAGGGGCCTCCGGAATGGGCTTCTCCAGAACGTATAGTTTACGTTCTTGGGTGAGAACTATTCTCAGATTCCTGTACCAGTCCAGGAAATTTGCTCCGTTGAGCTTGTCCTTCTTAAGGACAGATCGCAGAGAGAAAATGTTCGTATTTGACGTCATGGTTATCTACAACAGAAAATTTGCAGAAATAAATATCATATTCTTTAAAAATCATTTAATTAGGCCTTTAATTAAACGATGCTCCCACTGAATTCTATAATACTTGTGGGACAAGATCCACATCATACTAACCCTTGAGTTAGCTTTGGCTAATACGCCCAAGGCTTAGTATGATCGGTAGGTAACGATTACCAATTACATCTCTATGCAACTCTTGTTTATAGAATCAATATCTGCATTTATATTAAAACTTGAGTTAGCTTTGGCTAATACGCCCGAGAGTTAATATAGATGTGATATTGACCTATCTTTCCAACTATTGGAAGAATGCCTATAGTTGACTCGATCCAACCGAGTAACTAGGAATACTCAATCTAATTGAGCTTGTATTCACCCATGCGTTGATAGGCGGGACCAAGATTGTCCCTCCGTACCCTACCAAGATAATATGTATTGCTCTGCTTTAGCAGATTCAACAATACATGTGATCGAGGTAGTGATAGGTATTACGGCACGGTTAGGCATTTAGAGTTGGTTCGATCTAGATCTAATCTAATCGAGAAGGATGCATCTTGTGCACGACTTAGATCTAATCTAATCGCAAGGGTGCATCATGTGCACGACTTAGATCTAATCTAATCGTTAAGGCACTAATTGATTAATTAATTATTAAACATGCATCAAATACATAATAATTAATTAATTAATCTATTTGTAATTTAGTCATGGCCCTACTACGATCTTCTCAAGCCAATGAGAAGATCGATTGGTCAACTTAGGGTCAACAGCTTCTCCAAGCGCCTCCCTTTGACCACCTTGTGTTGCTCGTGCCCGCCTCGGAACTCCGTCTCGTGTGGACCCTCCACCGCTCCAATTTGTACATTACAATTTGAAACTCGAGTTACATTCGAGTCTAAATCTAATTTACAACAAGAATAAAAGACGAGGCACGACGCGCAGGTCGCGAATAATAAAATAAATACAACACGCGAAAACACATCACGGCACGCAGGCCGTATTATGAATTACAACACAACCAATCATATTGGGCTTTGGGCCATGACTATCACAAATTAATATATATAATTCAAAATTATATATTTTTCACAATTTTCTATAATTTTAAAATTAATTTTTTTACAATTTTACGAGTAAAATTTCCCAGCGGTCCCGTTTAGCGGTTTCGGGCGCAATGGATCCCCTTGCGGGGCCCAGGGGCATCGCCCCTACCCGCGATCTAACCATCGCGAGGGTTTCTTTGCGATCCAACAGCGCCTAAACCCGCTGTCCCAAAACGATTTGGGTCGAGACATTGCCGTTTCGGAAAAATCTTCCCGGCGGGTTCGTTTTTAGCGATTTCGGGTGCGATCGTGGAGCAAATCCCCTTGCGGGGTTAGGGGAAGTTCCCCTACCCATGATCTAACCATCGTGAGTTGCTCCTTTGCGATCTAATGGCACCCAAGCCCGCTGTCCCAAATGGATTTGGGGCAAAACGAAGCCGGTTTTGAAAGATCTTTCCGGTAGCCGAAGCCTACAAGTGCCGAGACACTTGTGCTTCGCTTCTACGGAAAAATTACCCATAAAATCATAAAAAAAACTAATTTTTACAGAAAATCACAGAAGGTTTTATTTTTCATAAAAATAAAAACAAACTCGTACAAGCCTTGCACGTGGCTCTGATACCACTGTTGGGTTTTTCGGGCCGCGGAAACCCCGAATCGCCCAAGCCACAGATCTCGTGCAAGGTAAAACCGAACAAAAATACGAGTACGAGTTTGAAAACTTTAATCTACAGTAGATCTACATAAGGATAAACCATTTATACCTTTGATGCGATGCCCTTCGCGTTCCCGCTCGTCCAAATGATGCCGGATCTCAAGACCGTCAAGTGCCGGTCCTCTAGAAGTATCCACACGGACACACTAGATGGAGATGACCAAAACCAAGGTGTGCTAGCACCTATGTGGTTCGGCCAAGGGAGGAGAGGGAGAGGTAGAGCTTGAGAGGGAGAAGGAGGAAGATACACTCTAGTGAATGAAAAATGAATTTCTTCACCAAAACAAAGTGGCCGGCCACATTTCATAATTCACATTAATTGCATTAATTGCAATTAATATGAAACCATAAAATCACATTAATTGCATTAATTGCAATTAATATGAAACCATTAAGAGAGTGGCTTTGTCACTTCCATGAGGTGGCACCCATGATGATGTGGAACATCATTATTGGTCCACCTAATGCCAACTCACCAATGAGGTGGCAAAAGGTCAAGTCAAAATTGACCTTTGGTCTTCCTTCTCAAGTCAAGTCAAACTTGACTCAATCTCTACCATGGTGGATCTAATCCAACCATTTGATTCGAGCCAACTTAATATAATGAATCTAATTCATTAAATTAAATTGATTCAATGAGTCAAAATCTAAATTAGACTCATTTAACACATGAATCAACTTGAGTCGAACTCAAGTTAGCCCAATTAGGATTACTCTTAATCCAATTTGATTCATCAAATGAATCTAATCCTCTTGGTTCATCATATGAACCTAATCTCCACCTAATTGTCCTAAGTGTGTGACCCTATAGGTTCTTGTAACGTTGGCAATGCCCTAAACCCATTTAGGAGCATAAGTAATGAGCGGTATCTAGCAACACATCATTACTACCCAAGTTACAAGAATGTCGAGATCCGACATCACCTTGTGACTACCAATTGTGACTACTCACAAAATAATGACAAGTGTCCTTCTATCCTAGACATCTAGATTGATCAATGTGAGGCATAGACCGTGTCATCCTCTAATCAATCTAAATCTTGAACTCCAAGTAGACTCACTCGATCAAATGAGCTCAACATCTAATGTTGACTCATTTGGGCATGGCCATGCACTTAGTGGTCTCACTCTATCAAGAATATCGATGTCGCTCCCGTCATATGGGAGGGATAGATCCCATCTACATCACTCACATCCCTCTACATAATTCGTTATATACCCAGTAATCGCCTTTATAGTCCACCCAGTTACGGGTGACGTTTGACGAAACTAAAGTACATAACTCCTTATGTAGGGATCCATGGTGACTTCAGGTCTAAGGACTAATAGTCATACTAATAGCCACATGAGAAAGTATATGACACTCATATAACGATTCATGATACTTTCTCATGGCGGGTCATTCAGTATACATTCTCTAATGCATACCCATGTGTCAGCTTGATATCTCTATATCCATGACTTGTGAGATCAAGTCATCGAGCTGACTTACATGCTAGTCTTATTGTATTAACATTGTCCCTGAATGCTAATACTCGACTAGGAATGATTTAGAGTAGTGTTCCCTATATCATCTCACTATCGATTCAACTAATCGATTGATATAGGTATGAACCTTCTACTCAAGGACGCTATTATACTTAGTCTATTTGACACTAATATAAATAAGTATAATAACCAAACAAATGCCTTTATTAATAAACAAGAATATGATATACATGAGTCCATACAATCATCAAATGATTGGCTCTAGGGCTCTAACTAACATTAACAACCTCCCCGGTTGTAACCAAGTCAAGTCTGTGAGCCTCTTCTTTTGTTTCTTTCTGTTTATTTAATTTATGCAATTGTTACTTTAAAAGACCGAGAAGGGTTTGTTTGTGCTTTTTAAGGGCTATTCAACCCTCCTTCTAGCTGGCCGCCAAGGGACCAACAACGACGATGCCTTAATCATCCGAGTAGTGATCGTCAATTATACCATTCACTGTATCTTTTTTGACACAAGAAGTTTAATGAACATAATTTTCAAGAAGATGTTCGACCAGATGTAGATCGACCGAGGCGAGCTGTTGCCTATGATGACCCCGTTGTATGGGTTCACCGACAACGAGGTTTTGCCGATCAGCCAAACAAGCTTGGCCATTTCGCTCGAAGAGGAGCCGTTCAAAAGGACAAGGACCACGAACTTCATCGTAGTGGATTCACCATCGGCCTATAATGTCATTCTAGGCCCACCGACCCTCAACGAGTTCCGGGCAGTAGTGTCCACCTACTGTCAGAAGATAAAGTTCTCGGTTGATGACCGGATAGGAGAGGTCAGGGGCGATCAACTGGCCTTCGACATTGCTACGTCGAGATGGTCAAGACTAAAGTTAAGTCTGCTCAGAAGATTCCACGGCTTGAGGTGAATACTATTACTAAAAAGCCTCCTACTCTAGTCTATGAAGAAAAAGAGGAAATCCAAATCCATCCTCACCGGACGAAAGCAACAACCTTCATAGCCGCCGATTTGGAAGCTGAGCATAAGGCAGATTTGCTCGCCTGCTTCCAACAGAACCATGATATATTCGCATGGTCGATATATATATATAACATACTTAAATTCCTTGATTTCAAAAACCTTTTATACTATTCCTTATTTCAAATTTTATGCTATTAGTTAAAGACTAATGCTATGTTTATTTAGGAAAATAGAAAGTAAAATCAAAGAAAAGTTTTCATAATAAAAAATTTTTGTTATTTATTTTATTAAAATTTTAAGAGGGAAGAGAAACATAATTTATCAGCAGATAATTTTAGAATCAAAATTGATCACCTTAAAATCAGATAGAAAGTAGCATATGAAAAAAAAATGCATGTACCCCTTTTCATTCATAAAGTAACATTATATACCCAAAAAATGACGTATATATCAATTTTAACTTATAAAATTATACTATATACTCAAAAAAGATGCATCTAACATTTTTCAGATATAAAAATTACACTGCATGTATCCATCATCCTTAATTAAGATAAACAAGCATAGAGGAAAAGATTTTTTTTTTTCCTTTTCATTCTCTTCTTATACCCCTAGATTTATTTTATTCATCCATCATTAACTCTTTTAGATAAACAGAGTATCATTGTGCTCTCCTTATTGTCATCACCAACCTCGTCAAATTGGGCATCCTGTGCAAACAATGGTACGAGGTGGTGCACTCCGGGTTTGTATATTGTCGTGGGATTAGTATTTTTGACAAGGCTGAATACTTAAATAGTTTCTATAAAAAATCTATTTAGTTTTTTAAAATAAATCTGTTTATAAAAGTTTTAAAGGTTTTTATTATAAAAGTATGATTTTATATATAAAAAAAAAGAAGTCATGTTATTAATATAAAATGGGTTAGGGTTACATTTATACAAAATAAGTTAATACAATGTTCAATTTCCAACATAATATCAGACTTGATGATCCAATCTTAGTTTTAATTATCCATTGGTTTATAATGCAGTTAAGAAATTAATTTAATTATGTTAAAAGTTATCTAATTTATTATTTTTTTAATTTATTGAACTTTTTTAAAAAATAATTTTTTAGAAAAGTCTATTACATTTATTTATTAGAAAATTTTAGGTTTTATAAAAAAGTTCTTATTCTCTATTTGAAAGATAAAAAAAATTATCATCCTTTGGGCTGTAAAGTTGCAAATAAAATCCTAAATTGAAAATAAATAGAAAATATCATGGAAATATAAATAAAAAATATCTCTATTAGTATGAATTCTTTTAGGTAGCATCCAAATATTAAAAAAAATGAGGGCTTAGCCCCAAGAGCTATGATCTAATCGAGTCATGTGAGTAGAATATAGATCTCGAACAAATAAAATGGAGGCTCCCGTGTTTGGATCAAGAAAACCAGACACCAAGCAGAAAGTCTGTTAGGATTGCAAGAATTTATATATTTTAATAATGGTGCACGTCTGATTCTCGATTCTCTAGGTCTTTCTGCCCTTCGATCTAACCAACCTACAAGGTCTTGCTACCCTTCGTTCTACCCGACCTATGAAGTCTTCCTTACCTAGTCACAACTAAGGTTTCTCTGCCTATAACTGTCTACCAGGATGTTGTGTTTGGTGTCTGGGCCTCTTGATCAGTAGACCATGTTGGAGCAATCCCAATAGTCAGTGCTACCATGTGTTTTAATGTTTGGACAAAGGGTTTAAGTTAGGATTCATCTTTGTATTTGATATGTGTATACGAGTATGCAGCTTTACAGGATACACATATGACTCAACTTGATGGCTTCGGATTCGGTGAAGGATGGAGCATCCGAGGGACCATAGCCAAGGCAGTAAGGATAATGTTGGACCCCGTGGTTGTTTTGATGTGATCAACCAAGTTGGTTAGGCCCTGCTTTGTATTTGATCCCTGTGTCTTAGTGTGCAGGAGCTTAGGAGCGCAGGAAGTCGAGCGGAAGACGCAGCTAGCGAGAGGGACGACACGGGATGGGATCCGACGGGTTCGGTGCGTCCGAATGACGAGAGAGCTGTGGAAGAGTACACCAGTGAGCATGAAGAACACGCGCGACGTTCGAGGGACGTTAAGCCGGGTCGGAAGACTGCTCGAGGAGAAGGCCAGAAATTAGGTTTGGGTGAGCCCTATTTCGGTTGGCCAGAATCACCCAAGCGAACGCAGCGTTGGAAGCCATAACGAAGAAGCTGAAATTTTGTACTGCCCATAGAGGCACCTTCATGGTTCTTGGTGGCGCCTCCAAGCAGGCAAAAGAGGCGCCTTCATGGCTCATTGAAGGCATCTTGATCTGGTCAAATGACCGTTTGCACTGCGAATAAAGTTTTATCCACTCATTCGATAGAGGCGCCTTGGACCTCAGTTAAAGGCGCCTTGGACCTCCGAGATAGAATTTTCAGAGGCTATTTAAAGGCCCCTGGAGTTAGGAATTATGTATCAATTCTTCATTCAACTCTGTAATCAATTTCTAGCATTAGTTCTGAGCCGTTAGAGTGTAAAAGGCTTCTCCGTCTTAAGTAAAGGAGACTTTTTCTAGTGCGTTTCTCATCGCCCTAAATTAACAACCTTTTTGGTTGTAACCATGTTAAAATTCTGTCTCTCTTTTGTTTCTGCCTTTTAATTTTTATCATTGTTACTATCTGTTTGAGTTGAAAGATGAGGAGGGTATAGTTTTTTATTTTTCAGGCAATTCACCCGTCTCTTACTGGCCTTCGCTGCACCTACAATTGGTATCAGAGTCAGACCGCCTCAGAAGGACTAACCGCCGACTGAAGCACGAAGATCAAGACGATGGCCGGAGCGAACATACATCTCCCGAAGTTTGACGGAGACTTTGAGTTCTGGAAACGCAAAATGGAGGTCTTCTTCAAGACAGACTTCGACATCATGTTGAGTATGAAGAGGGGTTTCAAAGTACCTAAAACAACAGATGGAAAAGTACTTGAGGAATATCGATGGAACGAACAACAAAGAATCGAATTCATGGCAAATGGTAACGCTGAATTTCATTTACTTACTGTTCTACCTGTGCAAGAACTCGAAAAGATCAGTGACTATACATGTGCTAAAGAACTTTGGGAAAAGTTCTTAGAACATCACGAAACGTCAAGAAAAGAAGAATCTGACCCTTCGATGGGCATCGCTTCATCATCAGAGGAATCTGAGATCGAGGAGATCCACAACATAGCACTAATAGCCAAATACCAACCTAAAGACAACGATGAAAGTTGCTCCGAGATGAGCATCGATGAAGGGGGAGGAACATCAGAAGAAGAAAGCGACGATGAAGGGAGAGTATCATCAAGTCAGGTAAGTAAGGTACGTAATCTAACCCCGACTCAGTCCTTTCAATTTATTAAGTCTCTTTCTAAAGATTTATTTAAATTAGAAAAAGAGAATTCTGACTTAAATAAAATCTTAGATAAATTGAAATTCGAAAATGATAATTTAAAATTAGAAATTAGAAATTAAAAATTTGAAAACTGATGCATGTTTTAAAATAAATATTTTTCAAAAATCAAAACTTAAGATTCATGGAAAATTGAATTGGTATATAAGAAAGCATCAGGGTCAACTCAGAAAAATTCTAAAGAATTATGTACCCCCTAAGTTTCTGATTAATCCAGTAGAAAGGAAACTCTATTGGGTTCCAAAATCTGTGCTAAACAATGATTTTCCTTATGCGGCTTTGACTAGAAAGTGGTTGTTGCTCCAATAAATAAGAAGGCCTAGTGTCTCGCCACTAACTGGAAACCAAATATAAAAATTAAAGGTTATATTAACTTCCTGATAAAAACATTAAAGTTAGAATTGAATAATTCTTTAAAAGTTTTTTAACATTTTTTTGGAAAATTCTAAAATTCAGTTTACTTAAAAAAAAATTTAAAATTCTAAAAATTAAGTTTACTTAGAAATTTTTTAAAAAATTCTAAAAATTCATTTTACTTATAAATTTTTTTGGAAAACTCCAAAAATTTCAGTTTACTTAGAAATTATTTTAAAAAATCTAAAAATTCAGTTTACCTATAATTTTTTTAAAAATTCTAAAAATTTATTTTTGCTCAAAATTTTTTTCTAACTTAAGAATTTACTAAATATTTTTTAAAATATCAAATTCATTTATTATTACCCCGTTTTTGCTATGATCAAAGGGGGAGAGAATTTATTTTTTCTTCTAAACTTTGAGTTTTGAAAAAAAAAAAAATTTGAAAAAATTCTGTTTAACTCTTAATTAAATAGTTGCAATTTTATTTATTGCAAATTTATGCTTAACATGTTAGTTTAGTAATTTTCTTTAAAATTACCGTTTGTCTATTTTTACCCTAACTTGAACTTGGGTTGATGCACATCAAAAAGGGAGAGATTGTTGGATCCCGTGATTGTTTTGATGTGATCAACCAAGTTGGTTAGGTCATACTTTGTGTTTGATCCCTGTGTCTGAGTGTGCAGGAGCTTAGGAGCGCAAGAAGTCGAGCGGAAGACGCAGCTAGCAAGAAGGACGGCACGGGATGGGAGTCGACGGGCTCTGTGCGTCCGAAGGACGAGGGAGCTGCGGAAGAGTACGCTGGTGGGCATGAAGAACGTGCGCGGTGTTCGAAGGACGTTAAGTTGGGTCGGAAGACTGCTCAAGGAGAAGGCCGGAAATTGGGTTCGGGTGAGCCTTATTTCGGTTGGCCGGAATCACCCAAGCGAACGGAGCGTCGGAAGCCAAAACGAAGAAGCTGAAATTTTGTACTGCCCATAGAGGCGCCTTCATAGTGCTTGGAGGCGCCTCCAAGCAGGCAATAGAGGCGCCTTCATGGCTCATTGAAGGCAACTTGATCTGGTCAAAATGACCATTTGCACTGCGGATAAAGTTTTATCCACTCAGTCGATAGAGGCGCCTTGGACCTCAGTTGAAGGCGCCTTGGACTTTCGAGATAGAATTTCCAGATGCTATTTAAAGGCCCCTAGAGCTAGGAATTATGTATCAATTCTTCATTCAACTTTGTAATCAATTCCTAGCAATAGTTCTGAGCTGTTAGAGTGTAAAAGGCTTCTTCGCCTTCAGTAAAGGAGACTTTTTCTAGTGTGCTTCTCATCGCCCTAAATTAACAACTTTCTTGGTTGTAACCAGGTTAAAATTCTGTCTCTCTTTTATTTTTGCCTTTTAATTTTTATTATTGTTGCTATCTGTTTGAATTGAAAGACGAGGAGGGTATAATTTTTAATTTTTCAGGCAATTCACCCCCCTCTTGCCGACCTCTGCTGCACCTATAGATAAGGGCCGAGGGAGTAGACTTCGAGGCATATGTTGGTGCGGTTAGCACTAACGGTCTAACTCAGATTTTGATGAATGACAAAATAAGTTAAGTTGGTTTTGTTGTTATCTAACACTCTGATCGAGTGTGTAGGCGAAGTCCAAATGGGTCGACGGGCTGACCGGATGTTTGACACGAAGCCCAGCTAGGTCGACGGGCCGACCGGATAGCTGGCATGAAATCCAAACGAGTTGACGGGCTGACCAGATGTTTGGCACGAAGCCTAGCTAGGTCAACGGGCTGACTAGATAGTTGACAGGTAAGTTCAGGTAAGTCACTAGAGGGGAGTGACTGTGAGGACACGTTCCCGGGAAGGAAACTTAGGCACCGATCCGACTTAGAACCATTTCGGAACTCTAAGTCGAAATCTTGACTAGATTCCGGTCTCAGTGAGACTGAAT
This sequence comes from Zingiber officinale, assembly GCF_018446385.1. Lineage (NCBI taxonomy): Eukaryota > Viridiplantae > Streptophyta > Magnoliopsida > Zingiberales > Zingiberaceae > Zingiber > Zingiber officinale. The sequence goes on from NC_055995.1 coordinate 10,379,185, forward strand.
CTAATTAATATTCTATTTAATTATATTTTGTTCTAACTCTATTTTGCAGGAGACTAATATTTTTGTACAGGGTTAGAACTGACTTGGATCGGCCGACTGAACGTTTAGATCGGTCGACCAAACCTTCAAATAGCAGCGGATCGGAACTCCAACAGATGGACCGAGCTCGACCAAGGGATCAGTCGACCGAACCTCGGGATCGGTCGACCGAACCTTGGGATCGGTCGACTAAACCAAGGATAAGCGTCGACTGGATCAAGCCGAGTGGACTGGGTCAGAGCGACTGATCGGTCGATAGAACCTAGCGATCGGTCGACCAAACCGGAGATAGAAGTTGACCAGATCAAAGCGGAGCGAGCGGATCGGATGATGTAGATGTCATCTGATCGGTCGACCGAACCGAGGATCGGTCGACCGATCCACTTCGGGTCAACATAGATCCCGAGCTTTGAGGATCTGGATCAGTCTTGCAGATGCTATAAAAGGAGCCTCGAGGTGCAGCTTCAATCAATAACTCGCATAGAACTTCTTGTGCTCTTGTAAGCTGCTCCAAACGCTTCAGCCACGCTCTGCCACTCCGACGAATAAAAGCTTCAAAGTGTTTTCGTTGGTATACTTTACTACTTTTCTAATTGTACTTCATCTGTGTAATCATTTATGAATTCATATTGATTGCCCATCGAAAGCGATTAATGATCGCGGGCCTTGGAGTAGGAGTTGCCCTAGGCTCCGAACCAAGTAAAAATCTTGGTGTCCTTTTGTGTCGTTTATTCTTTTTCCGCTGCATACTCTTTTGAAAGTTTTAAATTGTTATTCACCCCCCCCCCCCTCTAGCTTAAACTCATCGATCCAACAGCATACGCGAAGGATGGTATTGGGGATGAGCCGCGAGCTTGAATGCATCTGAGGGACGAGAGCCAAAGGATGTAGACTTGACAACAAGAGGTCAAAGCTGCGAAGAAGAGTCAAGTGAGTCGTGAGAGTCTGAATGCGAGGGAAATGTACTCGGGAAGGGAAACCCTAGGTTTAGGGTTATATCAGTCGACTGGTACAGGGACCAGTCAACTGGGGTTGAGCACAGAGAGTTTTTGTGCCCGAACGACAGGGACCAATCGATTAGTAAAGAGCCATTGGAGTGTCATTGCGCTGACACTAGTCGACTGGTACAAGGACCAGTCGACTAGTAACGGTAAAATTAGCCTTGCTGATTCTCCCAAGCTCTATATAATGGAGCTTGGGATGGCTGGCCAATGTTGATGAAATAGAGATGGTAACCCCTATTAGTAGTCTACCTTGAGCTATGATTGGAGTGTGGTGTATTGATCAAGGTTGTGCGAGGTTTACTCCACCGAGAAGGAGTTCGCGCTAGCTAGAATTTTGGGGCTTGATCCACTGAAGGATCACAGGGATTGTCCACCTTACAAATAATCATGGAATAGGAGCTTTATCTCTAAACCATATAAATTGGTGTGTCGCGGTTTGCTTGTTCTTTTCCTTATTGTCTTTAGCTTTTGTATTCATATTAATATTAGATTTCCGTTGTCCACTAACGAATATATAGGAAGTAATCGAGTTGGGGGCACCACCAATTCAATCCCCCTTCTAATCAGCCACAAGATCTCCAACAGACCATACCTCTTGTGTACAGTCTGTTAGAGTGTATACTAAAAGTCTAGCTTTTGTATAAATATTTATTTAGAAATAAAGAAACACAATGGTCAAATATCTATATTTATTTGTTAAATGTAATTTGTTCAATTAATTTATATAGTAGATAACATGGTGTGTGGTGTCACACACAGAAGATCATGTTGTCGGTTCTTTATAAATTATAAACAGTTGCTCGCGACTAAAATGGAAAGGAACAAACCGTTGAAGTAGTCGTAGTGTAATTAAGTATTAGTTTATCTTAACTAATAAATTACACTGATACACTCCAAGTGTATTGAGTAGGACCATTTTAGGTAAGTTCTTTTTGTACTGACTTTATAAAAGAACTAGACCTTAGTTATTATGGAAGTGTGTGCTCTTAATCCTAATATAATAATAAACACATATATTTATTATTTATTTCTTTGACTTATCAATGGGTGAGATTTAGCTCGATAAATCAATAAACTCGATAAGTTGGGAAATGATATTACTGTTAGAGTGTATACTAAAAGCCTAGCTTTTGGTATAAACATTTATCTAGAAATAAGAATCACATTGGTCAAATGTCTACATTTATGATAAATGTAGTTGTTCAATTAATTTATATTGTAGATAACATGGTGTGTGGTGTCACACACAGAAGATCATGTTACCAGTACCTTATAAATTATAAACAGTAACTCACGACCATGATGGAAAGAATAAACCATTGGAAGGTCGTAGTGTAATTAGGTATTAGTTTACCTTAACTATATAATTACACTAGTACACTTAGAGTGTATTGAGTAGGACCATTAGAGGTCGTTTCTTTTATACTGACTTTATAAAGAAACAAAGACCTTAGTTATTATGAAAGTGTGTGCTCTTAATCCTAATATAATAACAAGCACATATATTTGATATTTATTTCTTTAATTTATCAGTGGGTGAGATTTAGTTCGATGAATCAATAAGCACGATAAATTGAGAAATGATATCACATATAGTGTGTGTTGTTGATTATAGAATGAAACTGTGTCCTAGTGATCTAGGTTGAGAATGCCCTCAAGAGGAGCTCATAAGGATTGTCATGTTAAACCCTGCAGGTGGACTTAGTCCGACATGACGATGAAGTTGAGTGGTACTACTCTTGGAGCTAGATATTAATTAAGTGAGTTGTCAGTAACTTACTTAATTAGTGGACATTTGTTATCTTAAACATAGGGATACTAACACACTCATAATAAGGAGCCCCAAAATGTAATTTGGGATTGGTGCGGTAGTTCAATAATAGTTCTCTAGTGGAATGAATTATTATTGATAAAATTAAGTTGTGTGTTCGGGGCGAGCACGGGATGCTTAATTTTATCGGGAGACCAAAACCAATTCCTCCTCTCGGTCCCTATAGTAGCCTCTAGTATATAGAGATTTATACCCAAGCATGGGGCCGGCCAAGCTAGCTTAGAACCCAAGCTAGGGCCGGCCAAGACCAAGTGGATGAGCCATGTAGGTGGCCGGCCAAAGCTTGGGTCCCAAGCTTAGGTGGCCAACCACTAGAATATTAAAAAGGATTTTTATTAAAATTATTTCTTATGTGGATATCATGATTTTAAAAGAGAGTTTAAAAATTAAAAATTTCCTTTTATAGCTTTCTACAAAAGATTAAGAGAAGAGATTAATCTCTTTCCTTATTTGTAGTTTAAAAGGATGGTTTTAATTTTTGGTAAAAACTTTCCTTATTTGTAAATCATCTACATGTTTAAAAGAGAGTTTAAAATTTGAAATCTTTCCTTATTTGTTGATTAAAGGAGGATTTTAAATTTTAAGAAAACTTTCCTTTTTAACCATGTTCATGATTTAAAAGAAAGTTTAAAAATTAATAATTCTCTTTTATTAGTTTCTACAAAAGATTGAGAAAAGATTTGATATTTTTCCTTATTTGCAGATTAAAAGAGATTTTAATTTTTAGAGATAACTTTCTTTTTATCCACATGTTTAAAAGAAAGATTTTAATTTATTAAATTTCCTTTTTAAACCAATCATGAAGGGATTAAATTATTGGAGAAATTTTATAAATTTCTGGAGACAAATTAGGAAGTTTTAATTAATTATAACTCTTCTTGTTTGTAGCTTTTATGTGGCCGGCCAAATAAAATTGAGAAAGAAAATTATTTTAATTAAATAATTTTTCCTTTTCAATGGAAAAAGATTTAAGGAAATTTTTATTAAATTTTCTTTATTTGCCAGGATCAAGGATTATAAAAGATGGGGTAGAGGAGACCTCAAGGCTAACGACTCTATTCTATTTTTCTCCCTCTTTTCCTTGGTGGTGTGGCCGACCCTATTTCTCTCCTCTCCTCTTGTTGGCCGAAACTTATCTCTTGGTGGAGCTTTTGTTAGTGGCCGGATCAAGGAAGGAGAAGAAGGAGAGAAAGCAAGCCTCGTTTCTAGCATTCCTTGGAGCATGGTGGTGGTGGCCGAACCTCTTCATCCTAGAAGATGTTTTGACGGCCGAAACTTGCAAGGAAGAAGAAGGTGATTGGTGGTTTCTCATCTCGGAAGAACGTTGCCCACACAACGTCCGAGGTTAGAAGAGGAATACGATAGAAGATCAAGAGGTCTTTCTATAAGGTATAACTAGTAATTTTTCCTTTCCGCATCATACTAGTTATTTATGGAAATAATACCAAATATAAGAGGATTACGATTCTAGTATTTTGAATATGTTTTTCGATGATGTGTTCTTTTGTTTTATTTTTCCTTGTGATTTGATTGTTCTTTTCGGTTAACCTAAAGTTATTTTAGGAAATTAAATATTAGCTTTCCATAAAAGGTTTTGTCTAGTCGGTGGTGGTTGCTCCCATATCCAAGAAGGCCATGTGCCTCACCACGTCAGTACTGGGAACCAATTATGGAAATTAATATTTAATGGAATTAATAACTTAAGGTGATTTGGGTCGAACGTGTTAAGTTCCGCAGGAGATCCAAGTCAAAACCTAAAAGAACAAATAGATTAAGTTTTGGATCAAACGTGTTAAGTTCCGCAGGCGATCCAAAATTTAATTTAAAAGAACACATGGTAGCTAGGAAAAGGTTCAGACCTTTGTACAAAATTTTTGTACATTGGAACCTCTAGGCTTTCCGAGTAGCAACCAACAATTGGTATCAGAGCTAGGATTTTGCGTCTGTGTATTTGGTATTAGTTTAATTATGCACATGGCATACATAATTTAGGCAGGATAATAGTAGGATGTGCTAACTTTGTGGATGCAGGATCCAACTATTATGGCTTATAGTTTTATGTGTGTGATTGGACCCTTGGACATGTCAAGGGCATTTATTTGTGTGTGCATGATTGTATTATAAAATATAGCAGGAGCTGTATTTAGTTTTATTAGGATTTTATTTTTTGATCTAGATACATGCACATTCCTTTTATGGAATATAGGATCGATGGATGTAAATTTTATTTTATGTTCGATCTAGTTTACATGTACATTCCTTCGAGGAATATAGGATCGAAAAATGTAAAAATTCTATATATGTCGCGGATCGAATCTTGCAAGGCGTGGAACCTTTTTTAGGACCAGAGGCGCAGCGGAACAAGGAGCAAGATGGATGCGACAGCTAGACCCGGTGGCAGTGGCCAAATATGGCAGCAGCTTGGGATGACAACACACGGAGGATAACTAGAGATAAAAACCATAATAGTTGAAAATTAGATTTTCTATTTATTGCTTTTATATTGTGCTGTGTGTGCATGTTAGTTTACATATTTAGTAGGCTAGCATAGTTAAAATTCCTCATTTATAAATAACTAAGTGGGAGAGGGATTTTTAAGTAAATCCCATGGTCTCCATTACTGGTTTGTAAGTGATGCAAACAAGCTTGCGCGTTGGCTCTGAGTGTCTTCCTCCATAACGGATGAGCTTGTTTGTGGATCACTAGAACAGACTTCCATTTTTGGATGACTATAGGAAGTTAATTAAGAGCGTGTGATCTTCCCCAATGGAAGGGGCATAATCTTATTAATGGACTTAGTGTCAAGTAATGGTATACACTTAGACAATCTAATAGTATCCTCCCCATCGGAGTCACTGCTATTATTTGTGTGACCAAATGATACCAACTATTAATTTTATTTGTCAAAAAGTTAGGTTGACAAGATAATAAAATTAATGGGTTAAAACCCTCCTTTTACAAATGTTGAATTTGTATACGTCCACACTAACGTGGTATGCAAAATTCACGGTGTTTGAGGTGTTGGTGAATTTAAATAATATTGTTTGAGGAATCAATATTTTTTAAATTCAAAGTTTTGACCAAATATTTGATCAAAGACAGATCAACTATTAATTTTATTCATTATAAAGTAAAGTTGACGAGATAATAAAATTAATGAATAAAATCTCCTCTTCGATTTTGTATCGTCCACACTATCGTATACATAAAAATTCATGGAGATTTTTAAGGAGTTGATCTTGACCAAATATTTTTGTGATTCTTAGGATTTAAATATTTGTCAATCCCCTAGTAGTCATACTATAGAAAAGGCTTAGTAGTCCCAATTGTAATGATTGGAAATAGGACTTGGACATTAAGGTAGACTGTCTTCTTAGAACTAAGAACAACATTGGTGTATTTAATTCATTAGTTGAAATATGTTTAGTGGTGTTATATACCAGAACCTGGAGTGTAGATACAGATGTCATTAATCATGTCCGCAATTCATTGCAGGGTTCCAGGAAACCCGGCAACTAAATGAAAATTAAAACACCGTCCACATGGGCACTACTGTAAAAATGGTAGCTGTTGCAGTGGGAGATGTTTATCTTTTGATAAGAATAAAACATGGATTTTTGAGTAATTGTCTTTACGCACCAAGTTTAGAAAGAACTAGTTTTCAGTTTCTAAACTATTCAAAGAATTTGATATTCTGCCTCTTTTAATAACGAAGTTGTTATTAAGAAAAAAGAGGGAAGTTATCTGTTCTGGTAGGTTGGTTGGCAATTTATAAATCCAATAACTCTCACGATGCAACAAATGAAAATTAGTAACACATCTTCTAACTTTAAGAGAAAGTAACCTTCAGAAATGAACCAATTATATCTTTGACATCTAAGGCTAGGTTATATTAACTTGAGTATGATTCATTGGTAGCTAATGAACTTTTGGGTTCATTAGTAGTGGAAATCTTTCCAACCTGCGAGTCTTACTTGGAAGAAAAAATAACCAAGAAGCTTTCAAGTCTAAGGGGTATGGAGTCAAAGATATGTTGAAATTGGTTCATTCTGATTTGTGTGATCCTATGACTATCCAGACAAGAGGTAGTATTGAATATTTCGTCTATTTTATAGACAACTATTCAAGATACAAATAAATTTACTTAATGTACCGCAAGACTAAGCACTTTGATTAGTTCAAAGAGTACTAGGCTGATGTGGAGAAACGATAAAGTAAAAAGACACTATGGTGAGATCATAGTGGCAAGTACTTCTTGGGAGAATTTAGAAGTCACTTATCAGAAGTAGGGATTCAATCCAAACTAACTGCACCTGGTACACCTCTACAGAATGATGTAGTAGAAAGAAGGTATAGGACTCTTATGGAAATAAGTAGATTGATGATGAGTTATTTTACCAAATTCATTTTAAGGATATACTGAAATGACCCAAGTCCTGGGTACTAATCTTGAGTCGAATCGCTACATTAACTATTGAAGCATATTGATACGGTACAGCACATATGCTGAAGAGAGACAATGATAAGTTGGACAGGAATTCACTTGTTTGTGGGTTATCCTAGAGAAATGAAAGTAGATTTATAGTCTTAAAAATCAGAAGGTCATTGTTAGCATCAATGACCAATTTTTAGAAAAGGACTATGTAATAAACCATGTGCCCATAAGAAAACTTGTTCTTAAGGAAATAATAAAAGACATGTCTAATCTAGTACCAATTGTACAAGATGAGATACCACAAGGAAACTGCAACACGTATCACAAATGATACACAATTGCAGAAAGTGCCTTGTCGTAGTGGGAGGGTTGTTAGGCAACCTAAAAAGATTCATGTTTTGGGAGAGTTTTTGGACTCGATCCCTGGAGGACATGAACCTGATCTCCGGACATATGACGAAGCCCTCCAAGATAAAGATGCAATATCTTGGCAAAGAGTAATGAATAACAGAATTAGAATATATCTATTCTAATAAAATCTGGAAGCTTGTAGAACCACCAAATAGTGTAAAAGCCTTTGGGTATAAAAAGGTCTATAATAGGAAAAGAGGGATAGACAGGAAGGTAAAAACTTTCAAAGCAAGGCTAGATGAAAAAGGAAACTTTTTCACTGGTAGTCATGCTTAAGTCTATCCGGATTCTTTTATCTATTTGGTAAGTGGATGTCAAGACATCATTCCTTAATGGAAGTCTTGAAGAAAGCATCTATATAAAGCAACCAGAAGGGTTCATTGCAAAGGGCTAAGAGCATCTTGTGTGCAAGCTCAATCAGTCTATGGACTGATACAAAGCTTCAAGGTCTTGGAACATCCAGTTTATCAAAGTAATCCAGACCTATGGATTTATTAAGTAAACGGATAAGTCTTGTGTATACAAAAGGTGTGATGGAAACGTGGTGGTATTTCTTGTACTATACGTAGATAACATTTTTGGTAGTTGAAAACAATATCAAAATGTTGTCAGAAGTAAGGGTATGGTTGTCCAAATAATTCGATATAAAGGACTTGGGAGAATGTATATATTTTTGAGATCAAAGTAATAAGGGATCGCAAGAAAAATAATATATTTTACTTATCCCAAGCTTGATACATCGAAAAAAAATCCTTGCTCGTTTTAAGCATGCAAAAATCCTAGAAAGGTTTCTTACCTTTTAAGCATGGAGTGTCTTTATCTAAAGAGATGTCTCCGATGACATCAAAGGAGATTGAGGACATATAGGCAGTTCTTTATGCTTCGGCAGTTAGACAACCTAATGTATGCTATGCACGAGATCAGAAATCTGTTTTGCCAAGGGCATAGTTAGCAGATGCCAAAGTAACCCTAGACAAGGACATTGGACTGTAGTAAAGCATATATTAAAGTACCTTAGAGGCACTAGAGATTATATGCTAGCTTACAAGGCAGTTAATTTGGTTCCTGTGGGTTGCACGGATTTTTGACTTCCAATCGGATAGGGACAACAATAAGTCGACCTCGGGGTTTTTGTGTTTACTTTAGGAGGAAAAGTCATAACTATGGAAGAGTGATAAGCATAGGTGTTTTTATGGACTTCATCATAGAAGCTGAGTATATGGCAAGCCTCTGAGGTAGATATAAAAGCTGAATGACTAATAACCTCAAGATAGACTTAGATATGATTTCTAGTTTGTCCAAAGATTATTACAATTTATTGTAATAATAATGGTGTAGTAACAAACTCGAAGAAACCATGAGTCTATAAGGCAAGTAAACACAATAGAGCGCAAGTACTACCCAATACGAGAAATCGTATAACGGGGAGAAGTTGTTGCCGCCTAGATTACATCAGATGATAACCTAAGGTCCTTAAGGCAAAAGCTTTTTGAAAGGCATGGGAATCAGATGTATGACAGTAGATATGGCAGCTTAGTCTTTTAGTATAAGTGGGAGATTGTTAGAGTGTATACTAAAAGCCTAGCTTTTGGTATAAACATTTATCTAGAAATAAGAATCACATTGGTCAAATGTCAACATTTATGATAAATGTAGTTGTTCAATTAATTTATATTGTAAATAACATGGTGTGTGGTGTCACACACAGAGGATCATGTTATCAGTACCTTATAAATTATAAACAGTAGCTCACGACCATGATGGAAAGGAACAAACCATTGGAAGGTCGTAGTGTAATTAGGTATTAGTTTATCTTAACTATATAATTACACTAGTACACTTAAAGTGTATTGAGTAGGACCATTAGAGGTCGTTTCTTTTATACTGACTTTATAAAGAAACAAAGACCTTAGTTATTAGGGAAGTGTGTGCTCTTAATCCTAATATAATAACAAGCACATATATTTGATATTTATTTCTTTAATTTATCAGTGGGTGAGATTTAGTTCGATGAATCAATAAGCCCGATAAGTTGGGAAATGATATCACTTATAGTGTGTGTTGTTGATTATAGAAGGAAACTGTGTCCTAGTGATCTAGGTTGAGAATGTCCCCAAGAGGAGCTCATAAAGATTGTCATGTTAAACCCTGCAGGTGGACATAGTCCAACATGACGATGAAGTTGAGTGGTACTACTCTTGGAGCTAGATATTAATTAAGTGAGTTGTCAGTAACTTACTTAATTAGTGGACATTTGTTATCTTAAACATAGGGAGACTAACACACTCATAATAAGAAGGAGCCCAAAATGTAATTTGGGATTGGTACAGTAGTTCAATAATAGTTCTCTAGTGGAATAAATTATTATTGATAAAATTAAGTTGTGTGTTCGGGGCGAGCACGGGATGCTTAATTTTATCGGGAGACCAAAACCAATTTCTCCTCTCGGTCCCTATCGTAGCCTCTAGTATATAGAGATTTATACCCACCGCATACCCACCTTCTTACCCATCCAATGGGGCCGGCCAAGCTAGCTTGGAACCCAAGCTAGGGCCGGCCAAGACCAAGTGGATGAGCCATGTAGGTGGCCAGCCAAAGCTTGGGTCCCAAGCTTAGGTGGCCGGCCACTAGAATATTAAAAAGGATTTTTATTAAAATTATTTCTTATGTGGATATCATGATTTTAAAAGAGAGTTTAAAAATAAAAAATTTCCTTTTATAGCTTTCTACAAAAGATTAAGAGAAGAGATTAATCTCTTTCCTTATTTGTAGTTTAAAAGAATGGTTTTAATTTTTGGTAAAAACTTTCCTTATTTGTAAATCATCTACATGTTTAAAAGAGAGTTTAAAATTTGAAATCTTTCCTTATTTGTTGATTAAAGGAGGATTTTAAATTTTAAGAAAACTTTCCTTTTTAACCATATTCATGATTTAAAAGAAAGTTTAAAAATTAATAATTCTCTTTTATTAGTTTCTACAAAAGATTGAGAAAAGATTTGATATCTTTTCTTATTTGTAGATTAAAAGAGATTTTAATTTTTAGAGATAACTTTCTTTTTATCCACATGTTTAAAAGAAAGATTTTAATTTATTAAATTTCCTTTTTAAACCAATCATGAAGGGATTAAATTATTGGAGAAATTTTATAAATTTCTGGAGACAAATTAGGAAGTTTTAATTAATTAAAACTCTCCTTGTTTGTAGCTTTTATGTGGTCGGCCAAATAAAATTGAGAAAGAAAATTATTTTAATTAAATAATTTTTTCTTTTCAATGGAAAAAGATTTAAGGAAATTTTTATTAAATTTTCCTTATTTGCCAGGATCAAGGATTATAAAAGAGGGGGGTAGAGGAGGCTTCAAGGCTAACGACTCTATTCTATTTTTCTCCCTCTTTTCCTTGGTGGTGTGGCCGGCCCTATTTCTCTCCTCTCCTCTTGTTGGCCGAAACTTATCTCTTGGTGGAGCTTTTGTTAGTGGCCGGATCAAGGAAGGAGAAGAAGGAGAGAAAGCAAGCCTCGTTTCTAGCATTCCTTGGAGCATGGTGGTGGTGGCCGAACCTCTTCATCCTAGAAGATGTTTTGATGGCCGAAACTTGCAAGGAAGAAGAAGGTGATTGATGGTCTCTCATCTCGGAAGAACGTTGCCCACACAACGTCTGAAGTTAGAAGAGGAATACGGTAGAAGATCAAGAGGTCTTTCTAGAAGGTATAACTAGTAATTTTTCCTTTCCGCATCATGCTAGTTATTTATGGAAATAATACCAAATACAAGAGGCTTACGATTCTAGTATTTCGAATATGTTTTTCGATGATGTATTCTTTTGTTTTATTTTTCCTTGTGATTTGATTGTTCTTTTCAATTAACCTAAAGTTATTTTAGGAAATTAAATATTAACTTTCCATAAAAGGTTTTGTCTAGTCGGTGGTGGTTGCTCCCATATCTAAGAAGGTCATGTGCCTCGCCACATCAGTACTGGGAACCAATTATGGAAATTAATATTTAATGGAATTAATAACTTAAGGTGATTTGGGTCGAACGTGTTAAGTTCCGCAGGAGATCCAAGTCAAAACCTAAAAGAAAAAATAGATTATGTTTTGGATCAAACGTGTTAAGTTCCGCAGGCGATCCAAAATTTAATTTAAAAGAACACATGGTAGCTAGGAAAAGGTTCAGACCTTTGTACAAAATTTTTGTACAGTGGAACCTCTAGGCTTTCCGAGTAGCAACCAACAATTACATATAGTGTGTGTTGTTGATTATAGAAGGAAACTGTATCCTAGTAATCTAGGTTGAGAATGACCCCAAGAGGAGCTCATAAGGATTGTCATGTTAAACCCTGCAGGTGGACTTAGTCCAACATGACGATAAGGTTGAGTGGTACTACTCTTGGACTAAGATATTAATTAATTGAGTTGTCAGTAACTTATTTAATTAGTGGACATTCATTATCTTAAATACAGGGAGACTAACACACTCATAATAAGAAGGAGCCGAAAATGTAATTTGGGATTGGTGCGGTAGTTCAATAATAATTCTTTAGTGGAATGAATTATTATTGATGAAATTAAATTGGGTGTTCGGGGCGAACACAGGAAGCTTAATTTCATCGGGAGACCAAAATCAATTTCTCCTCTTGTAACGACTACCCTTCTTAGTACTCTACTACTCTCTAAGAGTGACTGTTACTTAACTACTAACTCTACTTAACCGGTATAATTAAAAACCACGAGGAATCCCTACTGAAAAAGTTCGACGAAGTCTCCCCTGTACTGGTGACCATAATCATTAATACATAACATGATATACATAGCCACAGGCGGCTGGAACATTTATCAAACAACCACGCAGTTTATAAGACATAACAACTTAAAAAAACTAATCTAACAATGATAAATGAATCAAACTCCAACAGTCGAAACGACCAAACAAACAATGTGGAATAGACTCAATAGCAACATCAGAAAAATAGAAACAACTCTTTATCAATCTCTATTGACATAAAACATAAAGTGTGACTCAATTCCCCTGATCTCTCCCACAGTCCACGCATCACACACCATCCGCACCACCTTGTCGCCTTCCTTGCTAAATCTTTTCCTTTCCTTTATCTGCACTAAAAGGAAGTACAGTCTATCAGCAAAATTTGCTTAGTAAGCACTATCTAACTCACAAAAACATGATTATGCATGTATACAGAAAGATCTAGAAACTATATGCTCTAAACGAAAGTAAAGCATAAACATAACTGCTCATGTCAAACTAATAGCAAAGAAAAGCTAAGAAATCTACTCATGTAATTTTAATAGCCAATCATGCTATACATGGATAAAACTGCATGCTAAAAGATAAAACTAATCATGCTAAATATCAAATCAGAAAACAAACAAAACTAATACTGCATGCTAGAATTCAAAAGAACTAAACTTACTGATTCTATGCATATGTGAAACTTGTTTCATTTGTTCCAAATCTTATACTTTATTACTTCAACACAATAATAAAGTTCTTCTTGGTTAAAAACTTATACTTTAATACTTAAGAATAATAATCAACTTCTTTCTTGGGCCCAGACTTAGTACCAATGCGCGCTCCCTAATAGAAACTGTGGTAGCTAGTCATCAGTCCTACGAGGGTAAAGACCTTGGTCTTACCATGGCCAAGACCTTGGAATTAGTCACCTGGATTTGTTTAACGACAATCTTGGAAGTCGGGTACTAGCCTTTCTTTAAAATAAAATACTTGTTATCTTTAATATTCTTATAATAAAATGCCTTGGCATTTCTTTGAGCACTTGATATGCTACTGATCCCAATTCTTAAAATTAGGGATCCTATTAAGACCTTGGTCTCTCTTTCTTATAACTTCTTATAAACCTCTAAAGCATTTATTAAAACTCTTATTTTTCCCACCTACAGATAGATCCTAGAGTTTTTATAGAGCAACAGGATTCTTTAAGCATGTATCAACAGAATCAAGCAAAAGAAAACAAATCAAACTTCTTTAAACATGCTACAATAAACATAAATCAAAAGAAAGCAAACTGAACTCTCTAAGCATGCTACAACAAATATGAATCAAGAAAAACTGTATTTGATTTCTTTAAGCCTACCCTAAAATAAAACTGCCCATGTTAAACTGATCATGCTTAATTATTAGCAAATGGAAAAATTGCTCATGCTTTACTAACAGCAAGGAAAAACTAAACTGTAATACTCATTATATATGGACTGCCCCTGTTCAAGAATTGCAAAGAGGAAAACACAAATCTGCAAGCTTAATGTAACTGGACAATTTTGTTCCATGGCAGGGCAAATTGTAAGCTTTATTATAAAAGCCGGACGCCGTAATTAAGAGGTTCTTCATGCTTGCTAAGTGGTAAAAACAGAATTTCTAAATCACCCGGCAGTGCATACTTATTAAACTATAAGCTCAAACGAAACTAAATCTTTTCATGATCAGTACCACAACAAGAAGACAAAAAGAACCAATTACTACGACAATTATTCCTCCTATCATGTGCTACAGCAGTGAAGAAGAAAACAATTGCCACATGCTAATCTAATTAATTCTTTCATTTTTTTCCAGTCTAACAAATTGAATTGTGATACCCTGCAGCAAGGAAAACTAATTACTGCTATTAAACATGTAAATTGTTTCTGCCCATTGCCCTAATCCATGAAATCACAGCATACAATTCCTCCCGGAATTTTGTGGCACGGCAAGTGACCAAAAGGAGCTAAATGCTCCTCACACTTCTCCCTTAATTTTCTTTCTCCATCTTCTTCCTTTCAACCTCACGGCAGAATCCTTTAACCCATCAATCCTCACAGAAATACAGAAATTCTTAGGCAGGTTACAACCAAATGCAAAGGAAATCAATTTAGGTTCACGACAGTAAATCCAAATACAACAGCAAGTTCCGAAACCAGACGAAAAGAGAAGATCAATGTCAAAATTACTCTCTCCGCAGGTGAGTAGCAACTTACCCCTTGTTCTTGCACTTACAACCGACGGAGACGACCTCTAGGGCTTCGGAGGTGTGGTTGTTTCGGCGAGCCCTTGACACCCGTGTACTCTCTCCTCGACGAGGTGACCACCACCGTGTGAAGATCTCACGAAAAAGGTGCTCGGGCGGCCGTCGAAGTCGATGCCCTAGGCTCGGCGTTGTTTCCACCCGAGCACAGGAACGCCGTCGCGCGTGAAGAGAAAGAGGAGAAGGAAAATTAGGTTTCGGCTAAAACCTAAATTCTCCTTTTAATACCTAAAACTTCTGTCATCAACTACTACTTAAATATATTCGCTTTCCTTCTTAATCACAAAACAACTATAGACCAGTTGGTTGGGCTGGGTTTGGTTGAGGTTTGGCTCGGGTCGGGGTCATGGGTTCAAATCTCGTTTTGGACAATTTTTTTGTCCAAACTTCTTTCGTTTTGTAAAAATATCAAACGACATCCAAAAATTACGTAAAAATTTCTAAAAATCTCTAGAACATTTTAAAAATATTTCCAGATATTTTTGAGGACATTTAGAACTCGAAATAAGGAAAATTGGATCGTTACACCTCTCGGTCCCTATCGTAGCCTCTATATATAAAGTCTTATATCCACTCAAGCCCATCTTCTAATCCATGTTGTTGGTGTTGCTATCCAAGGATGCTTCATGTTGTTGTGATCAACATGATCAGCTAGTTCATGTTTGCTTGCTGTGAGATGTCGTTTGTTTAAACAAGAATTTGTTTAAACAAGAACAACAACTCACGTTGGTGTTCAATTGCTTCAACATTTTGCTTGCCAATTGTTTTCACCGTGAGAAGCTTTGAGATATCAACATTAGAAGATTTGAGAAACTTGCCAAACGATGATGTGTCAACATGAGAAGTTTTAATAAATTTGCCAACGTTGATTCACGTGAGAAGTTGGTGAGGCTGATCACATGGAATTAAAAGGAGTTTAATTTTAATTTTTAAATTCTTTTTATAACTATCCAACCATGAAGGGATTAAAAGGGGAAATTTTATTTTAAAATTTTCTAGAAGCAAATAAAGAAGTTTTATTTTTTTAGCGAAAAATTTTCTTATTTGTTGAGATGATGTGGCTGGCCATGTTTAATAACAAGAGAAAAATTATTTTAATTTTTCCTTTTGTGGAGAATGCAAAAGGAAATTTTAAAAGAGATAAATTTTAATTGTTATTAAAATTCCCTTTTATGGATTGACCAAGGAAAATAAAAAGGGGTAGGGGTGCCTTCAAGAGACGGGACTCTATTCTATTTCCTCCCCTCTCTTCCTTGGTGTGGCCAGCCATCATCCCCTTCTTTTTTCTCTTCTCTCCATCTTGTGGTCGAACCTCATCTCATCCTTGGAGTCCTTGTGGTGGTCGGATCTTGCTTGGAGAAGAATGAGAGAAAAGGAGGCGATATTTCTAGCATCCCTTGGAGCTTGATGGTGGCCGAACCTCTTCATCCTTGGAGGAGTTTTTGATGGCCGAAACTAGGAAGGAAGAAGAAGGAGCTTGGTGGTTCTCATCTCGGTAGATCGTCACCCACACGACATCTGGAATAAGAAGAGAAATACGATAGAAGATCAAGAGGTCATTAGCTACAAAGAAAAGGTATAACTAGTAATTGTTTTCCGCATCATGCTAGTTTTTTTTCCTTTGTATGAATTCCAAACATAAGAGGTATATGATTCTAGAGTTTCAGATTTGTTTCGAGTTTGTGTTTTTTTTTAATTTGTGATTCGATTGTTCTTTTTTGTTAACTTAGAGTTATTTAAGGAAATTAAATATTAGCTTTCCTTAAAAGGCTTTGTCTAGGCGGTGGTGGTTGCTCCCATATCCAAGAAGGTCATGTGCCTCGTCATGCAGTCCTGGAAGCTAATTTTGGAAATTAATATTTAATGGAATTAATAACATAGGTGGATTTGAATCAATAGTGTTAAGTTCCGCTTGCGATTCAAATCTAAACCATTAAGAACAGATAAGTTAAATTTGGAATCAATGATGTTAAGTTCCGTCTGTGATTCCTAATTTAACTTCTAAAGAACACAATAGGTTATTTAAGGAAAGGTTCGACACTTGTACAAAAGGGACGAGACGCTACGGAAGAATACATTGGCGGACGAGAATGAGGTGCACGACGTTTTTGAGGGACGAGAAGATGGAGCAGAAGACTGCTCGAAGATCAGAAAATGGGTTCGTGTGAGACCTATTCCAGATGGCCGAAATCCCTAAGTAAGCGGAACCAAAACGGAAGACCTGGGCCAAAAAGTCAACAGAATGTGACTTTTGGGTCCGGGCACCCGGACCAGAAGTTTATCCGAACTTGACGTGGCATGATCTTTTGTGAAGAGGATCAAATTCTATCCATGTCCAGGCGCCTGAAACCCTTCTAGGTGCCTCGATCAGAGCTATAAATACAACCCCGATCCCAGTAGCTTAGAATAATCACTTGTAATTAATTTATTTGTCTGTTCTACTACTGTGTGTGAGCTATCAAAGCTGTAAGAGGCTTCTCCTCCCAAAGGAGACTTGAGTGAACTTCATTTGTTTAAGATTAGCAATCCTCTAATTGTAAATCTAGTAAATTATTTTGCCTATGCTTTTTAGTTTATGCATTTTCACTTTGTTATTTTACAAGTGTTTTCTTAATTTAGTTTGATACGTCGAGAAGGGTTTCTTTTAACTTTCAGGGTAATTCACCCTCCTCTTACTGGCTACCAACGGTCCAACAATGATATTGTTCACTTTAGTCTTAAAGACCTTATGGTTTTATTTTTTGCCTTTACCCAAAAGGTCTTATACCAATGAATATATCTTTCCCTTATAAGACCATGATCTTTTTCATATGTTTTCAATATGGAAATTTGTTTGCAACCTTGCAACCTCAATAAAGTCCTAGTGGATAGCTAGCACAGAAGCCCTAGTTGCGACTAGGCAAAAAAGACTAGTAATTCAGTTGGATAGAGGCAAAAGGAAGTCCTAGTAGGTCGGGTGGACTGAGGGGCAAGAAGACCTAATAAGTCAATTGGGCAGAGGGACAGGAAGAACTGGTGGATCAAGGATTGAACATCAAACTGATAGGCTTTTTATATGAAGGAGAGCCTTGTAGTCCTTCCTTTAAGAGGGAGATTGTTAGAGTTGCAAGGTTACATAAGAAAGTGTTGGTGTAGTATCCCTCAGGTCAAGGTTGACCTAGTTGACCAAGTTTGAGTCTTGGTTTAGGTTTTGATATTTGACAATACAAGACTTCGATGATATGGACAAGTGCAGATGCAGTTGTTCATTTGGAGAGATTGTTTGGTGCAATTCCCCTCTGATCAGGGTCTGATCAGGTTGGTTGAAGAAGAGTCAAGTAGGTCAAGGTTGACCAGATACTTGACTGGGAAGTCCTAACTGGGATGTTAGGCAGAAGGAAAGACCTGGTGAGTGAAGCCAGGTGAAAGACCTAGTGAGTGAAGCTAGGCAGTTTGAAAGTCCTAGTGAGTGAAGCCAGGTGAAAATCCTAGTGAGTGAAGCTAGGTGAAAGACTTGGTGAGTGAAGCTAGGTGAAAGAAAAATCCTGGTGAGTGAAGCTAGGTGAAAGACCTGGTGAGTGAAGCCAGGCAGAAGAGAAATCCTGGTGAGTGAAGCCAGGTGAAAATCCTAGTGAGTGAAACTAGGTGAAAGACCTGGTGAGTGAAGCCAGCCAGAAGAGAAATCCTGGTGAATAAAGCCAGGTAAAAATCCTAGTGAGTGAAGCTAGGTGAAAGACCTGGTGAGTGAAGCCAGGCAAAAGAGAAGTCCTAGTGAGTGAAGCTCGGCAGAAGAGAAGTCCTGGTGAGTGAAGCCAGGCACGGGGAAATCCAGATGGGTCAAGGTTGACCAGACATCTGGTGAAAGTCCAAGTAGGTCAAGGTAGTGACCGGATACTTGGCATGATAAAGAAAAGTCCAAGTGGGTCAAAGGGATTGACTGGACACTTGGTGAGGGAGTCCTAGCAGGTCAAGGGTGACTGGATGCTAGGCATGATGAACCAACAGGTCATGGGTTGACCGGATGTTGGTTTGGAACTTGGTTTTGGGCAAAAACAATGTCTGGATCGATCAACCGATCGATTGGCAGATGCCCAATCGATCGGTCGATCGATTGGGAAGGTCCCCGCGACAAGCCTCGAGTGGGCAAGTCGCAGAGCGCACAGAACGCCTCTGGATCGATCAGCCGATCGATCCAGAACTCCCAATTGATCAGTGGATCGATTGGGAGATGGCGATGTCGTGCGATAAGCCCTGGATCGATCAGCCGATTGATCCAGGCATATTCCTGAGAGCACAGAGGCGCTTTGGATCGATCAGCCGATCGATCCAAAGCCTCCCCGATCAATTGGGAGCAATTCAATCGATCAGGATCCGACCATTGGCGCAGATAAAGGTCGTTGGCGTGCGTCTTCTTGAGAAGAACTCATACGATTCATCTCTGATCCTCTTCTGCGCTTTCAGCTCTTCTCCACAGGGTTCTCACCGCCAGTTCTTGAAGTTCTTGGAGGTTTTTCCAAGTCAAGAGGCGGATCTACTACAAGAGGAAGAAAGCTAGGGTTAGGGATTTCTTGCACTCATTGTAAGCTTTGTGCTTGTATTTTGTATCCTTTCCTTTTCTTCTTGTAATGTGAACTTGCAGGGCTTCTCCGCCTTCGGTAGTTACCGTAAAGGAGGGTTTTATTAGTGGAGGGTGTGTGAGTGCGTGGATCCTTGGACTAGTCATCTCCTTTGGAGGTGGATACCAAGTAAATCTATTTGTTAGCGTTGTGTGTATTGTTTCTTATATATTTCCGCTGCACATCTCTGAAGAAACAAGTAACGCCGACCACGAGCACACGACGAGCTATTCCCCCCCCCCCCCCCCTCCTCTAGCTACATATTCGGTCCCAACAGAAAGATCATGGGTGTCACGTCCCGAGGAGTCCCTACCGAGGAAATTTCGGCAGCATCTCCTCTGTACCGGTGACAATCTAAAACATTACTACAAAACCCTCCGGGCTACACAAACCTTGGCCAACACGGCCCGAACAATAGCAAGAAAAATAACTAACAATCCACGTAGTTTATATTAACTCAGCCTCTAGATGACACAACCACGCTGTTTTTTTAAATAAGACCTACTCCACTACAATGACAGAAAACTAAACCCACAACAGAAAATCCAACGCGGTGGAAAACAAAGGCAGTAAACCAAAACACGATAAAAATACTCGAGTACAATTCTACATCACAAGTATATAAAGATACATAACAAGGAAACCCAATATTCAAAACTGAAACCCGTCACGACATGTGGTGGGGAACTAGCGACTGGAACCTCCTGATAGCATCAACTTAAAATATATCAACTGGGTGAGTCCCACACTCAACGGATACCAAGCTGACATGCATAGTAAACTATAACTAATAGTAATAATCAAGGAGTATAGTCTCCTGGACAAAAGCCGGAAATGCAAAACTAAAAAGGGTCGAGGAAAACTGTACTCACCAGGGCCTCATATCCTGACATAAAGGTTGTCAGACCAGATACTTCATGTCTCCTGTATGCATGTCAATCATACGTATCCACAAAATATGCAGCAAACAAAGTACAGTAAATACAAGCAATAAATGCAATCATGCATATGATGCAATATGACATGGTCACTAGTAGCTATCCCAATGTATGTCACAAATAATCTCCCAAATTAATGTAATAATCGAAAACCCACAACTGCACAAAGAAATGTTTTAGTATATCTTCCGAGTCAAATTTTTCGAGGACATGATAGCATCGTGCTTGTCTCAGATTTAGAATACTTTTTTTGGGTTTTCTCATTATGAACTGGGGTTTGGCATTTAAAAGAAATCTTAGACTAGAAATATAATTTCAAAAAAATAAATCAATTCAATGACCTAGAATCTATTCTATTGTAGAATTGAATCCTGAACAATCAAGTAAGCGAACACTACAAATCCCACTTACAATGAACAGAACTCAACTAAATTGCGGAAATTAAACCTTGTAAATTCTGAATTAAACTAAAAGCAACCTAGGGTACTGATCTTAAACTACAAGGACTTCACCTGAATTTAAGTCTACTTAGCCAATGAAAATCACCTACTGGAAGCTAAAGTGCAAGATTTCAGCAAAACACATTGTAGAACTGAAATTTAACAAAAACCTAACACTACTTCTAACTAGCCACACCTAAAATTACTTAATCCATTGAACTAACTAAACTTATCAACTAATAGATTGCAAAAACATAAGTTACTAAACAAGAATTAAGAAATCAAAAATGCAATTGTAAATACTGAACAAAACAGAACAAAAGCGTGAAGATCAAAATTGTGCAGAACAGAATTGTGCAGAAAAGAGAATAACAAGAAAAACTACACTATGAGCTACAAATTCATAATCAAATTGCCATAATAGAAAGAACTACATTAAAGAACTAAAGTAAAATGAAGCTAAACATCACTACAACCAAATCCCAGACCTATTCGTCTTCTCCTTGCCGTTGCACAAGGAACTGTAGAGAACACTCCAGCTGGTGTCGAAATGAAATCCTTTAGCTTCAAGCTCAACTCAGATTCACTCGATTATCCACAGAAATCTTCAGCGAGTCTGCGAACTCTAAAGTTGGCAACTAGCGAACTCTAATTTACTGACGCTGAAATCGCGAAGCTGGAAGAAGAGCTATGGAGGATGGTTTGCTGTCGAAAATGGTCCAAGATCACCGGAGGAGTGCCGCCGATGACTCAGTGGATGAATGGAATCCCAAATCGTAGGAATGCCTCCAACCTGAGAGAAAAATCGTGATCCGCAGGAATAGTACTTCGCCAACGAAACTCAATCGTTGGTGATGCCAGATGGTCGGAAGCTGGTCACCAGATGCTAAGGACCTCCACGCCGATGAAGATGAGCTGATTCGTAGATCTGGATGCAGGGAGGAGCCGCAATTGTGCGTCAAGAAGAATGACACGTTGAACAGTAGCGTAAGCTCACTATTCACCGTGCCACATGTTTGATTTTATACTAGGTTTTTGGTTCAATTGAGGTCTAATTTGGGTTTAGGTTTAGTTGAACCCACATGTGGTTTTGTATTCCTTCATTTGGTTGGATGGACCAAGTTTTCATTTGAATAATGAATCCCTTTTAATACCTTACAAGATCAAATTCAAATAATGAGGAATAGATCATGCATTAAGACAGAAAACATCATAAAGTGCATAAAGACCATGCTTGGTAAATATGATCAAAATTAAAAATTAAAATATACAAATGTATAAAGAATACCACATATTAACCCAAAAGTAATATATCTAATTATTACTTATCAAATCCCTCATACTTATTCTTGCACGCCTCGTGCAAGTGACATAGCTAAAATAACAACTAAGATGGTACCCCCTCCATCATAATGTATGGTATTATTTCATGATGTGATAAAAGGTTATTCACTCACCCTAGTGCCCCTATCAATCCGTCCTTAGGCCAACACGAGGAAGTAAATCTCAGATGGCTACTAGCTATTAATTTAGTGGCTAAAGTATGGAAAAAGACATGCTCAAATGCTCCGAATTTCGACTCCATAATCTAATATGACAATATCCTATACCTCAACCTTTATACCATCCTGAGGGGACTACAATATTGTTTCATGAGACGCTTAAGGAGAGAATTTCCCCTGATGCTATGATATATTTCACTCTTAAATTAGTATGCTAACACTAACATTGCAATTACTATTCTACGCATGTAAGGTAATGTTAAAAGTTTGATCTAAGATTAAAGAATTGGTATCAGATTCCATGATAAAAAATGTGAAATTCGTCTCCTCCCACAATTCTTCCATGTCACTCGGATAGACTGAATTAAGTACTGAACAAATTCCTATGTAGGAGGATAATTTTCACAAATTTTATCTGAATTCAATCCTTACTCCATGCTTTAAATCTATCACATAGTTACTGACTTGCTACGCCCTAAGCTGATATCAGATTCCACACCATGAAATAGGGATATTTTGCTTAAGAGTTTTTTTTTTTTTTTGAAACCATAACTTTTGGGCTTATTTTTAATTTTTAATTATATATTTTTAATTTAATTAGAGATTTATTTTCTAAATAAAAATCAGGCATAATCACGTGCGTCAAATTAATATCAATTACTTATCTAGAAAGAAAATAATAATTTGTTTGTACCGAAGAAAATAGAAGAAAATGTAAATAAATAATCAAATAAAGTTGCAAGTCTTTTCTATGTATGTTCAGAAGAAAAGAAGAACATAAAACTTAATTTCATTCTTAACACAGCACAAAGGACGAACAAAATTACCATGATCACGTAGAGGAATTCTACAAATTCTTATCTAGAAAAAAGAAAAGTGCAAATTATATTAATAAAAAGTTTATCTATTATATTTTACCGTGATCTTTTCATAGTCTAATAATGTGACTTATTCTTTATAAAGTAAAAAAAAATTCTTATAAAATCCTAATTATTTTAATAAAATATGACTGATTTGTTCAAAAAATAAAATAAAATACCTTTCATAAAAGTTTTAACAAATTAAAAAATGTGATGACTTAGTCAATTTTTTTTTTTCTGAACCAAAGAGAACAATTTGATTTTGTGAAAAGATGAAGTAATTGTGAAGCGTAGGCATTTCTTTTTAATGAATTAATTGTTAGTTTATTTTTCCTTATTTATATTAATTTTTTAGAAAGAAATTAATGCTCTCTAATATAATTTCTATGTTTGAATTTTTAAATTTTATTTCTATAGAATAAAAGGAAACAAAATTAAGGTATTAAAAAATATCTGAACTTTTCTGTTTTTCTATATTAATTATATATTAACTTTTTTACTTATTAAATTTTATAAAAGGAGGATCATGTCCTACCCTTTTATATTGATCTAAATATAGTAATAATTCATCTAAAATTTCTTAAAGTAGGAACGCGGGGAAACAAGAGATTCATAGATAAAGGTCGCAACTATTAAGTTTTTTTTTTTTCTTTACGTTAATTTGAGGGGGTTTTTTCCTGTTCTTGATTCAACAGTTTTTTTTCTTCATCATCCCATCCACCACGAGGTTGCAGAGATCAGGACGATGCCTAGAGATAGTGACGGCGAGGAAGAGGAGGAAGAAGAAGATAAAGGAGCATTGCTGTCGTGGGAAGCCATTCTACCGGACGAACTCCTGCAGAAGGTGCTCTCCTTGTTGCCCATCGCCAACATCATCAAATTGAGCATCGTGTGCAAACGGTGGTACGAGGTGGTTCACTCCTTCCCCCCGTTGTCTTGGGCGATGATGGCGCCACAGAAGCCATTGTTCTTCAGATCCTGCTTTGACGACTGTGCCTTCTCGGGCATCGTGTACGACCCTTGTTTCCTCCGGTGGTGCAACTTCGACTTCCCCCGCTTAGAAAAGGGCATCTGGTACTCATTCTCCTCTTGCGGCTTGGTCTGCTTAATGAAAAGGGCAATGGTCGAGCCAGTTGTGTCTGTGCCCGCGCCGGCGCCCCTACACTAAGTCTAGGTCCCTATCGTACTGTTGCTTCTGCTTCGAACCGAGGCTCGACGTCTCCTCTTGATTTCTCTACTGCATGCTTCAATTACAACTCGATAAAAAAAAATTATTTTTTAGTTTATTTTCATTATCTGCCAAAATTTTATTCATCTGTCTATATAAGATAGATTAACTAATTTTAGCATCCATCTTTACCATATCATGAAAAATCAATACTAATTTCAAACTGTTTATGAACTTCAAGCTCGGTGTTTAAACCAGATGAACAAGCTACCTTGGAAAAAAAGAGTCACACTAGTAACTGAAGAAATTTATCATAGATCTATTATATCCTTTTAGTTTATTTCCTTGTTTAATTTTATTTTATTTCCACCCATACAACTGTTGTTTTAGTTTTAATTTTAGTTTTAGTAATGGAGAAATTTCTCTATTATGGTCATGTATGACTCTTTTATCCTACTTCTTTAAGAAGAATTCTTATTTAACTATGTAAATGATTTCCTTTGGTTGCCTTTTACCACATCATTTTGTAATTATTTTATTTTATTTTGTAAAGATGCTTTTGACCCCAATCAAAGTTTTTAAGAACTTTTTGCCCGAGTTCTTAGATATTGATACACCACTAGTCAAAAGTTATTAATGGGTCTAGATTCATTAGCATCACTTTAAATATGAAATATTCTCCTTTTGGTACTCTCCAAAGTTAAAAATGCTCACATTTCTTAATTTCAAAACATTTTATGTTATGAATGAGAGCTAGAAACAATTCCAACATCGATAAGTTTGAAACATAGTCATCAACGTCACCTCCCTCTTATACTCTCCTAAATCTAACTATGTTAAAATTCTTTCAATTTCATTTTTAGGCACTAATAAATTTTGGTCAAAAATTGATGAGCCTAAATTTATTAGAATCTGTTTAAACATTAAACATTCTCTTCCTGTTACTCTCTAGCCTGAACATGCTTAATTCCCTAATTTAAAAACTTGAGTTTAAAAAAAATCCAAAGATGTCCATAAACTCATTAGAATCACTTCAAATCCGAATTATCCTCTCCCTGAGTCTAACCATATTAAAATTCCTATATTCTAAATATTTTTTCAGCTGTTAATGAGTTATGACCAAAAGTTATTAAAGGGCCTTTCATCAAGATTACTCAAAATCAAATATTCAATTTTCAATGTAGTTAAATTCGATTCCAAAACCTTTTAAGTTATTAGTGATGATCCTTTTTGAAAACTATAAATATTAAAAATTCATTTCGTGTCACCTCTCTTAGCATGAACATGCTTAAATTCCCTAATTTAAAAACCTCTTAGCTAAAACATATTTGTTGAAGTGCATAAATCATTAGAATCACTTCAACTATAAATAAAAAAATTATAGATCTCTTTTTAGATATCTATTAAATAGAGAGCTTTGAGATCACTCCATTGGAGAAGGAAAGGATACCTGTCAATATAGTTATTAACTACTTTTGTCAATGGAATGTATAGGCACAGGATGATTGGAAATACCTTTGATTTCTTTGAGAAGAAAAAGTTGATTGGCCTGAAGTTAAAGGTAATGTTATAATCTATAGCACCTTGATTTGTGTTTTTCTTGATTCTAATAATGTTTGGTATTATTTCATGAGATGCTTGATGAAGGAATTTCTCCTATGCTATGACATATTTCACTCTGAAACTAGTACAAGTGCAGTTATTATTCAAAACAAGTAAGGTAATGTTAAAAGTTTGATCAAAGATTAAAGGATTGGTATAAGATTCCACCCGTAAAAAATGTGAATTCGTCTCCTCCCACAATTGTTCCATGTCACTTGGAGAGAGTAATCAAATATCGAACAGACTCCCATATGGGAGGGTATTTTTCAAAAGATTTGTCAGGATTCAATCCTTGCTCTATGCTATAAATCTGTCACATGGTTACTTACTTGGATGTGCCCTAGGGCTGGTATTAGATTCCACATTTGTATGACAAGTTATAGAAATGACAAAAATGATAGTAAAACTCAATTACTTAGGGGAAAATGAAGAGTAAAACCTCAACCAATCCTTTTGGCATGAAATATGGATATTTTGCTTAAGAGATCTTGTTTTTTCGTTACCATAGCTTTTGGG
This sequence comes from Zingiber officinale, assembly GCF_018446385.1. Lineage (NCBI taxonomy): Eukaryota > Viridiplantae > Streptophyta > Magnoliopsida > Zingiberales > Zingiberaceae > Zingiber > Zingiber officinale. The sequence goes on from NC_055995.1 coordinate 10,405,560, forward strand.
CTTATTTTTAATTTTTAATTAGATATTTTTAATTTAATTAGAGATTTGTTTTGTAAATAAAAATCAGGAATAATCACGTCAAATATCAATTACTTATTAGAAAGAAAATAATAATTTGTTTGTACCGAAGAAAATAGAAGAAAATGTAAATAAATAAACAAATAAAGTTGCAAGCCTTTTCTATGTATATTCAAATGAAAAGAACATAAAATTTAATTTCAATTAATACAGCACAAAGACGAACAAAGTTACCATGCCCACTTAAGGAATTCTACTAATTCTTATCTAGAAAAAAGAAAAGTGTAATAAAAAGTTTATCTATTATATTTTATCATAATCTTTTCATAGTCTAATAATAATGTGACTTATTCTTTATAAAATAAAAATCTTTTTCTTATAAAATCTTAATTATTTTAATAAAATATGACTAATCATTTGTTTTAAAAAAAATAAAATACCTTTTATAAAAGTTTTAACAAATTAAAAAAATTTGATGACTTAGTCAATTTTTATTTTTCTGAACCGAAGAGAACAATTCGATCTTGTGAAAAGATGAAGCAATTGTGAAGCGTAGCATCTTCTTTTTGATGAATTAATTGTTAGTTTATTTTTTTCTATCATTATCTTTATGATGTCAATGTCTTTCCTTATTTAGATTAATTTTTTAGAAAGAAATTAATGGCTCTCTAATATAATTTCTATGTTTCAATTTTTAAATTTTATTTCTATAGAATAAAAGGAAAAACAATGTCCTGACCTTATATATTGATATAAATAAAGTAATAATGTAGGAACGCCTTATTTATAAAGGCACGAACAAGAGATTAATAGATAAAAGGTCGCAACTATTAGGTTTTTTTTCTTTAAGTAAATTTGAGGGTTTTTTTTTTCCTGTTCTTGATTCAGCGGTTTCTTTTTTCACCGTACGATCTCATCTTTTTCATCCACTACGAGGTTGTAGAGATCAGGACGATGCCGAGAGATAGTGACGGCGTGGAGGAGGAGGAAGAAGAAGACAAGGGAACATTGCTATCGTGTGACGCCATTCTACCTGACGAACTCCTGCAGAAGGTGTTCTCCTTCTTGCCCATCGCCAACATCATCAAATTGGGCATCGTGTGCAAACGGTGGTATGAGGTGGTTCACTCCTGCCCCCCGTTGTCGTGGCCGATGATGCCGCCACATAAGCCGTTGTTCTTCAGGCCCTGCTTTAACGGCTGCACCTTCTCCGGCCGCGTGTACGACCCTTGCCTCCTCCGGTGGTACAACTTAGTCTCCCCCCGCTCAGAAAAGAGCATGCGTCACACGGCCTCCTCCTGCGGCTTGGTCTGCTTAATGAACTCCAATGACGGGAACCGCTTATTTGTCGGCAATCCCATCAAGAGAGACTGGAAGCTGCTTCCTCAAGTCCCCGGCGGCTCTGACCCTTACTTCATCGCCCTCGCCTTGTCGTTCGACAGCCGCACGCGCGGCTACACCGTGGTCGTCGCCAAGTGCCTCCGCACCCAGCTGCCAGGGAATTCCTGGCAATGGCACTTATCCGTCCACATCTACCAATCGACGACGAGATCGTGGGCCACTCCCTTCTCCCAAGACCTCCGCCTCTGGAAAGGCAGCCAGCAGGCCGTCATATGCGACGGCGTGCTCTACTACTCAGTGGCGTTCGATCTTGCCAAGCCGGTGCAACGCCCCCACTTAGTGGCGTTCGATCTCGCCAAGCCGCCCTCTACCATTGAATCTCTGATTCAGGAATCGATTCCTGCGCCATTCGATCTTGTCTGTGCTGGATTGATCAACCTGTCGAACAAATTGATCATGGTCGGTAGGATAGACTGGCCGTGCAAGGGAGTGGTGATTTTGGAACTCGAGGATAAGACATGGCGGGAGGTGGCTCAAATGCCCTTCTCCGTGTACATGATGTTAGACAGCAAAAATTTCACCTGCTGCGGTGCCGGCGACTTCCTCTTCATGCACTCCTCAGTGTGCCAGGCGCTGCTGACCTTCGACATGAAGCAGAAGGTGTGGAAATGGTCGAGCCACTGCCCGTGCCCGTGCGCCTACACTGGGCAATTGGAAATCAGGTCCCTATCCAACTGCTGCTTCTGCTTTGAACCGAGGCTCGACGTCTCCCCCTGATCTCTCTACTGCATGCTTCATTTACAACTCAATCGACAAAATTTATTTGTTTTTTTAGTTTCTTTGGTTAAGAAAGGGAATTTCGTGATTTGTTAAGACTTTGATTTTCTGTCTATAAGATAGAGTAACGAATCAGCTGAATTATGGACGTAGCAGTTCATCTTTTCCTCCCACTCCAAGCAAATTGTAGGATGGGAGACTATCTTTTACTCCCACTCCAAATTAAACAAACAAGGCATGGCGTCTTCATCAATCAAGCTAACAACACTTTAATATTGCTTATTGATCAATATAGAAGCTGAGATGATATGTTCATGCATGAGGAGGAACCTTATTGATCAAAGAATCCTTACTGATCAATATACGAAGACAATTGCGCACAAGATCTTTGTTCATATGTGCAAGAAACTTCTGCATTTCGTATAATGTCAAGGATGGAATACTACAAGGCAAACATCAAGAAACAAGATATGGCAGTAATTTGGTCTGGTCATGCATAAATACATAAGCTAATCAAAGAGTTCCCAGTCGTTGCTAAATGCAGTAGATGTCTTTGGACGAGGAGCACTCAGGCTGCCGAACCCAGATTCGAACGACTCCCATTGGGTTGTAACTGAGACTGCTGTCCTGCTATTGCTGAAGGGATGCGTGTTTCTTGCTTTAAGCAAGTCGAGTGTATCCACTAGGTTTTGTACGCGGCGAACCTGATCACAGTGAATTTTGAAATGGAAAAAGAAACATTAGCGAAAAAATTATGGATCTATTATCCTTCATCATGATGTGGGATATGTTCATTTATTTAATAGGTTTTGTAATTCATAACTAGGATTCTCATATGTCATTACAACTATATTTCTGTCATGATCACCAGGAATTCTACTAATTGTGCATGATAAAGTACAATTAAGTTTGTTAATACTCAATAATATCAAGGTGAACATGAGAAATCCTAAAAGAAACTAAACAAAGAAGCAAATATATGAGTTGTTTAATCCAAGTCATTCGGAATAATAGGCCTTATATCTCAACTACTAGAGGCCACTCTAAAAAACATCGTATCTGTAAAGGATGTACGAAAGATCCAGACTGCGTAAAAAATGATTAAATATACTTAACTTCATCCTTACCTTTCATCAAAGTTTCTAGATCTCCAAACAATTAATCACTTGAATTGTACCGTGAAACTGATTAATGATCAACATCAGACATTTTGAGAGCAATGAGCACCTTATAAGGGTGGGATATATGAAATCTTGTTTACGAAGAAAAAAATATCACCATTTTATTATGCAAATTAAAGGGCAAAGGGTGGTATGTATTCATGTCAGATAGTTTGCGTGCAAAAATGGAGATCTCCGAGTTCTCTAGGTTTTCACTTGTATAGTTTTGATCTAACTTCTAAGCATCAGCACTATCAGCATTGTAACTCTTCAGCTGCAGCAACATGTCAGTTGATGATGTATGAGACAAAGGTTCAAAGGGATAAATCACAAACCAATTCTCACAATTCCCTATTGTCCTCCTGTTGACCATTCAATCACCTCTAAACCTCTTGTTAAAGTTTAAAGATCTAATAATCCAAAAATTGACTGAACTGTCCTTCTGCCATCTTTTAAATGTGCAAAAGTTCTTGAGGTAGCTGTTCAAAACTTGAAAATGATCATATGCGAGCAGATTTTATCTCTAGCTTGAAATACCCGTGGCAAATTGACAGAGTAAAACTTAGACAATGACAAACTCCAAAGTTATTGGAAGCAAAACCAAACCAACTTCAAAATGTCAAGTAGTTGGCCAGTAATGGACATAAGCAAGGCGACATCTACGATCCAAAGTTAAACAAATTAGTAAATATAAGATATTGATTATTGAAAGATGAGACAAAAAATGACATATCCAAGGGAAATAGAGCCTATCTGTAATCAGTAGTTCATTACCACAATGACTAAAACTGAATACTTTCGGGTTAGATTAAGTGTTAGCACTCAGATTCTATCAGGAACTAATTTTAACACATCTAACAGAAACTCAAATAGAGATAGGAACTTCGACTAAAATTTCATGGAAAATAACAATAAGTTGTAAAGTAGCATAAATAAAACAAATATGCACTGATCGACCCAACATGATGCTGGAGTGGAACTAGAGCAGATGCAATGAACAAACAGAGGGAGTAAATTAATTAATCAACGAAGTACCTCAAACCTCCGCTGCACTTTAGCTTCTCCTTGAGCCTCAATGCTGTCCAGTTTCAGTAATTGCACCATAAGCAACTCCGTCAAAAGAGAAAATTCCTTGTCTGCAGCTTTGGCTCCGACATGAACAGAAGCCTCCAAATTGGAAACCTGCACATTAATTCAATAAACTCGCAGACAACTGGCAAACAGGTAATGATAGGGGAGCCACCGACCTTGACGGCGAGCTTGTCCACCTCGGCTCTCACCGCCGCGACCGCCTCGCATGCCCTTAGCATCCCCTGATCCCGCCTCATCCGCTCCAGCTTTTGCTCCTTGCTCGCGGGGTCCTCCAAAAGGACCACCTTGGACATGTCTTTGATCCCCGCCATGTGCAAGCACTCGCCATCGTCCTTCTCCTTCCCCCGGAAGAGAAGCCTCTGCTCAGAAGGCGCGAGCCCGGTCTCCTGCGCGAGAACCCTCTTCAATTCCCCTTCAAACCGACCACCATCAGCAGCAGCAACCACGCATTTATTGACATAAAAATCGCAACTTTATGAGTTTTTTTTTTAACTTACCGAAGGTAGACTGGGCGAGGATGGAGAGGTCATGCTGGTAGGAGCCATGAGTGACCTTGATCTTGATGAAGGGACCGGAGGGGCCGCCAGCAGCGTCGGTCCGCTTCTGGACTAGCATTCCGCCGGGGCGGAGCTCCCACGCGATGCCTTGGTCTTCCCTCACCATAGCCTTGCCGCTTTGGTTGGATCTCTTCATCCTCCGTTAAGTCAAGACAGAACAGAGCAGGAAGAAGGGAGTGGGTGGATATGGAAGAGACGGGGAAGGCTTCCTTTCCGACGCCCGAAGGAAGCAGCAAGGCAGGCAGGCGAAAGGAGTCGGCAAAGCACAGCTTTTGATGCTGTCAGCCTCCGTCTACACAATAAAGAAGCGTCGAAACGACAAAACACTCCGGACTACGATGAGAGAGACGATTAATGTCAGCATCGTATTAAGATGGGTAATTTAAGATAATACTTTTTTAAAGATTTATTTACAGAATTACTTATTTTTGAAATATTTTTTCTAATCTACGTTAGCAAATTTGTTATCATTTAAATCATCTCTAACTAGTAGATTGAAACTATAATTCAAATTGAGAATTTATTCAATTTTTTTTTTTTTTTTTTTTTTTTTGATAGATCCACTTAACCACTACCATTTGATCTAGGTCGTAAACCAGCCGAATCGAATCAAATACTATTAAGCTCAACTTTGGCTCGTTTAAGTTATATTTGGACTCGAGCTCGGCTCAAGTTTGAATCGAACTTTTATCACAAGGCTCGAGCTCAGTTCGTTTTAGAATTACCAAGCTCGCGAATAGTTCAAGTTCGGCTCGTTATTAGCACGATTATCATAATTAACGAGTCTAACTCGTTAAACAAGTTCGGGCTCATTTTTAGACTCGTTTTAGAGCTCGTTTTGCACTCATTAAGCGAGATCGAAAACTTATTTGAATAAATATTCAACAGACTTAACAACTAAAATAATATAAACTCAGCACATGTTCTCAAGCCAAGCTCATTTTAAGTCGAGCTCGAGCCCTTTAAACTAGCAGAACTCGAGCCCGAACTCGCGACCTTCTAAACCAACATATTTGCAAACTCACGAGCTGAATATCCTTAAGTTTAAGTTCGGCTCAATAAAACTGCCGAACTCAAAATTAAACTCGAGCTCGGCTCGATAAAATAAACGAACGAACTCAAACAAATTTTTTATCTAATCAAGTTCCGAATAACTCACGAACCATTTGTTTCATTTACATTCGATCTTTAATTGAAAATGATTCCAATGAGTGGATGTAATTCCAATTAATTAGTAATCATTCAAACATTTGACAAGTATAGAAGTTTTAGATCCATGTCAATATGACATTCTAATTCTATTATATTCTCCTAACCCTATGTTTAGATGGGGTGAGCTAAAGTTCATTAATGAAAGGGGGAGAGAGGAGAATGTACGAAAAGAGAAGAGAAGTAAAGTATTTATATTCTCCTTATTTGGGAGTGAGGAAAGATTTATTAACGTAACATGTGCTACCGTATTTGGGAAGGAAGTGAGAGAATTAAGATTAAAAATATCAAGTTATAAAATTATCCACTTTTATTAAAGACATGCACATTCAAAAACTCAGTACATCTTGCATACATTTATTGGTTAAGACTTACGTATTCAAACAATTGTAACTCATTTATTAAAGTCGGCGTCGGCGTCGATGTCGAAGTCGGTGTCGAAGTTGGCGTCAGCATCGAAGTCGGCATCAAAGTCGGTATCGGTGTCGGTGTCGGTGTCGAAGTCGGTGTCGGCATCAGTGTCAAAATCGGTGTCGGCATCGACGGAGTGCGAGCGTTGGGCGATGCAAGTGTTTTTCGTCGTGACGCAAAGAATACCTAAAACAATGATTTTTAAAATTAATATAATAAAATAGAGATAAAATTATAACATAATTTTTTTTTTAATTCTCCTTACCCTTCCTTACACCCCAAATTGGGGTGTAAGAAATTTTGTCGTTTTATAGATAAGGAAAATTAAAGCTTACCTTTACTTACCTTTCTTTTCCGTATATCACTTTCTCCCAAACAAAATTTCAAGTTTTCCTTTCTCTTCCCTCCCCGTTCCTCACCTCCTCCCAAATAGTGCTTAAGGCTCTCTATTTTTTTTTAAAGATTTTAATATCAAGTATTTTTAGAGCAATTTAACATGTTTGAACAAAAGTGTCTAATGATCCTATATATTACACTATCCACCTCTCCTTTCGTTGATTTTAAGTCATATAAAATTGGCAAATACTTTTTGTCAAAGATATAGGCTTGATATAATTTTAATTAATAGGATGTAACTTTAGTCGATTAGTAATTTATTTAATTTACTTTGGGTTTTATAAAATCATCAAACATTTTTAGCAAAGAAATTTAACAGAAATTAATTCACTCCCAATTGATTCTCCCGTCGCCAAGGGCGACATAGTCGCCATAGTTGGACAATATTGTATCCAACTAAGTAGGTTGAATAAGAGAGATTTTAAAAAAAAAAAAAAAAAAAAAAAACCTCACACAACCTCTACTTCATTAAAGTATAATATGCTCTTTGATTATTGTGGAATCATAGTATTAACAAATAAATCTATCAATTTTGATATTAATTTTTTATGGTATTATATATACCTTTTAAAATCTATTTTTATATTTTACTATAAAATTAGTCACATATGTTTTTTCACTTAGCTAGAGATGAGTAAAAAATTAGTTAAATCAAATTAACTGATCAAATCGATAAAGTTAAAAAATTGATTCAGTTAATTCAGAATTTTTTTAAAAAAAATAGTTATTTCGATCAAATCCTTTTGGTTTTAGTTGTAAAAATCTGAATTCGATTAAATCCATCAATTAAACAGAATTCGGTTATGCCTAAACTGGAACCTATGGCTTCAAATCTCTAATTCTCAATTTGTGACTCTCATCCCTTCCTAAGCTCTGATTTAATTGGAAGTTGATCTTTTCGGATGAGTCTAGTGGCTAGCACATGAAGTGTTACCATAATAAAGTCTGAGGTTCGAATCTCGACAAAATCAAGGTAAATACCTCTCTTATGTACTAGTCATTATTCCAAAGGCTAGTAGCCACCCGTGATTTACCTCCTCCGTGTTGATCCTGAGACGGATTGACGGGGGCGCTGGAGGTGAACGTATTCGCCTTTTGCCACAATGATTTAATTGGAAGTTCAGTTATATCGATTTTTGACCGGTTTAACAGATGGTTTATCAGTTTGTTTGTTTTGATTTTTATATGAAAATTTGGTCGATTCAGTTAGGTCCAAAAATAAATTAAATTTTCAATTTAAACGATTGGGTTGATTCGATTATTAACCGATTGTTTACGCAAATAATAGATCACCACAAGGCGTGTAAAAAAACATATTCGGTGAGTGGAATCCAAAGTGCGCAACAAAGTTCTCATATGGCAGTGCGAAGTCACAATCCTATAGAAATGTGACTCTACGTAGATTTTACCCTTATAAATGGTTGCACTGTAAATCTACGACATAAAGATATCCTCGTTCACCTCTCATCTCTTACACTAGCAAAGAACCATAGCCTTTCATGTCGGGATTTAGGTTGTCGAACATTAAGGTGATAGTGTAATCTCTATCTAGAGAGGGAGCCGAGGACAACATTCCCTTGAAGTTCCAATCGTCGTTGTCCACAGTGAGGATCGATGGAATGTCGATACGCGCACGGGCTATATCGTATATATATGAGTTGAACATAAACCTCACAAATAATTATTAGTCAACCATGAGAAGATCCAATGAAGTGTCATGGATGCAAGAAATAGAAGGGTGAATCATACACTTCCTACCCTCCCGTGGGCTAAAGTAGTCTACGTTAAGATAGTGCTTATTGATGTTATTTTTCATTAGAAATCATGGAGTCTACGGACATTGAATACTAGAACTACGGCAGACATGACAGACAACCGCATACCAACTTCGGCATACAGCGGCACAGCGAAGAAGGTATATAATGAGAAGTTTGGTTAATATCAAATTAATAAATCTTTAGAAAGTATAAATTCAATCATTTGAAGGATGATAGTGGTAGCTAGGATGAACAAAAAATAAATTAAATTGAATTAATCAGCCGGACTAACCAAATTTAAAAGTTTAGTTGGTTAATTTCAAAATTTGACCTTATTTTTTATAAAATACCGGTTAATTTAGGCAATTCGATTCGATCTCAATTTTAAAAGTCCAAATTCAATTAAATCAATTAAATTGAAAATAACAGTTGATTGCTATGTTATTAGCAATCATAAAAAAAATCGATTAGGATATTTAGCATCTAAAGAAATGCATTAATAGATTGATGATGAAAAAATAGATTATTTCAATTTTCAATCGAATTAATCAATATTTTATCGGTTCAGTCTATTTGATTTTTGTCAAAAAGTTCAATTGTTTAGTTAGTTCAGAATAAAAATCATTATTCAATATTAATTTAAATAGATCGATCAATTCAATTATTAACCGATTGCTCACTCCTACACTCAGCCATCAATAACTCGGTAAAGTGACAATTTTAATTCAGCTAAATATAACACCTGTCTTTAGATCTAAATCATTTGCCGTTGTAAAACTGCCATCATCATCTTTGAATCAAATCACTTGGATGTCGATGACTTGCTTCGATTACTAAGCAAATGTCACTTTTCATTTGAATCATTTTTCAATTTCATTTTATCAAAGGAGATTAATCTTGCCTCCCAAATATCCTCGTGTACAAAGATTGGCCTTGTTTTCTTTCGTCTGCATTTGTATAGCATATCCTTGTAGAGTTTCGCACCAGTATTGTTCCAGGTTTCATAAAAGTTCGGCTCGTGCCTTGGCTCTCAGATATATTTTTCTACAACAATAAATTCACAAATTAGTATAAAAAAGAATAATAAAATCTAATAATAAAATTACTTGCCAAAATTTCTTGATAATATGTAGTACTAGAAGAGCACACTCATTCTTTAAATTTCATCAAGATGTGCACCCAAAACTGCATGAAAAAATGAATGTATGCAAAATAGGTTACAAATAAAAAAATAGATAAATTAAAAATTACTAATAATACAAATATTTACCAACCCCCAACAATTCGCAACATCGTCTGACCACCGGGTGCTACTACTTGATCTTACATGTCTATATTTGCACAGTAACATTATAACAATGCATATTCGAAATAATAATCAAATGAGAACAATAATGTCTAATATGGTACAACTAGTGAGATCTACATGTAAAAAATAAACAATTACAAGTATTGAATTGATGAACATTAATGTTATTATTTAATTAGCATTACAATCTAAATAGTTAACATTAACATTTTGTAGATTCTCCTTGCTAGACTCTATTAGTTCAACAAACCCCTCACTACCAGACATCTCTCCATCATCTATCTTATTAACATCTACAAGTAATTGAGATTTGAACTGAATTTGTGAATCTACTGAATGTAACTCCACTTCTTCATTTTGAAACGCATAATGGTTTTGGGTTGTGATAGAGTTCGATATTTTTATAGTCGAGTGAGATTTCATTCGACAAACTGCTAACTATTCACTAAACCTTTTTCTCTTCTTTAGGTATTCAAAATAGAAAATTTGACTCGCTTATATCGCAAAAATGAAAGGTTTAAACTTGTTAAATTTTTTGTTTGCATTAACTTTAACTAAATTGTAGTTTGAATATATTGTAGTACTTGTTCTTGGAGTCAGATCATACCAAGATATTCTATGATCTTCACTTGTAAAAATAGTTATGATATAAATTAAGTGGGAATTTAATAGAGATTTATGAAAATTAATGTTTTCTCTAACTTACATAGATTTGAAACTATAATGCAAATTTCGTATCTAACTTTTCCTCTACCTCACTTGCATCGATTGATGGATTTTTTTATTTGTAGTTGTTGCTCGTACAAACTATCACGGAAGGTAATTTTAAGACAATTGGAATACCAAACAAACATAAGGGGATAAGTGTTTGATTATATCAGTGAACTCACCTTATGTAGGATTTGACCTCATCATAGTTCAGAAGTATATATGTTTTTGCAGCATGGTATTTTTGTTGATTTAACCATCTCAAAATAGATACACCCATTGGCTTACAACGAAACTTGAAAATAGAAAACATTTCTAGATCTATCGACCGAGTATCATCAAAATTTTGAGGACATTTGTGATGTCTAATTTTCACATTATCAATAAAATAATATGAGCAAAAAGAAATACTTCTTCAACTAAATAAGCATTATATATTCACCCCTCAACTCTTGCTTTGTTATGAACAATATTCTTTAATTTCCTTAAAATCTGTTCAAATGGATACATTCATTTGTATTGCACATGACCAGCTACTCGTGCATCATAAGGTAAATGAACCAATAAATGTTCCATTGAATAAAAAAAATGGATGGGAATAGGAGCTCAAACTTATATAGTATGAGAGGATATATGTTTCTAGTCGAAGCTTATTGGCAGTCATAATACACATCAGTGTCAACATTATTAGGTAGTAGGTCATGAAAAGTTATTGAAATAAGTCATTGTATGAATACATGATAGTCATGACTCTTCATTCCAAACATTTTTAACTTGTTCATATCCACACATCGAGTCATATTTGAGGCATACGCATTAAGAAATTTGATTTCTTTCAACCAACTACATAAAACTTGCTTAGCTTCTTTGTCTAATGTATAACAAGTCTTTGGAAATTGATTTGTTGTTTAATTCTGATGTAACTTGATGTGTGCAAATTCACAAGTGCACGAAAGTATTATCAAGTAATACAAGATATTGAATTCACAGGAACTAATGATCAATTACTAATTTACTATTCAAACATAATTGTCCTGACCAAATCAGAAATGTTGAATGTCACTAACGAATTTCCCAACGTCTAGTCAGAAATGAGGAAAAGAGAGAGAAAAGCTAGATCAAGAAGGCTGGAGAAAATCAATCAGAGAAAATGATTCTAGGACTTCAGTTTTACCTCTGTGCTAGCAAACACTTAACATATGTTTGAATTCTTGTTCTCAATGTTGACTTATGTAGGTAGACCATCCTATGATATTCAATGTGAACTTTTGGTACTACAACGGTGTATCAACCCTAATCATTGTTTACATTTTGAAGAATCGCAATTAGTTAACGAAAATTATAGGAGACCCTATCACAAGATCTCTTGACCTCTAATTAACCACTTTTCCTACTGTGTGATAATAAATTAGGTTTGATCATTAAACTCTATGATGACCTAGGGTTCCTCGCGGTATTCCTGGTTCCACTTTCATATCTAACTCTTCGTGTCTTGATTTTCTATGGGTCAGAGGGTCGGGTTCGGGTTCTCCTTTCAGTTCATCCCCAAACCCTTGTGGGATATGAATCTTATGATTTTAGCATTGAGATTGTATTAATACAGTAGATCCAGACCACAATTCAACATTTCATAAAACAACCAAGCAAATATGCAAAAGATCAATGAATAGTATTCACATCACACTAGGTTACTCCTTGATCTTAGAATCTAGGAAATTACCCCCCATAACAAAGGGGTTACAATCACAAAATATATTCAACATCTCAAACAATCAGATTCAAATCCATAAAAAATAGAGAGAAGAGAGAAAAGCTTAGGATTGCTTGTGCATCTTCCTCCTTGTCGCTCTCTATCTCTTCTTGATGCTTTGATGGATCTGGAGCACCTTAAAGATTCCTCCTCTAGCCTCCTTGGGCTCCTTGGATGACCCAAGATTGAGATCCCTAATCCAAATGAAGAAAGCTCCTTAAATAGTGCAAAGAATCAAACGTTTGACATAGGTTGTGTCGTTGGGCACAGGTGCTCGTGTCGGTGCAAAAACTTCAGATCTAGTAGGGCAAAGAGGTAGAGTGGGGCACATCCCATGCCATTAGGCATGAGTGGCCATGGTAAGGAGGCAGAGTGGGGCATGGGCACTCATGTCTAGACATGGGCTCTTCAAACTTGATCTCTTCACTTTCCATTTCGCTCCAACCTTCACTCCTATCATCTAAATTACACGAGAGCAATATCTAGGAGTAATAAAGCATGAAAACGAAGCATAGAGTTAAGATACCACAAATCATGCATGCAAAAGTATGTCAACTGTAGCGTGAAAACATAATAAAACCCTATATGCTTCACGCTTATCAAAATCTCTCAGACCAAACCTTTGCTTGTCCTCAAGTAAATACTAATCTAGAAAGCATGTGAATAATATCCCCAATTTTGGTGAACTCATCTAGTCCTATCAAATGGTATCGTCTTAAAGCGCAAGTACTGAATTAGTTTCACCAAGCCTACAAGCTAGTTAAGTTCACAGTGCATGGTTTCCTAGGGTCTCAAATTCCTTCCTAGTCAAGTTGTTATTCAATTGTGTTCCCAAGATTTTCGACGTTCGGCACTTAACTACCATACGCAAAGTTCATCCCCTCTTCCTGACACAAAGTCTCAAAGGCATGCTATATGATGAGAGAAATAGATAGATGTTTCTTCAGTGACCTAACTAGGTCTCAAAGGGGCATCTTATCCTCTCTACCCACGATAACTATTTTTAAATCTCTTTATTTCCTCTCATTTTTTTTCTTTTCTTTCACCTTATTTTTACCACAAGTATTTTCTTTTTTTTTTTCATTTCGTTTCTCTTTTCATTTCCATTTTCTTTTCCTTTCATTTTGCTTCTCACATGGGATTTTGAATTTTCCAAATCAGCTTACACACACCGAGCGTAGTCCAGTAACTAAAGTGTTGGGAAAAAAATCACCTATTGTCACCTTGGTACTAGTCCAACTAAAGGAATCATGACTAGCTTGTATTAATTTAACCCTATGGAAACAAATCATGAGTGAAGTGAAATATCAAACTATCAAGTATGATATAGTGAAAGCAAATCAACTCAACACACTTTATCACAGCTCTACCAAGGAATAGAAAAACATGAATCATCAAAAATAAAGGAACATATTCACATGGGATTAACGAAATTCAATCACATAAATCATTCTTTAAAGGATATTTCATGTTTTTCATGCTTCATGATCATTCAAAAGAGTGGTAACCTAAAAAACTCTAACTCAACAACTAAAAACACAATCATGCTATAGAAAGAAAAAGTAAAGTTCTTAACTATGGGTATCACCAAATAATATGAACAAGGGAAGTTCACCATTTACCGAACTCAGGGTTGATCAGTTGGAGGAGGAAAAGGTAGGTACGAGTCTCCTCCATCTCTGCTCAAACCTTGGTAGTTATATTGACGGTGCCAAAGGTATCTATGCTTTGTTTGAGTGGTCATCGTCTCCTCCCTTTTGCAGTGGTCTTGTTCTCATTACCATTGTTCTCTCTGTTCACCCATGAACTATTTCACCTTGCCACAAAATTTTCTTTGCTCCTCCCATTCAATGGCTTCCTCCTCTCTCCTTCTTGTTTCCATATGGAAATATGAATGGGCCTCCCGATAATGTGTATCACCTCTCTAGAAATGTCCCTCTAGGCCTCCAAATCCACTAACCCAGGTCCCACTTTGTTGTATAAAATATTACCTCATGACGACCTACTATACATGAATACCATCAAGACTAGTGCGAAAATCAAAAAAATGATATACATGAGGCTTCGAAGAGTGCTCGAAGTGAGAAAAAGAAGGCTCGTGCGACTCAGTGTGGGGATCTCTATCCATGGCCAATCCCTCTTGTGAGGGTGTACAACGGGAGTGTGAGGTCTCTCGGAAGGGGGCATCTCATGGCGACCTGCTCTACATGAATACCATCAAGACTAGTGCGGAAATCAAAAAAATGATATACATAAGGTTTCGAAGAGTGCTCAAAGTGAGAAAAAGAAGGCTCATGCAGCTCAGTGTGGGGATCTCTATCCATGGCCAATCCCTCTCTGTCAGGGTGTACAACAAGAGCGTGAGGTCTCTCGGAAGGGGGCATACATGGCTCACTGGACTGAGGGACTAGCGGAACTCATGTTAGTCTCCAATTTGTAAGGTTGGTCACGGTGGTGTACTTAGTGTTGGGAAATCTAAATGGTGCTCGATCCTTAAGTACAAATCTGTACGACTCCCCATAAGGAACAATCATCCTAGAGGCCAGGCATGTCCCCATGTCAATGCTGGAGTGTCTCTGAATAGTCTTCAGTCCACTCAAAACATAACTCAAGTTTTGAGCCATGTGGGTGATGTACCCATTGATCATAATAGTCCTAGAGATGGCTTTCCCAACCTTTAACATGTGCCTGGAAAAATAAGATTCATAGTTAATGTCTCCCCCGTGTTGCATCATCCAAAGGCACAATAGCTCACTTAATCTCACAACCCCCCACTGTCTCCCCTACCGAAAAGATTATTTGCCATCCCCCTGTGCATGTATAGGATTACAGGGTTCTGGAGGTTTGAGGCTTTTGCACTTGTGGGATCATAATAACTATCTCCTATTAATTCCCTCCAAAAAATAGTGGGATCAAAATCCCTATGCGATCTCCTATCTCTCTGACAGGTAGTCCAAACCTATAGTTAAATTGTTTCAAGGTCCACCTATAATTATCGTTAAACATTCTAAAGGTAATAAGACCCTCCAAACAATTTTTTTCCAGTAGGACATCGACATCCAAGTAACTAAGAAACTTAAGTATGGTCCTAGCATATGTGGAACATCGAATACTCATCAATTAGTCTCAACCCATATATTTATCATCCAGTTTATATCGTCGTTGATTCTTTAAACTTCCATCACATTATTATAGGATTGGTGCGCATGTGAGAGGGGGATGAATCACGTGTATTTTGAAAACTTATCTTTTTCAATTTTGAAAACAAGTACGCAGCGGAATAAAACAACACAAAACCAAAAAGCAAGAACACAAACTCGAGGAATTACTTGGTTCGGAGCCTTCGACGACTCCTATTCCAAAACTCATGATCCCTCAGACTGTATTGACTAGCAATCCACTATAAACCTATTCTGAAACTGCCGGAAGAGGGAATCAGGTACAATAGTAAACTAAAGACAAGTGTAACAATCTACACTTTCCTTTATGCAGTAATTAAGCACATAATTAAAATTTTTGTTACCCAACACTTGAAGATTATCGAATCAAGCTCGGTGTTGGATGGCTTCTATGTAGTAGTAGAATGTCGCAGCATCACAACACATCGGAAGGACGAAGTCGAACAACCGAAATCCTGAAAGATCGCATATGGAAGTTGTGAATGAGTTGTGTTGAATGCTTGGCTAAATAGCTCTTTTATAGACCATTGAGGGTGCCTCCAATCGCAAAAATAATCTCAAAAAATTCAGTCTTGATAAACTCCACAGACTACGCATTTTATCCTCTCTACAGCGCCTTCCAGATGCTCTAAGGTGCCTCCGTGCCATGCTCTAGGGTGTCTCCACCCACATGGGAGGCCCCTTTGCGCCTTTCTGATAAACTCCTATGTCTTCAGCCAAGAAAACTGAGGTGCCTCCACTCGAGCAAGAGGCACCTCAAAATACTATTCGTCCAAGGCTTGAAGTGCTTTTCTAGCCCTACAACATGAGTTAGTCCTAAAACAAAATATACCCTGTAAAACAAAGTTAGCACAATGATAAAATAACATTATTAATTAGATCATATCTATCCAAGACCAGGATCTAGTCAATGTCTCAGTTTAGAAATATAAAATGGATCTAAACTGGATCTGCGTCTAAAGTCCCTAATTAGGACTGACCCTCACTTGAACATTCTCTTACAGTGACTTACCTTACTTACTATGCAGAATCACTTGACTCTCTTTCGGCCCACTAGGTCTTCCCGTCAATTATCAAGTCTACAGATCCAACTGGACTTTGGCCAACTGTCTGGTCCCGCGGACCCAACTGGACTTTTTGATAGATATCAGGTCATTACTTGACCTATCTAGATTTCTACATCAACTATCAGGTCCTCCAGACCTAGCTAGATTTTCACTTGATATCAAATCTGTCAAGTCCTGCACACTTGGTAGGAAGGTTAGATAACACAACACCTAACTTTAATCCATTTATCATTAATCGAAACTTAGGTTTGATCATTGGTGTCAACTGCACCAACAATCTCCTCCTTTTTGATGTAATGACAACCTTAGTTAAAGTTATAAAAATATGTAAAAAAATAGCAATATGAAAATGATTTAAGAGAACTTAAATAATTTGGATTTATATTTTATTCTCTTAATCATGTTAGGGTTAAGTTTTTCAAAATTTCTTAGTTTTCTTACTTTTTCTTACTTAAACTCTTAACCTCCTCCTTTGTCATTCATTACAAATTATGCAAATAAGTACACTAAAAATATGAAACAAACTAACAAATTAAGGAAATTTAACAAGCACTAAAGATAGTCAGGTCTATTTCAGGGAGGATTTTTCAAAACATTTACCAAGTTTTGCAAAGTAATTTTAAAGTAATTTTGTAAAGCAAATTTGAAAAAGGATTTTCCAAAACATTTGCCAAAATAACTTCAAGGCAAATTTAAAACATCTTTCAAAATATTTTTCAAAGTATTTTCCAATGAGTGTTTCAAGAAAACTTCATGTATTTGCAAAAATAATTCAAAGACTTTGCAAGAATTTTTAAAGCAAATTTTGCAAAGTAATTTTTTGAGTAACTTTTCAAAGTAAATTTTACAAAGTAATGTTGAAAGGAACATCTGAAAGATAATTTTTTAAAGTAAATCTTGAGAAAATTTTGCAACCCATTTTCCAAAATAAAATATTTAAAAAGTATAAGGTATTTTCAAACTTTTTTTCAAGGAACATTTTACAAAGTATTTTGTAAGGATTTAAAAATAGGTTTTTTAAAGCCATTTTTGAAAAAAAAAATCAAACTCAAGTGAAGAAATTTAAGAGTATTTAAAAGTGTCTAAGTAAATAAATTTCAAAACACTTTTTAAAGTAACAGTTTTCAAAGTGGAAAGTAATTTTTAAAACAGTTTTCAAAAAAGTCATAGTAATTTTCAGCAGATTTGAAAACATATGCTCCCCCTTAGCCTAATATTACATTAAAAAATAATAGTCATCTAAAAATTATCCTTAAATATCTAACTTTTAGTTACTAACTAACTACCAAAAGATAGCAGCGTTCACTTGGTTAGTTAAGTTAAGTACATGTATCCAGCTAGTTATCTACTAAGAAGGACTACTTAACTTGATCACTGTATTTTTGCATTTTTTGCTCAGACTTATATTGATGCATTGATATAAGCATCTGAAATGTAGGCAAAGCCTTAAGCATCTCACACCATTCTATGCTTTCGAATATACAAGCAAGGTAACCCTAACATGCTTGTGAGATGCTGGCTGCTAAAGCTATAGGATCATGCTGTCTAAAGGAAAATCTAGGCTAAGTTCATAATAGTTTTTGTAGAAAAAAAATAGAAAATGGGGAATTTTAAATGTCAAGGAAGAGTAGAAGTAACCTAGAAGTTGAAAAATTGCTTGCAAGTAAATTTAGGTAAAAGATTAAATCTAATCTATGATGCACATTCCTAATTGTCTCCTTTAGCTACATGATCCCTAATAAAGTGGTGTGTAATTTCAATATATTTGATTCTTGAATGATGCACTGGATTTTTAGTTAAATTGATTGAGCTAATGTTATCAATAGATATTTTTATATTTTTATAGTTTAGGTTAAAATCTTTTAAAGTGTACATCATCCATAATAACTGTGCTACACATTCCCCCATGGCTATGTACTCTACTTCAGTAGTAGATACAACAACATAATGTTATTTTCTACTAAACCAGCTGACAAGTGATGATCCAAATAGTTGGCATCTACTACTTATACTTTTTGATTTAATTTACAGTCGACATAATTTGAGTCAAAGTAACCTATAAGTTTAAAACTATTTGTTCTAGGGTACCAAATTCCTACATTGGGTATGTCTTTTAAGTATATAAAGATTCTTTTTACCATAGCTGTGTAAGACTCCTTAGCATAGGTTTGGTATTTAGTATACATACTAACTACAAATAAGATATCAAGTCTCCTTGTAATTAAGTATAACAGACTACCTATGACACTTCTATAATATTTTATATCTACTGGTTTTCTATTTGGATTACTATCTAGAGTTATGTTAGTGGTCATTGGTATTTTTATTTCTTTAGAATTTTCCATTCCAAATTTTTAAGTAAATCTTTTGTGTATTTTTGTTAATAAATGTAATTTTCTTCATTTGTTTGTTTAACTTATAAACCTAAGAAATATATTTGTTTACCTACTAAGCTCATTTCAAATTCTTATTTCATTAAGGTAATAAATTCTTGTAAAATTTTCAAATTTATTGATCCAAAAATTATATCTTCTACATATATTTACACTATGAAAATGCCTATTTTAAGAGTTTTTACAAATAGGGTTGAGTCAACTCAACCTTGATTAAAACCCCTTAGAGATCAAATAGGTGAATAATCGTTCATATCAGGCCTAGGAGCTTGTTTTAGACCATATAGTGTTTTCTTTAGTTTAAACACATGGTCAGGATGGTCTAAACTTTCAAACCCCGATGGTTAACCTACGTAGAATTCTTCTTTGATTAGCCCATTTAGAAAGACGGATTTTATGTCTATTTGATAAAGTTTAAACCCTTTGTGAGCTGCATAGCTTAGTAACATTCTTATAGACTCAAGTCTAGCTACTGGGGAATAGGTTTCATCATAGTCAAGTCTCTCTACTTGACTAAACCCTTTAACTACTAACTTAGCTTTATTTCTAACAATTTCCCTTTTTCGTTTAGTTTGTCCCTAAAAACTCATTTTGTTTCTATAAACTTTTTACCTTTGGGTAATGGAACTAAATCTCAGACTTCACTTCTTTCAAATTGGGTCAATTCTTCTTGCATTACTAAGATCTAGTCTGGGTCAGGTAAGGCTTCTTCAATTACTTTGTGTTCAATCTTATAAATTAAGGTAATTTTACTTAGATTTCTAATGGCTAATCTAGTTTGAACCCTTAGATCTGGGTTTCCTATTATTTAGTCTATTGGATGATTTGAGCTAACTCTAATTATTCTAGACTCAGTTTGTGTTGATTGATTTTCTTCTGTATGAGTTGGTTCATTTTCTTATTCTTCTAATTGATTTAGGATTTCACTATCTCCCCCTTGATCAGAGCTAGATCTGACAAAGTCGATTGGTTCAAATTGGATTTAACTTTAGTCAAGTTCTATAGGGTTAAAGGTTTCATCAAATTTTGCATTTGTTATTTCTTCAATTCTAAGGGTACTTTTGTTGTAAATTTGGTAGGCTCTACTATTTAGTGAGTACCCTACAAATATCTAGTTTCAATTTTTGATGTAATTTTTCCTAAATGTTCTCTTGTATTTAAGATGTAGACACTACATCTAAATACTTTAAAATAATTAATGTTAGGATTTTTATTATTATAAATTTCATAGGAGGTTTTATTATGTATTTTATGAATTATTTTTTATTTTGGACATAGCAGGTTGTACTTACAGCTTCAGCCTAGAGGTATTTAGGTAGTTGATATTCATTAAGCATTGTCCTAGTGGCTTCTTGTAGGGTCCTATTTTTTCTTTCCACTACTCAATTTTATTGGGGTATTTTAGGCATGAAAATTCTTGGTGATAGTCATTTTCTAAACAGAATTTTATAAACTTATGGTTTTTAAATTCTCTATCATTATTGCTCCTAATTCTTTTGATTTTCAGGTCTTTTTCATTTTCAGTTTGTTTACAGAAATTACTGAATATTTCAAAATTTTAATCTTTGTTTCTTAATACCCAAGTGAATCTTAAATAATCATCAATTATTACTAGGCAATATATAGACTACCATTAATTGTCTTAACTTCATGTGAGTCAAATAAGTATAAATGTAATAACTTAGAGTTGGTTTGAGTTTGATTAGTTAGTTTGTGGGTTGATTTGGATTGTTTTCCTTATTGGCAATTATTACAAATTTTTGCATCTAAATTAGGTCATTTTGGTAGTCCTCTAACTAGTCCATTTAATTTAGTGAGATTTCTAAAATGAGTGTGAGACAGTCTTCTATGTCATAGCCAGGTTTCCTCTTTTTCTGTCAAATGATACTTAAGTGAGGAGCTGGCAAGGTTAATTATGCAAATATTATTATTCCTAAATCCTTTCAATTTTATAGTTAATCATTCAGATGATCAAAACCTAACCTTATAATTTGAGTTACACAATTGACTTATACTAAGCAAATTGAATTTGAAATTTTCAACAAGTAATACTTTGTAGATAAAGAAATTTGACTCGAGTTCAATGTTACCTATGTCAATTGCCTTAAGTTTGCCATTGTTTCTAAACGTAACCATTCCTAGTCTTTTATATTTTAGCTCGGTGAATTTGATGTGATCTCTAGTAATGTGTTTGAAGCAACCACTATCCAAAATCTATTTAGACTCCTAAAAAAAGTAGGAGTCAAGATTCAGCTTAAGTGTTAAGTTTAAAGTTTAATTTTGATTGAGTTTAAATTTTGATTTAATTTAATTTTAATTGTTATTTTTATTTTTAATTTTAGTTTTAATTTAATTTTAAGTTGGATTTTAGTTTTAATTTAATTTTAAGTTGGATTTTAGTTTTAACTTTATTTTTAGTTTAAATTTTAATTTAATTTTAAGTTAAATTTTAGTTTTAATTTAATTTTAATTTTAGTTTGAATTTTAATTTAATATTAAGCTTACTTTAACCATCTCATTCAGTCTAGTTGTTCAACCAAGGGTATCTTATAATTTTGTGAGATGAGTTATACTTGTTATTTTAGAAGATAGTTTGACTTTGTGTTAGATTTAGGTTTAATCGTTAGTCAATTAAATACACATTTCAAAAATCGACTTCCAAGCTGTGCCGAGGCACGGAGACCTTCTTGGGTATCGAAGCAACTACCACTTCTAGACAAAGATTTTTTAAGAAATTGGACATTTAATTTTCCTATTGATAAACCTTGGTCTAACTAGTCTAGGATTTGATAAGGTAGCTTCGGTTGGTTTCATTAGCTAAGTAGACCAAGAAGGGTATGTCTTACCCTACTTGACTTCCTAAACTAAACTTCCCTAACGTACTATCTGTTGGTTAGTCTTAGAAAATCGTACCGGTTCCAAGTGACAAACCTTTCCTTAAATAACCTATTGTGTTCTTTAGAAGTTAAATTAGGAATCATAGATGGAACTTAACAACATTGATTCCAAATTTAACTTATATGTTCTTAATGGTTTAGATTTGAATCGCAAGCGGAACTTAACACTATTAATTCAAATCCACCTATGTTATTAATTCCATTAAATATTAATTTTCAAAATTGGCTTCCAGGAATGCATGACGAGGCACATGGCCTTCTTGGATATTTGAGCAACCACCACCGCCTAGACAAAGCCTTTTAAGGAAAGCTAATATTTAATTTCCTTAAATAACTCTAGGTTAACCAAAAAGAACAATCGAATCACAAATTCGAAAAATAAAGAAAACACAAACTCGAAAAACTAATTCGAAAAACTAGATCTAATGCCTCTTGTGTTTGGAATTCTTACAAAAAGAAATAACTACCATGATGCGGAAAACAATTGCTAATTATACCTTCTCTTTGTATGCTAATGACCTCGAGATCTTCTGTCGTATTCCTCGTCTCGTCTTGGATGTCGTGTGGGCGACGATCCTCCAAGATGAATACCACCCAAGATCTTTCTTCTTCCTCCTCTAATATCCGGCCACCACCACCACCAAGGAAAAGAGAGCAAGGGAAAGGAGAGGGAGAAGGGGTCGACTACACCAAGATCTCCAAGCAAGAGAATAAGAATTGTGTCTCATGAAGCCTCCTCATCCCTTCTTTTATATTAGTTGCCTAAGTCAAATAAGGGAAGAATCTTTATAAAAATTAAAATCTTCTTCTAGTTTTTCCTTTTCCCTTTTAATTTTTCCTTTTCTTTCCTCTTGATTGAATCAATCACCAAAAAGTAATTGATGATTTTATTTTATTTTCAATTTGGCCGGCCACCTTGCTTGCGCACCAAGCAAGGGTGGTCGGCTCCCTTAAAGAGGAAGGAAATATTTTTTTATATAAAATTTTACAAGAAGAAATCCTCTTATAAAATTTTACAAGCTCTCTTTCCTAAAGTGGATGTTAAAAAGGAAAGCTTTAAAAAATTAAAACCATGTTTTAAAATTTAAAACTTCTCTTTAAAAATTTCCTTTTAAACATGAATAGAAAATTTTAATTTTTAAAATTTCTCTTCCTTTTTTCTAAACCCATGAGGATGGTTAAAAAAGGAATGTTTTAAAACTTTTAAAACTCTCTATTAAAACATGTGGCCTAATTCAAATAAGGAAAGTTTTTAAAATTAAAATCTCTCTTTTAAAACTTATAGTTTTCTACAAAGAGAAGATTTTAAAAATTCAAAAACAACCCTCCTTGTTTGATTATTGTGGTCGGCCCCCATAGAAAAGGATGTGGCTGGCCCTTGCTTGGTCACCAAGCATTGGACCGGCCCCCTTTTTGGACACCAAGATGCATGGGCTTATATTTGGATGGACTTGAGGCTTTAATGAGGCTACGATAGGGACCTAGAGGAGAAATTGGTTTTGGTTCCGATGAGCTTGAGTATCCCGTGTTCGCCAGGAACACACAACTCAAGTTCATCGATAATAACTCATTCCACTAAAGAGTGATTATCGCACTACCGCACGAATCCCAAATTACATTATGGGCTCCTTTTTATCATGAGTGTGTTAGTCTCCCTGTGTTTAAGATAACGAATGCCCACTAATTAAGTAAGTTACTGACAATTCACTTAATTAATATCTAGCTCCAAGAGTAGTACCACTCAACTTCATTGTCCTGTTGGACTAAGTCCACCTGCAGTGTTTAACATGGCAATCCTTATAAGCTCCTCTTGGGGACATTCTCAACCTAGATAACTAGGACACAATTTCCTTCTATAATCAACAACACACACTATGAGTAATATCATTTCCCAACTTATCGAGCATATTGATTTATCGAGCTAAACCTCACCCTTTGATAAGTCAAAGAAATAAATATTAAATATATGTGCTTGTTATTATATTAGGATTAAGAGCACACACTTCCATAATAACTAAGGTCTAGTTCTTCTATTAAGTCAGTGCAAAAAGAACTTACCTAAAGTGACCATACTCAATACACTTAGAGTGTACCAGTGTAATTTATTAATCAAGATAAACTAATACTTAATTACACTATGACTATTCCGATGGTTTGTTCCTTTCCATCTTAGTCGTGAGCAACTGTTTATAATTTATAAAGAACCGACAACATAATTTTCTGTGTGTGACACCACATACCATGTTGTCTACTATATAAATTAATTGAACAATTAAATTTAACAAATAAATGTAGATATTAACCAATGTGATTCTTTTATTTCAAAAATAAATGCTTAAAAAAACTAGGCTTTTAGTATACACTCTAACACTATCATCTTGCCCCACCCTGGTGTTGGAGGATCGGTGGCCGGCTTGAAGGGGGGTTGGATAGACGACACCCCCAAATCGCTCGCTTTCTACGTATTTGTTAGTTGCGCAGCGGAATATAAATAATACAAACACAAATACGAAAGCTAAATACAAATACAAAGATAAAGAAAGAGCAAGCAAACCAACACGTGCCGATTTACGTGGTTCGGAGATAAAGCTCCTATTCCACGGCGTGTCCGTAAGGTGGACGATCCCTATCCGTCGGTGGATTACTCCCCGGAAGACCTCCGGCTAGCTCAAACCTCCTTGTGGGTGGAGAAACCTCACCACAAACTCACCAAGACCTCTTGGACACAAGGGAAACTCTTGAGCACTTGTAGACTACTAATTAAACCTTAACCAAGTCTAATTTCGTCACCTTGGCCGGCCATACCAAGCTCCTTCTTATAGAGCTTGGAACAAATCAGAACCTGATTTGCCCGTTACCAGTCGACTGATGCCAGCCCAACGGCTCTCTCAACGGCTATCTGCTACAGTGCATCAGTCGACTGGTCCATACACCAGTCGACTGCTACAGTACGCTACAGTAACTGCTACAGTGCCGCTACAGTAACCCCCTAAAACTTGTATTTTACTCCGAGTACAATCTCTCATGCACTCGTACCCTCACGACTCATTTGACTCTTCTTTGCAGCCTTGACCTCTTGCCTTCAAGCCTACTTTCTTTGGCTCTCGTCCCTCGGATGCATCCAAGCCCGCGGCTTGTCTCCAATGCCATCCTTCGCGTATGCCTCGAAGTCGCTTCCCTCGGCCCTTGTCCTCGCTGCCTTGTCCACGGTCCCTCGGATGCTCCATCCTTCACCGGACCCGAAGCCGTCAACCTGAGTCACATGTGTCACCTGCAGTCCTGCACAACTCAAGTACACATATCAAATAACGAGGGTAAACCTAACTTAAACACTTTGCACAAACACCAAAACACATAGTCCCACGGACCATTGGGATTGCTCCAACACCTGGTACTAGGTTGGACAAAAGTCAAGTAATCTTTTTAATCTAATTCTAATTACTCAGACGGGTAAACTATTATTTTGGAGGTGTCAACTAGTTTGATGCCTCCTCCTGAATTTTTAAACTTAGGTTCAAGTTTTAGGCTTATGTCTATTTGTTTTATAATTGTAGTAAACTTGATTATATTTTGAGTTTAAATTTGATTTGTTAGAATTAAATTTATATTTTACGTTTGATTTTGAATTGTTGGGTTTATTTTATTTTGTTTTTAGGTAGTGAATTTTATTTTTTGGTGTATAATATTGGTTGAATCCTACTTATTTTGTAAAATACGGTGCTCAAATAATAATTAAATAATAAGGTTAATTGAAAAATAATCTTATTGGATTTTTTTTGAATTTTATGAGAATTTTTCTGAACTCGTATAGCTTATTTTAAGGGAATCGATTATTGGGCTGCGAGAAAGCCTCTTTGGAATATCCCTTAAGTGGGAATTGATTGAGGAGTTAACTTAGGGTTATGTTGATTAAACCCTAAGTATTAAATCTTGCCACAGTGACCTAGCTCCCTTTCATAAAAACGTCGCTCCTCCTCTACTCTTTCCTCATCGTGTCTGCGCCCTGATGCCACCCGTTCTCGATCATGTCGGCGATGTCCAGTCCATCGCCGAGTGAGTTTTCCTCCTCCTCCACCAACGCTTAATTCTCTCCGGCAATTTTTCCTTCTCCCAGAGTCGCCACCGTGCGGGCGAATAGTTAGCCAAGGGGGAAAGGCTGAACCATAGCGTCGAATCCCCCTCACTCCAGCTTCTTCATCTGCCGACCACCTGAGTTCTAATGTGTCCGCCGTCTTTCTCCTCTTGGTCGCAGACACTCGGAGGTTACAAGAGCCTGAGATCTCCCAATCACTTGACGTTGATCCTCTCCTCTACGTCCATCGATCGCTGATGATGTCGGTCATTGGGGGATCTACCGTTGACCTCTCTTCGACTATGAGCAAATCGATCGGTCTCTCAGTCGGGGTGGCGTTGCTTCCTTCTCCTCTCGCATCTCTGCCCCTGATCTGCCCGATGTTGCTGCTTGTTGTCATCACCGTGGGAAGGAGGGAGCTGCCGACCTTTTCATTGCTCTCTTGTTTCATGCCCTAATTCTACATCGTCGTCGCATCCTCATCTCTGGGTATCTCCACCTGACGTCGCCACCTTGGATCATTGGTACTTGTGAGAAATCGATCTCAGTAGGCTCCCCTCTGCTACCAAGCCGTCGTCCACTGCCTAAGGTCGCACGGATCATGGTTATGCCACCCTTTCCTCGGCACACAACGCACATGATTGTGCCCATGTTGATCATGCCACTGTTGCAGTCTCCACCAGCCATTAGTTGCATTTGGCTCCTTCACCAAGAAGCTACTATAGATCTGGAATTGAGGTAACAAACCTAAATCTGAACAGATAATGAATTGTGCTTAATTATTAAGATTAGATGTGATTAGTGTGATGTGTATTGGTTTGGAGTTAGTTAATCTATGGTTAAGAGATAGGTTGAGTAGATAGTCTTCATACAGTGATTAAATCAATTGTTGGATTGGTTAACGATCTCGATAAATTGGTTTATTATTACATGTAGATCAATGCAAGGGATGGATTTTATTTATGGAATAGAAATTGATTTAAGTTGTATTGGATTTATGATGCTTAGCTTGATAGTGGATTAGAAGTTGTGAATCCAGTTGTGATGTGTTGATTAAATAGCATTGGATTGATTAATGGATAAATTTGGTGAGTATTTGAATAGACCGTTATTAATTGGACTTGGATCATCAGGTGAAATTAAATGAGATTACCTAATCAAATTAGGATTGAGTTTTGAGTTTAGCTAGTTGTCGTATATGTGATTAGCTAAACTGTATATCATGTGATTTGTATGATGTTGGTTCGAGATGAGCATCTCGACCTGGGATTTGTTTCCGATAGGATCTACTGATTAAGGCGGGTACTTCTTGCTTTATCTCTTTAGCATATATCAATCTTAGTGCATGAGCTATCTTTGGATAAAAACTATTTTTACCTTGACTCCACTCTTATTTTTCCTGCGCTTGATACTTCCACTCGATCTTTAAGATATTTGTTTCTATATCTATACAATCTCACATTGCTGTCTATATGACATTTAGTAGATACCCGACACCTGATACTAGATATTAGATATTGGATATATATAGATACCAGATATCATACTTACTTTCTTTGACTGCTATTTATTCATGTTTCTTATTGAGCATACTGACTTCATGTAGCATACCTGATTTCTGTTTATATATATGATGATTGCTACATTTTATGCATCATGTCATTGCATGCATGTCGGTAACCATATCTCCCTTGTGGTTGAGAGGGGCGTTGGCCAGGGCCGCACGCTCAGCCACTCATGGGTAGTGGTAGCTGGAGTGTGCTGCTTGTCCTGACGTGCTCCCACTCGCTCACTCATGGGTGGTGATTGCTGGAGTTGCGAGCAGCAGGGACCCCCGTCGCAGATGTAGCTAGTTAGCTACTATGCAACTGTCCCCTCGATCATTCGAGAGTAGTGGTGTACAGTCTATCATTGTCCTGACCTCTCGACCATACAGAGGTCATGGTACAGGGGGGTGAGCAGGAGTGACCATCTGTGCGTACACTGTTATTATTATACCTGTTGATGTTGTTGCTTACTTATACTATTATTGCTTACTTATGCTGATATGCTCGCATAGGTTGAGATATATACCTGAGGTATGGGTTTAGATACTGGTTTGCTTATTGGTAATATGTATATACCTCACATATTACTCATGTAGTTATGAGCAGTACTGTAACAGGTCTTTGCTACACCTGACCTTCTACTATTAGCCTAGGATATGGTTTCAGGTATGGACACTTATTATGATATCACTGTAGTATCTTCTATTTTTTCTACGAGACTGTATACCTTGCATCTCTAGTTATTTATTATATTTATGCACTATCTGTTCTATTATCCGCTGAGTCTTAGTACTTACTACCCACAAACTGGTTTATTTCGCCAGGTAGCACATAAAGGATTTATGGAGTCGCCTGGAGATCCTGCCCGTCAGTCCCAAGTTACATTAAGCTTCTCCTTTCATTAGTGTTTCCTTTCACATTGTTGGTTTTGTACTTGTTCTTGTATTTGTGTATTCTTTTATATGAAATTTTGTTTTGTGGTATCTTGTATTTGGTTGGGTGATAATGTGTCAAGATGAGTCGGCTCGTAGTTAGTTGTTTTGTTCGTTTCATGTTCATTATTTTGTGATTTCCGCTGTGCTATGTTTCAGTCGAGTGGGATGCATTATTAACTGCGTGGGTATGCTATGTTTCATCCGTGTGGGATGTATTATTAACTACGTGGTTATGTGTATATTCCAGCCGTATATGGTTGATGTATTTTGTATGTATGTATGCCACAGATTGTCACCGGTACAAGGGAGTTGCTACCGAAATTTTTCGGTAGGGACTCATTTGGGGGCGTGACATGCTTGGTTAGACATGCTTTTGGAAACCAAGCTTTTATTTGGTTTTTGTTCTCACTTACCATTGATATAAATATTTTATTTGTTGAGCTGGACTTATATCCGAGTCCAGATTTATTGTACATAGCTCATTGTGATCCAAATATCATATCTAGGTACTTGGATCTTCTTTTGAATTTTTCTAAAAGTTCTTTTAGTTCAACCACTTCACTTTTCAATTTGGAATTTTCATCCTCAAGTTTTACAACTTGAGTTAGATTTCTAGATTGAATTAGTTCAATTGGTGGGTTTGATTTTAATTGTTCTTTTATATTTTGATTTTCCTTAAGGAGTTGATTAATTTGAGTTTCTAATTTTGCTAATTTTCTATTCATGCATGTCACGATTCGATGGTAAGGTTGTCCGACGAAAATTGGACAACACCTCCCCTGTAACAGTAATAATTAAAACCTGGATAGATAAGTCCCTCGACTATACAAGAATAATATACAACATCCCACATGGCTGGAATCAAAACACAACCACGTAAGATAATATACGGCCCACACGGCTGGATCAAAAACGCAGCGGAATGTTGGGATCAAAAGGAATTTAGATATTTCCATAATGGCATGATATTGTCCACTTTGGGCCTAAGCTCTCATGGTTTTATTTTTGGACTCTACCCAAAAGACCGCATACTAATGGAGATATCTTTCCCTTATAAACTCATGATCTTTCTCATGTGTTTTCAATATGGAAATTTGTTTACAACCCAGCAATTCCCTAACGTCTGATCCTCAACCCACCAAGTCTTCCTACCCCTCGATCCACCTGACCTACTGGGACTTCCTTGCCTAGCCATAACTAGGACTTCTTACCTGGTGTCTGGTCCTCTTAATCTAGACACAAGAGCCCCCACTTCTTTCGTTTGAGATCAATATTCCACTCACATGGTTTGATTATACCATGAGTCTTATGCACAGTCGGTGGCTAGTCCTTCTGGTTGGGGGTCTGCTGCAAACACTTGGGAGTCTGCTGCGAACACTTTCTTTTCTATGATTTTCTTAATCTTCTTCCCTAATTGGAAAGACTTTCCATAAACAAAATTGGGTAAGTGCTAGCCTGGGTGGGGGTCTCATACCAATGGAGATATCTTTCCCTTATAAACTCATAATCTTTTTCATTTGTTTTCAATATGGGACTTTGTTTACAATCTTGCAACCCAACATAGAAGATATAAGTAAAACATAAAAATAACACAACTGACTGTGAGCCAACCCAGCTTGACACAACAAGTACATAACCAGATAAAAGGATGTCACAAGTCCAAAAATTCACTCAGAGGATACATATTTCAAGTATAAGAACAAAACCAACAATGTGAGAGGAAGATGTAACATCATAAGATCCCTAGCAATTTTATGAATTATTTTCCCATGATTAAAATAGGCTTTATGTAGATTTTTCTAAAATAAAAAGGAAATAGAACCAAAAAGAGGCATAATCAAGGTTTGAACCTTGGATCTCTTGTTAGATGCATGTATGTGATAACCAGTAGCCCCAGTAGGGGTGTGCTGTTAGGAAAAGAAGGGAGATTGTAGTTAAGGTGAAGGCCCTTTCACTTAGAAGGAGACTTAGAAGGAGAAGTTTGAGTTTTCTTCTTCCTTCCCAATGAGAAGATGGTTTTGCCTTCTTCCTTCATTTTGGCATAAATAAGAGAAAGGAAGGAAAATTTTCATTTTTGTCTTCTCTCTTCTTCCTCCTTCCTTCCTCCACCGAATCCTAAAGCTCTCCTTTTCATTTTGCCGAATCCAAGCTAAGGGCTTTCTCTTTAGGAAAAACTTCACAAGCAAGGTCCCTTCTCTTAGTGAATCAAGCGAGAGGATGTAAGTATTCCCTCACCTGTAGTACAAGTAGTTCTCGTATGCTTTATGTTTAAAGGTTGTTTGAAAAAAAAACTTAGGGATTTCCTTGCAAGTTTTGGCCAAGATAAGGATTTATGGTCACTTATGGTTGTCAAGTTTTCAATTTATGCTTCATGTAGTATTAAAAAGTCTAGAATCTCACCCTTGAGTTTTCGGCCAAGATTGAATATAAGGCTTGGAGCAAAGTTTTGAAATCTAACCATGCTTGTTTATGCTTCTTCATGATGTATGATCTCTTATATGTGATTAGTTTAAATTTTCATACTACATGTGGTATAAAAAGCTTAGAACCTTACCTTTAGGTTTCGGCCAAGGATGGATACAAGGTTTAGGGATAAGTTTTAAAACCTAATCATGCTTGTTATGCTTCTTCATGATGTATGATCTCTTATATGTGGTTAGTTTAAGTTTTCATGCTACATGTTGTACCAAAAAGTTTAGAACCCTAACTTTAGGTTTCGGCAAGATGGAATATAAGGCTTAGAGCAAAGTTTTGAAATCTAATCATGTTTGTTTATGCTCCTTCATGATGTATGATCTCTTATATGTTGTTAGTTTAAGTTTTCATGCTACATGTTGTACCAAAAAGTTTAGAACCCTACCTTTAGGTTTCGGCCAGGATGGAATATAAGGCCTAAGAGATGCTTCCCTTAAGTTGGGACTAAGAGCACTCTTCATGATATGACAAGAATATGATATGTCATGATATGACAAGAACATGATACGCTATGATATGATATGAAAAATGATATGTTATTTTACTTTGTATGACTTATACTGGGGATGGGCTCCTAAGTTGCCCCTAGGTCGATGGTCAAAGAAACGGGCCTAGTAAGGGATGAGCTCCTAAGTGCCCCTAGGTCGATGGTCAAGGAAACGGGCCTAGTTCATAATAGGTTCGGGATTAGCTACCTCGGATCTATTTAGGATGCGTACAAATTCATGTATGTGGTACAAAGCCGGGCCCTCATGATGAGATTATGTTCAAGTATTTATATGATATATATGTTTTCAAAGGACATCTTGCATATACTCATTTCATGATACATGTTTTCAAAGGACATCTTGCATACGCTTATTCATGCTAAATGTTTTCTTTATATTTTAGTAAGATGTTTATTTTTGAAAAATATGTATATGATGCCTAGATGATTATGATACTACTTTATGTATGAGCTCTCACATGCTATGTTATGATTTGCTTACATGAGTATGACTCTACTTTATGCTAGTATGCAAATTTATTTCTAGATGTTGGTTAAATGAACATGTCACCACTTTATGTTTAGATGCATGATTTATGTTTTGTGAGTAGGAAAGAATCTTACTAAGCCTATGTGCTTATAGTTTAATTTCCCTTGTACTGCAGACAAAGGAAAAGAATGGTTGAACTAAAAGGGAGTAGCAGGAAGGGCAAGAATGTGTGTGGCAGTGGCTTGGTGGAATAGATCTGCTTATTGCTTCTATGTTCTAAAACTTTACGTGTGATCTTATTTCGCTACATAACGTTTGATGGATGATATTTATTGGTGTTTACTCACTATGAATTTATGTTTTCATGTTCCCTGATAGTATGCTTTACTCAAGTAAAATGTCATGCATCACGTAGCAAGTAGTAGATGTTAGATCAAGTAATGAATGTTAATACATGGTTCACATGATATGTTTGGATATATGCTCTATGATAATGAACATGCTTCTATGATAATACGATCATATGCTTTAGTTAGTTTAATTTGTTTCAAAGGAAAGGAAAAAAAAAGATTTATTTACTTCCG
Source organism: Zingiber officinale (assembly GCF_018446385.1). Taxonomy (NCBI): domain Eukaryota; kingdom Viridiplantae; phylum Streptophyta; class Magnoliopsida; order Zingiberales; family Zingiberaceae; genus Zingiber; species Zingiber officinale. The sequence goes on from NC_055995.1 coordinate 10,438,171, forward strand.
CTGTCTTATATGCATGTATGTATGTTTCAAGTAACCCCGTCCTTTCCCCCTTTCTGAGTGGTGGAAAGGGCGGCGTTACAGAAGCAACAATGAAAGAAACCGCTCGATGTGATATGGGATTGGTGGACAGGATCTCCAGGCGACTGCATAAATCCTCTACTTATTTCCTGGCGAAAGAAAACTAGTTCAAGGGGTGGTGAGCGCTAATGACTCAGCGGGTCTAAGACAAAAAGTGCATAAACATAATATATATATATATATATATATATATATATATATATATATATTCAAAGATATACAGTCTCATAGGGAAATATAACATGAACTACAGTGATATCATAATAAATGTTCATACCTGAACCCATATACTAAGCTAGTAATAGAAAGTCAAGAGTAGTGAGGATCTGCAATAGTACTACTCATAACTACAAGGGTAACATGTGAGGTATAAACATACTACCAATAAGTAAGTTAGTGTCGAAGCATATGTAACAGGTATATAACTCAACATATGTAAGTACATCACAGTCATATGGGTAAAATAAAAACAACAACATAAACAAGCTTACACCACAACCCCTGTATGGTCGAGAGGTCGAGACAATAACAACTATACAATACTCCAACTACCACTACTCTCGAGTGACCAAGTGGACAGTTTGTATAGTAGCTGACTAGCTACATAGCCATGGGGTCTCTACTGCTCGCAACTCCAACTATCACTATCCATGAGTGACCAAATGGGGGCATGACAGGACAAGCAGCATTTGCTCAAGTTACCACTACCCATAAGTGGTCGAGTGTGCGGCGCTGACCAATGACTATCTCAACTACAAGGGAGACATAGTCGTCTGTATGCATGCAATAATATGATGAGTAAGATGCAATAGTCATTACATATATAAATAACACTCAGATATGCTACCATAAAATTAGTATGCTCAATAAGGTACATAAATAAACAATAATCAAAGTAAGTAAACATAATATCTAGTATATGCTAAATATCATGGATAGCAATAAAAGATTGTATAGATATGGATTCAATCATCTCAAAGATCAAGCAAGTAAGTATCAAGATCAGGAAAAATATGAGTAGAGTCAAGGTAAATACAATAATTATCCGAATATCTAGCTTATGCACTAAGGTCAAAGTACTAAAAAGACAAAGCAGGAAGTATCCACCTTTAACTGTAGAACGTGTTGGACTATCTCCACTTTGGAACACTTATCTCGTATTATTGTCAAGCAACAGATCATATGATTATAACCAAATCCCTTCATGCATCAAATAATTACCTAAATCCAAATCCAATCAAGAAACCCTAATTGACTTCACCGAATCCATCCACTTCCTAAAGGTTAATCAACCTATTTTAACAATCTGATTCCAATAACATAATCAAATTAATGCTTCAATCAATCATGTAAGTGAATCTACAAAGTTATCCGAAATTAATCGATTCCAATCATCCCCATTCCACAATAAATCATTATTTTACTCAATCAACTCCATATAAAAGTGTATACACAAGCATACCTACACCCTACCCCCAATATTATATTGATTGCTCCCCTGTCAATTCACTGTCATGGATGCTTGCCACCAAAAATTGATGGCCGAAGCAAAATGTGTTGGTGTAGTTTGCACTAACTATCTAATTCAGGTTTTGATGAATGACAAGTTAAGTTAGGTGTTTTGTAATCTAATTGTGTTACCAAGTGTGCAGGAATTGACAAGTGCAAAGGATCGGACACCAAGCTAAAATCCAACTAGGTCCGTTGGACTGGATAGCTGGTGTGAAGTTCAGATAGGTCAATGAGCCTACCAGATATCTGGTAGAAAGTCTGGTTGGGTCCGAGAGATCGGACAACCGATAGAAGTTCAGTTGGGTCTGCGGACCGAACAACTTGCATAAAGACCTGGTGGGTCAGAAGACAAGTCAACCGTCTGCAAGATGGTAAGTAAAGGTAAGTCACTGTAGGAGAGTGACTTTGTGAGGATGCATCTTAGTTGAGCGACAGTAGGCGTCTGTCTAGATTAGGTCTATTTTGGATCCCTAATCTGAGACCTTTACTAGTTTCTGGTCCTGAGAGGACAAGAGCTAATTACTACTACTTATTATCACTGTGCTAATCTTGTTTTGCAGGTTAGATGTTTTAGTTTTGGACTAACAAAACTTGCAAGGCAAAAGGAGCAAAAAGCCTTCGGATGAACAATACCTGAAGGCGCCTTCAAGCATTAGAAGACGCTTTCCACTGTTCATGAAATGTGAGATCTCGGAAAAATTTAATAAATAAGGTTATTTCAGTAATGGCCTTATAAAATTTTTCTGGAATTTTTAGAAATTTTCTGGGAATTTTTTCGGAGCTCGTACGACGAGTTTTGAGGGGATTAATTTCGGGTACGGGTTAAGCCTGTTTGGGATACCCATTTAAAAGAGGAAATGTTTTAATTATAAATTAAATTTCTTTTCTTTTTAATTCCCTAAACCTATCGCCGAACCCGAGCCCCTCTTCTCCCCCGACTCCGGCCTCTTTCTGTCCTCTTCCTCTTGCGGACAAGCGACGACGACGGGACCAAGCTCCGGCGATTTCTCTGCCGGCATCGACGCCTGGTAAGCCCAGATCCAGCCGAGACCTTTCTCATCCTAGCTTCGATCTCTTCTCCTCGCCACTGGTTCTTTCACGGGGATGAGCCGACGCCACTGATCGAGCGAGATCCACCCGATCGCCGGCGAGGGTTTGCTTCCGGAGGTTTGAGAGTAGGGCTAGTTTCACCTGAGCCCTTCCTCCTTGTGCAACCGTGCCCTAAATCCCTTCCATCGGCTCCGATCAGTCGTCGCAGCGTCGACAAGTTGTGCCCTAGCTTCGAGTTTCATCCTCGATTCTTGCTTTTCCTCTTTGATCGTTGGCGATCCTAGGTCAGGTCATGGATCGCTTGATTGGATCTTGGATTCCTCTGCCGGAGCTAGGTCTTGGCAGACGTTGGCTAGTTGAGGGTCAATAGATTCAATACATTGCATTATGGATTGGATTAGGTGACACCTTCTGGAGGCAACCGATCGAGGTAATGCATTGTTGATTCTTACTCTCTTTTCTTTATTGTGATCTTGATGTCAGATTCAATTGTTTGCTGTAAATCCCTTGATCAGTACTTGGACTTTCTCTTCTTCATTGTGATTGAGGTCTCGGTTGAAGTGGAGAAGAATTCCAGCAGGGAGGTCTTGTTGTGGTGTTCTTGATCTAGTAGCTCAGTTTGGTTCCGGCAGCATATATCCAGATTGAGGTGTTGTTGATGCTGGAATTGTGGTCGTAAGGTGATTTTCAACAGCATCACATGTGGCTTTAGATCGTGAGGTGATTCCTAACAGCATCCTTTGATCCAGCAGTCAATAGGATCTGTGAATTGAGGTATGTGAAGGGATGTTGATACTTGATGTAAATGCATGGAATTGGGTTTATGTGTAAGTTTGAATTGGAGATGATATGAGTTACTAGATGGTTAGTATATCATTAGTTGATACATGTTGTATTTAGTTGCTAATTTGTAATTAGATTTATTTGCGTAGGTAAATCTAATGGAATGATTAGGGTTAAGATAATTAACCCTAGTCAACTATTAGATTTAATTTAGATTTGGATTGCTAATCTAGTTGGTGATTAGGGATTAGGTAACTAATCCTAATTAACCATTAGATTAGTTAGGTAAGTTGTGGTTATGATGATTAGGGTTTTGCCCTAATTTGATTTTAGGGATTTTATTTGGCTATTCTTGGGATTTAGCTAAATAAAATATATATATATGTTGTTTGACGCAGGACTCTGTTTCGAGACGGGCGTCTCGGCTTCGGATTTGGATTGACTGTACCTTCTATTGGAGGCGGGTACCCTTTAACTTATCTTTTTGATATTGTCTTATGATATGTGTAGCTTATATATAATTACTAGTGATTGGTAGAGTTAGCATTTCCCCGGTGTTAGCTTAGTTGATACCTGATACATGTTGCTACTATTATCTGCTATACTTTCGTCTGGTATACCTTTACTGTTTACCATGTGTACGTATGTTTATAGAGATGGATATTTATAGTGCTTATCTACACAGGTTTTGTTACTGTAGATACTTGTTATATGTTGTTGGATTCATGCTGTTTATTCTCCTCGTTATATATGTGTTCGTCTGTTTGGCATCTACACATATGGAGGATATGTTCAGGTATGACATATTGTAGCCGCATGCACCATGTCGCATGATTGCATGCTGGGCGATTGACGACTCCATTATTGTTGAGCTCGTCGGCCGGCTACATTGACCTGCGCACCACGTGACCACTGCATGGGTAGTGGCACAGCACACAGGGTGTGTAGGTTGCCCGGTGGTGCTCCGCTGGAGGCTCCACTCATGGGTAGTGTGATAGGCAGCGTGGTAGCACCCCGGGGTCCCTCCCCGTCATTGTGTACCGGGAGATGAGAGCATTGCGCTCCCTCCTATAGTTGAGGTTGGAGGATAGGTGTACTCCGGTGCATCCCGTCCACTCGGTCACTCTTCAGGGGTAGTGATGACAGAGTGCACGGTGTCACAGCCCTACCCACGCGGTCTCACCATTGTGTGTGAGATGCTGACTGGCGTCAGGGGTGACCATGTCATATTGCATCATATGCACGGATTGCATTCGTTATGATTGATGCATTTTGGTGATTGCATATGATTGACATGCATACAGGATACATGCTTTTGCTCTGACTATCTTTGCCTGTGTATGTCCACAGTTATTTGTCCAAGCCTCGCAGGTGAGTACAGTTTATTTCAGTATCGCATTTCTTATTATTTGTGCAGTAGACTGTGTTACATGCCTATTGTTGGTTACTGCATTTTATTCAGTTATGCATATGTGTTATACTGATAGGAGACTGTACTATAGGCTTTATGGTTTAGGAGGCTATACCTTAGGATATTACTGGTAGTTATATATTGCTGTACATGTCTATTGGATTACCTGCTGAGTTCATTGAACTCACCCCGTTTTTATTACCATTTCAGGTTGAGGCCGTCGGGGAGATTCCAGTCGCTAGCCCCATTATCACGAGGATTTTCGTTGTTGGATTATATTTTGCTTTTGCATCTTATATACTTGTATTGTGGGTTTGTATTGTGGGCATTGAACATTCGGGTTTACTACTATTGTTTTCCGCTGCAGATATTTTTATTACTTCGTGGATTTGGTTTTTCTTCGATGTAGTGGAGTAGGATGTGTACATATATTTTCGAGATTTTATATCGTCTTTTCTTATTAAACTGCGTGGATTGGTTATATGTTGACTTATGTGGAATGTTGATATAAACTGCGTGGCTTGTTCTTATTTGTATTGTATTATTCCGGCCGTGTGTGGCCGAGGTATGGAGATATATGTATACTGAGCTTCATATTGTCCGCCGTACAGGGGAGATGCTGCTGAAATTTCTTCGGACAGGTACTACCTGGGGCGTGACAATTTATTTGGTATCAGAGCAAAGTTTTGCGATACCTACTTGTCGGGTTTCGGATTTACGATGCTTACTTTCATGAGCCTTTCTTGGTATTTTGGATTTGTATGGATTTTCGTCGACTTTCTCGTTTCGGAATTCCGAGGTATTTTGACGCGATTTTATTGGTTCTATTTGGGGCTAAGCAGCGACAGGATATCTCCAGACGGCAAATAGGTAATTTAGGTAAAGTTTCAGTTCTTATACTTGTAGTGATATCTGGGTAACATTTCTTTACAGATATGCCACCTACACGTGTACTGGTACCGAGACATGATCGCCCCATAAGAGGGCGATAGATTTTCTGGAGATAGAGTCTCCAGAGAGTTCTGTTAGGGTTGAGCCTGTCCGTCAGGGATAGACTCCTTAGGGTATTGTGACCACGTTAGACTGTCAGATCCTGACGGTTCCGACTTCAGAGGTACCTACCTCGCCTGTACCGCCAGTAGTACCTACAGGGTACTCGGCACCTTCTCTAACCGTGCCTACTGCGTACTCGGTACCACCACAGACATCTATGCTGGTTACTACATACTCGGTACCTGCACCAGCAGTACCGGTTACATCTTACCCGGTACCGCCCATCGTACCTTTAGTCGTCCCTACTTATACCTACTCTGTAGTTCCACTAGTGGTTCCTACCCTGTTTATGAGGCAGCACCAGTGGTACCTCTTCCAACCTATCCATCAGTACCACCCATAAGATCAAGTCCAGTGATTCTGCCCAGTACCGCAGCGATATCTACGGATATGGTTGTGGCACGAGCATGGATCCCAGCCTTGGCGGAGTTGGTGAAAAGCCAATTCACGCTATTTCGCGGGGAGACTGATCCGAGCGTGGCTCAATCTTGGATAGAGTCTATGGAGCGGACATTCTTTTACATGGCTTGCTCCGAGTGGGAGAAGGCTGAGCTGGCTGCGTACCACTTACGAGACGGGGCAGAGATCTGGTGGGACACACAGCGCTCGATTATAGGCGAGCAGCATGTTATATATACGAGATTTAGAGAGGCATTCGAGAGTCAGTGTTTTCCCCGGGCGTATCAGATGACACGTCGGCGGGATTTCCTGAGTCTTCGACAGAATAACCGCTCAGTGATGGAGTATAATGCCAAATTTAACCGGTTGGCCGGATTCTGTCCTGAGTTGGTTACCGATGACAGATCTCGTATGCTTCAGTTTGTCCAGGGACTGGACGAGCATCTTCAGGTGTAGATTGTCGATTTTGGTCATTCATCATATACAGAGGCTCTGGATAGAGCTCTTATGATTTAGGCAGCTCAGTAGAGAGCAAATACAGATAAGAAAAGAAAGCAGACTGATCGGACTTCCGGACGGATCCAGCAGCCACAGACTACTGGGCAGCAGCAGAGAAATCACCCTCAGATGGGTCAGAGTACTTCTGGGTCATCTGGTCGACCCCAGAAGTCAGGATGCTGTTCATCAGGATGTTCCCGGTCTTCTTAGCAGAACCGGAAACATGATATGGGTCCCCAGATCACATCACCTCTGCATGCACCCTGGGACAGTCAGTTTGCTATTATTGCAAACTGCCTGGGCACTTAAGCCGAAACTATTCACTGAAGGCTCGGCATGTAGCGTCCGGAGTTTCTATTCCGAGAGGACAGTTTAGTCAGTCCAGGAGATCCGCAGTTTCTTGGACTTGGTTGGATTTTACCGACTATTCGTTGAGGGTTTCTCCAGCATTGCTATGTCGTTGACACGTCTGACCCGGAAAGGCGTGAAGTTCACGTGGTCAGAGGCTTGCGAGACCAGCTTCCAGGAGCTGAGGCGGAGATTAGTATCAGCACCAGTTTTGGTTTTACCTTCTGGTGATGACGGATTCGTACTTTACACAGATGCATCTTTTCAGGGCTTGGGCGCTGTTTTGATGCAGCACGATAGGGTAGTCTCCTATGCTTCTCGTCAGTTGAAGGAGCATGAGAAGAACTACCCAGTACATGATTTAGAGCTAGCCGCCATTATCTTTGCTTTGAAGATTTGGCGACATCATCTTTATGGTATTACTTTTGAGATTCTTACTGATCACAAGAGTCTCAAATATATTTTCACCCAGAAGGAACTCAATCTCCGACAGAGGAGATGGATGGAGTTCCTGAAGGATTATGATTGTACTATTAGCTACCATCCGGGTAAAGCTAATGTGGTTGCTGATGCACTGAGCAGGAAGTCCAGAGGGACTTTAGCTTGTCATCGAGTTACAGTCACGGACTTGATTCAGGGATTCGCCGAGTTGGGCCTTGAGGAGCAGGGACGGACAGAGCAGGGTATTCTTGTTACCATGGTTGCTCAGTCGTCGATCAGGATGAGGATTCGAGAGGCCCAGGCCGGAGATCAGCATTTACAGTTCATTAGCAGCCAGATAGCTTCCGGACAGCAGACCGAGTTTACACGAGATGACGAGGGTATTGTTTATTCCCGAGGTAGATTATGTGTACCTCAGTCTCACCCGGTCATGGAGGAGTTACTTCAGGAGGCTCATCGTTCTAGATTTGCTATCCACCCAGGTGGGACCCGTATGTATCGTGATTTGAGGCGTTCCTATTGGTGGAACGGTATGAAGAAAGACATCGCAGATTTTGTAGCTAGATGTCTTGTCTGTCAGCAGGTGAAGGCCGAGCACCAAAGACCTGCTGGTTTACTTCAGAGGATCCCTATTCCAGAGTGGAAGTGGGAGCATATCACTATGGATTTCGTGGTTGGTTTGCCTAGGACTCGTCGAGGCCATGATGTGATTTGGGTAATCGTTGATCGATTAACCAAATCCGCACACTTTTTAGCGATCCGGAAGACTAATTCTCTGGATCGATTAGCAGAGTTATATTGTCGTGAGATTATTAGATTACATGGTGTTCCTTTGAGCATCATATCAGATAGAGACCCATGGTTCACGTCCCGATTCTGGCAGAGTCTGCAGCAGGCCTTGGGCACACAGCTTCGTTTCAGTACGGCATTCCATCCGCAGACAGATGGGCAGTCAGAGCGGACTATTCAGACATTGGAGGACTTGCTGAGGTCTTGTGTCATGGACTTCGGAGGCAGTGGGGAGGACCACCTGCCATTAGTGGAGTTCGCCTACAACAACAGCTATCATTCGGCTATCCAGATGGCACCGTTTGAGGCGTTGTATGGTAGGCCTTGTCGGACACCCATCCTCTGGGAAGAGGTTGGGGAGGCCCAGCTGATAGGACCTCAGAGAGCTCAGCAGGATGCAGAGTTAGTTCGCACTATCAGACGGAGGATGTCAGAGGCTCAGGACCGTCAAAAGAGTTATGCTGATCAGAGACGGAGACCCCTGGAGTTCTCCATTGGTGATCATGTATTTCTTAGAGTTTCACCCACGAAAGGGGTGAAGAGATTTGGTCTCCGAGGTAAGCTAGCTCCCCGATATATTGGATCATTCCAGATCTTGGAGAGGATTGGAGCAGTAGCTTACCGTCTGGCGCTACCACCATCTCTAGCTGGCATTCACGATGTATTCCATGTATCTATGCTGAGGAGATACGTATCCGATCCGGCACATATTCTGTCAGATATATCTGTTCCTATTCAGCCTGATGTTACTTACGAGGAGGTTCTGGTATGGATTCTGGACCGTAGAGAACGTCAGCTGCGGAACAACACGGTCCGACTGGTTAAAGTCGGATGACAACATCATTCTGACGAGGAGGGTACGAGGGAGCTGGAGGATACGATCCGAGCTCGATACCTTCATCTTTTTACTTGAGGTATGTGGGTTAGGGTTCTTTTCAGCATTTATACTGTTTTATATCTCTAGTGTTTGCTGTTGGTTATAGCGAAATTTGGGGACCAAATTTTTATTAGTAGGGGAGGATGTGAGATCTCGGAAAAATTTAATAAATAAGGTTATTTCAGTAATGGCCTTATAAAATTTTTCTGGAATTTTTAGAAATTTTCTGAGAATTTTTCGGAGCTCGTACGACGAGTTTTGAGGGGATTAATTTCGGGTACGGGTTAAGCCTGTTTGGGATACCCATTTAAAAGAGGAAATGTTTTAATTATAAATTAAATTTCTTTTCTTTTTAATTCCCTAAACCTATCGCCGAACCCGAGCCCCTCTTCTCCCCAGACTCCGGCCTCTTTCTGTCCTCTTCCTCTTGCGGACAAGCGACGACGACGGGACCAAGCTCCGGCGATTTCTCTGCCGGCATCGACGCCTGGTAAGCCCAGATCTAGCTGAGACCTTTCTCATCCTAGCTTCGATCTCTTCTCCTCGCCACTGGTTCTTTCACGGGGATGAGTCGACGCCACTGATCGAGCGAGATCCACCCGATCGCCGGCGAGGGTTTGCTTCCGGAGGTTTGAGAGTAGGGCTAGTTTCACCTGAGCCCTTCCTCCTTGTGCAACCGTGCCCTAAATCCCTTCCATCGGCTCCGATCAGTCGTCGCAGCGTCGACAAGTTGTGCCCTAGCTTCGAGTTTCATCCTCGATTCTTGCTTTTCCTCTTTGATCGTTGGCGATCCTAGGTCAGGTCATGGATCGCTTGATTGGATCTTGGATTCCTCTGCCGGAGCTAGGTCTTGGCAGACGTTGGCTAGTTGAGGGTCAATAGATTCAATACATTGCATTATGGATTGGATTAGGTGACACCTTCTGGAGGCAACCGATCGAGGTAATGCATTGTTGATTCTTACTCTCTTTTCTTTATTGTGATCTTGATGTCAGATTCAATTGTTTGCTGTAAATCCCTTGATCAGTACTTGGACTTTCTATTCTTCACTGTGATTGAGGTCTCGGTTGAAGTGGAGAAGAATTCCAGCAGGGAGGTCTTGTTGTGGTGTTCTTGATCTAGTAGCTCAGTTTGGTTCCGGCAGCATATATCCAGATTGAGGTGTTGTTGATGCTGGAATTGTGGTCGTAAGGTGATTTTCAACAGCATCACATGTGGCTTTAGATCGTGAGGTGATTCCTAACAGCATCCTTTGATCCAGCAGTCAATAGGATCTGTGAATTGAGGTATGTGAAGGGATGTTGATACTTGATGTAAATGCATGGAATTGGGTTTATGTGTAAGTTTGAATTGGAGATGATATGAGTTACTAGATGGTTAGTATATCATTAGTTGATACATGTTGTATTTAGTTGCTAATTTGTAATTAGATTTATTTGCGTAGGTAAATCTAATGGAATGATTAGGGTTAAGATAATTAACCCTAGTCAACTATTAGATTTAATTTAGATTTGGATTGCTAATCTAGTTGGTGATTAGGGATTAGGTAACTAATCCTAATTAACCATTAGATTAGTTAGGTAAGTTGTGGTTATGATGATTAGGGTTTTGCCCTAATTTGATTTTAGGGATTTTATTTGGCTATTCTTGGGATTTAGCTAAATAAAATATATATATATGTTGTTTGACGCAGGACTCTGTTTCGAGACGGGCGTCTCGGCTTCGGATTTGGATTGACTGTACCTTCTATTGGAGGCGGATACCCTTTAACTTATCTTTTTGATATTGTCTTATGATATGTGTAGCTTATATATAATTACTAGTGATTGGTAGAGTTAGCATTTCCATAGTGTTAGCTTAGTTGATACCTGATACATGTTGCTACTGTTATCTGCTATACTTTCGTCTAGTATACCTTTACTGTTTACCATGTGTACGTATGTTTATAGAGATGGATATTTATAGTGCTTATCTACACAGGTTTTGTTACTGTAGATACTTGTTATATGTTGTTGGATTCATGCTGTTTATTCTCCTCGTTATATATGTGTTCGTCTGTTTGGCATCTACACATATGGAGGATATGTTCAGGTATGACATATTGTAGCCGCATGCACCATGTCGCATGATTGCATGCTGGGCGATTGACGACTCCATTATTGTTGAGCTCGTCGGCCGACTACATTGACCTGCCTGCACACGTGACCACTGCATGGGTAGTGGCACAGCACACAGGGTGTGTAGGTTGCCCGGTGGTGCTCCGCTGGAGGCTCCACTCATGGGTAGTGTGATAGGCAGCGTGGTAGCACCCCGGGGTCCCTCCCCGTCATTGTGTACCGGGAGATGAGAGCATTGCGCTCCCTCCTATAGTTGAGGTTGGAGGATAGGTGTACTCCGGTGCATCCCGTCCACTCGGTCACTCTTCAGGGGTAGTGATGACAGAGTGCACGATGTCACAGCCCTACCCACGCGGTCTCACCATTGTGTGTGAGATGCTGACTGGCGTCAGGGGTGACCATGTCATATTGCATCATATGCACGGATTGCATTCGTTATGATTGATGCATTTTGGTGATTGCATATGATTGACATGCATACAGGATACATGCTTTTGCTCTGACTATCTTTGCCTGTGTATGTCCACAGTTATTTGTCCAAGCCTCGCAGGTGAGTACAGTTTATTTCAGTATCGCATTTCTTATTATTTGTGCAGTAGACTGTGTTACATGCCTATTGTTGGTTACTGCATTTTATTCAGTTATGCATATGTGTTATACTGATAGGAGACTGTACTATAGGCTTTATGGTTTAGGAGGCTATACCTTAGGATATTACTGGTAGTTATATATTGTTGTACATGTCTATTGGATTACCTGCTGAGTTCATTGAACTCACCCCGTTTTTATTACCATTTCAGGTTGAGGCCGTCGGGGAGATTCCAGTCGCTAGCCCCATTATCGCGAGGATTTTCGTTGTCGGATTATATTTTGCTTTTGCATCTTATATACTTGTATTGTGGGTTTGTATTGTGGGCATTGAACATTCGGGTTTACTACTATTGTTTTCCGCTGCAGATATTTTCATTACTTCGTGGATTTGGTTTTTCTTCGATGTAGTGGAGTAGGATGTGTACATATATTTTCGAGATTTTATATCGTCTTTTTTTATTAAACTGCGTGGATTGGTTATATGTTGACTTATGTGGAATGTTGATATAAACTGCGTGACTTGTTCTTATTTGTATTGTATTATTCCGGCCGTGTGTGGCCGAGGTATGGAGATATATGTATACTGAGCTTCATATTGTCCGCCGTACAGGGGAGATGCTGCCGAAATTTCTTCGGACAGGGACTACCTGGGGCGTGACAATTTATTTGGTATCAGAGCAAAGTTTTGCGATACCTACTTGTCGGGTTTCGGATTTACGATGCTTACTTTCGTGAGCCTTTCTTGGTATTTTGGATTTATATGGATTTTCGTCGACTTTCTCGTTTCGGAATTCCGAGGTATTTTGACGCGGTTTTATTGGTTCTATTTGGGGCTAAGCAGCGACAGGATATCTCCAGACGGCAAATAGGTAATTTAGGTAAAGTTTCAGTTCTTATACTTGTAGTGATATCTGGGTAACATTTCTTTACAGATATGCCACCTACACGTGTACTGGTACCGAGACATGATCGCCCCATAAGAGGGCGATAGATTTTCTGGAGATAGAGTCTCCAGAGAGTTCTGTTAGGGTTGAGCCTGTCCGTCAGGGATAGACTCCTTAGGGTATTGTGACCACGTTAGACTGTCAGATCCTGACGGTTCCGACTTCAGAGGTACCTACCTCGCCTGTACCGCCAGTAGTACCTACAGGGTACTCGGCACCTTCTCTAGCCGTGCCTACTGCGTACTCGGTACCACCACAGACATCTATGCTGGTTACTACATACTCGGTACCTGACTTCACCCAATCCAATGCTGATCGGTCCCCAGACCGATCAGCACTCTTCATAGAGAACTCGCCCAACTCTCTGATCGTCTCCTGATCGGTCTGTGGACCGATCAGGGTGCATGTGGATCGGTCCACAGACCGATCCCCTCCTTTTCTCTTTGCCTTCTGTTCGCTTTCTGATCGGTCTACAGACCGATCAGAAGAACATCAGTAAGCCACTGATCGGTCACTAGACCGATCAGATAACCCAATGTATCACTGGATCGATCCACTGATCGATCCAGCTCTTGGTTTTTGCCCAAACCAAGTCTCACGCCTTCCAAACCAATATCCGGTCAACCTTGACCTATTGGTATCTCATGCTTAGCATCTGGTCACTCCCTTGACCTGCTAAGACTCCCTACTAAGTGTCCGGTCAATCCCTTTGACCCACTTAGACTTTTCTTTTTGTGCCAAGTATCCGGTTACTCCCTTGACCTACTTGACCTTCACAACACCAGATGTCCGATCAGCCTTGATCCATCTGGATTTTTCCTTGCCCGGCTTCACTCACCAGGACTTCCCAACTGCCTGGCTTCACTCACCAGGACTTTCACTTTCACCTAGCTTCACTCACTAGGGTTTTCACTTGGCTTCACTCACCAGGATTTCCAATCTGCCTGGCTTCACTCACCAGGACTTTTTCGTCTGCCTGGCTTCACTCACCAGGACTTTCCATCTGCCTGGCTTCACTCACCAAGACTTTCACCTTCACCTAGCTTCACTCACTAGGGTTTTCACCTGGCTTCACTCACCAGGATTTTCAATCTGCCTTCCTGATCTAGAGAACGAGCTACCGAGCCCTCTCTGACCTAGTCCGGAGAACGAGCTACCGAGCCCTCTCCGTCTTTCACTTCCGGTCCAGAGAACGAGCTACCGAGCCCTCTCTTACCTAGTCCGGAGAACGAGCTACCGAGCCCTCTCCGACTTCCACTTACCAAGTTCCCATACTTGGACTTCTCCGTGCCAAGTCTCCATACTTGGACTTTCTCCCGTGCCAAGCTCCCTGCTTGAACTTTTCCCGTGTCAAGCTTCCTGCTTGGACTTTTCCGTGCCAAGTCAACTCACCTCGAGTCAACCAGGTCAACCTTGACCAAGGGTTGCACCCACAACCTCCCAAGTTTCTGTTCTTGTCAAACATCAAGATACAACTTGAGTCAGGTCAACTCGAGTCAGGTCAACCTTGACCTAAGGTTGCACCAACAATCTCCCATCAAAATACAACTCTTCTGTTCTCGTCAAACATCAAAATACAACTCAAGTCAGGTCAACTCGAGTCGGGTCAACCAGGTCAACCTTGACCTAAGGTTGCACCAACACTCTTGGACTAAGATATTAATTAAATGAGTTGTCAGTAACTCACTTAATTAGTGGACATTCGATATCTTAAATACAGGGAGACTAACACACTCATAATAAGAAGGAGCCCAAAAATATAATTTGAGATTGGTGCGGTAGTTCAATAATAGTTCTCTAGTGGAATGAATTATTATTGATAAAATTAAGTTGTGTGTTCGGAGCGAACATGGGATGCTTAATTTTATCGGGAGACCAAAACCAATTCCTCCTCTTGGTCCCTATCGTAGCCTCTTATTTATAGAGTACTATACCCACCTATACCCACCTTCTATACCCACCCAAAGGGGGCCGGCCAAGCTAGCTTGGAGACCAAGCTAGGGCCGGCCATGTTTTGGTTCATGGGTGAATTCATGTGGCCGGCCCTAGCTTGAACTCAAGCTTAGGTGGCCGGCCCTATTAAAATAAAAAGGAATTTTATTTTTAAAATTTTTCTTATATAGATAACATGATTTAAAAGAGAGTTTAAAAATTTAAATCTTTCCTTTTATAAGATTCTACAAAAGATTAAGAGAAGAGTTAAATCTCTTTCCTTATTTGTAGATTAAAAGGTTGATTTTAATTTTGGTAAAAACTTTCCTTTTAATCATGTTCATGATTTAAAAGAGAGTTTAAAAATTAAATATCTCCTTTATAAAGCTTCTACAAAGATTAAGAAAAGATTATATATCTTTCCTTATTTGTAGATTGGAAGAGATTTTAATTTTTAAAGATAACTTTCTTTTTATCCACATGTTTAAAAGAAATATTTTAATTTATAAAATTTCCTTTTTATTGACCATCATGAAGGGAAAAATTATTAGAGAAATTTTTTATAAAATTTCCGGAAACAAATTAGGAAAGTTTTAATTCTTGATTGAATTAAAATTCCTTTGCTTGGTTTAAAGTGGTCCACATTGTTGATGAGAAAAAATTATTTTTAATTAAATAAATTTTCCTTATCAATGGAAAAAGAATTAAGGAAATTTTTATTTAAATTTCCTTATTTGCCAAGGCCAAGGATTATAAAAGAGAGGATAGAGGTGCCTTCATGGTGAACAACTCTATTATTTTTCCTCTCTCTTTTTCTTCCTTGGTGTGGCCGGCCATCCTCTCCTCCTTTCTTCTCTTTGATGGCCGAACCTCATCCTTCTTGTGGAGACTCATATGGTGGCCGGATCAAGTTTAGAGAAGAAGAAGAAGAAGGAGAGAAAGAAAGCTTTGTTTCTAGCATCCCTTGGAGCATGGTGGTGGTGGTCGAACCTCTTCATCCTAGAAGAAGTTTTGATGGCCGAAACTTGCAAGGAAGAAGAAGGTGCTTGGTGGTTCTCATCTCGGAAGATCGTTGCCCACACAACGTCCGAGGTTAGAAAAGAAATACGGTAGAAGATCAAGAGGTTTTTCTAAAAGGTATAACTAGTATTTTTTTCTTTCCGCATCAAACTAGTTATTTTTGGAAATAATACTAAATACAAGAGGCATACGATTCTAGAGTTTCGAATTTGTTTTCGATATAGTGTTCTTTTGTTTTTCTTTTCCTTGTGATTTGATTGTTCTTTTCGGTTAACCTAAAGTTATTTTAGGAAATTAAATATTAGCTTTCCATAAAAGATTTTGTCTAGTCGGTGGTGGTTGCTCCCATATCCAAGAAGGTCATGTGCCTCGCCACGTCAGTACTGGGAACCAATTATGAAAATTAATATTTAATGGAATTAATAACTTAAGGTGACTTGGGTCGAACGTGTTAAGTTCCGCAGGAGATCTAAGTCAAAACCTAAAAGAACAAATAGATTAAGTTTGGATCAAACGTGTTAAGTTCCGCAGGCGATCCAAAATTTAATTTAAAAGAACACATGGTAGCTAGGAAAGGGTTCAGACCTTTGTACAAAATTTTTGTACAGTGGAACCTCTAGGTTTTCTGAGTAGCAACCAACAATTGGTATCAGAGCTAGGGTTTTGCCTCTGTGTATTTGGTATTAGGTTAATTATGCACATGTCATACATAATTTAGGCAGGTTAATAGTAGGATGTGCTAACTTTGTGGATGCAGGATCCAACTATTATGACTTTTAATTATTATGTGTGTGATTGGACCCTTGGACATGTCAAGGGCATTTATATGTGTGTGCATGATTGTATTAAAATACAGCAGGAGCTGTATTTAGTTTTATTAGGATTTTATTTTTGATCTAGATACATGTACATTCCTTTTATGGAATATAGGATCAAAATGTAAAATTCTATTTATGTCGCGGATCGAATCTTGCAAAGCGTGGAACCTTCTAAGGACCAGAGGCGCAGCGGAACTAGGAGCAAGATGGAGGCGACAGCTAGACCCGGTGGCGGTGGCCAAATATGGCAGCAACTTGGGATGACAACACACGGAGGACAACTAGAGATAAAAGCCATAATAGTTGAAAATTAGATTTTCTATTTATTGCTTTTATATTGTGCTGTGTGTGCATGTTAGTTTACAAGTTTAGTAGGCTAGCATAGTTAAAATTCCTCATTTATAAATAACTAAGTGGGAGAGGGATTTTTAAGTAAATCCCATGGTCTCCATTACTGGTTTGTAAGTGATGCAAACAAGCTTGCGCGTTGGCTCTGAGTGCCTTCCTCCATAACGGATGAGCTTGTTTGCGGATCACTAAAACACTTCCATTTTGTGATGACGAAGTTAAAGGCGTGTGATCTTCCCCAACGGAAGGGGCATAATCTTATTAATGGACTTAGTGTCAAGTAATGGTATACACTTAGACACATCTAATAGTATCCTCCCCATCGGAGTCACTGCTATTATTTGTGTGACCAAATGAAACGAACTATTAATTTGTCATAAAACTAGGTTGACAAGATAATAAAATTAAAGGGTTAAAACCCCTCTTACAAATGATTGATTTTGTATACGTCCACACTAACGTGGCATACAAAATTAACGGTGTTTGAGATAATTTTATTTGTCATAAAGTTATGTTGACAAGATAGTTAATGGGTAAAACCCTCCTCTTACAAATGTTGATTTTGTATACGTCCACACTAACGTGGCATGCAAAATTCACGGTGTTTTGAGGTGTTGGTAAATTTAAATAGTATTGTTAGAGGAATCAATATTATTTTAAATTTAGAGTCTTGACCAAATATTTGATTAAAGATAGACCAACTATTAATTTTATTCGTCATAAAGTAAGGTTGACGAGATAATAAAATTAAATGATAAAATTTTCTCTTTGAATTTGTATACGTCCACACTAACGTGGCATACAAAATTCATGGGGATTTTTAAGGAGTTGGTCTTAACCAAATATTTTTGTGATTCTTAGGATGATGGTCAATCCCTAGCTGATATACTTTAGGATAGACTTAGTGGTCCCAATTATAATTGATTAGAAATAGGATTTGGACATTAAGGTAGACTGTCCTCTTAGAACTAAGAACAATATAGGTGTATTTTATTCATTAGTTGATACATGTTTAGTGGAGTTATCTACCGGTACCTGGTGTGTAGATATGGGAGCCACTGATCATGTCTGCAATTCATTGCAGGGTTCCAGGAAATCCGACAACTAAATGAAAATAAAAAACACCGTCCACATGGGCACTACTGCAAAAGTAGCAGCTGTTGCAGTGGGAGATGTTTATCTTTTGATAAGAATAAAACATGGATTTTTGAGTAATTGTCTTTACGCACCAAGTTTAGAAAGAACTAGTTTTCAGTTTCTAAACTATTCAAAGAACTTGATATTCTGCCTCTTTTAATAACAAAGTTGTTATTAAGAAAAAGAGGGAAGTTATCTGTTCTGGTACGTTGGTTGGCAATTTATAAATCCAATAACTCTCACGATGCAACAAATGAAAATTAGTAACACATCTTCTAACTTTAAGAGAAAGTAACCTTCAAAAATAAACCAATTATATCTTTGGCTTCTAAGGCTAGGTTATATTAACTTGAGTAGGATTCATTGGTAGCTGATGAACTTTTGGGTTCATTAGTAGTGGAAATCTTTCCAACCTACGAGTCTTACTTGGAAGGAAAAATAACCAAGAAGCTTTTAAGTCTAAGGGGTATGGAGTCAAAGATATATTGGAATTGATTCATTCTGATTTGTGTGATCCTATGAGCATCCAGGCAAGAGGTTGTTTCAAATATTTCATCTATTTTATAGACAACTATTTGAGATATGGATATATTTACTTGATGTGCCGCAAGTCTAAGTGCTTTGATTAGTTCAAAGAGTACGAGGTTGATGTGGAGAAACGACAAAGTAAAAGTATCAAGACACTACGGTAAGATCGTAGTGGCAAGTACCTCTTGGGAGAATTTAGGAGTCATTTATCAGAAGTAGGGATTCAATCCAAACTAACTGCACCCGGTACACCCCAACAGAATGGTGTAGGAAAAGGAAGGTATAGGACTCTTATGGAAATAAGTAGATTGATGAGTTATTAAGAATATTATCAAAATCATTTTAAGGATATACTCTGGAAACGGGAGTGAACATAGTACCTTCTAAAGTCAGAACTCTCTACTCATATAGAATTGCTGAATAGGCGTAAGCCTATTTCGAAGCATATTCGGATTCGGGTAGTCCAGCACATATGCAAAAGAGAGACAATGATAAGTTGGACAGGAATTCACTTGTTTGTGGGTTATTATAGAAAAACGAAAGTAGGTTTATAGTCTTAAAAATCAGAAGGTCATTATTAGCATCAATGACCGATTTTTAGAAAAGGACTATGTAATAAACCACGTGCCCATAAGTAAATTTGTTCTTAAGGAAATAATGAAGGACATATCTAATCTAGTACCAACTGTACAAGATGAAATATCACAAGAAACTGCAACACGTATCATAAATGATACACAATTACAGATAGTGCCTCATCGTAGTGGGAGGGTTGTCAAGCAACCTAAGAGATTCATGTTTTGGGAGAGTCTTTGGACTTGATCCCAAATGAACATGAGCCTGATCCCAGGATATATGATGAAGCACTCCAAGATAAAGATGTAGCATCTTGGCAAAGAGTAATGAATAACAGAATTAGAATATATGTATTCTAATAAAATCTGGAAGCTTGTAGAACCACCAGATGGTGTAAAAATCATTGGGTGTTAAATAGGTCTACAATAGAAAAGGAAGGACAGACGGGAAAGTGTATACTTTCAAAGCAAGGCTTGTTGAAAAAAGGGAAACCTTTTATCGGTAGTCATGCTAAAGTCTATCCAGTTTCTTTTTAACAAGTGGATGTCAAGACAGCCTTCCTTAATGGAAGTCTTGAAGAAAGCATCCATATAAAGCAACCAGAAGGGTTCATTGCAAAGGGCTAAGAGCATCTTGTGTGCAAGCTCAATCAGTCTATGGACTGAGGCAAAGCTTCAAGGTCTTGGAACATCTGGTTTATCAAAGTAATCCAGACCTATGGATTTATTGAGTAAACGGATAAGTCTTGTGTATACAAAAGGTGTGATGGAAACGTGGTGGTATTTCTTATACTATACGTAGATAACATTTTTGGTAGTTGGAAACAATATCAAAATGTTGTCAAAAGTAAGGGTATGGTTGTCCAAATAATTCGATATAAAGGACTTGGGAGAATGTATATATTTTTGAGATCAAAGTAATAAGGGATCGAAATAAAAAATATATTTTACTTATCCCAAGCTTGATACATCAGAAAATCCTTGCTCGTTTTAAGCATGCAAAACTCCTCGAAATGTTTCTTACCTTTTAAGCATGGAGTGTCTTTATCTAAAGAGATGTCTCTGATGACATCAAAGGAGATTGAGGATATGTAGGCAGTTCTTTATGCTTCGGCAGTTAAACAACCTAATGTATGCTATGCACGAGATCAGAAATTTGTTTTTGCCAAGGGCATAGTTAGCAGATATCAAAGTAACCCTAGACAAGGACATTGGACTGCAGTAAAGCATATATTAAAGTACCTTAGAGGCGCTAGAGATTATATGCTAGCTTACAAGGCAGTTAATTTGGTCCCTGTGGGTTACACGGATTTTGACTTCCAATCGGATAGGGACAATAATAAGTCGACCTCGGGGTTTTGTGTTTACTTTAGGAGGAAAAGTCATAACTATGGAAGAGTGATAAGCATAGGTGTTTTTTCTGGACTCCACCATAGAAGCTGAGTTTATGGCAAGCCTCAGAGGAAGCCATAAAAGCCGAATGACTTAATTACCTCAAGATAGACTTAGATATGATTTCTAGTTTATCCAAAGATTATTACAATTTATTGTAATAATAATGGTGCAGTAACAAACTAGAAGAAACCATGAATCTATAAGGCAAGTAAACACAATAGAGCGCAAGTACTACCCAATACAGAAATTGTATAACGAGGAGAAGTTGTTGCCGCCTAGATTGCATCAGATGATAACCTAAGGTCCTTAAGGCAAGAGCTTTTTGAAAGGCATGGGAATCAGATGTATGGCAGCAGATATGGCAGCTTAGTCTTTTAGTATAAGTGGGAGATTGTTAGAGTGTATACTAAAAGCCTAGCTTTTGGTATAAATATAAGAATCACATTGGTCAAATGTCTACATTTATGATAAATGTAGTTGCTCAATTAATTTATATTGTAGATAACATGGTGTGTGGTGTCACACACAGAAGATCATGTTATTGGTTCCTTATAAATTATAAACAGTAGCTCACGACCAAGATGGAAAGGAACAAACCATTGGAAGGTCGTAGTGTAATTAGGTATTAGTTTATCTTAACTATATAATTACACTAGTACACTTAGAGTGTATTGAGTAGAACCATTTGAGGTCGTTCCTTTTATACTGACTTTATGAAGGAACAAAGACCTCAGTTATTATGGAAGTGTGTGCTCTTAATCCTAATATAATAACAAACACATATATTTGATATTTATTTCTTTAATTTATCATTGGGTGAGATTTAGTTCGATGAATCAATAAGCCCGATAAGTTGAGAAATGGTATCACTTATAGTGTGTGTTGTTGATTATAGAAGGAAACTGTGTCCTAGAGATACTAGGTTGATAATGTCCTCAAGAGGAGCTCATAAGGATTGTCATGTTAAACCCTGCAGGTGGACTTAGTCCGACATGATGATAAGGTTGAGTGGTACTACTCTTGGACTAAGATATTAATTAAATGAGTTGCCAGTAACTCACTTAATTAGTGGACATTCGATATCTTAAACACAGGGAGACTAACACACTCATAATAAGAAGGAGCCCAAAATGTAATTTGGGATTGGTGCGGTAGTTCAATAATAGTTCTCTAGTGGAATGAATTATTATTGATAAAATTAAGTTGTGTGTTCGGGGCGAACACGGGATGCTTAATTTTATCGGGAGACCAAAACCAATTCCTCCTCTTGGTCCCTATCGTAGCCTCTTATTTATAGATTACTATACCCACCTATACCCACCTTCTATACCCACCCAAAGGGGGTCGGCCAAGCTAGCTTGGAGACCAAGCTAGGGCCGGCCATGTTTTGGTTCATGGGTGAATTCATGTGGCCGGCCCTAGCTTGAACTCAAGCTTAGGTGGCCGGCCCTATTAAAATAAAAAGGAATTTTATTTTTTAAAATTTTCTTATGTGGATAACATGATTTAAAAGAGAGTTTAAAAATTTAAATCTTTCCTTTTATAAGATTCTACAAAAGATTAAGAGAAGAGTTAAATCTCTTTCCTTATTTGTAGATTAAAAGGTTGATTTTAATTTTGGTAAAAACTTTCCTTTTAATCATGTTCATGATTTAAAAGAGAGTTTAAAAATTAAATATCTCTTTTATAAAGCTTCTACAAAGATTAAGAAAAGATTAGATATCTTTCCTTATTTGTAGATTGGAAGAGATTTTAATTTTTAAAGATAACTTTCTTTTTAATCCACATGTTTAAAAGAAATATAAAATTTCCTTTTTATTGACCATCACGAAGGGAAAAATTATTAGAGAAAATTTTTATAGAATTTCCGGAAACAAATTAGGAAAGTTTTAATTCTTGATTGAATTAAATTTTCTTTGCTTGGTTTAAAGTGGCCGGCCACATTATTGATGAGGAAAAATTTTTTTAATTAAATAAATTTTCCTTATCAATGGCAAAAGAATTAAGGAAATTTTTATTTAAATTTCCTTATTTGCCAATGCCAAGGATTATAAAAGAGAGGGTAGAGGTGCCTTCATGGTGAACAACTCTATTATTTTTCCTCTCTCTTTTTCTTCCTTGGTGTGGCCGGCCATCCTCTCCTCCTTTCTTTTCTTTGATGGCCGAACCTCATCCTTCTTGTGGAGACTCATATGGTGGCCGGATCAAGTTTAGAGAAGAAGAAGAAGAAGGAGAGAAAGAAAGCTTTGTTTCTAGCATCCCTTGGAGCATGGTGGTGGTGGCCGAACCTCTTCATCCTAGAAGAAGTTTTGATGGCGAAAACTTGCAAGGAAGAAGAAGGTGCTTGGTGGTTCTCATCTCGGAAGATCGTTGCCCACACAACGTCCGAGGTTAGAAGAGGAATACGGTAGAAGATCAAGAGGTTTTTCTAAAAGGTATAACTAGTATTTTTTCTTTCCGCATCATACTAGTTATTTTTGGAAATAATACTAAATACAAGAGGCATACGATTCTAGAGTTTCGAATTTGTTTTCGATATAGTGTTCTTTTGTTTTTCTTTTCCTTGTGATTTGATTGTTCTTTTCGGTTAACCTAAAGTTATTTTAGGAAATTAAATATTAGCTTTCCATAAAAAGTTTTGTCTAGTCGGTGGTGGTTGCTCCCATATCCAAGAAGGTCATGTGCCTCGCCATGTCAGTACTGGGAACCAATTATGGAAATTAGTATTTAATGGAATTAATAACTTAAGGTGACTTGGGTCGAACGTGTTAAGTTCCGCAGGAGATCCAAGTCAAAACCTAAAAGAACAAATAGATTAAGTTTGGATCAAACGTGTTAAGTTCCGCAGGCGATCCAAAATTTAATTTAAAAGAACACATGGTAGCTAGGAAAGGGTTCAGACCTTTGTATAAAATTTTTGTATAGTGGAACCTCTAGGTTTTCTGAGTAGCAACCAACAACCGTGTCATCCTCTAACCAATCTATATCTTGAACTCCAAGTAGACTCACTCTAATCAAATGAGCTCAATATCTCATATTAACTCATTTAGGCATGGTCATGCACTTAGTGGTCTCACTCTATCAAGAATCATGATGTCTCTCCCGTCATATAGGAGGGATAGATCCCATCTGCATCACTCACATCCCTCCACATAATTTGTTACATATCCAGTAATCGCCTTTATAGTCCACCCAGTTACGGGTGACGTTTGACGAAGCCAAAGTATGCAACTCCTTATGTAGGGACCATGGTGACTTCAGGTCCAAAGACTGATAGTCATACTAATAGTCACATGAGAAAGTATATGACACTCATATAACGATCCATGATACTCTCTCATGGCGGGTCATTCAGTATACATTCTCCAATGCATACCCATGTGTCAACTTGATATCTCTATATCTATGACTTGTAAGATCAAGTCATCGAGTTGACCTACATGCTAGTCTCATCGCATTAACATTGTCCCTAAATGTTAATACTTGACTAGCAATGATTAAGAGTAGTATTCTCTATATCATCTCACTATCAATTCAACCAATCGGTTGATATAGATAAGAACCTTATACTCAAGGACGCTATTATACTTAATTATTTAGCACCAATACAAGTAAGTATACTAACCATAAAGAAATGCCTTTATAAATATATAGGAATATGATACATCGAGTCCATACAACAATCATCATATGATTGGCTCTAGGGCTCTAACTAACAATCTCCCACTAGCACTAGTGCCAATCGTCTAATACCCAATGACCTAGTGTGACCATCATGTTTTCTCTGTGCCAAAGCCTTAGTCAAGGGATCATCGATGTTAGCCTCTGTGGGTACTCTTCCAACTCACAGCACCACCATTCAAGTAAAACACGAACCCAGACTGCGATCTATAATCATCTTGGTCAGTTTGGAAGTTGGCATCACTGTAACCCTTTACAGCTAGCTCGCCATCACCTCCAAATATCAAGAAATATTCTTTAGTCCTTCTCAAGTACTTAAGAATATTCTTGACCGTTATCCAGTGACATTCACCTGGATCTGACTGGTATCTGCTCGTCATGCTCAAAGCATACGAAACATCAACACGAGTACATAGCATGACGTACATGATAGATCCTATGGCTGAGGCATAAGGGATCTTATCCATGCGGTCTCTCTCCTCTCTGGAAGAGGGACTTTGAGTCTTCGAAAGACTCACACCATTTGACATCGGCAGAAAACCTTTCTTGGAATTCTGCATGGCAAACCATAATAATACCGTGTCAATATATGTACTTTGACTTAGGCCAAGAAATCTCTTAGATCTATCTCTATAGATCTTTATGCCTAGAATACAGGCTGCTTCACCTAAGTCCTTCATTGAGAAACAATTCCCCAGCCAAGTCTTTACAGACTGCAGCAAAGGGATGTCATTTCCAATGAGTAGTATGTCATCCACATACAATACAAGGAAGACAACTGTGTTCCCAACAACCTTCTTGTAGAGACAGGGTTCATCTTCATTCTTGATGAAACCAAACTGTTTAATCGCATCATCGAATCGAAGCTTCCAGCTTCGAGAAGCTTGCTTTAGTCCATAAATGGACTTATGCAGCTTGCATACTCTTCCAGTATGCTGTGGATCTACAAAACCCTTAGGTTGTGTCATGTACACATCCTCGAACAAGTTTCCATTCAGAAACGTAATTTTGACATCCATCTGCCAGATCTCATAATCATGGTATGCTGCAATAGCAAGCATGATCCGAATGGACTTAAACTTTGCTACTGGAGAAAAGGTTTCATCATAGTCAATACCATGAATTTGCTTGAAACCTTTAGCTACCAAGCGACCCTTATAGGTAATAAGTCCATCCATGTCAGTCTTTCTTCTAAAGACCCACTTACACCCAATGGGTTTGACGCCTTCAAGTGGATCAACCAAAGTCCATACTTGGTTGGTGTACATGGATTCCATCTCGGATCTCATGACCTCTAGCCATTTCTCAGAATCTGGTCTCATCACAGCTTCTTGATAGGAGGTAGGCTCATTCTCAACGAGCATAACGTCATCATGGTCAGACAAGAGAAATGAGTATCTCTCAGGCTGACGATGTATCCTGTAAGATCTGCGAAGAGGTAGGTCTACTTGAACTGGTTGTTGTTCCTCAACTCCTTGTGGAACAATCTCATCATCCACAACATTTTGTGGTTCTAGTTCAACTTCCATCAGGGCTTCACTGATATGGTCCATATCTTGAACTTCTTCAAGATCGAATGTACTCCCACTAGTTTTTCTAGAAACAAAGTCCCTTTCTAGAAATATCTCAGTCTTAGCCACAAACACTTTGTGTTGACTGAGAATGTAGAAGTAATATCCCTTCGTTTCCTTGGGATATCCTATAAAATAACACTTATCATATTTGGGTCCCAATTTATCCGAGACTTGACGTTGAACGTAAGCCTCACAACCCCAAATCCTCATAAAAGACATCTGGGCATCTCTTCCAGTCCATATCCTATATGGTGTCTTTATCACAGTCTTGGATGGAACACGGTTAAGTGTGAAGGCTGCTGTGTCTAGAGCATATCTCCAAAAAGACATAGGAAGATCTGTGTGACTCATCATAGACCGTACCATATCTAATAAGGTATAATTCTTCCTTTCAGATACACCATTCCACTGTGGTGTTCCAGGAGGAGTGAGTTGGGCTAGAATCCCACACTCAGCTAGATAGTCATGAAACTCATGGCTAAGGTATTCACCACCTCGATCTGATCGAAGTATCTTAATACTCTTGCCTAGCTGGTTTTGTACTTCATTCTTGAATTCTTTGAACTTTTCAAAGGATTGTGACTTATGTGTCATTAGATACACAATCATATCTACTGAAATCATCAGTAAATGTGATGAAGTACCTATAACCACCTCTGGCAGCAACAATGAAAGGGTCACATACATCACTATGTATAAGTCCTAACAAGTCAGTCGCTCTTTCGCTGTGTCCACTAAAGGGAGTCTTGGTTATCTTGCCTAGTAGGCATGACTCGCATGTCTCATATGATTCAAAATCAAATGAGTCCAACAAACCATCTTTATGGAGCTGGGATAAGCGATTCTCATTTATAGGACCTAAGCGACAATGCCAAAGATAGGTTTGGTTCATATTATTTGACTTGAACCTTTTGGTACTTATGTTATATATGGGATTCTCTAAGTCTAGAATATAGAGTCCGTTCATCAGAGGTGCACTACAGTAGAACATATCTTTTAAATAAACAGAACAACATTTGTTCTTTATTACAAAAGAAAAGCTTTTCTTGTCCAAACAAGAGACTGAAATGATGTTCTTTGTAAGAGCAAGCACATAACAACATTCATCTAATTCTAGTACAAGCCCAGAGGGCAGAGATAGATAGTAAGTTCGTACAGCAATAGCAGCAACTCGTGCTCCATTACCTACTCGTAGGTCCACCTCGCCCTTCGTCAATGCCCTGCTATTTCTCAGCACTTGTACATTAGTACAAATGTGAGAAGCACATCCGGTATCCAATACCCATGATGCAGAAATAAATAGATTGACTTCTATAACATATATACCTAAAGTAGAAGTCTCACTTCTCTTCTTCTTAAGATCTTCCAGATATACTTTGCAGTTCCTCTTCCAGTGCCCGGTCTGACCACAGTGGAAGCAGGTAGCATCTTTGGCAACCCCTCCTTTAGGTTTCATTATCTTGCCTTTGCCATTGGTTTGGGACTTTCCCTTACCTTTAGGCTTGCCCTTGCCTTTATGCTAAATTTGAAGTGCAGCGTGTTACACTTCGTCTAAATTTTTTGTACTCGATTCCCTCTTCTGGAAGTACCGGAAGAGGTATTTTAGTAGATTATCCATTGATAGGTTCGTGGGACCTGGGTCCTAGAGTAGGAGTTTCCAAAGGCTCCGAACGAAGTAAATCAATCGTATTTTCTTGTATTCTCTTTCATACTTAATTTTCGCTGTGCGTACTTTGATTTAAAATTCGAAAAGATGAATTTTCAAAACCACGTGATTCACCCCCCCCCCCTCTCACGTGCGACTCGATCCAACAAAATGGTGTTGCTATCCTCCAACCCAAAACACCTTAGATCTGTACATATCAAAGATCTGGCACAACCTCGAGTATAGATCTGACACAAGGGAAGAAAATAATAGCACACAATGAGGAGATAGAGGATTCTGATTGTCACCAATGAAAGGGATGAAGGAAAACTATGGCCAGTTGATCTAGGGCACCATAGCGTGTCCCTATTCATACTTGAGGGATGCCAGCTCAAAGTGGACCGGTGGCAGACGTGAGGAGGAGGTAGGTCGGGTGACAATCCACTGGAGACTCCTAGAGTGGCAGTAGTTGATGATCTGCCTAGAACTAGTTTCGAACCCCCTTCATGTTGATGCCCCCCTTCCGATGACGGTTGTACCCGACGGTAGAACATTCGCAGCAGCGATCAAAGGGAAGAAGGTGCGGCGGTGGTTGGACACAAGGTGAGGCGGCATCAAGGCAACATCGATCAGATGGCACCGACATAATCGGGCGACGGCAGAGACACATGAGGTCGGCAGCGAATCAGGAGGGGAAAAGGGAAGAATCAAG
This sequence comes from Zingiber officinale, assembly GCF_018446385.1. Lineage (NCBI taxonomy): Eukaryota > Viridiplantae > Streptophyta > Magnoliopsida > Zingiberales > Zingiberaceae > Zingiber > Zingiber officinale. The sequence continues at coordinate 10,466,427 of NC_055995.1, forward strand.
AAGGCTTCCTGCTCATGGTCAGAGAGAAGTTGGTGACGCATGAGTGTTCGGCGATCGGGCGTGCCAACGTCGGGTGGCACTCAAGTGCCGACGATGGTGGATTGGCGATCTGGTGGTGAAGAGAGGAGGATAGAGAGGTCAGCAGCAATGAGGAGAGAAAGAGGGGATCGGGTGAGGAGATGAGAAGAGGATCGAGAGGATTAATTAGAAAACCTAGGTTTTAAATATTTATACTTAGGGTTAATTAATTAAACCCTAAGTTAATTATTCAATCAACTCATACTTAAGGGCTATTCTAAATAGGCTTTAACAAATCCTAATTGATTTATCCCCTTAAACGTGTCATACGGACTCCATTTAAATTTTAAAATATTTCTAAAAATTTTTAAAAAATTTAATAAGGTTATTTCTCTAATAACACTTATTATTTAATTGACGTATCTTACATGCATGTCATAATTTTAAAGAAACTAACAGATAAGTTAGAATATACCTCATTGGGACCTTCAAAAATGAGTACAGACTCATGGTTTGATTCATATTCAGACTCGTCATCTTGATTCACTTTGCTTTCTGATTCCAGTTTAGATGCCATCAACGGGAGGTAATTCTGCTACTTTGGTTCTTCGGCGTCCGATCCTTCGGAGGAGGATTTGTCACAAGTTTCCTTCAACGCCTTCTTGCTTATGGTTGTCTTGGATTTGTCCTCTTTCAGCTTTGGACACTCGTGCTTGTAGTGTCCTTTTTTATTGCACACGTAGCATGTGACGTTGGCTTTGTTGCTATTAAAGGTACACTTTATCTTCTGTGAATCCTTCTTGGTAAAGTACTTTCTCCTAGTGAACATTTTTCTTATCGAGTTCACTAGGTGTTCTTCATCATCTAAGTCTGAGTCAGACTCAATTTCTGGTTCAAGTTTGATTCTAGGCTTTGCTTCTTTGGAGGAAGTTGCAAGGAGAGCAATACCTTTCTCGACCTATTTGGAGTTAGTTTACATGTGTAGTTTTAATTCACAAAATAGCTCGTCTAACTTTAATTTAGAAAGATTCTTAGAAATTTTATAGACATCCACAATGAATGCCCATAATGCAGTTTGAGGAAACAAGTTTAGGGTGCACCTTATAACGTCTCAATTCTCCATTTGGTGGATGATCATGAGGAGTTCGTTAAGAATGTCCTTAATCCTTACTTGTAGTTGATTTTCCATCTCTCCTTCCCACATTTTACTATTAAATAATTTATTTAACAAAAAGTCATGTTTCGTTACCTTGGCGTCAGTCATTCCTTCATGTAACTTGATGAGTTTGTCCCACAGCTCTTTTGCATTCTTTTGTGAGCCGATGTGGTCCAGTTCTTCCTTCGTGAGTTAGCATTGGATGGTGTCCATGGCTCTTGAGTCATCTTGTGCCTTCTTCTTCATTTTCTAATTTCACTTTTCTGGGTCCAGTGGAATTCCGGTATTGTCGTCGATCGAGGTTGTATATCTTCGTCAACTACTTAACCATTGATTGATATTCGTTTTCAGGTACACCTCTATTCTTCTCTTCCAATAGGAGAAGTCATCTCAGTTGGATTAAGACGCACGTGAGAGAGGGGGTGAATCACGTGATTTTCAAAAACTTGTTCTTTTCAATTTTGAAAACAAAGTGCGCAACGGAAAACTAAGTAAGAAAGTGAAATGGAAAAGCAAGCAAAAGAGTACGCGTTCAATTTTACTTGGTTCGAAGTCTTCAGTGACTCCTACTCCAAGACCTAGGTCACACAGACCTATCGGTGGACAATCCACTAAATACCCCTTCTGGAACCACCGGAAGAGAAAATTGAGTACAAAAAGAGTCGAAGAAATGTAACACGCTACACTTCCTTGTTTGCAGAAATTAAGTACAATAATTATTTTTGTTATCAAACACTGTTTGTAGTCAGTCGACTTGAGCTCAGTGTTTGGGCAGCTTCTCAGGGGTAGTCAGGAATAACAGAGTCATAGCGGATAGCTGCAGAAAGCTAGAATAGTCAAAAAGTCAATCAGACGCTTAGAAGCTCGTAGAGAAGGTGTATATAATGGCTTGGGCGAGCACTCCTTTTATTGATCAAGGAAGGTGCCTCCAATGTGTGAAATCTAATCCCGAACAGCTCGCTCCTTATCTATGACAAAGTCTGAGATTTATCCATTAGAAGGCGTCTTCCATAGCACTGAAGGTGCCTTCCATGAACAGTACGAATGTGCCCTCCAATGCTTGAAGGCGCGTAGGGTACTGTTCACTCGAGGCCTTTTTGCTTCTTTTGCCCTACAAGTTAGGTTAGTCCAACACGATAATAATCTAACCTGCAAAACAAAGTTAGCACAACAATAATATACCTATCTTCTATACCAGGATCTAGTCACGATCTCAATTTAGGTTTCCGAAATAGACCTAAATTAGATTGACGCCTACTATCCCCTCAATTAAGACACATCCTCACTTAGTCACTCTTCTCTAGTGACTTACCTTTACTTACCATGTGTCAAGCTATCTCCTTGACGTCAATCTAACCCACCAGGTTTTCCTGCCAGAATCGCACATCCAGACTTCGTCACTCGGGAATCGTACATCCCGATCTCCTATTGGAATCACACATCTGAACTTCACAACTCAGGAATAGAACATCCCAACTAGACTTCCTACCTTGTGTCAGGTCCTCTTGACCCGTCAAGTTAGTCAATCCTGCACACTTGATAACAAGGTTAGAATACTATAACACTTAACTTAACTCACTTGTCATTCATCAAAACCTGAGTAAGAGAGTTAGTGCAAATTGCACTAACAATCTCTCCATTTTTGATGCAATGATAATGTAAGATACCGTAAAATTAAATAATAAACATTATTAGATGAAAAATTTTATTGGATTTTTTGAGAATTTTTAGAAATTTTTCGGGATTTAAACGGTGTCCGTATGACCCGTTTTGAGGGGACGGATTCGGGGTACAGTGAAAGCCTGTTTTGAAATACCCATTTAAGTGGGAGTTGATTTGGAAATGTACTTAGGCTTTATTTAATCTGACCTAGGTTTAATTTTCCGATTTCCTTAATCTTTCCCCGATTCTTATTCTCCCTCCCCGATTCCCTCTGCCGAAACCCCTCCCTCTCCGGCGATTTTGCTCCCTACGAAGGCAAGCGCGCCACCGTCCGCCGGTGTAAACCTGATCGAGCCTCTCCTCTCCCGATTCTCTCTTCTTTCCTTCCCCTTCGTGGCACAGACGACCCATTCCTGTTTTGCTTCTCTTCCTCTCTCGCACGAACGCCCTGACGCTGCCGGTGCATGTCCACCACTACGATCGCGTTCTCGTCGAGTCGCCGGAGGGAATGGCATTGGTTTTCGGGGGTTACCGACCATCTCCGACTGATAGGTGGTCTCCTCGGTGGTTTCTTGCTCGCGACCGATAGCAGCTCGACGTCTAGGGCACAACCGGGGGAGTTTGACTCGCATCCCCATTTGATCGATCACCTTCTCAATTTGTTCGCTAGGGATTGACCTAGCTCCACACTTGCTGGATCAGATCGAAACAACACCATCTGGAGGCAATCGATCAAGAGGAGGTGTTAGTTGGTACAATGCTTGTGCATCACTGTCTTGCTTCCAATTCTCGAAGCTGTGGGAGTCTCGGCTGGGGAATTTGAGATCGATTGAGGTGAGTAGGGCTCTGTTTGTTAAGGATTTCAGCAAATTAATTGTTTTACAATTAATTTCTGTTTTGATCTTGGAAAGAATTGGTGTAGAGGTGTTCTTGGTGGCTGTTGGCAGGTTCTTGTGAGGCTGTGAATTTGGAATTGCTGCCATACTTCAAGGTTAGTGCCTTTCTAGTGTTGTACTTTGGGTATTCTATTAGTATGACACTAAATTGGGTTTTCTATGGGTTGTGGAGTTTTGTTCTGCTTAGATTTATGTAGGGTTTGATGTTTGGATTAGTAGAGATGAATTGTAGAAATTGATGGTTGTGGATTATGTTTAGTTTTAGGAGTTGGATTAAGGATGGATTTATTATTGTATTGGATTTGGATCATTAGGTAGAGTTAAACATGATGGTTATTGGTATGTGTTGGATGGATTGAGGTTTGTTTTGGATTAGAAATTATGGATATGGATGAGAATTTAAAGGTGAATCATGTTGGAGTTGTGATTGATCATGGTTGATGTAGATTGTTAGGTGATCATTCTTAGGATCATTGGATTGATTAATGGATTGTGGATTATGTTGGGATCTAGAAGGAGTGTGATTAAGGATTATTTAGAGGATTAACCAGAGATCAGATTTGAGTGGTGTTATCCTGATTGAGTGGGGAGTTTATTTAGCTATTTGCTACCTATGTAATTAGCTAAATATATATTATGTGATCGCAGGACTTGGACTCGGGACGAGCGTCTCGACACGGGATTACTTGGCATGATCTACACTTTAAGGCGGGTATTTCTTCCTTGCCTCTATGTAGATTTTATTGAGCTTAGTGCATGGTTTTATGAGATGGTTTAGGATGCTTTATCTTATATCGTGTTCGTTTGTTGCTTTCCTGCTTGATACCGATGCTTGACCCTTGTGATGATCTATTTAATTCTTATACAGTCTACACTTTGGATTATCTATACTCTGTGGTATTTGTGTACATGTAGAGTATGTATGGTAGGGATTACTTCGTTGGTGGTATTCATATGAGGCTTGTCCATCCGTATGTCGTGTATACTTCTGTCCGGTGTGATGATTGGAGTTGTGTTGATTGTATGTCTGTGGTTTATACACGTGTTTGATGTGTTTTTACTGGAGGATACATGTTGATTGTACACGTGGGGTTGTGTAGGTGTGTCTGTTGAGGTTATTGGAGATTTTTGATTGACTATACATGTGTGGTTATATACATATGTTTGGTGGGATATATGGAGGTATCATGATGATTATACTCATGTTGTGGGACACTTAGGTGGATTTAGAGTTGCATGGATGATGACGGTGTCCATATCATGATTATATATGTATATCATCATGTTCATCATTCATGTCATACTGACGACTATCGTCTCCCTTGTAGTTGAGAGGGTTGTCAGTCTTTTATAGCCGTCCATTCGGCCACTGATGGAGAGTGGTAGTTTGGAGTGGAGCTAGTCCTGTCGCGCTTACTCATCTGCTCAGTGTTCTGTCAGCCTCGACCACTCTGGAGTAGTGAGTCTTGAGGGTACAGTGTCAGAGGGCTAGAGATGTGAGTGGTCAGGGACCCTTAGCTAGGTAGTTATATAACTACTTAGCTGACCGTCCGCTTCGGCCGCCTATAGCGGTGTTTGTACTGGAGGCTAGTACGGTTTGTCACGGACCCAAGCCTCTCGGCCATACAGGGGTCGTGGTGTCTAGAGAGGTGGCGGGGGTGACCATGGAGCATGCATGCACATTGGCATTTGATGCGCGGTGCATCTTTGGAGATATATTTGCATACATGCCTAGTAGATACTAGTTGCATGTGTTTGTGGTATGTTGCATTTGCTTGCGATATGATTGTTGCATATGGTTGTCATGTTGCATACATGTCATTTATTTTACATGTATTTGCAGTCGTATTTATATTGCACAGGTGTCACGGGTGTGTCTGTTGCAGATCCAGTGAGGTTACTGATCTTGGTATCTTGCGTCGATTTCAGATTGGGTATGTATATACCATTATGTCAGTAGTGGTTTGTGCAGTTTGTATGTCAGTTATGATTAAGTCGGGTTACTACGTCAGGTATGTTCAGATGCATTGATTATGATAGTATGATCATGTTCTTTGTTTCCCTACTGAGACTGTATACTTTTGATCTCCATGTTTTGTTTATGGACCATGCACTATCTTTTCTATTACCCGCTGAGTTACCTATACTCACCACCGCATGTATACATTTATGGTTTCAGGTAGCTTGTAGATGGTTGGTGTCGCTCGGAGTATCCTGTCTGCCGGGTCCTACGTCACATCCGAGGACCGTGCTTATTTTCTTTTGTATATTCTTTTCTTATTTTTGGCATTGTATTTGTGTATAGTCATGTGGCTATCCTATGGTTTTGGGGTTGTATTTGTGTTTAAGTCGTGCCGGCATGCATTGTATTTATTTGTGTTGTGTGGGCTTTCCTTCGTTTTTCCGCTGCGTTTTGGTACAGCCGTGTGGGCTGTTTTATATATAACTGCGTGGTTGTGATTGTTTCATTCCAGCCGTGTGGGCTGTTATTATAACTGCGTGGTTGTGTATAAAAATATTCCAGCCGCATGTGGCTGATGTATTTTGCTTGTAGTGATGCTTCAGATTGTCACCGGTACAAGGGAGGTGCTGCCGGATTTTTGTCTGGCAGAGACTCCTTTGGGGGCGTGACAAATTAGTGGTATCAGAGCGGGTTTGCGATTCCTATTTTCCGTGTTTTGGGATTTTGTGTTTCGATTTTCTTGATGTGACTTTTCGGGCTTTGGGACCAGGCAGCGGCATGACATCTCCAGGCTATAGGAGGTATGTTTGCATATTGTTATCATACATTTCTGTTGGTATATGTACTGTTGTCCATGATAGTTGTTATGACGTGTGTTAGTACTCTTCTGCTAGTACCTGTCTTATTTGTTTATATCATGCATTTCATGTGTTGGGTCAGTCATTGATCACGGTTGACCTAATGGAGATCAAGGATTACAGTCTCAAGGGATTCGTCATATCATACTACCAGTAGTTTTAGGGTCTGTTACTACTAGTTGGTTGAGAGTTAGAGGCACATACTAGTCCCTGTTATTATTAGCTGGGTAGTGGACGATATCTGTATACATATGTTGACTCAGCTTGTATTACTCCGGTTGGTTAGATCAGTTTATGATTGATTTACCTGATCGACTTGTGCTGTGGTGGTTTGATTTATCTTAGTTGGTTTTGTACGTCTGTTGTTTTGATTAGTAGAGTATTGATTTACTCCTGTTGGTTAGGTTAGTAGATTACCCTCCTTGACTTGGGTAGTGGTGGATCGATTTTACCTTAGTTGCTTTTGACGAGGATTGATTTATCCTTATTAGATCAGTTAGTTGACGATCGATTTATTTAGCAGTTCGATCATTAGGGTATCGTCATACTCTATTTTTAGAGATTCTGATCTTTGGGGTTACTTGTGTTGGGTTAGATATTTGGGAGACTCACTTGAGTACGTGACTTGTACCGTCATGGGGAGGACTGAGTTAGTCGTATACCATTGTCGGCTTGATCAGCCTGTAGGGGGTTGTCGTATCCTATTCCATGGGGACTTTGACCATGTACTGTTTGTACCTGATAGGATGACTTAGAAGGTACATTCGGATAGGATACCTCCACTGATGTGGAAAAGTGTAAAACTATTTGCTTAACACTTTGAGATACAGTCGTTACTAGGGTACATGAGTTGGAGAGTACATTTGGTTATATGATTTGTACTGACGTGAGTCGAAATTAGCTGCTTAACCTTTACGTGATCCGGTACCACGTGAAGGAAGAAGCGGAGAATGCTTTTCGGAGATTAGGACATCACGTAGGGATTTCTTTGAGGTGTTTGGAGAGAGAGTAGTTCTTTACCTCTTTCGGTAGCATGGTGGTTTATAAGGCGATGAGACTCGCCTAACGTTGCTCCACGGGAGATCCTAACTCATAGACTTATCAGATATAGTTAGATATCCATGATGTACCTAGTGATCTACGACCTGTAATGATACAGAGGTAGTGGTATTAGTTGAGTAATACTTAGGAGTTCTGATCATAATTAGGTATAGTTTCAGATGATGATCTTCGAGGGGTATCGCATCGATTGACAAATATTTTGACCAGTTATTTTGTTGTAGCGTTCTTCTATCTTTGTGTTCATTGCTCGATACTGGAGGTTGTTGAACCTCAGGGTGGAGCAATCACAGTATGATGTAGTACAAGACAATGGTTAGACGACTCAGCTAACATTGTCTCTATCAGGTGGCTCAAGACCTTGACCCCGTGATCATTTTACCAGATCTTGTAGTCTATATCTCAGATTAGAGGGTTCGACCTGTTATCGATATTTGTCGAGGGACATTTATAGGATGGTTATGAGGATTGTGGAGATATCTTCTGGATTGATAGATTCTTAGTCAGGAGATTGTGTGACCCTTTGACTTTGGATTAATATTCTTTTACTATGGATATTTGATTATCAGAAAGGATAAGATGATGAGATTTGGCAGACTTTATGGATACATTTAGTTTGTTGGCAGTGAGTGTGGAAGGTTGGATGGTTTCCTTTTACTCTATCTTTGTTTAGGGGATTATCTGGTATGATTGATTGATATTGAGGATGATTTTAATTGATGGATATTGGGAAATCAGGTGTGGTGATATGTTATCTTTTGATGATTTATTAGTGGATATTTGACTTGATGAGATACTACTTGGTACTTGAGGTTGATAATGACATAGAGTGTGGTATGTCTGTGATGTATATGGATTTGTTGATTTGTAGTGCATTATCAGATCACAGGTTTGTCGAGGATCTTACGGTTGGGTGTGTTTGTTGTACCGATATTATGAGGCTATGGTTTTATCGCTTAGGCTTATAGTACCCTAGACGTTATGTTTTCATGGACTCGATGTATTTGGTATTATTAGGGTGTTTAGATCAGTTTTCATTGTCTCCATTGACGATGTTGTGATCTATTCCTAATCCGAGGTGCTGCCGGATTTTTGTCTGGCAGAGACTCCTTTGGGGGCGTGACAGATAACCTGGGTTAGAGTTAGGAAAGGATATGCAAAAATAGTAATAATAACTTATTTAAGAGAAAAAAAATGCTTAAGAAAGATCTTTTATTCTCTTGATCATTTTAGGGTTAAGGTTGTCAAGTTGAAGATTTAGTTTGCCTTTTTGTTACTCAACCCTTACCCTCCACCTTTGTCATTCATCAAAAAATAATGTAGATAGGTATAGCAAATTACAAATAGACAAGCAAGTAATAATTAGTGAAAAGTACAAAAATACTTGCAGGTCTATTAGAGGGACGAGTTAGTAAAATTTTTGAAAGTATTTAATAGAAATAATTAAAATTACTAAATTTTGCAAACTAGTTGTCAAGATAGATTTCAAAAATAATTGAAATTACTTTGCTTAATTATCGTTTCAAAATATTTTTGAAAGTAGTTTCAAAAATTTCTCCAATCAAAATAATTTTGTAAATGTTTACAAGATAGTTTTCAAAAAAAAATTAAAAAGGTTTTTCAAAGATATTTTTCAAAGTAAAAAGATAGCCTTTGTATTAATTTTGTAGAACTTTTAAAAACTTTTCAAAGTGTTTTTGAAAACATCTTTCAAAGTGTTTTCCAAAGTATTTTTTGAAAATATCCTTCAAAATATTTTCAACATGTGTTAATATGATTTTCAAAACATTTACATTTTTCAAAACAGATAGTTTGAAAAAGTATAAGAATTTTTGCAAAGTAAGTATCCAAAGTAATTTTGAAAGTATATATTTTGTAAAAAGAATTTTGAAAGTGATTTTTGTAACAAGTATTAGGAAAGGAAATGAATTATTTTGAAAATAATTTTCAATTATCCTGAACTTGATATATTAAAAAATATTCATCTAAAAATTTGGCCTTAAATGTCTAACCGTTAGTTACTAACTAACTATCAGAAGATAGCAGTGTTCACTTGGTTAGTCAAGTTAAGTAAATGTATCTAGTTAGTGTTTGACTAAAATAGATTACTTAACCTAATCACTATAATTTTAATATTTTTCACCCAAACTTGTGTTGATGTACTGATATAAGCATCTGAAGTCCAGGCAATAGGCTTATGCATCTCACGTCGTTCTAAGTTTGTGAATACACAATTAAAGTAGACCTATTATGTTTGTGAGATGCTTAATTCCTAGATCTATAGGAATATGCTTTCTGTGAATTTGATCTAGTTTAAGGCCAAAACTAATTTTGAAATACTAAGAAAATAGGAATTTTAAAAAAATATAAGTAAATAATTTTTCCTAGAATTTGTAAATTATTTGAAAAAATTATTTTAAAAATAGCAATCCTAGTCTATCGTACACATTCCTAATTTTCATCGTAAGTTGCTAAATTCGAGTTCTGGTAATGGTTTAGTAAATATATCAAAAAAATTTAATTTTAACTCAATATAGTTGAGTTCAATATCGCCTTTGGCTACATGATCTCATACAAAGTCATGTTTAACTTCTATATGTTTAGTTCTTGAATGATGCATTGGATTTTTTGTTACGTTTATTAAACTTATATTATTAATAAAGATTTTTGTATGTTTATAATTTAAAGTCTTGTAATGTGTGCATTATCTATAATAACTGTGCGACACACTCACTCATAGTTATATATTTTACCTCAGTTATAGATAAAGCAACATAATATTGTTTTCTACTAAGCCAGTAGGATCACTATCTATATTTTCATTTACTACCATTGAGGTTTTTATTTCTTTAGCATTATCCATTCTAAATTTTTAAGTAATTCTTTTGTATATTTTTCTTGATAGACGTAATTACCTTCATTAGTTTGTTTAATTTGTAAGCCTAAAAAGAAGGTTAACTTACCTACTAGGCTCATTTCAAATTCTTGTTAATAAACTCTTGTAGAAAGTCTGAGTTTGTAGATCCAAAGATTATGTTATCAACATAAACTTGGGAGACAAAAATATTATATTTAAAGATTTTTACAAACAAGGTTGGATCAATTCGACCTTGTTTAAATTATTTTGAAATCGGATGGGCAGATAATCGCTTATACCAAGCCCTAGGTGCTTGTATTAGACCATATAGTACTTTTTTTAATTTAAAAGCATAATCAAGTTGTTCTAGGTTTTCAAATCTAGGTAGTTGACCTACATATACTTCTTCTTTTATTAGTCCATTTAAGAAGGCTGATTTGACGTCCATTTGGTAGATCTTAAACCTTTGATTGGCGCTGGGGGCAAGCGTATTCGCCTTTTGCCACAATTAAACCCTTTATGGGCTGCATAACTTAATAGCATTCTAATGTACTCAAGTTTGGCTACTGGGGCATATATTTCATCATAGTCAAGTCTCTCTACTTGACTAAACCCTTTAGCTACTAGTCTAGCTTTATTCCTAATAATTCCCCCTTTTTCATTTAACTTATTCCTAAATACCCACTTAGTCTCTATGAATTTCTTGTTATTGGGTAAAGGAACTAAGTTCTAGACTTGGTTTCTTTCAAATAGGCCTAGTTCTTCCTGCATGGCAATAATCTAGTATGGATCAACCAAGGATTCTTCTACTATTTTGGGTTCAACATTAGAAATTAAGGATATTTGACTTAAGTTTCTAAATGAGGATCTAGTTTGACCCTTAGTTCTGGATCACCTATTATTTGGTCAATTGGGTGATCTGAACTTACTCTTATTATTCTAAGCTCAGTTTATGTTTGTTCGTTTTCTTGTTGTTGATTTTGTTCATCTTCATATTCGTTGACTGGGGTTTCACTTGCTCCCCCTAGATTAGTGCTAGCTCCAACAAAATAAACTGGTTGATATTGAGGTTGAGTTGAGTTAGATTCTTTAGTTATTTCATCGAATTTTACATTGGTTGTTTTCTCAATTCTTAGAGTAATTTTATTGTAAACTCTATATCCTCTACTATGTAGGGAGTAACCAATAAAGATTTCATTTTCTATTTTTGAGGTAAATTTTTCTAAGTATTCTCTTATGTTTAATATGTAAACAGGACATCCAAATATCTTAAATTATTTAATAATAGGTAATTTATTATAGTAAATTTCAAATAGGGTTTTATTATGTTTCTTGTTTATTGTTGTCCTATTTTGTACATAGCAAGTTGTACTAATAGCTTCTGCCCAAAAATATTTTGGTAGTTGATATTCATTAAGCATTGTTATAGTGGCTTCATAGAGAATTCTATTTTTCCTTTCAACTATTCTATTTTGTCGAGGTGTATTAGGATGTGTGAATTCTTGATGGTACCCATTTTTTAAGCAAAATTTAGTAAACCTATGATTTTTAAATTCTCCACCGTTATCACTCCTAATTCTTTTGATTTCTAAGTATTTTTCATTTTCAATTTGTTTAAAAAATTACTAGATATTTCAAATGTTTTATTTTTATTTTTATTTTTATTTTTAAAGAATTTTATCAAGTAAATCTTGAGTAATCATCAATTATTACTAGATAGTATAAAGTTTTACTTATAGATTTAATTCCATATAAGTCAAATGAATCTAAATATAATAATTCAAGTGTTGAATTGGTTTAAATTTGATTAGTTGGTTTGTGGGTTAATTTGGTCTATTTTCTTGGTTGACAAGCATTACAAATGGTTGAGTCTAAGTTAGATAGTTTTGGTAAGCCATTTAGTTTAGTGAGATTTCTAAAGTTAGTGTGAGATATTCTCCTATGCCACAGCCAGATTTCCTCTTTTTGTGCCAGGTGACACTTAAGTGAGGAGTTGACTAGGTCAATCATGTAAATGTTATTGTTCCTAAGTCCTTTTATTTTTATTGTAGGGTTTTTCATATGCTTAATTAAACATTCAATGGATGTAAACCTAACCTTATATTCTGAATCACACAATTAACTAACACTGAGTTGGTTAAATTTGAAATTTTCAATAAGTAGTACTCTGTGAATAATGAAATTAGATTCTAGTTTAATGTTACCTATTCCAATTGTCTTTAGTTTGTCCTTGTTTTCAAAGGCAATTGTTCCTAATCTTTTGAATGTAAATTTAGTGAATATTGTTTGATCCCCGGTCATATGTCGGGAGCAACTCCAATATCCAGTTAGATTTCTACAAAGAGTAGGAAGAAAAAAAATAGTTTAAGTGTGAACTTAGTTTGAATTAAATTAAATTTTGAATTTAATTTTATTTTGTTTTATTTTTATTTTTATTTTATTTTATTTTATTCCAATTTGAATTTAATTTAATTTTAATTTTAATTTAATTTAATTCCAATTTGAATTTAATTTTAATTTTAATTTAATTTATTTTTATTTTTATTTTATTTTATTTTTAATTTGGATTTAATTTAATTTTAATTTTAATTTTAATTTAATTTAAGTCTTATTTATCTCACCCGATCTATATTTTCAATCGGGAAATCATATAATTTTGTGAGATTAGTTAGGTTAAATTTTAGGGTTTGGTTTAACTTGTGTTAGATTCAAATTTATCTTTGGATTCAACAAATAAGCATTCTTTGGATAAACTTCTAAGCTATGGTGAGTCACTTGGACATCATTAGAGTAACCACGCGTTCAAAATTTTTTAAATAGCCCTATCCACTGAACTTAATATAAAACTTTAGTCTAACCAGTTAGGATTAGTAAGGGGTAGCTTCAGTTAGTTTCACTAAGCCAAATGCACCATGTCGAAGTCATATCTTCTTAGACATGCATAGACAGAGTTTCTCTAACCTACTATCATCCAAAACTTCTCTCTAGTACCGTTTATCAGGTTAATCTTTTTGTTCCTATTTATTCTAGTCCTAATTACCCAGCCAAGTAAATTATTATTTTTGGAGGTGCTAACTAATTTGGAGTCTCCCCCTGAATCTTTTAGGTTTTAGATTTGTATCGATTTACTTTATAGTTAAAATAGACTTGGTTATAGTTTAAGTTTAGATTAATTTTATTTTTTTAATTTAGGTTTATTTTCTTTTATTTTATTCTTTAGGTTTGACTTTTTTTTAAAAATTTAAATTTTGAGGTTGAGAGTGATTTATTTGATTTATTTTGATTTATGTAGTGAATTTTAATTTTTGGTATATAGTATTGATTGAGTCCTACTTGCGGAATTAGGCACGCCTTTGGAGCCCAAGCTTTGGTTAATTTCTTATTTTGAGTTAGAGTTAGAAATGATTTAAATATTGAGTTAAACTTGTACCTGAGTCCGAATTTGTTATACACAACTCTTTGGGATCCAAGTATCATATTTAGATACTTGGATCCTGAGGTAAATTTTTCCAACTATTCTTTTAATTCTTTAACTTAATTTTTCAAACCAGAATTTTATTCCTCAAGATTTATAGCTTGAATTGAATTTCTATCTTGAAATTGGTCAGTTAAAGAGATCAAGCTCAGTTATTCCTTAAGGATGTTATTTTCCTTAAGGATGTAACGACCCGCCTTCTACTGACTAGGCTGTAAGGCCGGACAGTCACATTATGCTGTGCTAGCTATTTTTTTAAGGTGCGGAAAAGCTGAACTAATTTAAATTTCGCTGAACTAATGAATATGCTTCTGTTAATCGCTATACTATCTGAACTTAACGTTTAAACTACCCCTTGAATTGCTGTGGCTATGCTAGAAGGGGTGTTCTAGGTCCTTGCTGGCATCTGGAGCTGAACTAAAGTGGTTTCAACTAGTACTAGGCCTCTGATCGATCCAGCCTGCTACTGTGCACGGAGACTACTTTGGATCGATCGACTGATCGATCCAGGTTAGGCAATCGATCCAGTGATCGATTCAGGACCCTACTGTACGCGGGAACTAGCGTCTGGATCGATCGGCTGATCGATCTAGTATGTCCAATCGATCCAGTGATCGATTCGACGACGCGCTGTACGCGGGTTCAACTCGGATCGATCGGCTGATCAATCCACAAACCTTCTGTTCGCGACAGAATGCGACTGGATCGATCGGATGATCGATCCAGAAGCTTACTATTCGCGGAACTAGGCTCCCAATCGATCCACTGATCGATTGGGGTTTCTGATTTCGCAACAAACTCTGATTTCAGCACTGTTTCGTGCCAAACTCACATACACAAGTTCTAAACTAACTGAAATGCATTCTAACATCAATTACCTAGCATTCTAAGCATGGCATGGTGCATATTTCACTAGTTCATGACTTTTAAGCAAACTGAAATGCGAAAACTAAAAATAACAAGGTTCTAATAGTTAGACTTGCTAAATCCCTGGGATCTTCATTCCAAACTCCTTTGCACACACACATCTCCGTTGCATTGACCTCCAGCCTCCGCTAGTCCATCTTTCCTTTACCTTTATCTGCAGTATAAGGAAAAAGTATCTGTAAGCTTTCGCTTAGTAAGAAACCATCTACCTCACAAAACATGCATACGATGCAATTTATGATTTGAAAACATGCTATTTGAAATATGTGTTGAACATACTAAAACATGGCATACTATCATACAAAACATAGAAATCAAAAGCTGATCATAGAACTATCACACGTATCAATGATGAAGCTAAGCTGAAGCATAAACTGAGCTAAAACTAAAACTAAGCTAGAACTGAGTTTAAACTGTATACACAACTGATTTGTGAGTTTTGAAAACTATTTATCATAGATAGATGAAAATACAAATCATGCTGCTGATGGGCCCGGCATCTGTACGTGCTATGCGCGCATCCCTAACTAATCTCGGGTTTGCAAGTCCCGAACTTAGTGGGGTTACTAGGTTATCTGAACCTAGGGACGACTGTGGGAGTCCAACCCAATGGATATCTAATCCAGTACAGTGTCACTGCTAAAATAAAATACTGATTATAGCTGAATTCTTCTTATATTGCTATTTCTAGGTTATCTGAACCTAGAGCTAGGTTATCTGAACCTAGAAGCAACTGTGGGAGCCCACCCATTGGACCGTAGTCCCATAAAAGCTGTAATAAAGCTGCATATGCTAAATAAATGCTTCTATCACATTTAGCTAACTATTAAAATGCCTAAGTCGCATTTTAATGGTGCTGAACATACTATCGGGCACTTGGCGTGCGCTATTGCTCACCCTATGTGCCCAAAAATTCATATACTACTAAACTAAAACATGAAATCACACGAAAGCTACTTATACTGCAGGTGAGGGGTTTCTTACCTCCTGCGCTAGTTTTCTTACGATTCTAGTCGCTAAATTTCCGGAGAAGATGATCCTTTCGACAATCTTCTCGCGTCTACGCGTTCCTCTCGCGGAGGGGAGCGTCCCCGTATCCAAGATGTCGCCGGGAGAAGCCCTTGGGACCCTAGGGATGGTGCCCTAGGTGTGCTTGTGGTTGGCGCCGAGAAGAGGAAGAGAAAGGAGAAGGGGCGGCGGTGAGGGTTTATGGGAAAGGTAAGTCACGATACAAATTAAAACTCCTCACTTAATTCCCTTTTATATTAAGGAATTAATTCGTCCAACTCTAGCTTAAATAAAATTGTTTCCCTTTCCTTTCAGCACGGCCCTGCTGGGTTCACTTGGTTACTAGAGTTCACCATAAGGCGTAGGACCCAATAGGTCTCGGGTTCAATTCCCGCGTAGGTTATTTTACGATTCTATTTATTTTTGCTACTTCTACTACTCTAAAAATTCTGTAAAAATATCCTAAAATTCCAAAAAAAATACTAGGATATTTATAAAAGTATTTCGAGAATTTTCGGGCGTTACAAAGGAGAACTTTAGTGTATTCCTTAATTTTAGTTAATTTCTTGTTTAAGCATGAAATAATTTTTTTAAAAAATTACAGTGTAATTAAACTTTACCCCAGTTGGTTTATCTGAACTGGATGTGAATCTGTTACTCAACTCGTCTTCTTGATCCATTTCACCTCCATTTGCCATCAGTGCGAGGTAACTCACTTGCTTTGGTTCGTCTACTCCCTATCCATCCGAAGAAGACTCGTTCCAAGCCACCTTTAGTGTTTTCTATTGCTTTGTCTTCTTTTACTTTGTCTTCGTTCGGGCATTCGTGTTTGAAGTGTCCTTTCTTGTTGCAGTCGTAGCAAGTGACGTTTGCCTTTGGGTTGTTGGATGCAGACTTGGACATCTTCTTCATGTTGTGTTTGGTGAAGCTTTTGTTGCATCTAGTGATATCTTTCTTACTATGTTCACTAGTTGCTCTTCTTCGTTTGTTTCTAATTCGGATTCAGTTTCTACTTCGGGTTTAGCTCCCTTTGAAGTACCTGTAAGAAAAATAATTTCGTTCTCGACCTTTAGGTCATTAGTTTGTTCATGCAGCTCTAATTCACAAAATAATTCGTCTAGTTTTAATTTAGAGAGGTTCCTCGAAACCTTATAGGCATCTACGATCAATGCCCACAGTGAGTTTCGAGGGAACGAATTAAAAGCGTACCTTATTATGTCCTGATTTTCGAGCTGGTATCCGATTAGGTGAAGGTCGTTGAGGATGTCCTTGATTCGAGCATGGAGTTGATTTGCGGTCTCACCGTCCTGCATTTTAATATTGAATAAAGAATTAAGAAGTAGGTCAGATTTTGTTACCTTCGAATCGAGAGTTCCTTCATGTAGCTCAACTAGTTTGTCCCACAATTGCTTTGCATTGTCGAAGGGTTCGATTTGATTCAGTTCTTCCTTTATCAGGCCGCATTGAAGAGTATTTAGGGCTTTGTTGTACGTTTGGGCCTTCTTCTTCATTTCCAGGTTCCAGTCCTTGGGTACGAGTGGTTTGTCGACATTATCTGTTGGGATCGTGTAGCCTTTGCGGATGTTGAACTTCCAATAAGGAAAATTGTTTATATTGAAGTGAGGAGGACGAGTAGTGTTGAATCCCTCAAGTTGGGCCATTGATCACTGAAAATGAAAAACTAAAAGAAGGTATCAATACTTGGTCTTGGATTAGTAGTGCTTGAAAGAGAAAAAAATATGTCGACGACTCAAGTGGTGTTGCACCAATTTCGAGTAAAAATTGAACGAGAAATAATTATCTGAAAAGGTAAATTTTACCAATTCAGATAAGATACGAAAAATCAAAATCCAAAAAAAATCTGTTCCCCCTACTTGATTGGTGATTGCACTACTTCAAAGCAGAACCTGCTTTGATATCACTTGTTAGATCAAGACGCACGTGAGAGGGGGGTCAATCACGTGATTTTCAAAACTTGTTCTTTTTGGTTTTGAAAACGAAGTGCGCAACGGAATTCTAAGTAAGAAAGCAAAATGGAAAAGCAAGCAAAAGAGTACGCGTTCAGTTTTACTTGATTCGGAGCCTTCAGCGACTCCTACTCTAAAACCCAAGTCCCACGGATCTATCAACGGGTAATCCACTAAGTACCTCTTCTGGAATAGCCAGAAGTGGAAATCAAGTACAAAAAGAGTCGGAGAAGTGTAACACACTACACTTCCTATTTGTAGAAATTAAGTACAATAATTAACTTTGTTACCAAACACTGTTTGCAGTCGGTCGGCTCGAGCTCAGTGTTTGGACGGTTTTTCAACGACAGTCGAGCGTAACAGATTCATAGCAGGACAACTGTAGAAAACTGAAGTAGTCGGAAAGTCAATCAGACACTTAGAAGCTCGTAAAGAAGATGTATACAATGGCTTAGGCGAACATTCCTTTTATTAAGCATGGAAGGCGTTTTCCATAGTCTCGAAAATACCTTCCATAATCTTAAAAGTGCATCCAATATATAAAATCTAATCTCAAATAACTCACTCCTTAAATATAACGAAGTCTAAGATTTATCCATTAGAATGCATCTTCTATAGCACCGAATGCACTTTTCGTGAATAGTATATAAGCGCTTTTTAATATTTGAAAATATCTCGGACACTGTATGAACAAAGCTTTTTTACTCCTAATGTCCTACACTCACCGTCTCCACCAACACTCTCTCCTATCCGTCAGCATTGATCAACCAGTTGACTAGCGCCATAGACATTGAGCCCCTGGATCAAGGTTGCAACCGCTGCGCGTGGTCGCATTAATCTCTGTGCGAGCTCGGCGCCGCCATGTGGTTTGTCGGGGAGGGGAGGGGAGGGGAGGGGAGGCGTACGGTGAAGAGGAGAAATTTAGAGATATTAGCGAATCCCTTCGTCCATTATTTTAACGCCGCATCTGGTTTCCACCCATGTGATATTCGTGTTTCCAGGCATGTGCTAATTTGACCTGCAATCTCTTGTAACTAATTTCGTTGAATTTTATCACAATAGCATTTTCGAGTGGCTAATCCGACCCAAAAAAAAAAAAGAAAAGAAATAACAAAACCGGAAGAAAGATTGGAGTGGAATAATTGAGGAGAGACTCGAAGGTGATTAAAGACGGTTCGTCTCATTAATCGTACTCTTACCTAATCGAGATGGCTCATCTCACTGGCCATTAATTAACGACGATAGTCGGTGATTGCGACAGCGATTCTCAAATTGTATAAATGGTCCATGCCTTCACATATTGTCGAGTGATATGGACCAGATCACCTCAACAATAAATATATATCATATATAAATATATATATGTGGATCAACCAATTGTATTTTAATGTCTCATGCTTCATGGCACCGTTGACTGCAACAATTGCTCCACTATGCAGCAAGTGATCTCAATTGAAACACCGCAATAATATCTTTCAATCAATGGTGTGCAACTAGTCACCATGGGCCATCTCATCGAACAAGACTTGTATAAATATTATAGCATGTATATAGTGTGACAATTTGTTTGAGCAACTCGATTGAGGTGTCATATTTACATTTAGTATATAGGCATGCAGTTAAGCACAGTAGTTAGGTTAACAGTTTAATTGTAATACATTATATAATTTATTTATAGTAGATTATATATGTTATAACTTAATTGTTATAGTTTGATTTTGTTGTATGCTAACACTTTGTTACAATTTAATTATAGTAGATGATATAATTTATTTATAATAGGTGTTCTAGTTCAATTTTAGTAGTGCTAATAGTAGTTATAGTTAAATTACAATCTGTCATTATTTGATTCAAGTATCATAATCTTATAGTAGGTGTCATGATTTAATAGTACAACAACAATTTTAATTTGGTCATATATTGCACGGTAAATGAATGTTCATGTATATTGAGTATCAATTAAAGGGCATGTCAGAGTTTGATTGTAGCATCATATTGGGTGCAGCATTCAATTGTTGATATTACCATATATACTAGAGCAAATACGTGCCGTCGTTGAATTATAATACGAATTGTATTTCAGTAAATAAATTACGAATGCAAAGTTCCCTTTGTCATCTACACCTTTCCCAAAATTTAAAAGGCAATAAAGGCAATTTGGCATATTTTTTGAAGGCAAACTAATTTGTACGAAAATTGATATTAATTGCCGAAATAGAAATGAGATGGACTAGCAATTATTTTATATATGTCAGCGTAGAGTTAGATTTATTAGAAATCACGAGTGACGACAAAATAGAAAAACTTGTGCAGGAAAAGACACTATATATTTCTCTTAATACGAGGAGGTCCATCATATCATTTATTTGCGAATGACAAACAAAAAATCATAATCCACAATTCAGTTAAGACAAGATGCCTTCGAAATTAATAGTACCTTGAATTTTTGTATGATTTTCATTTTTTAGAAAAACAACGAAAAAAAAGGGTAAGCCTGCAAGCAGTACACTCACCTCAAAGTGGTTCGAAACTCTTAATCCAAAGAAATTCCAATTTGTTCTCCCACGCATTACCTGAATAATAAATATCAACCAGTCCTCGGATTATTGATCACTTTTCATAGGGTAGTATAAGCATTCTACAAAATACTAAATAGGGGTGCAACTACCAGAATGACTAAATGGAAATAAGAATAACTGTTTACTCTGCTTCAAGCGGTCCTATACAAAATCCTGAATAATGACCATATAAAACCTGCAGTTCAGCCTATGGCAGTCAATCACTATAACATAAAGAATAAGAGATGCTTGAAAACACCAACATCAACAGCAAGACAGTAGTCTGTAGTGTCAATCCATTACAACCCTCGAGGCATCAGGAGATACATTCTTCTAAATTGAGTTTACATCAAGTGTGAATCTCAGTAACTCCCCATTGGAGGCATGCCAAAAGGTGGCATGGGTGGCATTCCCATGCCTCCCATTGGTGGTACTGGTGGAGGTCCATAACCTCCTCCCATAGGACCTCCCATGCCAGGCGGAGCTGGTAATGCAAGGGGCAGCAACTGGGCGTACATATTCTGCAGAGAATCAAACCTAGTTAAAATCAAAACTTGCGAGACATCAACCAGGAAAACAGGAAAACATTGGGTACCTGTTGTGCAACCAAATCTTTTTCTTCCTTTTCTTTTGTTTTCTCCTCAAGTTGTGATTCAATTTTATACTTTACAAGCTCATCAACTTTACTAGCGTACTCACGAATAAACTGTGAATAGAACACATGACATGATTACACTTATTTGAAGGGATAATTTCCAAAACATAGTGAAGCGAAATATATTAAAACAAATTGGAAGGTCAAAACAGATCACCTGTAGTAAGTATGGGAAAGCAAAATCAATCATATTGTTGATCCAGGCAAGTTCAAGGGCAACATCAGGACGGATCAAATCATAACAGATGAAGAGACAAGCAGCAAAGCATTCTTTCTTTCCCTGTAATACAAAACCAAGCAATGCATAAGCTACAACTTCTGAAGAAAAAATGCAAATGACCTCATATGTTTTATTCCCTACTAGATATGAAGATACAGACTATTCAGTAGCTGCACGAATAAAATCACTAGACTTAATGTACCCAGAAGAAACCATATACCAAATTTTGCTGTAAAAATACTCCGCTAAAGCAGTTTTTGTGGTCACTGGTCATACTTGAAACATCATTTTGTTCAAGTAAAACTGTATTTAGTAATTTTGACTACCTTGCAACACTCATTCTGAGTATGAGGAACTGCAATTTGTTAATTTGAAATTGTATTTTCCAATAAAGCAAAAAACTAGCATCGCAAGGTTGGTATGGCACTTCCAACCAAGATGTGCACATATCACCAACATTGGACAATATATATTAGCTACTCAAGATGTAGAAATAGTTGATACAAACTGCTAAATCAAGTGTTATGAAACCAAACTCACTAATGAAGAAATAGAATATAGAAAATTTTCAAAAGAAAATCCATCTTTTTAATGGTAACTTCACGAATCAAATAATCATGACTAGTTTTTGATATACTAATAAAAATTATTTTAGAAATGAAGCATTCTTTGAGAGCCTTTTTGCTTGAAATGATCTATTCTACCTGTTCGATGAAATAAACAAGCAATTCTTCTGAAAATTCATGATCACCAGACTGTGAACAAGTCTCCATTGCATCTTTGTAAAGTTTGTCTTTCTTGGACAACGCAATGGATTGCTTCCACCTTCCAGCTTTCTTATAGATATAAGCAGCAATTCTTCGCATCTCAAGAAGCTCATGTTTTTCAATCTAGATTTGGAAAAGACAGTTTTAAGGAGAAGATCCATGAATATAGAACGTTGACAACAACAATTTACCCTTTGTGCAAGGCCAATCTGATCAAAATTGTCATGCAAGTCAACTGATTCGCGTAATCTGTCATAGTCTTCCTCCTCAACATAAATTTCATTTAAGGCCTCATTAACAGCAGACACATTGTTACTTTGAACAGCTATCATATATGGCTTGACAAGATGCAAGTGGCCAGCCTGAAGTAATAAAGTATTAGAGAAATAACTCCTGTCTAACCTTATTTAAACTAAAAAAAAATTCTAAAAAAACAGCCTGATTTAAAGTTGTTCGCAAAAACCAACCAGTCTGATTTGAAATAAAAGAAGTGCACCCACAAAAAATTAGGAAAAGTTTGCACCTTTCGCATGATATCTACAACCCGAGTGTGGTCCACACGGAGTGCCAGCACATGCAAAACATCATTAATAAGGTCAGGATGTTCTTGGAAGTAGAAATGTACAGCCTTGTAATAGAGCTCAACATTTGCAACTTTAACAATGACATCTTTGAACTGCATATGATCCCACGCATCTGGAGAATGATTCATAATAGTTGTGGCAGCATTGTCAAATTCATCATATTGTATATACAAATAGGTTAGCTCTTTCCAGTGCTGTTGCTCATCACAAGCACGAATAAGCTTGGGGATGTTCAAACGGGTTGAGAAAAGTTTAATGTGCTCCATAAGTTTCTCTGGTCTATATCTAGCATATAAGACTCCCAATTCTGTAAATATGCCCATGTGTGCGCGTTCCAGACCAAGTCCACTCTCCATAAGGGAAATTAATTCGTTGAAGCAACCTCTGTTCTGATAATATTCGCTGACCTCTTCCAAATCATCCACCTAAAATGAACATCAGCAAATAAAGTGAGCTACCACTTAGAATACAGTAACATCTTAATAGCCTAGGAAATGTAGTAGAGGGGAGTGTTGATACGAGGAAAAACTACCTGGATAATTATATTTAGACCGCATATTTGCGCCAAGCGGAACTCCTCAGCGTCAACACAAGCAAAACAAACTTCCTTCCATGTCTTTGAGCTATTCGCTTTGCGAGCAGCATCAACAGCACCCTGGAACTGTTTCAGCTTAACAAGTGTGCAAGCCAATTTGGCCCAGTTGGAAATAAAAGCAAAAATTATCTTAGCAGCTTCATAAAGAGCATCATCGAACAATCTGTCTCCTACGGTTTGAAGGTTAGCAACATTTGGCATTAGAATGAACTCCTCAATGTCACCTAGCCTATCAATCTTAGCATAAGCAAATATAAGTTCGCCATCCACTTTTGGTTCTTTGAGCTTCTGCCTAACCATCAGCAAGTACTTCACAAGATCATGATAAACATTGGCATCTTCAGCAGCCCGAATGACATCATGGAATTGGGTTTCATCGTCAGCACGAATGAAAGACTCAATAGCATCACTTACTAAGCCCTCCCGTAATTGAGCTTTGGCAACCTGGCTCCATACAGCATCTTCCTCAACACGGAAAGCAAACTCTACAGCTCTCTCTATGCTTTGGATGTTGTCCAAAAGAACATTGACAGCCTGAACATTTAAATTGAATTTCTTGAAGATGGCAAAGGCTTCCTCATATAGTTGTGCTTCAACAGCTACCTCACCAACTGCAGGGCCATCAAAATTATCTAATCTGTTAATGTAATCCATGACCCTTGGTGGATCTGCTTTGATAGCTGTTAAAATCAGCAGGTTCTGCAAATTGAAGTTTCCACTAAAGGCAGAATTCTGTAGCACAATTTTCTCAAGTAGTTCAATCAGTTCATGTGGAAGATCAGCAGTCATGAAAGCTTTAACAGCTGCAGAGACTTGCTCTGGACTCTTGCTCTCAGGCAATGCAGTAGAAACAACTTGATCAATAAGCTGTCTTCTATATTCATTTTCAGGCTGAAGAACTTTCTCCCACATGTCAGCATCCATCCTTTCAACTACATATCTGTCACCAAAGAATATAGCGAATCATAACCATAAAGAGAGAGAGTTAACAAGGTAATTTTTAAATAAACACCAAATCCTACCTGGCTTGAAGCTTGAACAATGAATTTTTGTTAGTGACATTTATTAGTTCATCATCACATTGACCTCGTCTGTATGCAACAACAGCAAGAGTAGGATCCCGTTTCTCACAATATTTGCCAACAACACGTGAATCATAGTAGGGGTTAGTGGTAAGAAAATGCTCTGGGTTGTTGTTGCTGTCTATAATAATTTTTCCCAGAGCATTATGCACGTGCACATCTTGGCTCCCCTCACTTACAAGATGTTCCAGAAATTGTGTGAGCAAACGCAAACGGTTCCTGCTTTCCATTTGATGATAAGTAGAATTCAATTTGCAAAAAGAGTATTTCTCAGGGCATATAATGTATAAACCACATACCTCTTCTCACACTCAGCCACAAGGGGCTCAACTGGAAGGAGAGACCGGACAGAAAGAATCAAACCTTTGATGAAATCTTCAGGACATTCATCATCCAGCAGCTGCCCCACGACCATGGGGGCATTTCCTGGGTTTACCTATGAATATAACGAAAGAATAAATGATAAATGACCTTATTGATAAATGTCTAAACCTGTAATAACTGCAGTTAGCTGATCAATGCAAATTATAACACACGAGAATGCAGCTTAAATGAATATCTTACTTTCTGAACATAACCTTCAATATAACGAAGCATGTTGTTTGTGTATAAATAATGAGTCAAATCAGGCACAAAACCAAAACGATCGCAGACATTGATCAAAGGCCTTGCATCGGGAAGTTTGGCTTCCATCAGAAAATTCTTTGTTTTCTCAGGGTCATAGAAGTTGGATTCTCTTGTCACACGTTCGACCTCTTTTAACTGTCCAGTTTTTGCCGCTGCCTCAATATATTTGAAGTGTATATCTGGATCTTCACTATTCAAATAAAAATAATTTAAAAAATCAGCTTTTCCTTTCATGTTCACAAAACACAATCCCTTAACACTTCTCATCTCAAGAAGTACCTGGAGCTCAAATAAGATCCCAAGAAAAAGTAAAGGCCTTCATATGACTTAAATTGCTCAAATAGTTTTATGCAGGCATCAACACCTAACTGCTCTGAATATTCCTTAGCAGCCTGCAAAAAGGAAGGATGTTATGAAATTAGAAAAACAACAACCCAAACATCTACTGAGTACAAAAGGGCACCTGCACAATTATCTGAAGGTTCCCTCTCAAATTAACAAGTAAAAGGTCTTTCATGCACTCTAGAGCCCACTCCTTTGACAGTGTTCCAAAGAACTCGACAAGAGCCTGTAGTGAGATAATTATTGACTTAATATTTCAAACATATATGTCGCTACCAAATAAATTATGTAAGCGAAAAGAACCTGTGGCTCAATGGCATGAGTATTAACAATAACACGTTTTATATCAGGTAACTCTGAGTAGTGCTGCAGCCAAAATACATTTGATTACTAATTTATAATTCATAAAATTAGCTAGCAAATATAATCTCTGTAATTAATTCCACCTGAAGGGCTCGGATATATAAGCCAGCTTTTTCACAAAGTTGAGCAATTCGAGGGCGATCATAATGACTAAACATTCCATTGGCCAAAATAGCATCCGCAACATTTGGATATGTCACCAAATTAATCTCTAAAACCTGCAATAGTCTAGACATCAGTAAAAATGATTTTAAAATAATACTACACATTTTTGAACTTAAGTGTTACCTTGGTTTGAAGAAAAGCATGCTCAGGTAAATTTGGCTTCAAGACATCTAAAAGGAAAGCTGTTGCCTCACGGATCAGATTTCTCTAACAGAAACAAAACCACCATCTGAGCAAATTAATGAATGCTAAAAGGGAAAATTAGCCAACAAAGTTTGACTATTATTATCCTGCAAGATCTCTGATATCTTAATAAATAACTTATAAAATTTTTGCAGAAAACCATAATTAGAAAGAGAAGCATATGAACCTGAAGAAAAAGATCTGTGATTGTGTTGTAATCAACTGGACAGCCTCCCTCCATTTGAGACATCATAAGGGCAAAATTGACTGCTCCCTGAAAGAAAATTGGGTTGAATAATTAAATATGGTGACAGGAGATAATAGAAAAATAGAAATGTTATGGTCAAACTATAACAAACATAGAAATCTACTAGTAGCTCAGACCACAGTTGAGAAGAGTTCACTATAGAAGATAGGATGGGAGGAATACAGGCAAACTGCTTGTAGTTCAATCAATATGAGTTTTGTTGAGGCGAGTAGCGTGCTTGAGGTGAACAGGTGTCAAATTGATCCTAGATATAAGAGTTGAGATAAAGTTGGGCCATAGAGCAAGCCAAATGGCTTCTGAGGTTAAGTGGGTTGAGGTGGAGAAGGTTGTAAGTGGGTTAGACTGAAACGGAGATTGCATGTCTGAAGTGATGGGAAGTCATCCTCCTACAGCTTTGTGCTCACTATAACAGGTTATGACAGGACACATGCCACTTTCTCATTGGATAAGTTCAGTGAATGCATGCAGACTGAACCTTATTCTGACTGTTGGCCATCTTCATGTACATATATCACCCATCCAAACCTCTATGACTGATGGCTGAGTTTTCCACATCAAGAAAATATTATACAAATTACTACATCAATATTCCGAATTATTACGACACAATAGAGCCATCTATACAATTTATTTACAAAGTTGCATCTGAACAAATTCTTACCTGAGGATCTGCCCTGAGAATTGTCTGGAGGAGGAAAAGATAATCTGGTGTGTAACCAACCTGCAATTGGTAACAAGATTAGTTAAGTCGAACTATTACCTGGAATCAAACAAGGGTTTTGTTTATATAAAGCAAGGAGTACAATAGCAAAATCAATTCCTGATTAACATGAACCAGGGAAAATAATCCTGAGAGTCTAACGGATATCTTTAGGATAATTTGCAAGAGCAAAGTTTTACCTGCTTCGAATAAATAAGAATCTTATCAAATTCCCGTCGTTCAGCAAAAGCAGCAACAACTTTTGGTGTGACCCTTGCTTTTATATAAATTTTCAGTGCCAGATCGTTATCCACAGTCTACAGTAAACCATTGTTACTAAAACTATAGGAATACATCTCTGTATATTGCTACAAAATTGCATCACATTGTTTATGCTACTGGAGCAGATTTAATTGCCACTCCTTGTAATGCCTCTATAAATAATAACAATTACCTTGACAAGATCCCCAAGTTCTTCACTACACTCAAGCTTGTCTTCAGCCAACCAATTCTCCAATAAGTTATTTTTGTTCTGGTTAACAACAAGACGAGATAACTCCAAAGATTCAAAGGCATTAAGCTTTCCCCTTGTTAATAATGTCCCAAAATACTGCAACAATGGTGGTGTCTGCCCAGGTTGGACTGGAACACTCTGCTAAGCATATAGAAACGCCAGTATTATTGCTGACTCCCAAACTTAAAGGCACATGACAACATGACAAATATATTGACAAGAGGAAAATATTTGTTTTTTGCACAGAAAAGTACCCAAACATTAACTAACATATGAATTCAAGAGCATTCTTCAATTATAAAACATGCACTGATTACTTAAAAAAATCCAATAACAGAAGCTGATAAAAAGTGTGACCTGAAACTTTGCAACAGTCTCAGGAGTTCGAAGTATTCCTTGTGGAGATTCTGCAGCAAGTTCAGCAGCTTCCTTATATTTTGTTTGAGAAAAAAGTTCTTGGAACCTCTGTACAACCTGGAAACACAACCGTATATAATTATAGAAACTTATCACAGTGCTTGGAGTGAATGCATGCTAAAAGAAAACGCTGTAGTGATAAAAAAAAGAAGGCAGTCATTGATCATCATTACACTTATCTCCAATTGTAGACAAGAATAAATACAAGGAGAAAATATTCCAAATAATCATATACCTGCAATACATGAGAATTGAAGTAAAGGCAAATCTTTTTATAAATTCAAGTATTAACAAAAACACCAAACAGCTTGGCATTCCACAGAAGTTCTAAATGCAACACCTGTGAGAACAGTTTATAGGAAAAAAATTCACCTCATGCTTAATGATAGAAGAAACATTAACCATACATATATTCTGAGCACAGTAGTTAGAATCATGTGATTCCCAATTCCTATCATACAATACGATTTATACGATTCTTATGTATGAATCAAAAGTAAAAAAAAAAAATGATGATTCAGTTCAATTCAATATGATTCGGATAGAATATTATTTTATACTATTCTAGAAATAAGAATGAAAAATCATTAAGAGTTAGTTATGACCAACTAAAAATAAATCGAACCCATTAAAAATTAAATTAACTCCAATATGCTAGAAAAAAATCAAATTTATTATAAAATAACAATGAATATGCGATAGAGTTATAATGGCCAATCAGAGTAATATGTCAAAGTTAACCATGAGATGAAGGAAGAATCCTTAACAAGTGAAGACATAGAATGTGAACAAAAATGCTTAAGAAAAAGTAAAACATTAAGCTACACTAGTCTATATTGAAATAAAAAAGAAAGAAAAAATAGATTGTTAAAATTGCTTTTTAACAAAAAAGAAATAAATTTTTGCATAAGTATTAAGCAAATTCAGTCAACATGAATCATAACAATCCTAATATTTCTCATTTAAAAAAAAAATCCTTATACATCTAACATTACCTAAATCCCTATATTTCTTTCCTCTAGCTTTTAGCAATCCAATAAATAATTTTCTCCTTATCTCTCATACTAAAGTATAGAACTTACAAAATGTTTTAAACTGTGCCTATGACTTTCTTGGTCTCCATTTTAATTTTTTTTTTTTTAAGTTTTCCTTGTTTATATAATTTTAGCTATTTTAACTCCATCAATCAAATGTGTTTTTTATTTCTTTTTAATAGACTTCAGTGGATGACAATGATAATGAGTCTTGAGTGGAGTCAATACTTCAAGTTTTCTGATAAAGCCAAAACTCAATCTAAAGCATAAATACCAAGCAAAATTCCCAAATCCTGATTTAACCTTAATAAAAGGAGATTGAATTTAGGGTTGAATCAGGTTTCCAAGTTTTTTTCTAAAATTTATTATTTATACCTATTGAAATTAAATTAATGTTTTGCTCAGACAAACATCAATGCAATATTCCTAATAAATTTCTAAGAAAAAAAAGTTATTACAGTGCAAAAGCTGCAATGCAGGGTTACCATTATCACATGTAATCATAGTGATAGTAATCTGTACACTGTTATTTGTTAATGCACAAATGCTGTTCAAGATTCTTTAATTTCAAGATTTCAGTGCAACCAGTAACCAAAGGTGATGCATCATAAGTTCTTTGGTTTATATGCAATTACTATTTCTATGGATGTGTGTCAACTTTTTTGTAGTAGCACAAAGGCAATTAAAAAAAAAATATCTGAAGGAAACATGAAAAATAATGATAACTCTCATCCAGAATGAATTTAAGAAATTGATTATTTAAAAAAGATGGTAATTCATGGATGCCATAAGACGACTAAGATAAAGCAAGACAAAAAGGATGTCCAGTATTTATACAAAGAAGGTTCAGTATTGATATAAATTTAACAGTCTAATCAGGATTAGGCAAAATTCATAAAAGTGAAATGGGCAAGGAATATATATTGGTGTGTTTGCAGTTAATTGCAAATCATAAATATATATACAAGTACAGAACTAAAAATTTGAGATTACCAAATTCTCTGCCCCGGGAAGGTTTCCTCGTTTTGCAAGGTTAACAGCAAGCTCCAGATTGTTTAACTAATAAGTAAAGACACATAATGTTAATAATAATATATCAAAAAAAATAAAAATCAAAGAAAATGCAGACAGATTGACATACTTGGCCACTGATAAATGGAATAATAGTTGTTTCATTTACAGTTGCCCGAAGAACCTGACCCTTCCTATTAATTGCATAAAAACCACCAATACTTGCAGCCTCTGAGGTGAGAAATATAGGATCTGGGCTGATTCGATTTCTGTAAACTGCCGATGCAGTTTCTAGATCATAAACAAACAACAAACCGAGCTTTGTAATAACATATATCAAGCTGTATTTTTGAGAGATCTGCCAAAAATGAACAACAATTTGTAACACTGAGATACAAAAAAAATCAAAAAGAAACAATAACAAAATAGGGAGAAAAAAACTTCATTAGAGTTGAAAGATATTGGAGATTGCTTCATCATCACCTGCATTGCTACTGGAAAATCATCTGCAAAATCTGGTGGGAAGAACAGATCTGCTTGTTTCTTGGTAAATCCTGGCTTTCCTGATAGAGATTATATTTCACAAGGAAGAAGAATCAAAACAAAAGCTGGTAAAAACTCCAAATGAAAATGTGTTATCATTCAGATATGATATTTTAGTTAGTTTCTTGGTTTTCAAAAGACAATGATTGGCCAATAGCTATTCACTGTTTCTGTTTCTCTTAACAGTTTCCCAAAGAAAAAATCATTCATCATTGTATTCGTAGAGATTTCTTAAATATTAAGCTCCAAAACAAAAAACAAAAAAAAATAGATGATTTTTAACCACATAAGCATAACAAAGAAAGACAATATCTCAAAATAATGATCTCTGAATTCCAAATTAAAAAAACCAAAATAGAGATTTTTTTTCTACTTGCACTGTGGGCAATAAGCTCTTTATGCAAATGATATATTTCTATTTAACAATGTTTTTAATGAAAATGATTTTTAATCCAATTACTCAGGGAAAATATTTAGAAAGATTGTCCTCTTTAGTATGTAACACTCTTGCCAAAATCTCAAACTATAGCAACTAATCTCAATGATTATAAATAATCAAGGTACCTGGTTGGGCTCCAAGTTCTATGACGTGTAACTTTGAAGTAATTTGTCCAGCATTACTAGACTTTGAGGCAAATGAAATAAGAATGGAGGGATTCTCATTCCCAACCACCTATAGAAAAAAAAAATTCATGAAATCAAGAACAGATTAAAAAAATGAAATAAATGAATATTATCAGGCACCAGTGAGAAGATCACAGAGCAACTGAAAAGTAGAAAAATACCTTAAATGTGGTAAATGATGCAGCATGTGCTTCAAGTGCTTGACTACGCTGCTGATCTACAGAATAGAGCTGCATATTTCCTTTCACCAGCTGTGGTTTCTGCAGCCAACATTAATTCATTAAATAAAGAAAGTGCATTACTGAATCCAAATTGTTTTTTCAAAGTGTAAAAGCATTAATTTACTGCACATTAATGAAGAACAACAAAAAAGTCGAAAAGGACAAAGAAACAGTTACTATACAGGATTCCAGAATAAAACAAAGAACAGTGACAATGCTCTCTGATTGATTACTTTTTCATCATCCTTGAAGAAAACGAGTGTTTCCAAAATTTAATGAATAGAGCAACGTGTTTCTACTCAAAAAGAAAAGGTTGAATTACATAAGAGCAACTTGTATTTTTTTATTATATCCTACCTCATCTTTACTAGGTTTTCCTTTTGAACCCTATTTTTAAAGTTAAATGTCCTGCAATAGGTGGATGTTGTACAGATATGAGATCATTATATTTTCTACTCAATTGTAGGAAGCAAATTAAAGATCTTACGCATCATAGAGTGAATCATGAAGTTATCAATTATATTACTCTCTCTTCTTTTCCTTCTCTCCATTTTCTCCAGTCATTATTTTTTTATCATCTATTCTCTCCTCTCAATGTTATATAACACTTTCTTAAACAGAACCCCATGAAGGAGAACCCTATCATAACTGCACAATCTGTAATATCATATTTTTCCTTTAAGTTAAAAGTACCATCACCATCCAGTTTCTGTGAAGACCAAATAATCAACTGAAACTTTAGTAATTACCAGTGCACTCCCACCTTATAATTGTAAAAGAAAACTTCATATTATCAGTTCATATTATCGGCCATACTTTAAATTCTTTTTCAAAATGCCCCTGTAGTTCTACTATTGCCATTTTACACCCCCTAAACACTTCTATTTGTTGTCAAAATGCCCTCTATAAATTCACTATTATTGTTTTACCTTCCACACTTTCATAGGTGTTGTTGATTCACCCCCTGTCATATGGTCATTTCTTCATACAACAAAGAGGATGGGTGAGTGTCTATGTAGAGATAAAATGACAGCGGTGAATTATCAAGATATTTCTGCAATGCATATGAAAGTGTGGGGAATAAACCAACAGGAAAAAAAGTATAGTGTGCATTTAAAAAAATTAAAAGTACAGAGGTAAAATGAAATTTTTTCTAATTGTAAATCCCATGCTTTTAAAATAATAATGATAATAGTTATATAGGTCAACTTGATATCCCATGTATCCCAGCTTATAATCCTTCAAAATTAACAAAGAACATTCACACGCACATGCAGGCGCTTACACACTCATACGAGCATTATAAGAATCACCAAAAAAACTTCCAAGATTACAAATTAAGAAATTTCACAAACCACATAAGCATCAGAACAGTCAAAAGGAAGAATACCTCTGGAGCACCCGGAGCAATTCCAATAAGAACTAACCATTTCTCTGAGGGATCACATTTATAGTTAATTATCTGATTGTTCGTTAAATTAGCTGCCCGATCAAACATCTTAACAGGCTCTGATTCACCTGCAATGCACTCATGATGATAGCTCAAAAATCACTTTCACGAACTACAATGCAACCCTTTGGTTAACATAAGAAACAAATTAAGTAACCAACAGATAACCTTCTATGGACCAATGATACACAGAAGTTTGTGTAATGAGACCCAACATCTTTGGGCTGATCCACTTCCAAAAAGCAACCTGAAAAGTTTTTCAAATTAGTAAAGTATTAGCATTGAACACCAGAAACAGAAAAATCAAAAGCCAGATAAAAAAAAAAACTTCGAATTCATTAAATGTTTACCTGTTCAGGCATCTGATGAGATTTGATCTTAGTCTTTGCCTCAATATTGAACACCTGCAAGTGATCCTGAGTGGTTCCAGGAATTTGAGCTGCAAGTTAAACAGATTACATGCTATCAGTCCACGGCTAGAAAAAACACTTGCAGGAGCAGTCTAATGAATGTTTGACAAACTTAGGAGAACAAGCATATGACCTCTATGTTTGAACAAATTAAAACATTAAAAAGTTGACTTTCCAAAGATCTAAAGTATTGTTGCTAACTTAAAAATGTTCATATTACAAATTAACCAAAGAAAAATTAAAAAGAAACTTGTTTGTATCTAATGATGCCAACCCAGAAGAAAAACTTTCACAAGATATATAGCTAGTTAAGGAATATATAGTTAGTACTTAACACATCCAGCGTCAGTATATGAGAATAGCAGACTCATTGGAAATAGAAATACATTCTTTAATTATTAAATGCCACATTCAAAGCATTTTATGAAGGTTACATAGATTGAAAACTGTCACTGAGCACCGTCAGGATAACATTATTTCTTTTATGCTGAAATGCTAATTTCTTACTACCATATATAAATCACTAGGGTCATTTTACTTCCACAAGATATGAGATATGACATAGTGGCACTCTTTAAAGGAAAAAAAAACGCCACAAATCCATTGAATAAGTTTAGAAAGAGATAGAAAGCTTGTTCATAAGTTGACGTTCAAATAGCCAACTGTTAGTTTCTAATTTCAACCTTGGGGAGTTAGCTGAGGTATTCGATCAAGACCCAATAAAAAAGGTATGAAAATTAGCTGGTCGAAAAAATAACATGGGTTGAGTGATAGCAGATTTTCCTGTCAAAAGTTGCCATATTTTGTCCTGGTAACCGAGCAGATTTAAATGTCTTATTTGGACAACCTTTTCAGATTGTACACGAGAAAATAGCATTTTAATTAACTCAAAATTAGCTGAAACTTCAACTAGATCAAGGGAAATTAGGAACGAAAACCACTGAAACTCATTTAGAGAGAACCAAAGGAAAAAGTAGATCATTTCCGACAGCTTAGGGCAGAGTCTAAAATTTTGCTTGTTATTCAATTGTTTACTTAATGAAGTAATTAAAATGGCTTGGAGTACAGATAACAGGTCCAATGAATAAGTCGATACCAAACTAGTTTACAGATTCTCTACTCAAGTGATGAAATTGATAGACCTAAAAGCACATAAGAAGAAATCACTCATAAACGATTTGTCAACATAAATACCTTTAAGGGCAAGAATTCTGCTGTTGGGATTCATCAAAGCACTGTCTGCAGTGATCGGTCTCCTCAAAGGTTGCATAGGCATGCTCATGTCAACAATAACGACGCTATTCTGCGGCGACGTTTCCCTGACGCATATGTACTTGTCCGATTCCATTGTGACATGCGTGAACGTGATGAACTGAGAATTGATCCCGATGCTCGGAAGCTGAAGAACACCAAAAACTTAAGAGCTCGAAATATATGAATTACAGAATGCATAGAAATTCCAACAGATCAATATCTAGTCCAATTGGATCCGGAAGTGTCTAAGTTATCCTCCACGAATTCGCCAGAATCATTAACCTAACTTCTCAGATCGGCGCCACGGCGGAGAATAAGAGAAGACTCACCGTCAAGACCTCCTGCATCACGATTGGCGCGTTGGCCGCAGCCATGGAGGCTGGATTTGAGCTTGGTTAGGTCAGGCTGCCGGTGGAGACAGAGAAAGGATCTGAAGGAGCGTGCTTAGATCTGGCCGAGCGGAAACCTATAAGCCAGAGAGAGAGAGGAGAGAAATGGAGCGGAAGAAATGAAACATGGAGTTGAAAAATGATTCACCGATTCTTTTTAATAAAGAATACTAACAATAATAAAAAGATGCCTGAACTATTTTTGAAAAACCCCCTTGAATTTTATCTATTTTTTGCCATTGTAATTTAGAATGCTACATTTTACTCACATAGTTTATAAAATAAAATAAAAACCTTATGAATAATTTTATTTTATAATATTCTTAGAATTGTACTGGATTAATTTTAATGATAGATATCTTCATCTCACGGTATTTTTGAGGCCTGAGTTATCATCGAGTGAAAGGGTATTAAATTATTCAAATATATTATAATATATGTATAAAAAAAAAAATCTAAATGAAACAGGTAATCATAGGATATTAGATCTCTAAACAGTCAACTACAAGTAAGTGAAAAAAATTTTAGCATCGAATCGGTTATCTCAAATTCAGTGTTACCTGATTTATTATTTTTTTAATAATATTTCTTAGTGTGAGGAATAAAATACTATTTAGATACCATATAGAGTAAAAAGATATTGCAAATGGGTTTTTTTTATTTTTTATTTTTATAATTGGTATCATCTATTCAGATTATGTTAACTAATTTCAGGAGTGTCCAAGGCATAAGGGAAGGTATATTCAGATGTGTCAATTTTCGACCCTATGACTTAATATGACAATACTCATGTTTTAACTGTTAGGACAAAAAGAATTAAAATATTTTCATAATAGTATGATATTATCTATTTTAGGTCTAAGCACTCATGATTTTATTTTTGAGTTCTATCTATAAAACATCATATCAATAGAGATATCTTTCCCTTATAAGTCTATGATCATTTCCATATATTTTCAATGTGGGACTTAATTTGCAACCACTGTAACCCAACAATTCCCCCTTAAACGAAAGACCTCCTCCTCAGGCCTACCGGCTTGATGTCATCTGATCTTTGACCTACTAAGACTTTCCTGCCCCTCGATCCAACTGACCTATTAGGACTTCCTTGCATAGTTGCAACTAGGACTTCTTTGTTTGGTGTCTGGTCGTCTTGATCCAAACATAGGAGCTCTTACTTCCTTCGTTAGAGGACGATTATTCCACCCACATGGCTCGATTGGATCATGACTCTTGTGCATAGTCGCCGGTTAATCCTTTTAGCAGTCCAAGCTTTAATACCAATTGTTAAAGCCAAAAAAATTAAGATATATCCACAATGATATGATATTGTCCATTTTAGGCCTAAGTCCTCATAATTTTATTTTTAGGCTATACTCAAAATACCTCATGCCAGTAGAGATATATTTCCCTTATAAGTTCATGATCCTTTCCATGTGTTTTCAATATAAAACTTTATTTGTAACCATTGCAACCTAATATTAACCACCATACCACTCCGAGAGGAGAGGTTTAGTTGGGATTGTTAATGATAATACATGTGAATTTCACTTATATGTTTATCATGGGATCACATTATTACTATGTATCAACGAAAAAAAACAACAATAATACTCATTGAAAATTTAATAGTTTATGTTGGATTGAGACGCGCGTGAGAGAGGGAGGGTGAATCACATGGTTTTGAAAATTTTTCTTTTACTTTTAAAAATAAAGTAAACTCAATGGAAGGAAAAAATAGAAACAAAAAAAGTAAAAGGCATAGTCAATTTTACTTTATTCGGAGCCTTCAGGTACTCCTACTTCAAGACCTAGGTCCCTCGGACCTATCGATGGGTAATCCACTAATAGCCTCTTCCAGAGCCGCCAAAAAAGGGAATCAAATATAGAGCATATGAAAGGAAAGTGTAACAACACTACACTTTCCTTTGAAACAATAGCAAAGGAAATGACTGTAAATAAAGGTTACCCAACACTTGTAATTTCTAGGATCGAGCTCGGTGCTAGGTAAAGTAGCTTCTCGGCAGAATAGCAGAGTGTTGGAGCATAGACGGAGCAATAGGAATGAAAAAAGATCAAATTTTTTTCTCATCTTCTTGCTGCTCGAACCAACCTTTTGTAGGTGTTGGAGGCGCCTCCAATGCCCATGGAGACGCCTTCAACCCCAAGGCTTATCCCCGATGAAGTAGCTTCTTATCCACGATGAAGCAACATTCTCATCTGATTTAAGGCGCCTTCCATCATCTTTAAGGCGCCTTCAGCCAAGGCGCAAGGGCACCTTCCTTTAGTGCTAAGGCACCTTCAGCCCACGCGCGAGGGCGCCTCTAGCCAGCTCATAGGCGCTTTCACTACTGTTCATCCGAGATGAATTTGTGTCATTTGATCATGCAAGTCAATGTTAGCTCAAAACAAATACTAATATGCAAAACAGAGTTAGCACAATAAACATAATATTAATTAGTTCCTATCTTCTAGACCAGGATCTAGTTAGGGTCTCAAGTTAGGTTTTCAAAATGAATCTAAATTGGATCGACGCCTATTGTCCCTCCAACTGAGACACGTCCTTACTTAATCACTCTCCTTCAGTGACTTACCTTTGTTGGAGCAATCCCAATGGCCCGCGGGACCATGTGTTTTGGTGTTTGGGCAAAGGGTTTAAGTTAGGTTTACCCTTGTTATTTGATATGTGTACTTGAGTTGTGCAGGACTACAGGTGACACATGTGACTCAGGTTGACAGCTTCGGGTCCGGTGAAGGATGGCATTGGGGACGAGCCGCGGGCTTGGATGCATCCGAGGGACCATGGATAAGGCAGCAAGGACAAGGGCCGAGGGAAGCGACTTCGAGGCATACGCGAAGGATGGCATTGGGGACAAGCCGCGGGCTTGGATGCATCCGAGGGACGAGAGCCAAAGAAAGTAGGCTTGAAGGCAAGAGGTCAAGGCTGCTAAGAAGAGTCAAGTGAGTCGTGAGGGTCCGAGTGCGAGAGAAATGTACTCGGGATGGGAAACCCTAAGTTTAGGGTTGTACCAGTCGACTGGTACTGGAACCAGTCGACTAGGGGTGAGCACAGAGAGGTTCTGTGCCCGAAATGGCTGGGATCAGTCGACTGGTCCTGGGACCAGTCGACTGGTAGATAGTCGTTGGAGAGTCGTTGGGCTGGCATCAGTCGACTGGTGCAAGGACCAGTCGACTGGTAACGGGCAAATCAGGTTCTGATTTGTTCCAAGCTCTATAAGAAGGAGCTTGGTATGGTCGGCCAAGGCGACGAAATTAGACTTGGTTAAAGCCTAATTAGTAGTCACCAAAGTGCTCAAGGTTCCCTTGTGTCCAAGTGTTGTTGGTGAGTGTTGTGGTGAGGTTTCTCCACCCACAAGGAGGTTGAGCTAGCCGGAGTTTGCCGGGGACTAATCCACCGACGGATTGAGGGATCGTCCACCTTACGGACACGCCGTGGAGTAGGAGCAAGTTATCTCCGAACCACGTAAACGAACATGTTAGCGGTATGCATTTCCATTCTTGTATTTAGTGTTTAGCTTTCTATTTGTTTGTATTAGTTTGTATTTCTGTTGCGTACTAACAAGTGTAGGGTGAAAGCGAGTATTTGGGGGTGTCGTCTATCCAACCCCCCTTCAAGCCAGCCACCGATCCTCCAACAACCTTCACTTACCTGCCAAACATTTAGTCCTCGAACTTTTATAACTTAATTAACACTAACACTTGCATTAAAAAGGAATAAAGACTAAATAACGGAAGGAAGAGGCACAACAGATTTACTTGGTTACAACCGGGTAGGTTGTTAATCCAATGAAGATGAAAAGCTCAGTAAAAATCTCCTCTGGGTGGAGAAGTCTCTTACAGCAATTAAATCTCATAATTAGAAAGCTAAACTCGAAAGGAAACGCTAACAAGTGTTCTAGAGTTCTTCTTGTTCCATCTTAGCTTTTGGGACCAGGGGTTATATTTATAGCCCTGGTCGAGGCGCCTGGAAGAGTTTCAGGTACCTGGAGGAGGATAAAACTTTATCCCCATCGTAACAGATCGTGTGTGACGCGATCTGGATAAAAATCCTGGCTTGGGCCCCCCGACCAAGTCAGGATCGACACTTCATCTTCGTCGATCGACACTTCAGAGTCAGGATCTTCCTTCTTGGCTTTCAAGGCAAGATTGTTGTTTAACTTTTCAATTTCTTTAGAATTTACACATCGAGTTTCATGAAGTTCAAAAGTAGAAAACAAATTCTCTAGTGTACTTACCTCGAAGTCCTTAGAGATATAGTATGCATCTACTAAGGATGACCATTCTGGAGTTCTTGGGAAGACGTTGAGCGCATACCGGATTGAATCTTGGTTCGTTGTCGATTCTCCAAAATTGTTGAGCTGAGTGATGAGTTCTTTGATCCGTACTTGGAGTTGCGCTACCTTTTCTCCATTGTTCATCCGCAGGTTTGTTAGCTGGGTTCGGAGGATGTCTCACCTTGCTAACTTTGCTTCTAAAGTGCTTTCAAGGAGTTCCAGGAATTTCTCCCAGAGCTCTTTGACGTAGTTGTAGCTGCTGATTCGATTGACCTCCTGAGGCGGAAGAACGTTTAGCATATGAAACTCTGTTTTACTATTCGTCGCGAAATCGACTTGTTCTTGTTGGTGCGGGAAGCATTTGACAGTCGAACTTGTGTTTTGATTATGTCAAAGGGTTCAAAGTTAGGTTGTCTTGTTATCTAACAAGTTTGATGAAATTACAGGAAAGTCCTAAGTGTACTTAGGTAAAAAGTCCTAGTTGTAGTTAGGTAGGTGGAAAACCCTAGGGGTGGTAACCCTATGTGAGGAAAAGTTCTAGCTGCGGTAGACAAAGAGAAAATCCTAGGGGGAGGTAATCCAAGGTCTTACGGGGTGGTAACCCTAGGAGGAAAGTCTTGGTGGGTCGAGGACTTCGGACAAAAGTCCTAGAGCCAGGGACTCTAGGTGGAAAGTTCTGGTGTCGCTAACCAGGTGAAAGATTGGACGGGTCGTGGAGTAGACATCCAACAGAAAATCCAGGAGCCTCGAGTACTGAGCAAAAGTCCAGTCGAT
This sequence comes from Zingiber officinale, assembly GCF_018446385.1. Taxonomy (NCBI): domain Eukaryota; kingdom Viridiplantae; phylum Streptophyta; class Magnoliopsida; order Zingiberales; family Zingiberaceae; genus Zingiber; species Zingiber officinale. The sequence goes on from NC_055995.1 coordinate 10,506,317, forward strand.
CTTGATGATCGATCTGGCAACAGGTATACTCTCCTGAGTAGAGTAGGTGAGGACGCGTTCCCCGGTGAGGGAATAGTAGGCGTCAATTTGACCTAAGATTTCCGGATGAGAATTCAAAGTCAGAACCGGACAGTCCGAAGACTGTCAAATGATTTTTTTATCATGTTTGTATTGTGTTAACTTTGTTTTGTAGGGTATGATTAATTTGTTGGACTAACGTATCTTGCAGGAAGCGAATTGGACATCTTTGCCTCGGATGAATAGTACCTAAGGCGCCCTCTATAGATCTCGGAAGTGCCTTGGGTCGCATGCAAAGACTGCCTCACAGCAGGGCGCGAGGGTGCCCTCATGGAGCATGAGGGCACCCTCTATGGGATTGGAGGCGCCCTCAGGCCAATAAGTGGCTACCTGTTCAGAGCTCATCCATACTGCGGAATCGGAGGGGTTGAGGGCGCCCTCTATGGTGTTGGAGGCGCCCTCCACAAGCTTTATAAGCAGGTCTCGAGCAGCAGCTTGACAATAACAACAAATAGTGATCTTTCTTCTGTGTGCTACTCAAAAGAACAATACGACAAAGCCACAACTCGACTCCGACGACCAGAAGCTTCAAGTCTACTGTTTCTTTTTGTCGTTGGTATATTTTACTGCATCTAATTAATTGTATTTCAAATTACGATCGCGGGTCTTGCAGTAGGAGTCACCCCAGACTCTGAACCAAGTAAAACCCTTGGTATTCGTGTCCATTATTTTATTTTCGCTGCATATTACTTGAAAGTTTCCCAAAACGAACGAATTAGCCATGAGCGCTATTCACCCCCCCCCCCCCTTTAGCGCTTTCAATTCAACAGTTCTTTCTTCATGCATAAACACTCTTCCTTTCCAGCTCCATATTGGTCCTTGGGGGATACAAAATCATATTTTATGATTAATAGAATCTCAAAATCTATTTTAAAAAAATACCTCCATCCGATATTTCCATTGTGCGAAGTTTCCCTTGAACTTTAGTGGATGAATGCTTGCACCACCATCGTCTAGTTGCTTTAGTCTGCGGTTAGTCCTTCTGAGACATTCTCACTCTGATACCACTTGTTAGAGCCCTTGACGGCCAGCTTGAGGCAGTGAATAGCCTTGAAAAGAAAAATGAAAAACCTTCCTCGAACTTTTATAACTTAATTAGCATTAACACTTGCATAAAAAAGAATAAAAACTAAATAACAAAAGAAAGAGGCACAGCGGATTTACTTGGTTACAATCGGGAGGTTATTAATCCAAGGAAGATGAAAAGCTCAATAAGAATTTCCTCTAGGAGAAGAAATCTCTTACAGCAATTAAATCTCACAATTAGAAAGTTAAACTCAAAATGAAAGGCTAACAAGTATTCTTTAATGCTCTTCTTGTTCTATCTTACCTTCTGGGATCGGGGTTGTATTTATAGTCCTGGTCGAGGTGCCTAGAAGGGTTCCAAACGCCTGGAAGAGGATAAAACTTTATCCTCATTGCAACGGATCATGTTTAACGCGATCCAGATAAAAATCTTGGTCCGGGTGCCCGGACCAGTTAACAACTTATTAACTTGTTTGGTCCGAGTTCTTGCTCCGGCTTCGCTCGTTTAGGTTCGGGCCTTCCAGAATAGGGCTCACTCGAACCCAACATCCGGCTTTCGAGCAATCTTCCACTTCGGCTTCTCATCCCTCCAAAACGTCGCGCGCCTCTTTCGCGTTCGCACGCATAATCTGCCGCAGCACCTCGTCCCTCTAACGTACCGAGATCGTCGACTCTCTCCTGTGTCGTCCTTCTCGCTAGCTGCGTCTTTTGCTCGACTTCCTATACTCCTAAGTTCCTACACACTTAGACACGGAGGTTAAAAATCAACAGGACCTAACCTGACTTGGTTGATCACATCAAAACTACCTTAGATACTAACACTCCATACCTGTTTATACTTTCTCTGGTCTTGCTTAGTATCTGACCAAAGTAATCTACTAAAACTTTTCCTGCAACACTGAGTTAGCATAATAGATAAAATGATAAAGTAAACCAGTGTTAACAGATTTTAGGATTTGTTGGTCTGGTTGATGGTACGCGATCGACCAAAAACTAGTCGATCACACATGCTTGAAGTTTACTCCTCCAAGACTTTTCATTACATATAGTTACCTCCCCTTATGATTGTCCAGCTTCATTCACTAGAGCTTCCATTGTTTGACATCACTCACTAGGACTTCCACCACCTAACTTCACTCACTAGAGCCCGACTTCACTTACCAAGACTTCCACTACCTAACTTCACTCACTATGGTCCAACTTCGCTCATCATAACTTCCACTACCTAGCTTCACTCACTAGGACCTGACTTCACTCACCAGGACTTCCCCTTGCCTAACATTCACTTAGGACTAGTCACTCAATAGACTTCTCACCTACCTATCCTTCAGTTAGGACTTATCCTTGCTAGTCATCTAGTCCTGACTAGACTTCTCTTTTCCAAATATCAAGTCTTGTTTAGATTTAACCCTTGGTCAAGCTGATCAGACTTAGGTACATTGTCAAACATCGAAACCTAGAAGTCGATTGCACCAACCATTTATAACTAAGAACAAATACTCAAAATGGGTGCAAAATTCTAAATTAAAAGGTTGATCCTTTTCGAAAATGAAGAAGATGATTGGCTAGAAAGGTGGTTCTGATGTTGACTGCTTGAATACTCTGACTCAGCAAAATGTGCCTCTGAACGATCATGCGTGTCAAAAGGAACGTCAATCGCTAGGCCAGGGAAAGGGTCCTAGTGTTAGCTCTCTGACACTCAAGTCAGTGATCAATTCAAGTGGAAGTAATAGTAGTTTGAATAGTAGCTATGAGCATGTAAAATTATGCAACATTACATACCTACGTCTGTAGATAGAGACCCCCATTATAATGTTTCTATTTGTTTGTGTATAAATCCCAAAGTATTTCTGATGTGGTGATGAGGAGGGGCCCCACCTCGCGGAGGATAGCTGCCACGGTGGAGGTCAAAGTCAAGGTGGTCAACACGTAGATAACATTGGCCAATCGGGCGAGCAAGCCCCGACTGGGAGAGGAAGGTTCTGGGCCGACCCTGCCTTCGACATAGGGATGTGTCAAATGACTGACGCTCAATAAGCGGGGGGAGGAGACGAGGTGTAGAAGCGAGGCTGAGCGGTTACCCCGCTTGGCCAGGCAGTAGAACTCGACATTGGCGAAGTGGAACTTCGGGCGAGCGGCTACCCCGCTCAGCCAGGCAACATATCTTGCTATTGACGGAGCGGAACTTCAGCTAAGCGGCTACCCCGCTCGTCTAGACAGCAAGACTTGACAGGCAGAGTGAAAGGTCGGCCGAGCGGACGCAACACAAGCATAGTGGAATTTCGGCCGAGCGGACGCGACACAAACATAGTGGAGTTCCGGCCAAGCGAACGGGACACAGGAACAACGAAGTTTCGGCCGAGCGACCAACCCGCTCGGCCTAGCAGTATACTCTCTCCAATATTTATCGACATCCTTTTGGGAGTTAGTGTTGCCGACACCGAGCATGGACAACCAGAAGATCGTACGACGGAAGCTTCCACTGTCACTTCAGAGATATGCTCAGTCCGTTAAGATATTGTGTTAGGGACGCTTTACTAACAAGTTTTTTTAGGAAAAACTTTGGAAAGCATGCTCGCCTTGGGGAGCGTGCACGCGCGCTACAAGAACTCTATATAAGGGGGGTCCAAGCATTGATAGAGGTAGGCAATACGTAATAGACACTGTTCTCGCTACTGTTCACTCTTATTTGCTCTGCCTTCTATTTCATCGTCGGTGACTGACTTGAGCGTCGGAGGGCCAACGCTGGGGACCCCTTCCCTGGCTCGGTACTGACGTAATTTGTGTTACAGGTTTGAGCAGAGTCTACAGGTGATCAGGGGGAGCGCCACATCCCTAGCTTTCCATCTCATCGACTTTCAGACAAGATCAGTTTCCAAAAGAGGAAAAATTATAAAGATACTCTTACACTTTTCCTAAAATTGACCCGCTATCTCTATATTTGGCAGAGAGGAAACTTCTAGTGCGCAGTTTGCATATAAAATATTCTCTGTCCTTCATGGCATAAAACGTCAAAAAAAAATATGAGGTCATTGGATTGAAGGGCCACCCTATGCGTGCATGACAAGCCACCCGAGTTTCTTCTGGGGCCCGATCGTCACTCGCTTAACTGGGTAGGCTGAGCGAATTTATAGAATGTTGCAGGGGACTTGTCCTTCACTCAGCTTATTTGTTTGTTCAAAAAGCTCAATCAGACAAAACATCTAATATGTCCGATCAAACTGTAGTTCCGATCAACTGGACTACTCGATCGAACTATGCACTCATGCTTTCTTCGGATGGTAAAGAAATCTTGGCTCTAATAGATGTTGACTTGTCTATAATTATTCATCAACATTCAGTAGATCGACATCCAACATACTCATCAGTCCGATCAGACAAACTCTCGGTCATGTGTTCGACTATGTTGACTTTAAGAGTTGACTTTTTTTTATCTTTAATCATTATATCAACCAATATTTTTAACTTTGATCCAACTTAAAGGCTCCATATTATCCACCGTATCCGTCAATAAACAATAAATGTCTTTACAATGAGTAAAATATTGTTTCTAATTTTTTTAAAAAATAGATCTAATTGTTGTCCAAATATTTTACAATGAAAATTAACTGTGAATCTATCACTTTTTGATAAGATAGATAATTCATTTTATATCAAGTAGGATCTTATAACTCGACTGTTCTTCCCATGTGAAAACTGCCCAAACCACATGCCATCACGCCACTCTTATTAAATACTTGTAATTTGTTGTTTTACTAAATATTCCTCGATCGGATTGGACCAACGTGACTTGTAAAAGAAGTCTAATCCGTTATCAGCCCTAAAAACGGCGTGGGATGGCGATATATCGATCGGTGGCAGCGATCGAACTCGAAAGACGACGCGATGGCGGAGGAGGTCTTAGAGCGCCGGGTGTACGCACGTATTGGCCTCCTGGGGAACCCCAGCGACGTCTACTTCGGCCGCACCATTTCTTTATCCATTTAAAACTTCTCCGCCACCGTCCGCCTCGAGCCCTCCCGAGATCTCGTCATCCGCCCTCATCCTTTCGACGATCTTGTATCGTTCTCCTCCATTCAGCATCTGGTACCATCCTTTCTCCCTACTTTCTCTCCTAATCAATTTCATGGTTTGAGAAAGACTGCTGACTGTTCTGGGAATTCCTCTCTTATTCTGCCCGAATAGTCTACGGACTCTAAGTAAATTTGCAATGCTGTGTCAGATGAACCGAAGTGCAGAATTGATTTCTAGATTAATCGCTTTCTTGAATATTCTGTCACCAATCTTTCGTAAATTCTAAAAAAAAAAAAATCCTACCTTTTGTAAACCGTACAGTCTTCAGCTTTTGGAACGATGGCGCTCTTTTGTGATATTGCTGCTGGAATTCTTCATTTTTTTTTTTTGGATGCCTTTTTCTACAGAGTGCATTTATTTTTTTTTTCTTCTACAAAAAAAAAAAAAAATCTTTTTATACTCTTTGATCTTAACGCACTTTGTAAGTGAGAGGATTTTCTATGTTGTCTTCGCAATTTGATGAGATTGAGTAATTTTGGGTTTCTTCAACCAGAACCTTACGCATGCAGCTAAATTTATTATTATCATGAATGGCGGTCAAACTCCCCTTGCAGATGAATCGTTTGCAAAGTGAAAGCTAGTACGGCGGGGTGAGATTGCTTGTTGCTACTTGCAAAATTTTCTACAACTACTGCTCTGATAAAAATATTAAGCTAAAAGAAGGAAATTTCACTCTATCTTATGATAACAATATCCCCCGTCAGGTATAATAGGTGTTGTGTTATTCATCTGTATTTTTTTTTGTTGGCCATGCATAACGGAATTATAAATCTTTCAAAATATTTGGATTCCTTGCAGTTTATATATGAATACACTACTCTTGTCCTTTATCTTGTTTTGAACAAAAAGGGAAGTTAAAAATCTAGTATCTTAATAAAAATTTGTTTGGGTTTGTTTAAAATTTCTTAGGACTAGTGAACTCTATGATATTATATCAATAACAAACTATTCCAAAATAAGAACTGAAATTCAAATTCTCACTTTTTTGCTTCCATCTAAATGAATTCAAGATGGAATTTAAAGTCTTTTTCCAACAGGATTTGGTTCCAAACATGATTATGTTTGGGTATTTTCTTGCTTTATTCTTCCATTTTGTAGATAAACCAGGATATTAGAAACCTAAGCATGCCTTTTGCTCTTCCTATTTTCTAGGTAACATAGTAACATACTTGTTGGCTCCCTTTGTAGTAAGCGTGGGCATTGTATATTTTCTGTCCACATGTTCAGTTTTTCATAAATCTAATCCAAAAAAGTGTGTCCGTGATCTTTGCATTAGTTTAAACCCATGAAATCTGAAATTAATGTGGCTTTCTAATTTGAAACTAACAAATATTGGCAATAGTGTATTGTTAAATTAAAGAAGTCTCATGTTTTGTTGTCTTTTCGGACTGGGCTTTCGGGTTCAAGTGCAATTGTTTGTGCCGCCTTCAATTGTCTCCTTGACTTCTACGAAGTTAGGCATCTTGTTAAAGTAGAAATCCGGTCGGACTTAATTCTCAATGCTAAGAAGGAACTTGGCATAGTTGCTGGTCTTCAAGATCGGATCGCACAGGTCTATGGAGGTCTTGTCTATATGGTACTGCATTTATATGAGCTTTTTTGTGTAATCATCTTGTTTTTTCTCTACAAATTTTTTTTTTGGTGTTTTGGATGTCACATAAGCATGTTTTTGGGCGCCTCTGATTTGCTTTGCATATTTTTAATCATTTAACTTAATTGGCTAATTGGCAGAACTTCAACAAGGAACATATGGACAAACTTGGGCATGGTCTATTCTCCCCCATGGATATCCTCCCCTTTATCTTATATATGCTGAGAATCCAAGTGACTCGGGGAAGGTTGGTCTTTCTAGTTAAACATGCTCCATACATTGCTATAAGCTGGTCTTTTATTTTTATTTATGCAAAGAAAACTTGGCTGCAAAGAAAAAGAAAAAAATTACTTAGGTTCACATCTGATTTGTCCCATAAATCCAATTGAAAATTTATAATTACTCATTCCTATGCAAGGGCATTTTGCAACCTGTTCAATTAAGCTAGTGCATATAGTTGATTTTTCCCAATTTCATGCAAAAGGCTCACCTTGTGATGTGTTTGCTAGAGAGGTGTCGTCGATTAGAACAAGAAAATTATATATAAAGTTTCTTATGCTACTAGCAACAAGTAAAATTACATGTACAACATACAAAGAACTTCAACTATAGATAGTAGAAAATCAAAAAGTTTGAAACACCAGAACACTCTGCCAAGTGTCCTTAAATCACTGTCTGATCTTAAGCTACTCAGATTTAAATTAACTTTTGGTAGTCCTGGAATGACAAGGGAAGAAAGTCAACACGGAAAATTGAGTAACTCAAGCAATATGAAGAATGATAATAAGGTAAACACCATAAATAAACAACTACTAACTACAAGAACTAACCACATGCTGAACTGATTTTTACACGCCTTTTATTTTAAAAAAGAAGAATTTAAAAGTCAAGTTTCTTTACCATGTTATATTAGATTTTCCTTTCACTAATTTCACGAGTATTGATATTTTGGTGACTGTATGTAGTTTGCATGGGAATCTTATTTCTTTGCAGGGGTGTTTGTTTATTATTCTCTTTACTATGGATGTTATTGTTAGGTCCAAAAGATTGATGTTGTCCACCTTGAATCTAAATTCTCGTGGATTTGTTTTTGGATTTTATCCAATAGGTATCATATAATGGAGATATCTTTATCTTCTTTTTCATATTTTTTCAATTTGAGACTTTGTATTCCCAACAATCATCTTCTCAAACAAATGATCATTATTCTCATGGTCAGGTCTCCTCTCAAGCATTGGGTCATTTTTGACTTACTCAGGGCCTCCCTCAAGCATCTTAACTTGTTCAGGACCTCCCCTCATCCTTTGTAAGGCCACCTCCACATGACTCGATCTAGACCATAGCTCTCACTTGTGCTTGTTTCGGCAATTAATCCGATGAAGAGCGATTTCGTTTTGATATCAATTGTTAGGTCCAAAAGATTTCATATAGTTTCACGATGATATGTTATTGTTAACTTTGAGTCTAAGTCATTATGAATTTATTTTTAAACTCTACCTAATACTAATAGAGATATTTTTATTTTTTTTACTTCAACAACAACATAGGTGCACAATTCTGTTCGGCAAAGGTGGCTAAATGGTGATCCATGCATAAGATCCTCAATGGAAGAAGTAGCGAACCTCGCCTAGGGTCACAGAGTTCTACTTGAAAAGAACTACACTGAACTTGTGTCCTTAATAAACCGCAACTTTGATCTTCGGAGGTATGCAATGTTTTAAGAACTTCTTATCAATTCCTGCTCTGCAATTTTTTCGGATTTGTAAATTACGTACACAGAATATGGATCAAATGAACATAAAATCTAATCACTCAAAAGTGAATGGTGAAAACCTGCAAAAGCCTATTTAAATCAAATGCACTACTGCAATTAAAAATAATAATAATAATGAATATTGCATTTGACCATGTCTTGCCTCTCCTTTTCGATTGTTCTTTGTAACAGGCAAATGTTCGGAGACGATGCACTCGGTTCTCTCAACATCAAGATGATTGAGGTAGCTAGGAGCGTCGGGGCGGCTTGTAAGTTTACCGGCAATGGAGGAACTGTTGTTGCTTTCTGTCCCGAAGGACCTGCTCAAGCTCAAATTCTCGAGACCGCATGCAAGATTCTAAGAAAGCTTGTTTTACAATCGAAAAGTAATTGTCGCCCCTCCTGTTCTTGGTTAGGGAGATTTGAAAACAGTCTCGGTGGTAGAGACATAGAGCTATTTGCCTTGGGTATTTGGTTAGTTTCTTGTTTAGTGTACCTATTTAATTGTATCCGATCACACACACACACAAAAAAACAATGATGCAATAACAACCGATTTAAATGGGGAATTGAGGAAATTTAAGATTAGAGACGGCAAGCGCAAGTGTCTGATATTGACCCCCTTATTCCAACGGAACGAGCATACAAGACGGCTAGAAATCCACTGCGACTCAAACAGAGACAGAATTCACGGTCTTCGTCTCCTCGGGTCCGAGAGGTTCCTTGAGAACTTCCGAAATCCGCAGTGCCAGGCTCCTCTTAGCCGCCGGCGACACGCCGTGCTCGCCGATGATCGACTCCAAGATCGCCTCGCTCAGGGCCTTGTTCTCTATCACCCCGCGCTCCGCCTCGCCTAACGCAATCTGAACCGCCACCGCGCGCGCGCGCTCGTAAGAGGACGAAGGGGAGAATCAAGCAGAGTTCGGTTCGCGTTTACTTACAGCCAGAGAGCCGGAGGAAGCGTGGGTGAAGAGGATGGAGGAGCCGGGAGGGAAAGTCTCGGGCTGGAACACCTCCTTGAACTTGCCGACGGCCGCCGCCTCCGCGTCGGTTAGGGTTCCGGCCGCTTGCCACTGGGCGAGGCAGTTCTCCGTCACCTTGTCCGAGTACTGCTGCCCGGTGAGCGGCTTCAGCATCGTGATGCTCGTGAACTTGTCGAACGCGCCGGCGAAGATGTCCCGGAAGAAATCGAGGGAGGCGGCGAGCTCGTCGGCGGATCTTCCCTTCCACCGGGCGGCGAGCGCCTTCACCGCCTCCTCCTCGAGGTAGATCCCGATGGCGGTGAACGTGACGAAGGTACCGGCGATCTCCAGTCCTCTCTCGCCGGCGCCGGCTAGGAAGAAGACCTTTGAGGAACCGGGCGGCGTGGCCAGGGAGGGGAAGTCCACGCCCTCGACCTGGAGCTTTGGTAGCGAAGTCGCCACTTTGATCTGCTTCTCCATCGCTAGGAATCCTCGGGATGATAAACTGAGTCGGGAGGCGTAAATATATAGAAAACATTTGGTACGTGTTTACTTGAGAGGAAAAAAATATCGACAGTTTTGCGATGGTTTCATTTCTCATCCTTTCTTCCCACAAACGTTCTATGCTCCTCATTTATTAACTATCTATTCATTAAAATTAAATTTTGTAAGGTGCAAAATTAATTATACTTTAATTATGCAGCCAGTTAAAGTAACTCTTATGGTTAGTTTATTTGGAGAGTGGAAAATATGATAAATTCCTAGTGAAAATTTTTTCATCGTTTTACTATATTAAAATTTTCATCTTAAAATTGGACGGAAACAACAAATAGCATATAGAAAAAAAATACATATACCTCTTCTTATTTCTAAAATTATATCATATAAAAAAATAACATATATATTTTATTTAATCTATAAAATTATATCATGTACTTAAAAATAACATATACATATTTTTTTTATTTATAAAATTATATCACATATATTTATCTCTCTATTAAAATAAATAAATATAGACAACTAAAGAAATTCTTTTACTCTTCTTTCTCTTCCCTTTCTCTAGATTCTTCCTCATCTGCACTGGGGAGTAAATAGCATGACAGCCTGGCGCAGAGGTAGATTCAGGGGTTAGTTGAAGAATAGTGCCCAATACAGAAAGGTCATTGAAGGAGTCAGTGGCTGACTTACAGCTGGGAGAGTACAGTGGGTGAGCACGTGGGGACGATATGTGGTTGGAAGGTGACCACATTGAGATAAGTTAATTTGAGTTTAAAATAAACTAACTTGTTAAAACAGATTTTCAAATTTATTTAAGTTTTTTTATTTTGAATTCGATTTGAAGTAAGTTTGATTGGTTTAGATGATTTTCAAACTCTTAATTTGAATTTATTTAATTATTTATATTTTTAAATATTTTTGATTGATTACTAGATTTAATATTATAAATTTATTTGTTTAAATTTATATTTATTTATAAATTTTAAAAATAAAATAATAAATGAGTTATGAAAATATTCAAATTTATACATGAAACGGTGATAAGAAGGAGCCCCACCCCGCAGAGGATAGTTGTCACGGTAGATGTCAAAGTCAAGACGATCAACGCGCAGATAGCATCGACCGATCGGGTGAACATGCCCCGACCGGGGAGAAAGGTCTCGGTACGATCCCGCATTCAACACGGGAATGTGTCAAATGACCGACGCTCAATGGAGTATGGGACTCTGAACGGAGGAGAAGACGATGTGCAGAAGTCAGGCCGAGCGACTAACCCGCTAGACTAGGCAGCAAAGCTCGACAATTGGCAGAGGGGCTACCCCGCTCAACCAGGCAGCAGAGCTCGACATTGGCAGATCAGAACTTCGGCCGAGCTACTACCCCACTCGACCAAGCAGCAGGTTTCGACATTAGTAGAGCTCAACTTCTGCCGAACGGCTACCCCGTTCGGTCTGATAGCAAGACGTGATACAAACATAGTGAAATACGACCGAGCAGACGTTGTTCAAGCACGATCGTTCTCCGGCCGAGCGGACGAGATATAGGAACAGCGAAGTTCCGACCGAACGACCAACCAGCTCGGCCTAGCAGCATACTCTTTGGTATCCATCGACATCCCTTTGGGAGTTAGTGTCACCGACACCAGGCATGGATAGCTAGAAGATTGTACAACGAAATCTTCTACTGTCACTTCAGAGATATGCTCGGCCTGTTAAGGTACTGTGTCAGGGACACTTTACCGACAAATCTTTTCAGGGGAAACATGGGGATGCGTGCCCACCTTGGGGAGCGTACATACGTGCTACAGGAGCTCTATATAAAGGGAGGTCTAAGCATCGGCGGAGGTACGCGATACATGCGATATTCACTGTTTGCACTACAGTCTTCTTGTTGCTCCGCCTTATACTTCATCACCGGCTAAACTTAAGCATCGGAGGGCCAACGTCAGGGACCTCTTCCCTGGCTCAGCATTGACATCATTTGTGTTGAAGGTTAGAGCAGAGTCTACAGGCAGTCAGCGGGAGCGCCACATCCCTAGTTTTCCATCTCATCGACTTTCAGATAGGATCATATTTGGCGCCGTCTGTGGGAACGTAGTCTGCATCCAAGCCGAAAAGATGGAGGACGCTGGACGACTCACCACCGTGACGCTCACCCAAGAAGAGCTCAACATGCTTGTGTAAGTCCGAGCGACAAAGATGATCAAGCAACAACAACAACAGGCGTTAGCCGATCGGCAAGCGCCACAGCTTACGACATCAACAGCCGGGAGACGAGTGGGGCAGGATGACCAAGCGGAGCAAATCTCCGTATGGGGGCATAATAGAAGGTCAATCAACACACAGGGGGAAGCACCACCTGCACCGATCCCCTTCCATCGTGCCTTGTTCCAAATTCCCTCATAAATAACCCAGGCGAATCAAGAAGGGGGATTATCTTCGGATGATACTACTGTTCGGGATGCTCGAAAAGGCAAGGTGCCCCGAAGCAACGCGTCACCTGAACAGATCAATAGGTAGTTCTCTGAGGAAATCTTACAATACTCTCTGACTAGACACTATACCCTACTGGTGATCGGTACATACAATGGCGATCGGTACATACAATGGATCGACCAATCCAGATGATGATATGGATAGGTTCGATAATAAAGCCACGCTGCACCAGTATATAGATGGGGTGAAGTGCCAAGTCTTTCTCACTACCCTCTCCGGATCGACACAACAGTTTAGACGATTGTCGGACTGATCTATACGTAGCTTCAAAGACTTCCGAGCTGCATTCTTACATCATTTTGCCAGCAGCCGACGCTATCAAAAGATGAGCATCAACCTCTTCTCCCTAAAGTAAGGATCGAAAGAAGTGCTCTGGGCCTATATCCAGTGTTTCAATCAAGTAGTCATGGGCATCTCCTCGGTCTCATCCGAGACGATAGTGAACGTCTTTACTCAGGAGCTCATCAAGGGAGATTTCTTCCGATCGCTTATCAAGAAGGTGCCCAGGGACTTCGACCACTGTTAGAGTGTATACTGAAAGCCTAAGCTTTTGTAAACATTTATTATGAATAAAGAATCACATTTGGTCAAATTATCTACATTTGTTTGTAGTTGTTCAATTAATTTATATTATAGATAACATAGTATGTGGTGTCACATACAGAATATAATGTTATCAGTACTGATCCGGTGGCAAGACCGGGGGGCCCTCATAAGGGAAAGTTCGACAACACGTGGAGATCAGTAGTCAATGGGGGGGTCAACCTCCTGGACTCGAGGAGCGGGCAGGACATGCCAAGCACCAGGCAATAGCCCTTACCCGAAAGGACAACCATCCGGTCGGGCGCCAAGGAAGGAAGGAGCATAGAGCCGAGCGGATACTCCGTTCGGCCGTGAGACAACGCACGAATGAAGGCCGAGCCGTTTGCCCGCTCGGCCAAGGTCCCAGACGATACGAGCCGAGCGGAAGGACGACCCTCAGTCTTCCCGGACGGGCGACCACCTACGTCGGACCAAAGACGAGCGCTCTGGCCGAGCGGCTGGATGGTCGATCCGAGAAGAGGAAGTCAAAGAGTAGAGGACAGTGTGGACGTCATCTCAGTAATCCCTGTTGCTGACAACAGGCATGTTCGAAGACTAAACCATACGCAGTATGGTACGATCGAATGTTCTGCTGTCCCATCAAGAAGACGCTCAGGCTGTAGCGGCATGGAGTCAAACATGCTCTTCTGACAAGCCCATGTTGCGGTATGGGGTATGACACGTGTACACCTCGGGTTGTGTGCACCAAGCTCCCGTGGCTCTATATAAACGCCATCAGACTTCATCGGAGGTATGCAATCTGAAATCCCTGGAGCCACCTTCTTGCCATTCGTTTTTTGACTTGAGCGTCGGAGGGTCGTCGCCGGGAACCCCTTCCCGGCCCGACTTCTTTGCAGGATCGCCGGAAGTTAGCACCAGCAGTCGAAGACCCACGTAAGCAACCGGAGAGCGCCACGTACCCAGCGCCCGTTGATTCAGCTTTCGGACAGGATCAAGTACCTTATAAATTATAAACAGTAGCTCACGACCAAAATGGAAAGGAACAAACCATTGGAAGGTCGTAGTGTAATTAGGAATTAGTTTATCTTAACTAAATAATTACACTAGTACACTTAGAGTGTATTGAGTAGGACCATTAGAGGTCGTTTCTTTTATACTGACTTTATAAAGGAACAAAGACCTCAGTTATTATAGAAGTGTGTGCTCTTAATCCTAATATAATAACAAGCACATATATTTGATATTTATTTCTTTAATTTATCAATGGGTGAGATTTAGTTCGATAAATCAATAAGCCCGATAAGTTGGGAAATGATATCACTTATAGTGTGTGTTGTTGATTATAGAAGGAAAATATGCCCTAGTATCTAGGTTGATAATGTCCCCAATAAGAGCTCATAAGGATTGTCATGTTAAACCCTGCAGGTGGACTTAGTTCGACATGACGATAAGGTTGAGTGGTACTATTCTTGGACTAAGATATTAATTAAATGAGTTGTCAGTAACTCACTTAATTAGTGGACATTCGACATCTTAAACACAGGGAGACTAACACACTCATAATAAAAAGGAGCCCAAAAATGTAATTTGGGATTGATGCGGTAGTTCAATAATAGTTCTTTAGTGGAATGAATTATTATTGATAAAATTAAGTTGTGTGTTCGGGGCGAACACGGGATGCTTAATTTTATCGGGAGACCAAAACCAATTCCTCCTCTCGGTCCCTATCGTAGCCTCTTATTTATAGAGTACTATACCCACCTTCATACCCATGGTGTAGGGGTCGGCCAAGCTAGCTTGTGGATCAAGCTAGGGCAGACCAAACCATTGGTTCATGGGTGGCCGGTCCTAGCTTGAACCCAAGCTTAGGTGGCCGGCCCTATTTAATTAAAAAAGAATTTTAATTTTAAAATTTTCTTATGTGAAAGATATAATTTATTGGAGAGATTAAAAATTAAAATATCTCTTTTATAAGGTTCTACAAAAGATTAAAGAAAGAGATTAAATCTCTTTCCTTATTTGTAGATTGGAAAGATATTTTATTTTTCTTCTTTATAGATTATTCACATGTTGAAAAATTAAAATTATAGAAATTTCTTTTTATCAACCATGAAGGGATTTTAAAGGAAATTTTATTTTTTAAAAAAATTCCGAAGACAAATAAGGAATTTTTAATTGTTAATTGAAAATTGTCTTGTTTGCTCTCCATGAGGTGGCCGGCCATGACATGAGGGATTAGGAAATTTTGTTTAATTTTTCTTAATTAATTCATGTCAAGGAAAGTTAAGGAAATTTTATTGTAATTAAATTTCTTTATTTTCCAAAGCTAAGGATTATAAAAGAGGGGATTTTGGGAGCCTTCAAGGTGAACAACCTCTATTATTTTCTCCCTCTTTTCTTTCTTGGTGTGGCCGGCACTTCTCTTTCTCTTCTCTCCATCCTTGTGGCCGAACCTTTCTTCTTCCTTGGAGATCTTGTGGTGGCCGGATTTTAGCTTGGAGAAAAAGGAGAGAAAGCTTACATCCCCTGGAGCTTGGTTGGTGGAAAAAGATCTTCATCTTTTGGAAGCATTGTGCTTGGCCGAACTTTAAAGAAAGGAGAAGAAGGTGCTTTGGTGGTTTCTCATCTCGGAAGATCGTTGCCCACACAACGTCCGAGGTTAGAAGAGGAATACGGTACAAGACCTAGAGGTTTTTGCTTGCAAAAGAAAAGGTATACTAGTATTTAATTTCTGCATCATACTAGTTTTACTTCTTTGTAAAAATACCAAATACAAGAGACATGCGATTCTAGTATTTCGAATTTGTTTTCGATGTTGTGTTCTTTTGTTTTTTCTTTTCCTTGTGATTTGATTGTTCTTTTCGGTTGACCTAAAGTTATTTAAGGAAATTAAATATTAGCTTTCCTTAAAAGGCTTTGTCTAGGCGATGGTGGTTGTTCCCATATCCAAGAAGGCCATATGCCTCGCCATGCAGTCCTGGAAGCCAATTTTGGAAATTAATATTTAATGGAATTAATAACCTAGGTGATTTGGATCAAACGTGTTAAGTTCCGCAGGAGATCCAAGTCTAAACCTAAAAGAACAAATAGATTAAACTTTGGATCAAACGTGTTAAGTTCCGCAGGCGATCCAAGTTTAATTTAAAAGAACACATGGTAGCTAGGAAAAGATTCAGACCTTTGTACAAAATTTTTGTACAGTGGAACCATTAGGTTTTCCGAGTAGCAACCAACAACCACATGCTCAAGAAGGCCAACGAATATATAAATGTGGAAGAAGCCCAAGTGGCCAGAAGAAAAGAGACGCCGACCGAACCCTCGGTGATGACCGAGCGCCGACCATCGAGTAGCCATCAGCTGCCTAAAGGGTCGAGGGCAGAAGGAGCGTGTCCACACTATGAGACCAGGACACATGTCGTTCAGCATGTGGCGTCCAGTCGACAAAAGGCATCAAAAGGCAAAGTATGGACGTCGATGTTCTATTCTTTTCACCAGTCGACAACCCACAACACACGGGATTACCGCGATCTAACACAAATCATCAGCCCACCGACTCCAAGAGGATACCGCCACTGATCCCCTTCTCTTGATCGACGACACAAACATCGTTCTACCGGGCAGCAAGAGGACGAAAGAAGGGTGCCCAAGCGACACCATCAGCACTAGCAGAGGGATAACACTGATCCCTCCCGAGTTCCAACTGAGCGAAATAGACCCTCCGCGCGAGAAGAATAGAACAGAAGCAACATCGCCCGAGGAGAAATAAGCATGATCGCTAGAGGGCTGATCGGCAGTGACTCCATAGAGCCAGGAAGTTATACGCTCGGTGGCTAGAAATCCACGTGGTGGGATGCACGGGGAGAAGGCCGAAGGGCCTAAGATCAGCTTCGGCCCCAGCGATTTAGAAGGAGTGGAGATCCCTCACGACGACATGCTGATCATCCGGGTGGTAATCGCTAATTACACTATTCACCGAACTTTCGTTGATACAAGGAGTTCGGTGAAAATCATCTTCAAGAAGACGTTCGATCAATTACAAATTGATCGAAATGAGTTGTTGCCCATGACGACCCCTCTTTACGGTTTCACGGGCAATGAAGTGTCGTCGCTCGGACAGGCCCAACTGGTCATCTCGCTCGGAGAAGAACCATTGAAGAGAATCTGAACCACGAACTTCATCATGGTGGACGCATCGTCAGCCTACAACGTCATCTTGGGTCGATCGACCCTCAACGAGTTTCGAGCGGTGGTGTCTACTTAGTGCCAAAAAATCAAGTTCCAGGTGGACGACCGGGTGGGCAAAGTCAAAGGAGATTAGCTAGCCGCTCAGCGATGCTACGTCGAGATGGTCAAGGCCGAAGCAAGAATCGCTTGGAACCGTGCTTAGAGGTAAACGCAATCACTGAAAAACTTCCTACATTGGTGTACGAATAAAAGGAGGAGGTTCAGATCTACCCGCCCAGTCGAGCGGAAGTAACAACCTTTATCGCTGCCGACCTGGAGGTGGAGAAGAAGATAGAGCTGATCGTCTGTCTTAGACAAAATCACGATGTGTTAGCCTGGTCGACACATGAGCTTCTCGGTATCTCACCGAGTGTGGCTCAGCATGAGCTTCGTGTCCGACTAGACGCTTGGCTGGTGAAGCAAAGAAAGAGGGATTTCAGTGCAGCGCAGAATCATCCGACTGGAGATAGAGAAGTTGTTGGAGGTCGGCCATATCAGGGAAGTTCAATTCCCGAGCTGGCTAACCAATGTTGTGTTAGTCTCCAAGCCGGGCAATAAATGGTGGGTCTGCATCAACTTCCACGATTTGAACAAGGCGTGCCCAAAAGACTTTTATCCGTTACCCAGGATATACCAGATGGTGGACTCAACGGCGGGTTGTGAGTTGATCTGCATGCTCGACGCACACCAAGGGTATCACCATGTGCCGCTCGCCCGCGAAGACCAAGAGAAGGTCATCTTCATTATGGCCGATGGAACGTACGACTACAACATCATGTCCTTCGGACTCAAGAACGCCAGAGCCACTTACTAAAGGCTGATGAACAAGGTGTTCCGATGGCAAATCAACCGTAATATGGAGGTACACGTCGACGATATATTAATAAAATCCCTCCGAGCTGCTGACCTGTGTGTAGATATCGAGAAGACCTGCTGAACCCAGGACGTATGGAATAAAGTTGAACCCGAACAAGTGTCTGTTCGGCGTGAAGAGTTGCCGCTTCCTGGGTTACATCGTCGCCGAACGGGGCATTGAAGCCAATAATCCAAGCAAAGTCAAAGCATTGCAAGACATGCCGCTGCCTCGGAACTTGAAGGAAGCTCAACGGCTGACCGGTTGAATCACGGTGCTATCCAGATTCATATCCAAGTCGTCCGACCGGAGCCTACCATTTTTCAAAGTGCTTCGCCGAGCTACAAAATTTCAGTGGGATGTCGAGTGCGATCGGGCATTGGAAGAGCTTAAGGAATATCTTAACTCCTTCCTTATATTAGCCAAGACAATTATTGGTGAGCCGCTCTGGATCTATTTATCATCCAACGAGTATGCAGTTGGGTCGGCTCTAGTTAGGCAGAATGACCAAGAGCAACAACAACCTGTGTACTTTTAAGCCATATATTGAAGGAGGCAGAGTCTCGCTACATCGGTCTAGAAAAATTAGCTTACGCTTTGATTCTGGCCGCTCGGAGGCTTCGTCTGTACTTTCTAGCGCACTCAATCATCGTGCTAACTAATAGTTCCTTAAGACGGGTTCTTCTCAACCTCGAGGCGTCAGGAAGGTTGATCAAATGGACGACCGAGTTGAGCGAATTCAACATACAATATCAACCCCGAGCGGTAATCAAGGCTTATGCCTTGGTAGATTTCGTCATAGAAGTCCAGACTAACGAACCGAAGGCAACGTGAAAGATATATGTTGACGGCTCGTCCACTCTGCAGGGCAGCGGAATCGGCATATTGCTCATCTCACCACAAGAAGACCGAATGCAGCTTTCCATTCGGCTGGACTACAGAGCCACTAATAACGAATCAGAGTATGAGACACTGATAGTCGACCTACAGGTAGCTCGGTATGTGGGAGTCGTTAAAGTCCTCATCCACTCGGGATGTTAGTTGGCCGCTCAGCAGCTATCCGGGACGTCCAAGATAAGCAACGCCCGCCTCAGGCTCTATGCGGAAGTCTTCGAGAAGCTGAAGACCAACTTTCAGGAGGTCATTATACAAAAGATCCCCCGATCGGAGAACCATGCGGCAGATGAGTAGGCGAAATTAGCCAGTTTGTTATTATCGATCGTCATGGGGCAGCTGATCGAATAGGTCTCGCTTGTGACACATATCGACCAAATGGATGGAGTAACATTCCCCAACAACTAGAGAACGACCCTGATAGAGTTCTTACAGTCGGGAGCTGCACCTGTCGATCTGGAAGAAGCTCGCTTGCTGAGGAAGAGGGTCGGACGGTTCACCTTGGTTGGGGACTAGCTTTATAAGAGAGCCTTCTTCAGGCCCCTACTCAAATGCGTCAGATCGGAAGATGTCGAGTACATTCTGCGGGAGGTGCACCAAGCCTCCTGCGGAAGCCATTCGAGCGGCCATGCGTTAGCTCGGAAGATCCTCCTGGCTGGATATTTCTAGCCGACCCTCCAAGAAGATGTCGCTCGGACGGTGGCCACCTGTCTGTCTTGCCAAAAGTACCACAACCTCTCGCATCGGCTGACCGAGGAAATAAAGGCATCCACAGTATCTTGCCCGTTTGACCAATGGGGTATGGATATCATAAGGTCATTCCCCATGGCGATCGGTCAGCGGATATTTTTACTTGTCGCGGTGGACTACTTCTCGAAGTGAGTGGAACCGGAGTCGCTTGCAAGAATAACCGAACAGATGGTCATAAAGTTCATTTGGCAGAACATTATATGCCGGTTCAACATCCCATGCCAGCTCGTATCAGATAATGGGAGACAATTCATCGGTCAGAGGCTCAGAGAGTAGTGCGAAAGTTATAGCGTCCAGCAAGCCTTCACATCGGTGGCCTACCCCCAGGGCAACGGACAAGCCGAAATCGCCAATCCGGAGATCCACAAAGTTTTACGCGCTCGGCTCGACCACGTTGGAGGCAGCTGGGTCGACGAGCTCCCCAGTGTGTTACGAGCCCTTAACCCCCTTCTACTTGGTATATAGTGGTGAGGCAGTCATCCCCGTGGAGGTCAGAGTAGAATCCGATCGGGTGCAATACTACGATGAAGGAAATGCCGAACGGAGGCTCATGGAGCTTGACATGGTGGATGAAACGCGAGGCGAAAGCAATTGTTCGGCTAATGATGTACCAACAACGGATGAAACAGAACTACAACCGGAGGGTGATCCCGAGGTCCTTCCAAGTCGGCAATCTCGTCTGGAAGAAAGTGAAGCCGATCGGCGACATCACCAAACTCGAAGCCCCATGGGTGGGACCTTTTAAGGTTGCATAAAAGCTCCGTTCGGGCGCCTACTACTTGGAAGATCAGGAAGGAAGGAAGCTCAAGAGGCCGTAGAGCACAAATCATCTCCAACCCTATAGGGTTGGATGAGAGGTGCGCGAGTAAATACATGTATTTTTGTATGTTTCCTGAACGCAGAGAAAAATATGAATAAAAGCGAAGAATGCCTCTTGAGATGTGTCTTCACCAACGGTGTCACGCCCCAGGTAGTCCCTACCGATAACATTTCAGCAGCATCTCCTCTGTACGGGTGACAATATGAATCCTGAAATACATATACCACACCTCGGTCCACACGGTCAGAATACATACAACACAAATACTAGCATAATCCACGCAGTTTGATATACAGCCTCCGGCTGACAACAAATATTACTAAAAGAAAAGATGATATAGAAATCATCGCAGATATATGTAAATCCTACTCCACTACAACGAAGAAAACACAATCCAAGAAATAATGGAAATACCATAGCGAAAAACATAAGAAGTAAACCCAAATAGTCCAACATAAGTCCACAAGTACAAGAACCCACATCACAAGTGTATAAAGACATAGAAACAAAAATAAAAATCGACAACCTAAAATCCTCGCGACAGTGGGGCTAGCGACTGAAATCTCCCGACAACCTCAACCTGAAAAGTAGTAATATAACGGTGTGAGTCCAAAGAACTCAGCAGGTAACCAATAGATATGCACATTAACATATAACTAAACTACCAGCAATAACCTATAGTACAGTCTCCTAACATATAGAGAAATGTATAACTGAATAAACTATAGTAACCAGCAATAAGCATGTATACAGTCTCCTGAAACAATAATAATCAATGCATAACTGAAATAAACTATACTCACCTGCGAGTTTTGAGCACATGACTGTGAACATACACAGGTAAAAATACTTAGAGCAAATAAGAATGTATCCTGTATGCATGTCAATCATATGCAGTCACCAAAATGCAGCATCCAATATGCAACAATCACAAAAATACAATCTGTGTATATGATGCAATATGACATGGTCACCTCTGACGCCAGTCAGCTATCTCACATGCGATGGTGAGACCGAGTGGGTAGGGCTATGACAACTATGCACTCTGCCATCACTACTCCTGAAGAGTGACCGAGTGGACGGGATGCTGTCGGAGTACACCTATCCTCCTACCTCAAACATAGTGAGGGAGCACAATGCTCTCATCTCCCAGTATGCGATAACTGGGAGGGATCCCTGCCTGTTACCACGCTGCAGTCACACTACCCATGAGCGGACCAGTGGAACCTAACAGAGCAACTGCCATACACACCCTAGGTGTTGTGCCACTACCCATGCAGTGGTCACGTTGTGTGCAGGCCATGTAGTCGACGATGTGCTCAACAATAATGAAGTCGACAATCACCCAGCATGCAATCATGCGAGATGGTGCATGATGCTACAGCATGTCATACCTGAATATATCCTCATCCATATATATGTGCCAAAAAGATAAACGCATATATAACAACGATACAAGCAACATGAATCCAAGATCACATATATAATATGTCTAGCAATTAATCCAATATATAGAAGCACTAAATAAATCTATCTCTATGAACATAGATACGCATGACAAAAGATAAAAGCATACAAGTCTAATGTATAGCAGATAACAATAGAAACATATAATAGGTATCGAATAAACTATAACCAGGGAAGTGATAAATCTACCAATTACCACTAGTTATATATATACTACACATATCATAAGACAATATCAAAAAGATAAGTTAAAGGGTACCCGCCTCTATAGAAGATCCAATCAAGCTAAACCGACGTCGAGACACTGGTCTCGAATCAGAGTCCTGCATCAATTACTATATATATTTTATTTAGCTAAATTCATAGGAATTAAATAGCTAAATAAAATTTCCAAGCTAATTTAGGGAAAACCCTAATCGACATAACATTAACACTACCTAGATTCAATCCAATGGTTAACTAGGGTTAGTTACCTAATCCCTAATCATCCATTAGACTAGAAATCTAAACCTAAATCAATCCACATATTCCATTACCCTACACCTTACCTAAATTCACAGCCAAAGATCGTTGCTGCCAGGAAAGGTAGCTGTTGTTGGAACCCAAGAAAGCCCACAGAACAACACCTCCCTGCTGGATTCCACCCTACTATTCGGATCAAGAAGAGGAGATCACGAATTCAACCAAGCATTCCAATAAAAACATAATCAACAACCTAATCTTGCCTCAACCGAGACCTCAATCAGCAACTATGAAGAAGAGGTCCAAGATCTGATCAGAGGAAAACAGCAATAGAGTGATCCGACACTTTCCCCTAATCCAAACCCGAAGAATCAATGAAGAACAGAACTCAATCGAACGAAATCCTTAAATCTATGAAATGCTCGACGACGCTTACCTCTATCAATCACCTCCAGACAACGTCACACAACCCGATCCGGCTAAGAAGACACGATCGCTCTGTGAGCAGCTCAAGAAGGAGGAACAAAGGATCGATAGGGTGGGGACGACATAGATCAAGCACCTGCCGTGCCCTAGCCACCTCGCCGTTGACACTCGGCCGCAGAACTCATCGGAATAGATACCCCTTGGCCGAAGACAACTCGGACTCCGCCGGTTCTGTCGAACTCCGGTGACGTACTCCTCAGGCGACACCAACAATTGCCGAAGGTCCGTTGGCTTCGACTCGTCTACGAGAGAACTGAGAGGAAGAAGGAGGGGGTCGGGATTGCGAGGGTTTAGGGAAGAAAAGAATCGGGATTGGCGATAGGGGAAAGAAAAGAAAAAGAAAAGAATTTATAAATAAAATATTTCCTCACTTAAATGGGGTATCCCAAACAGGCTTTATCCGAACCCGTCGGTTCATCCCCTCAAATTCGTCGTACGAGCTCTAGAAAATTTCCATAAAATTTCTAAAAATTCTATAAGGCTATTTCCCAAATAACCTTATTAATTAAATTTTTCAATATCTTACAAACGGTCTAGCGGCAACCTTAAACCCTTGTCTTCACCAATGGTTGAGTGGCGACCTTAACCCTTGTCTTTACTAACGGTTGAGCGGCGACCTTAAATCCTTGTCTTCACCAATGGTCGAGCGGGGACCTTAAACCCTAGTCGACATCAGCGATCAAGCGATGACCTTGAACCCTAGTCGACATCAGCGGTCGAGCGACGACCTTAAACCCCTAGTCAACATCAGCGGGCGAGCGACGACCTTAAACCTGAGTCTTCACCTATTCTTCATCAACGGTCGCGCAACGACCTTAAACCCAAGTTTTTACCTATTCTTCATCAATGGTCAAGCGACGATCTTAAACCCTTGTCTTCCTCAACGGTCGAGCGGTGACCTTAAACCCTCATCTTCCTCAAATGGTCTAGTGTAATTTTATAGTCAAGACAGACTAATACCAAATTACACTACAATCATTCCAATGGTTTGTCCCAATCCATCTTGGTTGTGAGCTATTATTTATAATTTATAAGGAACCGATAACATGATCTTCTGTGTGGCACCACACACCATGTTATCTATAATATAAATTAAATGGACAACTGCATCGACATATATATAAATATAAAATGTAAACATTTGGTCAAAGTGATTCTCATTTCAAAATATTTCAAAACAGATGTTCATACAAAAGCTAGGCTTATAGTATACATCCCAATAATCTCCCACTTATACTAAAAGACTATGCTGCCAAAAATGTTATCATACATTTGATTCTCATCCCCTCAACATGCCTATCAAAAGCTCTTGCCAGAAGGGCCTTAGCGAAATAATCCGCCAGATTATCTACTAATGTAATCTTGGCGACAACAACCTCCCCTCGTTTTACGATGTCTCGTAACAAGTGGTACTTGCGCTCAATGTATTTACTTGCCTTATGGGCTCGTGGTTCCTTCAAGTTTGCTACTACACCACTGTTGTCACAATAAATTGTGATAACTTTGGGCAAACCAGGAATCACATCTAAGTTCATCAAGAAGTTTCTGAGTCATACAGCTTCTTTGCCTGCCTCAGAGGTGTTGGAATATATACTAAAAGCCTAGCTTTTTGTATAAACATTTACTTAGAAATAAGAATCATATTGGTCAAATATCTACAAGTTAAAGTGCAGTTGTTCGATTAATTTATATTGTAGATAACATGGTGTGTGGTGTCACACACAGAAGATCATGTTATCAGTTCTTTATAAATTATAAACAGTTGCTCACGACAAGATGAAAAGGAACAAACCATTGGAATAGTTATAGTATAATTAGATATTAGTTTATCATACCTGATAAATGACACTAGTACACTCTCAGTGTATTGAGCAGAACCATTTAAGGTAAGTTCTTTTTATACTGACTTAATAAAAGAATAAGACTTTAGTTATTATAGAAGTGTGTGCTCTTAATCCTAATATAATAACAAACACATATATTTAGTATTTATTTCTTTGACTTATCAAAGGGTGAGATTTAGCTCAATAAATTAATAGGCCTGATAAGTTGGGAAATGATATTACTTATAGTGTGTGTTGTTGATTATAGAAGGAAACAGTGTCCTAGTAATCTAGGTTGATAATGTCCCCAAAGGGAGCTCATAAGGATTGTCATGTTAAACCCTGTAGGTGGACTTAGTTTGACATGATGATAAGGTTGAGTGATACTACTCTTGGATTGAGATATTAATTGAGTTGTCAGTGACTCATTTAATTAGTGGACATTCAACATCTTAAACACAGGGAGACTAACACACTCATAATAAGAAGGAGCCCAAAATGTAATTTGGGATTGGTGCGGTAGTTCAATAATAATTCTTTAGTGGTATGAATTATTATTGATTTGATATCTTTCCTTATTTGTAGATTGAAAGGAAGATTTTAATTTTAGAGATAACTTTCCTTTTTGAAAATCATCCACATGTTTTAATAGAGAGATTTTAATTTATAAAATTTCCTTTTATAACCAACCATGAAGGGAAAAATTATTAGAGAAATTTTTATTAAAATTTCGGAAGCAAAATAGGAAGTTTTAATTCTTGTGTTATTAAAGCTTTCCTTGTTTGGAGCTAGGAGGTGGCCGACCACATTGTTTAAGAAAAGGAAATTGGTTTTAATCAATTAAAATTTCCTTTTCATGGCAAAGAAATAAGGAAGGTTTTATTTAAATTTTCCTTATTTTCCAAGACCAAGGATTATAAAAGAGGGGGTAGGGGTGTATTCATGAGACACAACTCTATTCTATTTTCCTCTCCTCTCTTCCTTGGTAGTGGTCGGCCCTTAGTCCCTTGCTCTTCTCATTTTCTCTTCCTCCTTGGTGGCCGGCGACATCAACACAAGAGGAGTCCTTGGTGGCCGGTTCTAGCTTGGAGAAGAAGGAGAGAAAGGAGGCTTTGCTCTTGCATCCCTTGGAGCTCATTAGTTGATGGCCGAATCTTGCTAGAAGAAAGGAAGGTGTTGGTGGTTCTCATCTTGGTAGATCGTTGCCCACACAACGCCCGAGATAAGAAGAGGAATACGGTAGAAGACCAAGAGGTTATTGCTTACAAAAGAAGGTATAACTAGTAATTGTTTTCCGCATCATACTAGTTTGTTAGAGTGTATACTAAAAGCCTAGCTTTTGGTATAAATATTTATCTAGAAATAAGAATCACATTGGTCAAATGTCTACATTTAGGATAAATGTAGTTGTTCAATTAATTTATATTGTAGATAACATGGTTGTTGGTTGCTACTCGGAAAACCTAGAGGTTCCACTTTACAAAAATTTTGTACAAAGGTCTGAACCTTTTCCTAGCTACCATGTGTTCTTTTAAATTAAATTTTGGATCGCCTGCGGAACTTAACACGTTTGATCCAAAACTTAATCTATTTGTTCTTTAAGGTTTAGACTTGGATCTCCTGCGGAACTTAACACGTTTGATCCAAATCACCTAAGTTATTAATTCCATTAAATATTAATTTCCATAATTGGTTCCCAGTACTGACGTGGCGAGGCACATGACCTTCTTGGATATGAGAACAACCACCACCGACTAGACAAAACCTTTTATGGAAAGTTAATATTTAATTTCCTAAAATAACTTTAGGTCAACCAAAAAGAACAATCAAATCACAAGGAAAAGAAAAATAAAAGAACACAACTTCGAAAAACATATTCGAAATACTAGAATCGTAAGCCTCTTGTATTTGGTATTATTTTCATAAATAACTAGCATGATGCGGAAAGGAAAAATTACTAGTTATACCTTCTAAAAAGACCTCTTGATCTTCTACCGTATTCCTCTTCTAACCTCGGACGTTGTGTGGGCAACGATCTTCCGAGATGAGAACCACCAAGCACCTCCTTCTTCCTTGCAAGTTTCGGCCACCACAATTCTCCAAGAGAAGTAGAGGTCCGGCCACCACCACCAAGCTCCAAGGGATGCAAGAAACAAAACCACCTTTCTCTCCTTCTTCTCCTAGCTAGAACCGGCCACCATCAAGAGCTCCAAGAGAGGTGTCGCCGGCCATAAGAAGAAGAGAAGAGGAAGAAGCTAGGGCCGACCACCAAGGAGGAAAAGAGAGGAGAAGAATAATAGAGTTGATCACCCATGAAGGCACCTCTACCCCTCTTTTATAATCCTTGGTCTTGACAAATAAGGAAATTTTAATAAAAATTCCTTAATTCTTTTGTCATAAAAAGAAAAATTATTTTAATTAAAAATAATTTTCTTCTTTTAATAATAATGGCCGACCACTTAATTCCCCAAAACAAGGAAAATTTAATTCACACAAAATTAAAACTTCCTAATTTGTTTCTAGAAATTTATAAAAATTTCTCCAATAATTTTAATCCCTTCATGATTGGTTAATAAAAGGAAAGTTTATAAATTAAAATTCTTCTTCTAAACATGTGGATAATTTCCAAAAGGAAAGTTATCTCTAAAAATTAAAATCTCTTTTCAATCTACAAATAAGGAAAGATATCAAATCTTTTCTTAATCTTTTGTAGAAACTAATAAAAGAGAATATTTAATTTTTAAACTTCTCTTTTAAATTATTATCATGGTCAAAAAGGAAAGTTTTTCTTAAAAATAAAATCTCCTTTCAATCTACAAATAAGGAAAGATTTCAAATCTTTTCTTAATCTTTTGTAGAAAGCTTTAAAAGGAAAGATTTAATTTTTAAACTCTCTTTTAAAACTATGATATCCACATAAGAAATAATTTTAATAAAAAATCCTTTTTAATATGATGTGGCCGGCCACCTAAACTTGGGCTCCAAGCTATTGGCCGGCCACCTTAAGGCCACCCTTTAGGCTTGGCCGACCCTAAGCTTGAGCTTCAAGCTTAGCTTAACCGGCCCCTATTGGTTGGGTAAGAAGGTGGGTATGTGGTGAGTATAAATCTCTATATACAAGAGGCTACGATAGGGACCGAGAGGAGGAATTGGTTTTGGTCTCCCGATGAAATTAAGCTTCCCGTGTTCGCCCCGAACACACAACTTAATTCCATCAATAATAATTCATTCCACTAAAGAACTATTATTGAACTACCGCACCAATCCCAAATTAGATTTTGGGCTCCTTCTTATTATGAGTGTGTTAGTCTCCCTGTGTTTAAGATGTCAAATGTCCACTAATTAAGTGAGTTACTGACAACTCATTTAATTAATATCTTAGTCCAAGAGTAGTACCACTCAACCTTATCGTCATGTCGGACTAAGTCCACCTGCAGGGTTTAACATGACAATCCTTATGAGCTCCTCTTGAGGACATTCTCAACCTAGATCACTAGGACACAGTTTCCTTCTATAATCAACAATACACACTATAAGTGATATCATTTCCCAACTTATCGGGCTTATTGATTCATCGAACTAAATCTCACCCATTGATAAATTAAAGAAATAAATATCAAATATATGTGCTTGTTATTATATTAGGATTAAGAGCACACACTTCCATAATAACTGAAGTCTTTATTTCTTTATAAAATCAGTATAAAAGAAACGACCTCTAATGGTCCTACTCAATACACTCTAAGTGTACTAGTGTAATTATATAGTTAAGATAAACTAATACCTAATTACACTACGACCTTCCAATGGTTTGTTCCTTTCCATTATGGTCGTGAGTTACTGTTTATAATTTATAAGGTACTGATAACATGATCCTCTGTGTGTGACACCACACACTATGTTATCTACAATATAAATTAATTGAACAACTACATTTATCATAAATGTAGACATTTGACCAATGTGATTCTTATTTCTAGATAAATGTTTATACCAAAAGCTAGGCTTTTAGTATACACTCTAACAATCTCCCACTTATACTAAAAGACTAAGCTGCCACATCTGCTGCCATACATCTGATTCCCAACCCTTCAACATGTCCATCAAAAGCTCTCGCCTTAAGGACCTTAGTGAAAAGATCTATAGGTCATCATCTAATGCATTCTAGGCGGCAACAACTTCTCCTCGTTTATACGATTTCTCGTATTGGGTAGTACTTGCGCTCTATTGTGTTTACTTGCCTTATAGACTCATGGTTTCTTCGAGTTTGTTACTGCACCATTATTATTACAATAAATTGTAATAATCTTTGGACAAACTAGAAATCATATCTAAGTCTATCTTGAGGTAATTAAGTCATTCAGCTTTTATGGTTTCCTTAGAGGCTTGCCATATACTCAGCTTCTATGGTGGAGTCCAGAAAAACACCTATGCTTATCACTCTTCCATAGTTATGACTTTACCTCCTAAAGTAAACACAAAACCCCGAGGTTGACTTATTATTGTCCCTATCCGATTGGAAGTCAAAATCCATGCAACCCACAGGGACCAAATTAACTGCCTTGTAAGCTAGCATATAATCTCTAGTTCCTCTAAGGTACTTTAATATATGCTTTACTGCAGTCTAATGTCCTTGTCTAGGGTTACTTTGATATCTGCTAACTATGCCCTTGGCAAAACAGATTTCTGATCTCGTGCATAGCATACATTAGGTTGTCTAACTGCCGAAGCATAAAGAACTGCCTACATGTCCTCAATCTCCTTTGATGTCATCGGAGACATCTCTTTAGATAAAGACACTCCATGCTTAAAAGGTAAGAAACCTTTCTAGGAGTTTTGCATGCTTAAAATGAGCAAGGATTTTTCGATGTATTAAGCTTGGGATAAGTAAAATATATATTTTTCTTGCGATCCCTTATTACTTTGATCTCAAAAATATATACATTCTCCCAAGTCCTTTATATCGAATTGTTTGGACAACCATACCCTTACTTCTGACAACATTTTGATATTGTTTCCAACTACCAAAAATGTTATCTACGTATAGTACAAGAAATACCACCACGCTTCCATCACACCTTTTGTATACACAAGACTTATCCGGTTACTAAATCCATAGATCTGGATTACTTTGATAAACCGGATGTTCCAAGACCTTGAAGCTTTGCCTCAGTCCATAGACTGATTGAGCTTGCACACAAGATGCTCTTAGCCCTTTGCAATGAACCCTTCTGGCTGCTTTATATGGATGCTTTCTTCAAGACTTCCATTAAGGAATGCTGTCTTGACATCCTCTTGCCAAATAGATAAAAGAATCCGGATAGACTTAAGCATGACTACCAGTGAAAAAGTTTCCTTTTTATCAAGCCTTGCTTTGAAAGTTACTACCTTCCTGTCTATCCCTCTTTTCCTATTATAGACCTTTTTACACCCATAGGCTTTTACACCATTTGGTGATTCTATAAGCTTCCAGATTTTATTAGAATACATATATTCTAATTCTTTTATTCATTACTCTTTGCCAAGATGCTGCATCTTTATCTTGGAGTGCTTCATCATATGACCGGAGATCAGGTTCATGTCCTCCAGGGATCGAGTCCAAAAACTCTCCCAAAACATGAACCTATTTAGGTTGCATAACAACCCTCCCACTACAACAAGACACTTTCTGTAATTGTGTATCAATTTGTGATACGTGTTGCAATTTTCTTGTGGTATCTCATTTTGTACAGTTGGTACTAAGTTAGACATGTCCTTTATTATTTCCTTAAGAACAAATTTACTTATGAGCACGTGGTTCATTATATAGTCCTTTTCTAAAAAATCAGTCATTGATGCTAACAATGACCTTCTGATTTTTAAGACTATAAACCTACTTTTGTTTATCTAGGATAACTTACAAACAAGTGAACTCCTATCCAACTTATCATTGTCTCTCTTTAACATATGTGCTGGATTACCCGAATCCGAATATGCTTCAAAATAGGTTTTCACCTATTCAGCAATTCTATATGAGTAGAGAGTTCTAACTTGGAAGGTACTATGTTCACTTTCGTTTTCAGAGTTTATCCTTAAAACAAATTTGGTAATTTTCTGAATAACTCATCATCTATCTAATTATTTCATAAGAGTCCTTTACCTTCTTTCTACTACACCATTCTATTGGGGTGTACCAGGTGCAGTTAGTTGGGATTGAATCCCTACTTTTGATAAGTGACTCCTAAATTCTCCCAAGAGGTACTTGCCACTACGATCTTACCATAGTGACATTTACTTTAACATTTCTCCGCATCAGCCTTGTACTCTTTGAACTAATCAAAGTACTTAGTCTTGCGGTACATTAAGTAAATTTATTTGTATCTTGAATAGTTGTCTATAAAATAGACGAAATATTCAATACTACCTCTTGTTTGGATAGTCATAGGATCACACAAATCAGAATGAACCGATTTCAACATATCTTTGACTCCATACCCCTTGGACTTAAAAGCTTCTTGGTTATTTTCCTTCCAAGTAAGACTCGCAGGTTGGAAAGATTTCCACTACCAATGAACCCAAAAGTTCATCAGCTACCAATGAATCCTACTCAAGTATAACCTAGCTTTTAGAAGCCAAAGATATAATTGGTTCATTTATGAAGGTTGCTTTCTCTTAAAATTAGAAGATGTGTTACTAATTTCCATTGTTGCATCGTGGGAGTTATTGGATTATAAATTGTCAACCATCATACCAGAATAGATAACTTCCCTATTTTTCTTGATAACAACTTTGTTATCAAAATAGACACAATATCTATAATAGTTTA
This sequence comes from Zingiber officinale, assembly GCF_018446385.1. Taxonomy (NCBI): domain Eukaryota; kingdom Viridiplantae; phylum Streptophyta; class Magnoliopsida; order Zingiberales; family Zingiberaceae; genus Zingiber; species Zingiber officinale. The sequence goes on from NC_055995.1 coordinate 10,537,924, forward strand.
GAAACTGAAATCAGGTTCTTTCTAAACTTGGTACGTAAAGACAATTACTTAAAATCCATATTTTATTCTTATCAAAGGATAAACATCTCCCACTGCAACAGCTACCACTTTTACAGTAGTACCCATGTGGACGGTGATTTACCTTTCATTTAGTTGTCGGGTTTCCTGGAACCCTGCAATGAATTACAGACATGATTAATGGCATCTTGTATCTACACTCCAGGTTCTGGTAGATAACACCACTAGACATGTTTCAACTAATACACCTAAATTGTTCTTAGTTCTAAGAAGACAGTCTACCTTAATGTCCAAGTCCTATTTCCAATCATTACAATTGGGACTACTAAGTCTTTTTCTATAGTATGACTACTAGTGATTGACAAACATCCTAAGAATCACAAAAATATTTGGTCAAGATCAACTCCTTAAAATCTCCATGAATTTTGTGTATACAAAATCGAAGAGAAGATTTTATTCATTAATTTTATTATCTCGTCAACTTTACTTTATGACGAATAAAATTAATAGTTGATCTGTCTTTGATCAAATATTTGGTCAAAACTCTTTGAATTTAAAATAACATTGATTCCTCAAACAATATTATTTAAATTCACCAACACCTCAAACACCGTGAATTTTGCATGCCACGTTAGTGTGGACGTATACAAATTCATCATTTGTAAGAGGAGGGTTTTACCCATTGACTATCTTGTCAATATAACTTTTTTGACAAATAAAATTACCTAAAACACCATGAATCTTGTATGCCACGTTAGTGTGGACATATACAAATTCAAACATTTGTAAGAGGGGTTTATTAATTTTATTATATTGCCAATCTAGTTTTATGACAAATCAATAGTTGGTTTCCCTTTGGTCACACAAGTAATAGTAGTGACTCCGTTGGGGAGGATACTATTAAATGTGTCTAAGTGTATACCATTACTTGACACTAAGTCTATTAATAAGATTATGCCCCTTCCGTTGGGGAAGATCACACGCTCTTAATTAACTTCCTATAGTCATCCAAAAATGGAAGTATGTTCTAGTGATCCACAAACAAGCTCATCCGTTATGGAGGAAGGCACTCAGAGCCAACGTGCAAGCTTGTTTGCATCACTTACAAACCAGTAATGGAGACCATGAGATTTACTTAAAAATCCCTCTCCCACTTAGTTATTTATAAATGAGGAATTTTAACTATGCTAGCCTACTAAATATGTAAACCAACATGCACACACAGCACAATATAAAAGCAATAAATAGAAAATCTAATTTTCAACTATTATGGCTTTTATCTCTAGTTGTCCTCCGTGTGTTGTCATCCCAAGCTGCTGCCATATTTGGCCACCGCCACCGGGTCTAGCTGTCGCATCCATCTTGCTCCTAGTTCCGCTGCGCCTCTGGTCCTTAGAAGGTTCCACGCTTTGCAAGATTCGATCCGCGACATAAATAGAATTTTACATTTTGATCCTATATTCCATAAAAGGAATGTACATGTATCTAGATCAAAAATAAAATCCTAATAAAACTAAATACAGCTCCTGCTGTATTTTATAATACAATCATGCACACACAATAAAATGCCCTTGACATGTCCAAGGGTCCAATCACACACATAATAACTATAAGCCATAATAGTTGGATCCTGCATCCACAAAGTTAGCACATCCTACTATTATCCTGCCTAAATTATGTATGACATGTGCATAATTAAACTAATACCAAATACACAGAGACAAAACCCTAGCTCTGATACCAATTGTTGGTTGCTACTCGGAAAACCTAGAGGTTCCACTGTACAAAAATTTTGTACAGAGGTCTGAACCTTTTCCTAGCTACCATGTGTTCTTTTAAATTAAATTTTGGATCGCCTGCGGAACTTAACACGTTTGATCCAAAACTTAATCTATTTGTTCTTTAAGGTTTAGACTTGGATCTCCTGCGGAACTTAACACGTTTGATCCAAATCACCTAAGTTATTAATTCTATTAAATATTAATTTCCATAATTGGTTCCCAGTACTGACGTGGCGAGGCACATGGCCTTCTTGGATATGGGAACAACCACCACTGACTAGACAAAACCTTTTATGGAAAGCTAATATTTAATTTCCTAAAATAACTTTAGGTCAACCAAAAAGAACAATCAAATCACAAGGAAAAGAAAAATAAAAGAACACAACTTCGAAAAACATATTCAAAATACTAGAATCGTAAGCCTCTTGTATTTGGTATTATTTCCATAAATAACTAGCATGATGCGGAAAGGAAAAATTACTAGTTATACCTTCTAAAAAGACCTCTTGATCTTCTACCGTATTCCTCTTCTAACCTCGGACGTTGTGTGGGCAACGATCTTCCGAGATGAGAACCACCAAGCACCTCCTTCTTCCTTGCAAGTTTCGGCCACCACAATTCTCCAAGAGAAGTAGAGGTCCGGCCACCACCACCAAACTCCAAGGGATGCAAGAAACAAAACCACCTTTCTCTCCTTCTTCTCCTAGCTAGAACTGGCCACCATCAAGAGCTCCAAGAGAGGTTGCCGCCGACCATAAGAAGAAGAGAAGAGGAAGAAGCTAAGGCCGGCCACCAAGGAGGAAAAGAGAGGAGAAGAATAATAGAGTTGATCACCCATGAAGGCACCTCTACCCCCTCTTTTATAATCCTTGGTCTTGACAAATAAGGAAATTTTAATAAAAAATTCCTTGATTCTTTTGTCATAAAAAAGAAAAATTATTTTAATTAAAAATAATTTTCTTCTTTTAATAATAATGGCCGGCCACTTCTAATTCCCCAAAACAAGGAAAATTTAATTCACACAAGAATTAAAACTTCTCAATTTGTTTCTAGAAATTTATAAAAATTTCTCCAATAATTTTTATCCCTTCATGATTGGTTAATAAAAAGGAAAGTTTATAAATTAAAATTCTTCTTCTAAACATGTGGATAATTTCCAAAAGGAAAGTTATCTCTAAAAATTAAAATCTCTTTTCAATCTACAAATAAGGAAAGATATCAAATCTTTTCTTAATCTTTTGTAGAAACTAATAAAAGAGAATATTTAATTTTTAAACTTCTCTTTTAAATTATTATCATGGTCAAAAAGGAAAGTTTTTCTTAAAAATAAAATCTCCTTTCAATCTACAAATAAGGAAAGATTTCAAATCTTTTCTTAATCTTTTGTAGAAAGCTTTAAAAGGAAAGATTTAATTTTTAAACTCTCTTTTAAAACTATGATATCCACATAAGAAATAATTTTAATAAAAAATCCTTTTTAATATGATGTGGCCAGCCACCTAAACTTGGGCTTGAAGCTATTGGCCGGCCACCCTTGGCTGGCCCTAAGCTTGAGCTTCAAGCTTAGCTTGGCCGGCCCCTATTGGTTGGGTAAGAAGGTGGGTATGTGGTGAGTATAAATCTCTATATACAAGAGGTTACGATAGGGACCGAGAGGAGGAATTGGTTTTGGTCTCCCGATGAAATTAAGCTTCCCGTGTTCGCCCCGAACACACAACTTAATTCCATCAATAATAATTCATTCCACTAAAGAACTATTATTGAACTACCGCACCAATCCCAAATTAGATTTTGGGCTCCTTCTTATTATGAGTGTGTTAGTCTCCCTGTGTTTAAGATGTCAAATGTTCACTAATTAAGTGAGTTACTGACAACTCATTTAATTAATATCTTAGTCCAAGAGTAGTACCACTCAACCTTATCGTCATGTCGGACTAAGTCCACCTGCAGGGTTTAACATGACAATCCTTATGAGCTCCTCTTGGGGACATTCTCAACCTAGATCACTAGGACACAGTTTCCTTCTATAATCAACAACACACACTATAAGTGATATCATTTCCCAACTTATCGGGCTTATTGATTCATCGAACTAAATCTCACCCATTGATAAATTAAAGAAATAAATATCAAATATATGTGCTTGTTATTATATTAGGATTAAGAGCACACACTTCCATAATAACTGAAGTCTTTGTTTCTTTATAAAGTCAGTATAAAAGAAACGACCTCTAATGGTCCTACTCAATACACTCTAAGTGTACTAGTGTAATTATATAGTTAAGATAAACTAATACCTAATTACACTACGACCTTCCAATGGTTTGTTCCTTTCCATTATGGTCGTGAGTTACTGTTTATAATTTATAAGGTACTGATAACATGATTCTCTGTGTGTGACACCACACACCATGTTATCTACAATATAAATTAATTGAACAACTACATTTATCATAAATATAGACATTTGACCAATGTGATTCTTATTTCTAGATAAATGTTTATACCAAAAGCTAGGCTTTTAGTATACACTCTAACAATGGTGTGTGGTGTCACACACAGAGGATCATGTTATTGTAAGACCGATAGGTTCGATAGAGGGGGGGGGGTGAATATCGATTCGAAAATATAGAGTATTAGCGCAGCGGAAAAGTAAAGTAGACACAGTTGTTTTTTACTTCGTTCGGAGCCTGTGACGACTCCTACTCGAAGGCCCGTGGTCCTTGACCACTTTCGTTGGGCAATCACTAGCAATTCGATAATAATTACAAAATGAATACAGGAAATGCTTAATGAAACAAAGTAATACCGACAAGAAAATTAACCAAAAACGAAGAAGCACTTTGTCGGAGCTTTGTTAGCGTCTCAGGAACGTAGAGCAGCGGGACCAGCAGTCGAAAGTTCTCAGTTGATGATTGATTCTGAAGCTCCTGCCTGGGGCTTCTTTTATATGCTGTCCCGGGCGCCTGGAATGTGACGTAGCTGCACAAACCATGATGCTCCACGTGGCGACGACTCGGCTGGATGAAATTTGCCTTCCGGGCGCCCGGACCCCTCTTCTCCAGAAAGTCCTTCTCCTGCAAGAAAAGGTTAGTCCGAGGCAAATGTACCCTGCAGCAAAAGAATGTTAGCACAGTTTTATCGATGAGCAAAATATGACTTAGATTCCGTCTTTCCGAGACCGGAATCTAGTCACGATCTCGACTTAGATATCCGAAATGGATCTAAGCCGGATCGGCCTAATGTTCCCTACCCGAAGCGTCCTCATGATCCTCCCCTCGATGACTTACCTCACTTACCAGACGTCCGGTCAGCCCGTCGACCCGTCTGGACTTCTCGCCAGCGTCCGGTCAGCCCGTCGACCGCTGGACTTCTCGCACTATCCGGTCAGCCGTCGACCTAGCCGGACTTCTCGCCAGCGTCAGCCCGTCGACACGCTTGGACTTCTCGCCAGACTATCCGGTCACCCGTCGACCTAGTGGACTTCTCCTGCACACTTGATAAAAGTGTCGACAAACCTAACTTAACCTGATTTGTCATTCATCAAAACCTGAGTTAGACCGTTAGTGCTAACCGCACCAACAATCTCCCCCTTTTTGATGGAATGACAACCTGGTTAAGTTAGTGATAAAAATATGCAAAAATAGGCATGATTTTTGAGGTTTTTAAGGTTTAAGTTAGTTTTTTTAAATTTGCATTTAGTTGCTCTAACTTAACCAACCTAACTCTCCCCCTTTGGCATTCATAAAAAAAAAACAAGGGTAAACAATCACAGTGAGAATACTGAAAACAATAATACTTTGAACAATAACTGAGTTTTTAAATCCAAGAGAAGATCAAATTGACTTGGGGGAGTATAAAGTTTTGAAAATTTGTTCAAAGCATTAGCTTTTAGCTTTTAGAAAAGATGCTAAGTTTAGATAGGTTAATTTTTAAACATAAGTGTATAAGGTCTGAAAAACTTTTCAAAACAAGTTTCAACTTTGAAATGCTACTTAAACATAAGTTTTCAAGACCGAAATTCCAAAACTAAGTTTGAAAGGTCTATTTTTCAAAACTAATTGAAATTTATTTTTCAACACTAAGTGTTTAAGATTCAATTTTCAAAATCAAGGAAAATAATATTGAAAAGCTCAATTTATCTTTCAAATTAAGTAAAAATTAAGTTTAAATCTTTACTTTTAGTTTTCAAGGGAGTATTGGTAAACGTAAGAAAAATATGTTTTTCAAAATCAAATTTTTCAAAGTTTAAAAGTATTAGATTCAAAACCATGGTTTAAAATACTTGAAAAGTTAAACAAATTTGTGAGTTTAAAATTTTCACAATTTTAAACAGATTATTTTTAAACTTTGATTTTCAAAATTTTGGAAAACTAAATAGTTATATTTCTCCCCCTCAATTTGATACCTATCTTCAACCAGCTGTCTAACCAATTAGATACTAACTAACTATCAGAAGACAGTAGCTTTCACTAGGTTAGTCAGATTAAGTTAATTGTAATCAGTCAGTGTTTGACTTGACTGATGAACTTTAATCTGATTAATATTTGATTTGTGTTTAACGTCCAGACTTATACTGATGCACTGAAATAAGCATCTTAAGTCCAGACAGATGGCCTATGCATCTCACCCCTTTCTATGTTTGTCAAACACAAGCAAGGTAATCCTAGGGTGTTGGTGAGATGCTCAAAAACTAGTCCTATGGGTACATGCTTTCTAAGGATGTAAGACTAGTCTAAGGCCAAGACTGTTTTTGAAAGTTTAAAAATGGAACGTTTTGAAAACAAACCAGTTTAGCCTATACGTTGATAAAATCAGTTTTGAAAGTATTTTTGAAGGCTCCTAGTCTATTGAGCACATCCCTAATTGTCGTCGTAGATTGCTAAATTCACTTTCAGGGAGTGGTTTTGTAAAAATGTCAGCTAAATTTGATTTAGACTCAATGTACTTGAGTTCAATATCACCTTTAGTAACATGATCCCTGATGAAGTGATGCCTAACTTCAATATGTTTGGTTCTTGAATGATGCACAGGATTCTTGGTTAAGTTAATCGAGCTTATATTATCAATTAATACTTTTACATTTGTGATATTTAAGTTGAAATCTTTTAGAGTATGCATCATCCATAGTATTTGTGCAACACACTCGCCTATAGCTATGTATTCTGACTCAGTTGTAGATAGTGCAACACAGTGTTGCTTTCTACTAAACCAGCTGACAAGGGATGGACCAAGTAGTTGACATCCACCACTTGTGCTTTTGCGGTCTAATTTGCATCCGGCATAATCTGAGTCAGAATATCCTATTAATTCAAAGTTGTTGGTCCTAGGATACCAAATACCTACATTTGTGGTTCCCTTGAGGTATCTAAAGATTCTTTTGACTTGAGTCAAATGAGATTCTTTAGCACAGGTTTGGTATCGAGCACACATACTAACTGCAAATAAAATGTCAGGTCGGCTTGCAGTTAAGTAAAGTAGACTACCTATCGCGCTCCGATAATGTTTTAAGTCTACTGATTTTCCATTAGGATCATCATCTAGGATTGTGTTTACGGCCATAGGTGTTTTTATTTCTTTAGTATTTTCCATTCCAAATTTTCTAAGTAACTCCTTAGTATATTTTTGTTGATAAATATAATTTCCTTCATTGGTTTGTTTGACTTGTAACCCTAGAAAATAAGTTAATTTTCCTACCAAACTCATTTCGAATTCGTGTTCCATTAGGTTTGTAAATTCGTTTAAAAATTCTGAGTTGGTTGAACCAAAGATGATATCATCTACATAAATTTGAGCTATAAAAATATCTTCTTTTATTGATTTCACAAATAGTGTTGGGTCAATTTGACCTTGATTGAACCCTTTAGAGGTTAAGTAAGAGGTTAGTCTTTCATACCATGCCCTAGGTGCCTGCTTAAGTCCATATAATGCCTTTTTTAATTTGTAGACATAATCGGGTGTTCTAGGCTTTCAAAACCTAGCGACTGACCTACATACACTTCTTCTTTAATCAATCCATTCGGAAAGATGACTTAACATCCATTTGGTATAGTTTGAATCCTTTATGTCTTGCATAGCTTAGTAACATTCTAATGGACTCTAGTCTAGCTACTGGGGCATAAGTTTCATCGTAGTCAAGTCCTTCAACTTGACCAACCCTTTAGCAACTAACTGGCCTTGTTCCTAGTAATTTCTCCAGTTTCACTTAATTTGTTTCGAAATACCCATTTGGTTTCTATTATTTTCTTATCGTTAGGTGGAGGTACTAGGTCCCAAACTTCATTGTGCTCAAATTGAGCTAATTCTTCTTGCATAGCTATGACCCAGTCTGGGTCAAGTAGAGATTCAGCTACAGTTTTGGGTTCAATATTTGAGATTAACGAGATTTGACTTAGGTTTCTGAAAGATGACCTAGTTTGAACCCTCAGGTCTGGGTCACCAATTATTTGATTAGTAGGATGGTTTGGGTTGACTCTTATGGTTCTAGGAGGTTGACTTTCTTGTAGTTGTTCTTCTTCTTCATGATTTTGGGTTTGGTTTGTTCCCTCAGAATTGATATGTTCGTGAACAGAGTCAACTGGTTGAGGTTGGGCTTGTTCTAGGTTTTGATTGGATTCTTTGAATTTTACATTGGTGGTTTCCTCAATTCTTAAAGTGACTTTATTATAAATTCTGTAGCCTCTGCTATTCAGAGAGTAACCTAGAAAAATTCCATTTTCTATTTTGGAAGTGAATTTGCCTAAGTGTTCTCTAGTATTTAGGATAAAGGCTGGGCAACCAAATACCTTAAAGTATTTTATATTAGGTTGTTTGTTGTAAAATATTTCAAAAAATGTTTTATTGTGGTTTTTGTTTAGTGTTGTTCGGTTTTGTACATAGCAGGCTGTACTAACAGCTTCTGCCCAAAAATATTTAGGTAAGTTGTATTCATTTAGCATAGTTCTAGATGCTTCAAGTAAGGTTCTATTTTTCCTTTCTACAATTCCATTTTGTTGGGGAGTTTTAGGGCAGGAAAATTCATGATGGTAGCCATTTTCAAGGCAAAATTTATCAAAATTATGATTCTTAAATTCTCCTCCATTATCACTTCTGATTCTTTTAATTTTTATGCCTTTTTCATTTTCAATTTGTTTGCAGAAATTCTTAAAAATTTCAACGGTTTCATCTTTATGTTTTAAGAATTTGACCCAAGTGAACCTAGAATAGTCGTCTATTATAACTAAACAGTACAGACTTCCATTTATTGATTTGACCCCGTGGGAGTCAAATAAATCTAAGTGTAAAAGTTCTAGGACTGAGTTGGTTTGGGATTCATTAATTGGTTTGTGGGTAGATTTTGTTTGTTTGCCTTGTTGACAAGCATTACATATTGTTGAATCTAAGTTAGGTAATTTTGGTAAGCCTCTAACTAGACCATTTAATTTACTTATGTTTCTGAAATGGGTGTGTGACATTCTTCTGTGCCATAACTAGGTTTCTTCTTTTTGCGTTAAATAACATTTGACTGAAGAAGTGGTTAAGTTGATGGCATAGATATTGCCTTTTCTAAAGCCTTTTAGGCTTATAGTTGGATTATCTAGATGTTTGATCAAACATTCTGTGGATAGAAATTTTACCTTATACCTAGTGTCACACAATTGACTTATACTCAGAAGATTGTATTTAAAATTTTCAACAAGTAGAACATTTGAAATTATGAAATCTATTTTTAATTCAATATTACCTATACCAATTACCTTGAGTTTACCGTTGTTTCCAAAGGCAACTGTTCCTAGGCTTTTGTAGGTTAATTGAGTGAACTTAGTGTGATCTCCAGTCATATGTTTGGAGCAGCCACTGTCCAAAATCCACTTGGTTTCCTACAACACGTAGGATTTTTATGTTAGTCTTAGTTTATCAATCATTATTTAAGTTTTCAAAGTAGAATTTTGAAAACTTAATTTAAGTTTCAAATTAAATTTTGAGATTAATTTAAGTTAATTAATTTAAGTTTAAAATTTTGAAATTAATTTTTAAGTTTACAATTTTGAAAATAATTTTTAAGTTTAAAATTAAAATTTTTGAAATTAATTTTTAAGTTTAAAATTTTGAAAATAATTTTTAAGTTTAAAATTAAAATTTTTGAAAATAATTTTTAAGTTTAAAATTTTGAAAATAATTTTTAAGTTGAAAATAATTTTTAAGTTTAAAATTTTGAAAATAATTTTTAAGTTTAAAATTTTGAAAATAATTTTTTTAAGTTTCAAATTTTGAAAATAATTTTTAAGTTTAAAATTAAAATTTTTGAAAATAATTTTTAAGTTTAAAATTTTGAAAATAATTTTTAAGTTTAAATTTTGAAAATAATTTTTAAGTTTAAAATTAAAATTTTTGAAAATAATTTTTAAGTTTAAAATTTTGAAAATAATTTTTAAGTTTTAAAATTAAAATTTTTGAAAATAATTTTTAAGTTTAAAATTTTGAAAATAATTTTTAAGTTTAAAATTAAAATTTTTGAAAATAATTTTTAAGTTTAAAATTAAAATTTTGAAAATAATTTTTAACTTTAAAATTTTGAAAATAATTTTTAAGTTTAAAATTAAAATTTTTGAAAATAATTTTTAAGTTTAAAATTTTGAAAATAATTTTAAGTTTAAAATTTTGAAAATAATTTTTAAGTTTAAAATTAAAATTTTGAAAATAATTTTAAGTTTAAAATTAAAATTTTGAAAATTTAAAATTTAAGTCTTATTCATGTCACCCGATCTATATTATCAATCAGGGAATCCTATGATTTTGTGAGATGAAATTGGTTTGATTACAGACTTTTGGTTTAACTTGTGTTAGATTCAGATTTAGTTTTGGTTTCCACAAATAGGCATTCTTCGGATAAACTTCTAAGCTTGGTGAGTCACAAGGACATCATTAGAAGTAACCAACCTTTCGAGGTTTTTCGAATAGTCCTATACACGGAACTTAGTACTAAATCTTGGTCTAACTGGTTAGGATTCGTTTAAGGGTAGCTTCGGTCAGTTCCACTTGGCCAAATGCACCAGATCGAAGCCATATCTTTCTAGACATGCGATGCCCAAGCTTCCCTAACGTACTATCATCCAAAAACTTCACCAGTACCATGAGTCAAGTTAACCTCGGTCTCTTTTTAACTAATCCTGATTACCCTGTCGGGTTAGTTTGTTTTGGGTTACCCTGTCGGGTATGTTAGTTTTGGAGGTGCCAGCTATTCTGGAGCCTCCCCCTGAATTATTGGCCATTAATTTAGATTTTGGGTTTGTGTCGATTCTTTTTATAGTTATAATCAACTTGGTGATAGTCTAAATTTTGTTGAGTTTTGAATTTTGATTTTAAGTTAAATTGATTTTTTAGTTTTTGATCTGATTTATTCAAGTTTATATAATGTATTTTATCTTTAGGTATATAGAATTGATTAAGTCCTACTTGCGTGGTTAAGCATGCTTTCGGGACCCAAGCTTGTTTAGTTGCTTTGTGTTGGGTTAATAATGATTTAAAGGTTTTGTTTGATTTTGACTTATATCCAAGTCCGGTCTTATTATAGCATGCCTTTTGGTTATTTAGAATTAAATCTAAATTTTTAGATCTTGTTGTGAATTTTTCCAACAATTCTTTTAACTTATTAATTTCACTTTTTAATGATAAATTCTCCTCCTCAAGTGTTCGGTATTGAGTTGGATTCGAATTTTTTAATTGTTCCTTGAGGTTTTGATTTTCCTCAAGAAGCGATTTATTTTCATTTTCCAGTTTAACTAATTTTTTATTTAAACACGAGATAATTCTAAAGAATTTATGATTTAAGTTTCGGTATACCTCTTCGGAACCTTCGGAAACGAGTGCGGACTCGTGGCTCGATTCGGGTTCGGACCCGTCTTCCGATTCCTCTGATTCGTCTTCCGTTTCAGCTTCGCGAGCCATCAGCGCGAGGTGACTTTGGTGCTTTTGCCTTTCTCCCTCCGATTCGTCTGAGGAGGAATCGTCCCATGTTGCTTTGAGGGCTTTCTTCTTTGTTGACTTTGGTTTGTCAAGTTTCAATCTTGGGCATTCGTTCTTGTAGTGCCCCTTTTTGTTACATCCGAAACATGTGACATTTCTTGAGTCGGCTGGCGAACTGATCTTCTGAAGATCCTGTTTGCTGAAGTTTCTCTTTTTCCTGGTGAACATTTTCCTTACCAGGTTCACCAGGTGTTCTTCGTCTTCAGAGTCTTGATCGGAGTCTTCTTCAGATTCGGGTTTGTTTTTCTTTTCTTTAGAGGAACCTGCAAATAAAGCTACACCTTTCTCGACCCCGGCGTTAGTTTGCTCATGAAGTTCTAATTCACAAAAGAGTTCATCTAATTTTAATTTAGATAAATTTTTTGAAATTTTGTAGGCATCTACAATTGATGCCCACAAATTATTTCGCGGAAAAGCATTTAACGCGTACCTTATTAAGTCTCGGTTCTCCATTTGGTGTCCTATCGCGTGGAGACCGTTGAGGATATCTTTGATTCTCGCGTGGAGCTGACTTGCCGTTTCTCCTTCCTGCATTTTTATATTAAAAATTTTATTTAACAGCAAATCTCTTTTTGTTACCTTCGCGTCGCTTGTTCCTTCGTGCATCTCAGAGCTCCTTAGCGTTTTCATGTGGTCCGACCCGGTTCAGTTCTTCTCGTGTTAGTTCGCAGTGTAGAGTGTTGATGGCTTTGTTTTCAATTGATGCCTTTTTCTTTAAATCATTTGTCCATTCTTCAGGGTCTATTATTTTCCCGGAGTTGTCTACTGGAATTTTATAAGCCTTTGTGACGCTCATCCATTGGTCGTAGTCTGTCTTCATGTAGACCTCCATTCTTCTCTTCCAGTACGAAAAATCATCCCCGTTGAATAGGGGAGGACGAACTGTGCTGAAGCCTTCTTGTTGAGACATCTTATCCTGCACACACTAAATTAACTAGAAAAAATTCCAAGACTTCGTCTTGGATTAGTAGTGCGGGAAAAAATAGAAACTTTAAGTGTAACGAAAAAAATCTTTCAAAACGATAATAATATCAGTTTGGAGTTAGAAAATATTTCACCCCCTGTCTGATTGGTGGTTGCACCAAATCAGAGCGGTACCCGCTCTGATACCACTTGTAAGACCGATAGGTTCGATAGAGGGGGGGGTGAATATCGATTCGAAAATATAGAGTATTAGCGCAGCGGAAAAGTAAAGTAGACACAGTTGTTTTTTACTTCGTTCGGAGCCTGTGACGACTCCTACTCGAAGGCCCGTGGTCCTTGACCACTTTCGTTGGGCAATCACTAGCAATTCGATAATAATTACAAAATGAATACAGGAAATGCTTAATGAAACAAAGTAATACCGACAAGAAAATTAACCAAAAACGAAGAAGCACTTTGTCGGAGCTTTGTTAGCGTCGCAGGAACGTAGAGCAGCGGGACCAGCAGTCGAAAGTTCTCAGTTGATGATTGATTCTGAAGCTCCTGCCTGGGGCTTCTTTTATATGCTGTCCCGGGCGCCTGGATCCCTTCCGGGCGCCTGGAATGTGACGTAGCTGCACAAACCATGATGCTCCACGTGGCGACGACTCGGCTGGATGAAATTTGCCTTCCGGGCGCCCGGACCCCTCTTCTCCAGAAAGTCCTTCTCCTGCAAGAAAAGGTTAGTCCGAGGCAAATGTACCCTGCAGCAAAAGAATGTTAGCACAGTTTTATCGATGAGCAAAATATGACTTAGATTCCGTCTTTCCGAGACCGGAATCTAGTCACGATCTCGACTTAGATATCCGAAATGGATCTAAGCCGGATCGACGCCTAATGTTCCCTACCCGGGAACGCGTCCTCGCAGTCACTCCCCTCCAGTGACTTACCTCACTTACCTGCCAGACGTCCGGTCAGCCCGTCGACCCGTCTGGACTTCTCGCCAAGCGTCCGGTCAGCCCGTCGACCCGCTTGGACTTCTCGCCAGCTATCCGGTCAGCCCGTCGACCTAGCTGGACTTCTCGCCAAGCGTCCGGTCAGCCCGTCGACCTGCTTGGACTTCTCGCCAGCTATCCGGTCAGCCCGTCGACCTAGCTGGACTTCTCCTGCACACTTGATAAAAGTGTCAGACAACAACAAACCTAACTTAACCTGATTTGTCATTCATCAAAACCTGAGTTAGACCGTTAGTGCTAACCGCACCAACAGTTATCAGTACCTTATAAATTATAAACAGTAGCTCACGACCATAATGGAAAGGAACAAACCATTGGAAGGTCGTAGTGTAATTATGTATTAGTTTATCTTAACTATATAATTACACTAGTACACTTAGAGTGTATTGAGTAGGACCATTTGAGGTCGTTTCTTTTATACTAACTTTATAAAGAAACAAAGACCTCAGTTATTATGGAAGTGTGTGCTCTTAATCCTAATATAATAACAAGCACATATATTTGATATTTATTTCTTTAATTTATCAATGGGTGAGATTTAGTTCGATGAATCAATAAGCCCGATAAGTTGGGAAATGATATCACTTATAGTGTGTGTTGTTGATTATAGAAGGAAACTGTGTCCTAGAGATACTAGGTTGATAATGTCCCCAAGAGGAGCTCATAAGGATTGTCATGTTAAACCCTGCAGGTGGACTTAGTCCGACATGATAATAAGGTTGAGTGGTACTACTCTTGAACTTAGATATTAATTAAATGAGTTGTCAGTAACTCACTTAATTAGTGGACATTTGATATCTTAAACACAGGGAGACTAACACACTCATAATAAGAAGGAGCCAAAAAATGTAATTTGGGATTGGTGCGGTAGTTCAATAATAGTTCTCTAGTGGAATGAATTATTATTGATAAAATTAAGTTGTGTGTTCGGGGCGAACACGGGATGCTTAATTTTATCGGGAGACCAAAACCAATTCCTCCTCTCGGTCCCTATCGTAGCCTCTTATTTATAGAGTACTATACCCACCAATACCCACCTTCTATACCCACCAATAGGGGGCCGACCAAGCTAGGTCCGACCTAGGTATAAATTTGGGTGGCCGGCCCTAGCTTGAACCCAAGCTAGTGGGGGCCGGCCAAATTAAATTAAAAAGGAATTTTAATTTTAATTTTTATTATGTGGAAGAAATAATTTATTAAAGAGAATTAAAATTAAAATATCTCTCTTATAAAAGATCTACAAAAGATTAAAGAAAGATATTAGATCTCTTTCCTTATTTGTAGATTGGTGAGATATTTTATTTTCTCTTTAAAATTATCCACATGTTGATAAAATTAAAATTATAGAAATTTTCTTTTATCAACCATGAAGAGATTTTTGAAGAGAAATTTTATTTTTTAAAATTTTCGGAAACAAATTAGGAAGTTTTAATTTGTTGATTAAAACTTGTCTAATTTATTTCCTCTTGATGTGGCCGGCCATTAGAGTTTAATTGGGGAAATTTTATTTTATTTTTCTCAATTAAATCATGTCAAGGAAATTAAGGAAATTTTATTGTAATTAAATTTCCTAATTTGCCTAGGCCAAGGAATATAAAAGAAGGGGTAGGGGTGCCTTCATGAGATACAACCTCTATTATTTTCTCTCCCTCTTTTCCTTGGTGTTGTGGCCGGCCATCATCCTCTCCCTCTCTTCCTCTTGTGGTGGCCGAATACTTCATCTCTCTTGGAGTTCTTGTGGTGGTCGGATACTACTTGGAGAAGAAGAAGAAGAAGGAGAGAAAGCTAGCATCTCTTGGAGCTTGGTTGGTGTTTTGATCTTCTTCCTTGGTGAAGCTTCCTTATTGTTGGCTGAACCTAGCTAGGAGGAGGAGAAGGTGCTTTGGTGGTTTCTCATCTCGGAAGATCGTTGCCCACACAACGTCCGAGGTTAGAAGAGGAATACGGTAGAAGATTAAGAGGTTTTTCTAAAAGGTATAACTAGTATTTTTTCTTTCCGCATCATACTAGTTATTTTTGGAAATAATACTAAATACAAGAGGCATACGATTCTAGAGTTTCGAATTTGTTTTCGATATAGTGTTCTTTTGTTTTTCTTTTCCTTGTGATTTGATTGTTCTTTTCGGTTAACCTAAAGTTATTTTAGGAAATTAAATATTAGCTTTCCATAAAAGGTTTTGTCTAGTCGGTGGTGGTTGCTCCCATATCCAAGAAGGTCATGTGCCTCGCCATGTCAGTACTGGGAACCGATTATGGAAATTAATATTTAATGGAATTAATAACTTAAGGTGACTTGGGTCGAACGTGTTAAGTTCCGCAGGAGATCCAAGTCAAAACCTAAAAGAACAAATAGATTAAGTTTTGGATCAAACGTGTTAAGTTCCGCAGGCGATCCAAAATTTAATTTAAAAGAACACATGGTAGCTAGGAAAAGGTTCAGACCTTTGTACAAAATTTTTGTACAGTGAAACCTCTAGGCTTTCCGAGTAGCAACCAACATAGTTTTCTTTGTATGAATTCCAAACACAAGAGGCTAGTGATTTTAGATTTTCGGATTAGATATTCGAAGTTGTGTTTCTTTTGTTTTGTTTTTTGAATTTGTGATTCAATTGTTCCTTTTGGTTAAACCTAGGGTTATATAAGGAAATTAAATATTAGATTTCATTGAAAGGCTTTGTGTAGGAAGTAGTGGTTGCTCCCATATCCAAGAAGGCCTAGTGCCTCGCCATGTTTAACCTGGAAGCCGATTTCTAAAATTAATATTTAATTAAATTTATAACATAGCTGGATTTGGATTAATAATGTTAAGCATCGTTTGCGATCCAAGTCTAAACCATTAAGAACAGATAAGTTAAATTTAAAATCAATAATGTTAAGTTCCGTTTGCGATTCCGAATTTAATTTTTAAAGAACATAATAGGTTGTTAGGAAAGGTTCAGGACTTGTACAAAATTTTTTGTATAGTGGAACCAGTATGATCTTCCTAGGACCAACCAACAATTGGTATCAGAGCTAGGGTTTGTCTCTGTGTGTTTGGTTTTTAGTTTAATTATGCACATGTCATACATAATTTAGGCAATATAATAGTAGGATGTGCTAACTCTGTGGTTGCAAGCTCCAACTATTATGACTTATAGATATTGTGTGTAATTGGACCCTTGGACATGTCAAGGGCATTTTATTGTATGTGCATGATTGTATTTAACTAATATAGTAGGAGCTGTATTAGCCCTAGGATTTTACATTTATGTTCGATCTAGACTTGATGTACATTCCCTTGTGGAATATAGAATCGATGTATGTAAAATTTTATTTTTTTTATGTCACGGATTGTATCCTTACGAGGCGTGGTGCTATTGGAGGACCAGAGGCGCAGCGGAAAAGGAAGCTCGATGGACCCGATGACATGATCCCTAGGACTGCCAGCACGCGAAGGACAGTGATGGAAAAGACCATAATAGTTGAAAAAATAATTTCCATATTTATTGCTTTTATTTACTGTGATTTATGTGATGTGTGCTTGTTAGGTTAAAATTCCTCACCTTAAATAACTAAGTGGGAGAGGGATTAGTAGATAAATTCCACGGTCTCCATTACTGGTTTGTAAGTGATGAAACAAACTTGTGTGTTGGCTCTGAGTGTCTCTTTCTCCATCGGATGAGTTTGTTTGCAGATCACTAGATCAAACTTTCATTTTGGATGATTATAGGAAATTAATTAGGAGTGTGTGATCTTCCCCATCGGAAGGGACACAATCTTATTTAATGGACTAAGTATCAAGTAATGGTATACACTTAGGCACATTTAATAGTATCCTCCCCATCGGAGTCACCGCTATTATTTGTGTGACCGAAGGAAAACCAACTATTAATTTGTCATAAAGATAGGTTGACAAGATAATAAAATTAAAACCCCCTTTTACAAATGTTGAGATTTTGTATACGTCCACATTATCATGACATACAAAATTCACGATGTTTGAGGTAATTTTATTTGTCAAGTTAACAAGATAATAAAATTAATGGGTAAAACCCCTCTTACAAATGTTTGGATTTGTATACGTCCATACTATCGTGGCATACAAAATTCACGGTGTTTGAGGTAATTTTATTTGTCATAAAGATAGGTCGACAAGGTTATTAATGGGTAAAACTCTCCTCTTACAAATGTTTGATTTTGTATACGTCTACACTATCGTGACATGCAAAATTCACGGTGTTTGAGGTGTTGGTGAATTTAAATGATATTGTTTTGAGGAATCAATATTATTTTAAATTCAAAGTTTTAATCAAATATTTGATCAAAGATAGACCAACTATTAATTTTATTTGTCATAAAGTTAGGTTGACGAGATAATAAAATTAATGGATAAAATCTCCTCTTTGATTTTGTATACGTCCACACTATCGTGGCATGCAAAATTCACGGGGATTTTAAGGTGTTGGTCTTGACCAAATATTTTTGTGACTCTTAGGATTTTAAATGTTTGTCAATCTCCTAGCTGTTATACTATAGAATAGACTTAGTAATCATAATTGTAATGATTGGAAATAAGACTTGAACATTAAGGTGAACTGTCCTCTCATAACTAAGAACAATAAAGGTGTATTTTATTCATTAGTTGAAACATGTTTAGTGGTGTTAACTACCGGTACCTGGCGTGTAGATACAGGAGTCACTGATCATGTCTGCAATTCATTGCAGGGTTCCAGGAAACCCGACAACTATATGAAAGGGAAAACACTGTCTACATGGGCACTACTGCAAAAGTAGCAGTTGTTGCAGTGGGAGATGTTTATCCTCTGATAGGAATAAAATATAGATTTTGAGAAATTGTCTTTACGTACCAAGTTTAGAAAGAACTTGATTTCGGTTTCTAAACTATCAAAGAACTTGATATTCTGTCTTTTTTGGTAACAAAGTTGTTATCAATAAAATAGGAAAGTTATCTATTCTGGTACGTTGGTTGGCAATTTAAAATCCAATAACTCCTACGATGCAACAAATGGAAATTAATAACACATCTTCTAACTCTAATAAGAGAAAGCAATCTTCAGAAATGAACCAATCATATCTTTGTCATCTAAGGCTAGGTCATATTAACTTGAGTAAGATTCAAAGGATAATAGCCAATGAACTTTTGGGTTCATTGGTGGTGGAAAACTTTCCAACCTACGAGTCTTACTTGGAAGGGAAAATGACCAAGAGAGCTTTTAAAACTAAGGGGTAAGGAGCCAAAGATATGTTGGAACTGGTTCATTCTGATTTGTGTAGACCTATGACTATCTAGGCAAGAGGTGGTTTCAAATATTTCATCTATTTTATAAGACAACTATTCAAGATGCGGGTACATTTACTTGATGCGCCGCAAGTCTAAGTGCTTTGATAAGTTCAAAGAGTACTAGGCTGATGTGGAGTGACGTCAAGGTAAAAGTATCATGACACTACGGTGAGATCGTAGTAGATAGTACCCCTTGGGAGAGTTTAGGAGTCACTTATCAAAAGTCGGGATTCAATCCCAACTAACTGCACCTGGTACACCCCAACAGAATGGTGTAGTAGAAAGAAGGTATAGGGCCCTTATGGAAATGATTAGATCGATGATGAGTTATTCAGAATTACCAAATTTGTTTTGAGGATATACTCTGAAAACGAAAGTGAACATAGTACCTTCTAAGTCAAAACTCTCTACTCCCATAGAATTACAGGATATGCGTAAGTCTAATTTAACGCATATTCAGATTCGGGATACTCCAGCACATGTGCTGAAGGGAGACACTGATAAGATAGACAGAAGTTCACTTGTTTGAGGGTTATCCTAGAGAAACGAAAAGAGGTTTATAGTCCTAAGAAGGTCATGGTTAGCACCAATACCCGATTTTTAGAAGAGGACTATGTAATAAACCACAAGTCCATAAGTAAATTTGTTCTTAAGGAAATAATAAAGGGCATCTCTAATCTAGTACCAACTGTACAAGATGAGATATCACAAGAAACTGCAACATGTATCACAAATGATACACAATTGCAGAAAGTGTCTCGTCGTAGTGGGAGGGTTGATAGACAACCTAAAAGATTCATATTTTGGGAGAGTCTTTGGACTAGATCCCTGGTGAACATGAACCTGATCCCCGTGTTGGAGTGTATACTAAAAGCCTAGCTTTTGTAAACATTTATTTTGAAATAAAAGAATCACATTGGTCAATATCTATATTTATTTGTTAAATGTAATTGTTCAATTAATTTATATAGTAGACAACATGGTGTGTGGTGTCACACATAGAAGATCATGTTGACGGTTCTTTATAAATTATAAATAGTTGCTCACGACTAAGATGAAAAGGAACAAACCATCGGATTAGTCATAGTGTAATTAAGTATTAGTTTATCTTGATTAATAAATTACACTGGTACAATCTAAGTGTATTGAGTAGGACCATTTAGGTAAGTTCTTTTTGTACTGACTTAATAAAAGAACTAGACCTTAGTTATTATAGAAGTGTGTGCTCTTAATCCTAATATAATAACAAGCACATATATTTAATATTTATTTCTTTAACTTATCAAAGGGTGAGGTTTAGCTCGATAAATCAATATGCCCGATAAGTTGGGAAATGATATTACTTATAGTGTGTGTTGTTGATTATAGAAGGAATATGTGTCCTAGTTATCTAGGTTGACAATGTCCCCAAGAGGAGCTCATAAGGATTGTCATATTAAACCTTGTAGGTGGACTTAGTCTGACATGACAATGAAGTTGAGTGGTACTACTCTTGGAGCTAGATATTAATTAAGTGAGTTGTCAGTAACTTACTTAATTAGTGGACATTCGTAATCTTAAACACAGGGAGACTAACACACTCATAATAAGAAGGAGCCCATAATGTAATTTGGGATTGGTACGGTAGTGCGATAATAACTCTCTAGTGGAATGAGTTATTATCGATGAACTTGAGTTGTGTGTTCGGGGTGAGCACGAGATACTCAAGCTCATCAGAAGGCCAAAATCAATTTCTCCTTTAGGTCCCTATCGTAGCCTCATTATAGCCTTAAGTCCATCCAAATGTAAGGCTCTTCTTGGTGTACAAGAAGGGGTCGGTCCATTGCTTGGTGACCAAGCAAGGGCCGACCACATCCTCTTCTATAGGGGCCGACCCTTTGCTTGGTGACCAAGCATGTAGGGGTCGACCATAATAATTCAAACAAGGAGAGGTGTTTTTGAATTTTTAAAATCTTCTCTTTGTAGAAAACTATAAGTTTTAAAAGAGAGATTTTAATTCCAAAAATTTTCCTTATTTGAATTAGGCCACATGTTTTAAAAGAAAGTTTAAAAGATTTTAAAACTTTCCTTTTTAAACCATCCTCATGGTTTAAGAAAAAAAAGGAAGATAAGTTTTAAATTTTAAATTTTAAATTTTCTATCACCATGTTAAAAAAGAAAATTTTATAAGAGAAGTTTTAAATTTTAAAACATGGTTTTAATTTTTAGAACTTTCCTTTTTTAACTCCTGCTTTAGGAAAGAGAGCTTGTAAAATTTTATAAGAGTTTTTCTTCTTGTAAAATTTTATAAAAAAAATTATTTCCTTCCTCTTATAGTGGTCGGCCACCTTTGCTTGGTGCCCAAGCAATGTGGCCGGCCAAAACAAAAAAAATAAATTCATCATCAATTAATTTTCGTGATTGATTCAATCAAGAGGAAAAAAAAAGAAAAATTAAAAGGGAAAAGGAAAATTAGATGAAGATTTTAATTTTTGTAAAAATTCTTCCCTTATTTGTCTTAGGCAACTAATATAAAAGAAGGGGTGAGGGGGCTTCATGAGACACAACTCTAATTCTTTTGCTTGGAGATCTCTTGGTGGTCGACCCCTCTCTCTTCTCCCTTTCCCTTTGCTCTCTTCTCCTTGGTGGTGGTGGTGGCCAGATTTTAGAAGAAGAGGAAGAAGCTTTTGGGTGGTGTTCATCTTGGAGGATCGTCGCCCACACGACGTCTAAGGTGAGGCGAGGAATACGACAGAAGATCTTGAGGTCATTAGCTTACAAAGAGAAGGTATAACTAGTAATTTTCTTCCGCATCATACTAGTTATTTTCTTTGTAAGAATTCTAAATACAAGAGGCAATTAGATCTAGTTTTTCAAATTTATTTTTCGAGTTTGTGTTTTCTTCTTTTTCGAATTTGTGATTCGATTGTTCTTTTTGGTTAACTTAGAGTTATTTAAGGAAATTAAATATTAGCTTTCCTTAAAAGGCTTTGCCTAGACGGTGGTGGTTGCTCCCATATCCAAGAAGGCCATGTGCCTCGCCATGCAGTCCTGGAAGCCAATTTTGGAAATTAATATTTAATGGAATTAATAACTTAGGTAGATTTGAATCAATAGTGTTAAGTTCTGCTTGCGATTCAAATCTAAACCATTAAGAACAGATAAGTTAAATTTGGAATCAATGATGTTAAGTTCCATCTGCGATTCCTAATTTAATTTCTAAAGAACACAATAGGTTATTTAAGGAAAGGTTTGACACTTGTACAAAATTTTTATACAGTGGAACCGGTACGATTTTCCTAGGACTAACCAACACCCCGAACATATGACGAAGCGCTCCAAGATAAAGATGCAGTATCTTGACAAAGAGCAATGAATACAGAATTAGAATATATGTATTCTAATAAAGTCTGGGAGCTTGTAGAATCACCAAATGCTGTAAAAGCCATTAGGTCTACAATAGAAAAAGAAGGACAGACGTGAAGGTGGAAACTTTCAAAGCAAGGCTTGTTGAAAAAGGGTATCGATTATGAGAAAACTTTTTCACCGGTAGTCATGCTTAAGTCTATCCGCATTCTTTTATCTATTGTTGCTCATATGAATTATGAGATTTGGCAAGTGGATGTTAAGACAGCTTTCCCTAAAGGAAGTCTTGAAGAAAGCATCTATATGAAGCAACCAGAGGGGTTCATTGCAAAGGGTAAAGAGCATCATGTATGTAAGCTCAATTGGTCTATTTATGGACTGAAACAAAGCTTCAAAGTCTTGGAACATCCGGTTTAACGAAGTAATCCAGACCTATGGATTTATTCAGTGTCCGGATAAGTCTTGTGTATATAAGAAGTGTGATGGAAACGTGGTGGTATTTCTTGTACTATATGTAGATGACATTTTTTGGTAGTTGGAAACAATATCAAAGTGTTGTTGGAAGTAAGGGTATGGTTGTCCAAGCAATTCGATATGAAGGACTTGGGAGAATGCGCGCATATTCTAGAGATCAAGGGATCACAATAAAAGAATGTTATGTTTATCCCGAGCTTCATATATCGATACGATCCTAGCTCATTTTAGCATGCAAGACTCCAAGAAAGGTTTTCTACCTTTTAGACATGGAATAACTTTATCTAAACGAGATGTCTCCGAAGACATCAAAGGAGATAGTGTCCAGGCAGTTTCTTATACTTCGGCTATCAGAAGCCTAATGTATGCTATGGACGAGACCAAATATCTACTTTGTCGTGGGCATGGTTAGTAGATATCAAAAGTAACCTTGGGCTGGGACACTGGACTACTGTAAAGCATATATTAAAGTACCTGAGAAGGACTAGAAATTATATGCTTGTTTACCAAGCAGATGGTTTGATCCCTATGGGTTACACGGATTCTGACTTCCAATCAGATAGGGATAATAGTAAGTCAACCTCGGGGTTTTGTGTTTACTTTAGGAAATAAAGCCATAACTATAGAGGAGTGTTAAGCATAGGTGCTTTGTCAGACTCCACTATGGAAGTTGAGTATGTGGCAGCCTTTGAGGCAGCCATAAAAGTTATATGACTTAGAAACTTCATGATGGACTTAGACATGATTTCTGGTTTGCCCAAAAAAATTATTACAATTTATTGTAATAATAGTGGTTGAGTAGCAAACTCGAAGAAACCATAAGACCATAAGGCAAGTAAACACAATAGAGCGCAAGTACCACCCAATATGAGATATCATATAACGAGGAGAACTTGTTGTTGCCTAAATTGCATCAGCAGATTACCTGGATCTTTTCACTAAGGTCCTTAAGGCAAGAGCTTTTGATGGGTATGTTGAGGGGATAGGAATTAGATGTATGGCAGAGTATATGGTAGCATAGTCTTTTAGTATAAGTGGGAGATTGTTGGAATGTATACTAAAAGCCTAGCTTTTGTATAAACATTTACTTAGAAATAAGAATCATATTGGTCAAATGTCTACAAGTTAAAGTGTAGTTGTTCGATTAATTTATATTATAGATAACATAGTGTGTGGTGTCACACACAGAAGATCATGTTATCAGTTCTTTATAAATTATAAACAGTTGCTCACGACAAGATGGAAAGGAACAAACCATTGGAATAGTCGCAGTGTAATTAGATATTAGTTTATCTTGACTGATAAATTATACTAGTACACTCTCGGTGTATTGAGCAGGACCATTTAAGGTAAGTTCTTTTTATCTGACTTAATAAAAGAACAAGACTTTAGTTATTATGGAAGTGTGTGCTCTTAATCCTAATATAATAATAAGTACATATATTTAGTATTTATTTCTTTAACTTATCAAAGGGTGAGATTTAGCTCGATAAATCAATAGGCCCGATAAGTTGGGAAATGATATTACTTATAGTGTGTGTTGTTGATTGTAGAAGGAAACTGTGTCCTAGTAATCTAGGTTGATAATGTCCCCAAGGGGAGCTCATAAGGATTGTCATGTTAAACCTTGCAGGTGTACTTAGTCCGACATGACGATAAGGTTGAGTGGTACTACTCTTGGATTGAGATATTAATTAAGTGAGTTGTCAGTGACTCATTTAATTAGTGGGCATTCGACATCTTAAACACAGGGAGATTAACACACTCATAATAAGAAGGAGCCCAAAATGTAATTTGGGATTGGTGCGGTAGTTCAATAATAATTCTTTAGTGGTATGAATTATTATTGATGAAATTAAGTTGGGTGTTCGGGGCGAACACGGGAAGCTTAATTTCATTGGGAGACCAAAACTAATTCCTCCTCTCGGTCCATATTGTAGCCTCTTGTATATAGAGAATTATATCACCTATTCCCACCTTCCTACCCACCCTTAGGTGGCCGGCCAAGATAGCTTGGAGCCCAAGACCAAAAGGTTAAGTCAAGTAGGTGGCTGGCCAATGCTTGGAGCCTGGTGTCGGCCTTTTTGCATGTCACAAGGCGCTCCAAATTAATAAAGATTGGAACCCATTTAAGCTAAAGAAAATGCGTGTAGTAAGGAGTCCCAAGTCGTATTTTTCCAAGGATAACTAATATGTGTGTGCATTCTAGAATTGGTTCCAATCAAAAATCTAATTTAACTTGAATACAACTAAACCCCAAAAGTGTCATCCAATCCTCATTCACACTAAATTCAATCATTAAGCTCAAATTCTCAAGCACAGATGCATTGAACAGATGACCACAACCAAAAATCTCGAGTTAAGCATTCACAAGTTTATCCTCATCACATCAACCATAGATTTTTGAACACAATGTTAGCTAACTAAATAACCAAAATTAAACAACTAATGTAAATCAGAACTCTAATTCGAAACCAAAACTAATTGCAAACTAATTTTGAAACTGAACATGGTTTTAAATTACAGAAATCTAACGGAATCGGATTGCAAGTAAGAAAACAGAATTGAATTTCAATTGAGATTCAAACAAAATGAAATGGAAAGGAACAAAATCAGATCTGATGATCTGAGCAAATTCATGGACAATTCTAAGACAAAGTAAGGAAACTAAAACCCTAAACATTCCTCAACCAAATCCCGTAGCAAAGACTCCTCCAATCTGCTGTAAAACCAACAGAAATGCTCTCGGAACCCCTATAAGCATTCAACAACAATCAAACAAGCTTCCAGATATTTCCATAGGGCACTCACAGCTCACGGAAACCTCCGTTCAAGCTCCATCCATCTGGAAACCTCATCAGCCGAAGAAACAGAGCAAAGGTTCTATGATTTGCAAAGCTAAGTAAATTGATCAGATCTACTTAACCTCGCTGCGGAATGACGATCGGAAAAGGTCCAGTAGCTCTCAGGAGACCTCCCTCTAAGCTCTGGTGGATGCGAAGATCGCCGATTGGGAGACCTCCACAATCGGAATCGCGGCAGTGAGCAGAACCTGAGTCGCGTCCGAGAAACCTCTCTCAACACTCTCTGATCACTGGAAGATGAACGCCGGCAGCTGGAAGTCGTTGTCGGTGAAGAAGAAGACGAACCGGATCTGATATCAGGAATGGGAGCGTCGGCGCCGTAAGGAAGAAGAAGATGGCACTGTAGCAAAATCGCGAACACGCCGAGCCCAGGTACTGTAGCTTCTCACGCAGGTTTTTAAACCTCCTCAGTTCAGATCCAACGGCTGAGATTCATTTGGGCTAGATCAACGGTGGAAAGTCATCCAAAATCCGATCTGAATGTACTGATGTTGATCTAGGGTCTGGATCTACTCTCCTGTAGGTCGTATAGATCAGATCATCACTGGATGGTCCAGATCAGCCCAGTCTTCAATGAACGGTCCAGATTAATCCGGCTGGATCAATGGCTGGATGAACTCAGATCTGGATCAAAACTTCTGGATCTTCATAAATGGCTCAGATCTGCTCCCCTTTAAGTTGGATCGGCCAGATCTTCAACGGATAGCTCAGATCTACTCAATCTTGGATGAACGGCCTATAATGCTCCGAGGCTTGATCTTCTTGTTTAGCCCTTGATTTGAGCCCAAATGCAGCCTGATCTGATCGGGTCCATGACCCTTTTGATGCCTACAAAATAAGAATCAAATATTAGCATCAAATTAAGCCATAATAACATAATTTGCAATTTAGTCCAAAATTGATACAATGTATAAAAATGTAATGTAAATATGGGTTCTATATATGAAAACTACATCAAACCATGATTATATGAATGAGAATAGTATAGTAAAATCATGGTTATCAAATTCCCCCACACTTACTCTTGAACGTCCCGTGAAAGTAAAGAAAACTCAAAATCATCTCCACACAAATTTCCTAGCAATACCTAAAAGATAGTAAAAAGAATTTAACTAAGACCATATTAAAGATCACAACAATCATGAATACAATCCAAACAATATTCAGTAGGTATGGTAGTTTCAATCCAATTGAAAAATTAAGCAAGTTGCAATCTCACAAGGAATTTGCCTATTCTATCTCTCACACTCAAGCATGCATATAAGTGGAGCTCACTCAATGCAACTCACAACATTTCACTACCATAGGCTTGCTTATTTTCTACTTCTCCACCACTATAAACATAGCATACATGAATCAAAAGGAATTTATCATGAAGAATTAAAATGGAAGCAAAAAGAATAATAGAAGTGGATGAAATAGACAAAAGAAAAGACATCAATGAAGAGAATGAGAGTATGAAAGGAATTTACTTGATGAGTTGACCCATTTGATGTAAAAAGAAATGAATACCATTTATTTTTATCAATACAAAAGACCAAGCCAAACTCTTCTTCAATTTGATGGCAACCCGAAATTCTTGATACTCTATCTCCACTCTTGATACTCTTTGTTTTGCTATATTTTTTTTTCTGTTTTTCCCACTTCAATTCTGCTTTAATTCTTCAATTTAATCTCAACTCAATTAATGAAGAATTCCCTCCCCCACACTTAAACTATTGTCCGTCTCGGACAATGCACTCAAAAACTTGATACTCTTTAACACTGTTATCCTTTTAATTCTGCAGGTTTTATTTCCATTTCTGTCTCAGCTTTGCTGAAACTCAAATCTGTGCAGTATTGTTACTGTCAAGACTTAGAGCCAAAAGACTTCTCAGCAGTTAAGAATTCTTCACAGCAGCGACAAAGACAATTCAGACACTACACTTTCAGAAATCAGATACACTTTCAGAAATCAGAAATCAGTTATATTTGCGGTACTTTTATGCCACACCTCCAAACAAACGAATCCATCAGAATAGTTAAAAACTCCATTGATAACAGCACTAAATTCCAGTATTACTGCAAAATCAACTTTGAATTTAAATCCATACTATTCAGATTTCCAGAATGTCACAACAGTTCTTCAACAGCAGTAATTTTTTAAATTCTGGATTTCGGAACCTTAGTTTTAGAATTCAACATTCAAGGAAAATTTTACCTGAATCATGAAAAGTGTAGCCTGGAATGATATCCCATTTACCATTTAATTGATAAGAATGGAATTCAATTCATATTCTTGATTATGGTAACAAGGAGCTTGAAAAGATATTGCTTCCTGATTCAAAATTCAGGTTTTGACAGACAGTATCAGCTTGTAACATGGAGAATTCAGTTTAGCATAGAATGAATAAGAAGTTCAATTTCATTTATTGCTGATCCAAAATCCACATAAAATTGGCACTAAACATATCCCAGCAGTCACACCAACTCAGAGTTTCAGAAAACTGTAGAGTAGTTTAGCACACAGAAATTCAACATTAAAGCTTAACTGCTGTAGACAGCATAATACTAACCAAACAAGTATTCAAACTTCAGAAATACTATCTCGCTTTTCCAATTTCTTCTCACTACTTTGCAGCTATCTGCAGCAATTTTCAGAGAATCATTGGCACAGCTATCAGCTCTTTGGAAACTCAGTTTCAGAAACTCAAATCAGTGCAGTTTTATCATTGTCCAGATTGTATCAGTTCAGCATTTTGAGACAAACATTGCCACATAATGTTGACTTGTTTACTCCTTTCGAAATACTGAACAACAATCTACTTCTAATCAGCTTCAACTTTCTCTTACTGAACTTTTCAATAGCTACAATTTCTGCATCAAAATTTCTGCTGGATTCTGGAATTCAGTTAATTTCAGCAATTGACACAAAACAGTTCTGAATTCATTAGCTGTATATGCATCTCTATTGCCTTGGTGGAAAACAAAATCAAGCTTCATTTAATACCCAACATTTATGCTACTGAACTTAAATTACCTCTCTCTTACAGCAGCTTCCAATTCTTATTTCTCAGCCTTAAGTTTTTACTGATTCTGTACTACAGATTTGAGACATCAAGAAAACTTGGCACAGAACTGAACATTCTTGAAAATCAGAATTCAGAGCTTGTATTTTGCAGGCTTCCCCTTCAGCAGATCCATTCTGTTTCTCAGTATCAGTAGAGTTAACATCAGCAGACCTCAATTCATTGACAGCCTCAAAACCTTGCTGCAATTACTGATTTTAGACTCAATGAATCGCCAAGGCTTCAGAAATTTTAGAACTTGCAAAATACATAGATAATCATGCAGCAACAGATTTCTTAAATTTCTGCTTACAGGATTTAAATTCAAATTTGTTTAACTTCCTTCTTCCCATTTTCTTCTTCCCAATGGTTTGATACCCAAAACAGAATGTAGAATATTGCAATTCATGAGGTAACTGTTCAGATTCAAATTCGAAACTAGAATCTGCCAAGGTTTCAAATCTGATTACAACACATCTCCTGTCTAATTCCTTACTGCTGAAACATATAGCATTCTTCATTTCAAATTTCATTCCTGTGTTTGTACAGATTTTCAGCTTAACAAAAATTTCCATTCAGCATAGAATTAATAAGAATTGAATTCAATTGTTGATGATCAGAATAATTCAAGTTTTTAGCAGCAAACCTTCAACACTCCTCACATCTTTAATCATCTACTTGTCTCCTGCAGCAACTTATCACTTCCAGTAACTTGATTTAGTTCCAATTCAGATTCTGCTCTTTTCCTCATTTTGTTTTTGGTCTTCTTCAGTTTCAGAATTTTCACAATTGTAAATTAGTTTCTGCAAAATCTCATTCCATTCAATTGCAAAACTCTTACACAATGTAGCATAGCTAAATGCACAGCAACTCCCTGCAAATAGATTCTGTTTACATATATCAGATTGCTACTGATCAGAATCAGCACAAAGAATTTGCACCAAAATTCACAACCAAGTTTGCTTTGCTTTTGTCTTTGATTTGTTGATGAACCAGCTCAAACAGTGGTCACAAATAGCATTAGTATTTGGCACAAAATCTGAAATGAAAAACCAAATTCAAGGAACAGATCTAAGCTTGGCACAACACTAATATATTTCTGCATTTCCAAGTTCAGTCTTCAATTTTCAGAACTCATCCCATTCAAGATTTCCAATTCATGGAAAATGGTAGATAATTTACACTGAGATCACAACAACTCTACTCGAATTTCTTATTAATTTAAGAATCACATTGAAAAATTAGCACACCATTGGCACATTGATTCGATTATGCAATTCCAGAATTCTATTTCCTGTTTTTGCTCCAGTTTTGCACTGCAATTTTCAAATGCAGATTGAGAATCATTCAGTTTTACACAAATTCCAGCCACCAAAAATTCCAGCATCATATTCATTTACATCAAAATGTTTCTGTTCTGTTGCTTCTGCTCAGAATTACAGCAACATATTTGATAACTCTGTCATGCATTTAGTATCAAACCAACTTGCATTCTGTTTAGTGCAGATATCAGTTTCATTACTACTTCCAGTTTCGAATGGTTGCAATTTCCTTTAAATTTTCAGAATTTATGTTACATTCTGAAGTGCTTCATGAGTTGAATAATACTCACCAATTGAATTTCGAATTCTGGCCTCAATGATCAGATTCCAGAATCTATCAAAGCTCACTTCTTGCAATATCAGAATTGAGTTGCAATACAGTTCCAGAAACCTACTTCGTGTTCATCCAGAAATTCATTCCTGAACATCTTAATACTTCACAGGTCAATCAAAGTGTCATTAAACTTGTTTCCACCAGAGACTCAAGCTCCTGCACCTTTTTGCTGTATAATATGTTAATCTCTATGAATTTTTCCAGCAGCACAAACAACTTGACCAAAACTCTTCACCCATCCAATTCCCTCTTTAAGCCGAGCTACAATTAGAAACTTAAAACAAAACTTCAAATTCAGCTTCAAATACTGCACATTGTATCAAGTTTCAATAATCAAAACCATGCTTGGACTCCCGTATCTCTCAACCATCCCTTATCTTCGAAATTTCTGAGCATAAGCTAACTCTCTCCCAAACTATAAACTTCTATCCATCTTGTAGATCTAACTCATCAAGTATTCTTCCAAAACTCTCAATGAAATAAAAATGACAAGCAAAGGTTATCAAAAATTAGAATGCTTGATGAGAATGTTTCAAGAAAATTGTGAGGAAAGAATTTGAAATTATGAGGAAATAAGAATGATAAATATCCTTAATCTCCATGCATACCAATGTTATTGTGACTTTGAAAAGAAACCAAGCAAGTTCTAGAGTTTCAATTGCTATGAGCGCATGCCACACAAAAGAAAATAAAATGTAGGCTTTAAGTGGTCCTCTCTAGGTATTTTCATGCAATCAAGCTCAATTGATCAAATTACCATCCGCCACCAAATTAACCAATATCATGCAAGAAAAGCATCCAATCATGTCACATGACCTAAAGTTGATGATCAAATTTAAGAAACTTTTACCATCTTAAAAGCATTACTTAAGAAATTCCCATGAAGAATTTTATTCAAATTGAAATACTATGTATACCAAACTAAATGCAAAGTATGAAAGCAAAGTGTGGAAATAAAATGCAAATATAGGAAAATGAAACTAAAGAAACGTATAAAAGGAATTTATTAACAAAGCATGAATTAAAATGCAAAAGAAAGCTAAATTAGAACCAACTCCCCTTTAATTCCGGAGGTCGAAGAAGATTTAGCAACAAAATCCACACCGGAAATGGAGTAATCGTTGTTACACTCGAATTCTTTTTATTCTTCATTTTTCCATTGCAAATTCTTTCTGGAGGTCTGAGGCGGTTTAGTATAAGCATCCACTCCGGAAGCTTATGTTCTCCTACAACATCAATCAAGGAAAACAACTCCCACACACATGTGGAGTAAAAAGAAAATAGGAGAATATTAGTATGGGTAGAAAATTTAGCAAGTAATGAATCACAACTAATAAAATCAATGAACGGTACCTCTATTAAATTTTCTGATGAATCACAAAAAATACTCACCTTGTCAAGTTGATAGGTACCTGGAGTGGTGATTGTTACCTCCTTTTCATCAATAAATGGCTCAAGGTCTTGTTCTTGTGAATGTTCATCCTCATGTAGTGATTCTTGGGTGCTTGGCTCCATAGCACAAGTCCCTACACTTACATCTTCAACTCTTGGTGATTCTTGAGGTAATGCTTCCAGTAAGCATTCCCCTACACTTAAATCATCTTCAAAAACATATTCAGAACCTGAATCACTAACAACATCTTCAACAACAATATCAGTAGGATCAGAAATTTGCATAATCACATAATCATCACAAAAGATATTAGAAAAATCATGTGAATTAATGGAAGTAGGGTCAGGCCTGACAGAATCGCTACTTTCCATCTCTCCATTGGAATTTTGTGCTTGCGGCTGATTGATGGATGATGCAATTTGATCTAACTGAATCTGTATGTTCTGAATCCTTGAAAATTGTTGCTCTTGATGTTCGATCATTTGTTGCATCATCTCCCTGAGTTTCCATGTTGATTCATCCATCCGAGGTTCATTTTGTTGAAAAGGTTGTGGCATAAAATTTGTTGAAACCTCTTGAAATCCATATGAACTCTGGTAGGTAGGATATGGCTCAACAAATGGTCCTTGTGCACTTTCATACCTGAAACATGAATTATCCACCCAATTAGCATTAAAACCATTAGAAAATGATTCATACCTATTTTGTTGATCCAAATTTGGGTAAATTTGATACTCAGGTTGAAAACACTGATAACTCTCCATTCCACCTTCAAAATTCTGAAAATATGGATCCATGCTAAAGAAATCTCCTGTTCTTTCAAAACAACACTAAAAATCAATGTTAGAAGATTCTATAGCATAAAGTTTCAATCTCATGAAAACATGAACAGTAAAAGCAATTAATAATTCAAGAACAACCCAACATGAAAATACAAAAGAGAAATAAGCAATCAAATCAATCAACATGCTCACAAGATAAACCAATCAATGCATCAATCTAAAATTAAACACACATTGCTAGTTGTTCCCCGGCAACGGCGCCAAAATTTGGTGTCGGCCTTTTTGCATGTCACAAGGCGCTCCAAATTAATAAAGATTGGAACCCATTTAAGCTAAAGAAAATGCGTGTAGTAAGGAGTCCCAAGTCGTATTTTTCCAAGGATAACTAATATGTGTGTGCATTCTAGAATTGGTTCCAATCAAAAATCTAATTTAACTTGAATACAACTAAACCCCAAAAGTGTCATCCAATCCTCATTCACACTAAATTCAATCATTAAGCTCAAATTCTCAAGCACAGATGCATTGAACAGATGACCACAACCAAAAATCTCGAGTTAAGCATTCACAAGTTTATCCTCATCACATCAACCATAGATTTTTGAACACAATGTTAGCTAACTAAATAACCAAAATTAAACAACTAATGTAAATCAGAACTCTAATTCGAAACCAAAACTAATTGCAAACTAATTTTGAAACTGAACATGGTTTTAAATTACAGAAATCTAACGGAATCAGATTGCAAGTAAGAAAACAGTAATTGAATTTCAATTGAGATTCAAACAAAATGAAATGGAAAGGAACAAAATCAGATCTGATGATCTGAGCAAATTCATGGACAATTCTAAGACAAAGTAAGGAAACTAAAACCCTAAACATTCCTCAACCAAATCCCGTAGCAAAGACTCCTCCAATCTGCTGTAAAACCAACAGAAATGCTCTCGGAACCCCTATAAGCATTCAACAACAATCAAACAAGCTTCCAGATATTTCCATAGGGCACTCACAGCTCACGGAAACCTCCGTTCAAGCTCCATCCATCTGGAAACCTCATCAGCCGAAGAAACAGAGCAAAGGTTCTATGATTTGCAAAGCTAAGTAAATTGATCAGATCTACTTAACCTCGCTGCGGAATGACGATCGGAAAAGGTCCAGTAGCTCTCAGGAGACCTCCCTCTAAGCTCTGGTGGATGCGAAGATCGCCGATTGGGAGACCTCCACAATCGGAATCGCGGCAGTGAGCAGAACCTGAGTCGCGTCCGAGAAACCTCTCTCAACACTCTCTGATCACTGGAAGATGAACGCCGGCAGCTGGAAGTCGTTGTCGGTGAAGAAGAAGACGAACCGGATCTGATATCAGGAATGGGAGCGTCGGCGCCGTAAGGAAGAAGAAGATGGCACTGTAGCAAAATCGCGAACACGCCGAGCCCAGGTACTGTAGCTTCTCACGCAGGTTTTTAAACCTCCTCAGTTCAGATCCAACGGCTGAGATTCATTTGGGCTAGATCAACGGTGGAAAGTCATCCAAAATCCGATCTGAATGTACTGATGTTGATCTAGGGTCTGGATCTACTCTCCTGTAGGTCGGATCGATCAGATCATCACTGGATGGTCCAGATCAGCCCAGTCTTCAATGAACGGTCCAGATTAATCCGGCTGGATCAATGGCTGGATGAACTCAGATCTGGATCAAAACTTCTGGATCTTCATAAATGGCTCAGATCTGCTCCCCTTTAAGTTGGATCGGCCAGATCTTCAACGGATAGCTCAGATCTACTCAATCTTGGATGAACGGCCTATAATGCTCCGAGGCTTGATCTTCTTGTTTAGCCCTTGATTTGAGCCCAAATGCAGCCTGATCTGATCGGGTCCATGACCCTTTTGATGCCTACAAAATAAGAATCAAATATTAGCATCAAATTAAGCCATAATAACATAATTTGCAATTTAGTCCAAAATTGATACAATGTATAAAAATGTAATGTAAATATGGGTTCTATATATGAAAACTACATCAAACCATGATTATATGAATGAGAATAGTATAGTAAAATCATGGTTATCAGAGCCCAAGCATGGTGTGGCCGGCCCTAATCAAATTAAAAGAATTTTTATTTTAAAATATTTTCTTATGTGGAAGTATGGTTTTAAAAGAGAATAAAAATTAAATCTTTCCTTTTATAGCTTTCTACAAAAGATTAAGTGAAAGATTTGATATCTTTCCTTATTTGTAGTTGAAAGGAAGATTTTAATTTTTTGATAAAACTTTCCTTTTTTGTAACCATGTTCATGATTTAAAAAGAGTGTTTTAAAATTAAATATTTTCTTTTATAAGTTTCTACAAAAGATTAAGAAAAGATTTGATATCTTTCCTTATTTGTAGATTGAAAGGAAGATTTTAATTTTAGAGATAATTTTCATTTTTGGAAATCATGCACATATTTTAATAGAGAGATTTTAATTTATAAAATTTCCTTTTATAACCAACCATGAAGGGAAAAATTATTAGAGAAATTTTTATTAAAATTTTGGAAGCAAAATAGGAAGTTTTAATTCTTGTGTTATTAAAACTTTCTTTGTTTGGAGCTAGGAGGTGGCCGACCACATTGTTTAAGAAAAAGAAATTGGTTTTAATCAATTAGACCAAGGATTATAAAAGAGGGGATAGGGGTGTCTTCATGAGACATAACTCTATTCTATTTTCGTCTCCTCTCTTCCTTGGTGGTGGCCGGCCCTTAGTTCCTTGCTCTTCTCCTTTTCTCTTCCTCCTTGGTGGCCGGCGACATCAACACAAGAGGAGTTCTTGGTGGCCGGTTCTAGCTTGGAGAAGAATGAGAGAAAGGAGGCTTTGCTCTTGCATCCCTTGGAGCTCATTGGTTGGTGGCCGAATCTTGCTAGAAGAAAGGAAGGTGTTGGTGGTTCTCATCTCGGTAGATCGTTGCCCACACAACGTCCGAGATAAGAAGAGAAATACGGTATAAGACCAAGAGGTTATTGCTTACAAAGGAAGGTATAACTAGTAATTGTTTTCCGCATCATACTAGTTTTCTTTGTATGAATTCCAAACACAAGAGGCTAGTGATTCTAGATTTTCGGATTAGATATTCGAAGTTGTGTTTCTTTTATTTTATTTTTTGAATTTGTGATTCGATTGTTCCTTTTGGTTAAACCTAGGGTTATATAAATAAATTAATTATTAGATTTCATTGAAAGGCTTTGTCTAGGAAGTGGTGGTTGCTCTCATATCCAAGAAGGCCTAGTGTCTCGCCATGTTTAACTTGGAAGTCGATTTCTGAAATTAATATTTAATTGAATTTATAACATAGGTGGATTTGGATCAATAATGTTAAGCATTGTTTGCGATCCAAGTTTAAACCATTAAGAATAGATAAGTTAAATTTAGAATCAATAATGTTAAATTCCGTTTGCGATTCCGAATTTAATTTCTAAAGAACACAATAGGTTGTTAGGAAAGGTTTAGGACTTGTACAAAATTTTTTGTACAGTGGAACCGATACGATCTTCCTAGAACCAACCAACAAGAGGCTGCCACATACTCAGTTTCCATGGTAGAGTCTGAAACGTATTTCTGCTTAACACTCCTCCATGCTATGGCTCCACCTCCCAAAGTAAACACATACCCCGAGGTTGATTTACTACTGTCCCTATCTGATTGGAAGTTCGAATTCGTGTAATCCACAGGGAGCAAATCATCTGCCTGGTAAACCAACATATAATCTCTAGTCCTTTTTAAGTACTTTAATATATGTTTTACGACAGTCCAATGTCCCGGTCCTGTGTTACTTTGATATCTTCTAACCATACCCACGGTAAAAAAGATATCCGGTCTCGTACATAGCATCGCATACATTATGCTGCCTATAGCCGAAGCATAAGGAACTGCCTTCATCTCCTCTATCTTCTTTGATGTCTTAGGACACATCTCTTTAGATAAAGGCACTCCATGCTGAAAAGGTAGAAAACCTTTCTTGGAGTTTTGCATGCTAAAACAAACAAGGATAGTATCAATGTATGAAGCTTGGGATAAGCACAACATTATTTTCTTGTGATCCCTTATTACTTTGATCCCAAGAATATGCCCACATTCTCCCAAGTCCTTCATATCAAACTGCTTGGGCATCCATACCCTTACGTCTGACAACACTTTGACATTGTTGACAATGAGCAAAATATCATCTACGTATAGTACAAGAAATACCACCACGTTTCTGTCACTTTTCTTGTATACACAAGACTCATCCGGACACTAAATGAATCCATGAGACTTGATCACTTCATCAAATTAGATGTTCCAAGATCTCGAAGCTTGCTTCAGTCCATAAATGGACCGATTGAGTTTACATACAAGATGCTCTTTGCCCTTCGCAATGAATCCCTCTAGTTGCTTCATATAGATGTTTTTCCAAGACTTCCGTTAAGGAAAACTGTCTTGACATTCATTTGCCAAACCTCATAATCCATGTGAGCAGCAATAGATAAAAGAATCCGGATATACTTAAGCATGGTTACCGGCTAAAAAGTTTCCTCATAATCGATTCTCTCTTTCTGAGTATACCCCTTCATAACAAGCCTCGCTTTAAAGGTTTCCACCTTCCCGTCTGTTCCTCTTTTCCTTTTGTAGACCCATTTACATCCAATAGTTTTTACACCATTTGGTGGTTCTATAAGCTCCCAGACCTGATTAGAATGTATAGATTCTATTTCAGAGTTCATTGCACTTTGCCAAGATGCTGCATATTTATCTTGGAGTGCTTCATCATATGTCCAGGGATCAACCTCATGTTCATCATGGATCAAATCTGAAGACTCTCCCAAAAACATGAATCTTTAAGGTTGCCTAACAACCCTCCCACTACTATGAGACACTACCTGTGATTATGCATCATTTGTGACACGTGTTGCAGTTACTTGTGGTATCTCATCTTGTATCGTTGGTACTAAAATAGAAGTGTCCTCTCTTATTTCCTCAAGAACAATTTTACTCATGGGCTTGTGGTTTATTACATAGTCCTCTTTTAAAAATCGGGCATTGGTGCTAACAATAACCTTTTGATCTTTAGGACTATAAAACAAACCACCTTTCGTTCCTCTAGGACATCCCACGAACAAGCGAACTTCTATACGTGATTCCAACTTATCAACGTCTCCCTTCAGCACATGTGCTGGACTATCCCAAATCTGAATATGTTTCAAACTAGCCTTACGCTCATTCCACAATTCTATGGGAGTAGAGGGTACTGACTTAGAAGGTACCAGGTTCAGAATGTACACCGTCGTTTCCAGAGTATATCCCCAAAATGAATTTGGTAATTCTGAATAACTTATCATTGATCTAACTATTTCCATAAGAGTCTTATTCCTTTGTTCCACCACACCATTCTGTTGGGGTGTACCAGGTGCAGACAATTATGATTGAATCCCGGCCTCTGATAAGTAACTCCTAAACTCTCCTAAGAGGTACTCTCCACCACGATCAGACCGTAATGTCTTGATACTTTTACCACGACGTTTCTCCATATCAGCCTTGTACTCTTTGAACTTATCAAAGCACTCAGACTTGCGGCACATCAAGTAAATGTACCCATATCCCGAATAGTCGTCTATAAAAGAGATAAAATATTCAAAATCATCTCTTGCCTGGATAGTCATAGGCCCACACAAATCAGAATGAACCAATACCAACACTTCTTTGGCTATATACCCCTTTGCCTTAAAAAGCCTCTTAGTCATTTTTCCTTCCAAGGAAGACTCGCAGGTCGGAAAGTTTTCCACTACCAATGAACCCAAAGGTCCATCAACTATTAACCTTTGAATTCTACTCAAGTTAATATGACCCAACCTTAGATGTCAAAGATATGTTTGGTTCATTTCCGAAGGTTGCTTTCTCTTATTAGAATTAGAAGATGTGTTATTAATTTCCATTTGTTGCATCGTAGGTATTATTGGATTAAGAGTATACAAATTACCGACCAACACACCAGAACAGATAACCATCCTATTTTTCTTGACAACCACTTTGTCATCAAAAGAAATAGAATATCTATCCATAAATAATTTAGAAACTGAAATCAAGTTCTTTCTAAAACATGGTACGTAAAGATAATTTTTCAAAATCAAAGTTTTATTCCTATCAAAAGATAAATAAACATCTTCCACTACAACAGCCGCCACTCTCGTAGCATTGCCCATGTAGACGGTGATCTCCCCTTTATGTAGTCTCCTGATTTCCTGGAACCCCTGCAATAAATTACATACATGATCAGTGACTCCCGTATCTACACACTAGGTTCCGATAGATAACACCGCTAAACATGTTTCAACAACTAATGAATAAGATATACCTTTATTGTTCTCCTTTCTGTGAGGACAGTCCACCTTCCAAGTCCAGACTGCTTACATGTGAAGCACTTGCCTTTCATCTTCTTCACACCTGCCTGCGGCCCAGTCCCTTGAGGTCGAATCACTTTCTTTGCCGAACCAACTTGTTTCTTCTTCTTCTTTCCGCCTTTTGGCTTAGAGGCAGAAACATTTTCAGCAATGTGAACTTGAGAACTTTGACGAAATAGCCCTTCTGCCGCTTGGAGTTCTGTCAGAAGTTCCGCCAACAAATAAACTCTTTTGTTAATGTTGTAGTTCAGGTGGAACTACTCAAAACTCTTGGGCAGTGTTTGAAGAATAATATCGACCTGAGTTTCCCTATCGATTTTAGTTCTAAGGATTTCCATCTCATTCAAATGAGTCATCATCTTGATGATATGATCCCTTACGAGTGTCTCCTCAATCATGGTGGTCGTCATTAAGTTTCTCATGGCCTCCTACCTAGCAGCCCGATTCTGATGCCCGAAGAGTTCCTTGAGATTGAGCATCATGTCATAGGCAATGGGTAGGGCCTGATGCTGATGTTGTAGCACATTTGACATAAAAGCCAAAATGTAACACCACGCCATCTCATCTGCTTTGACCCAATTCCTATGTCTCTCTATCTCCTCTTCACTAGAATCCTTATCAGGCACGCTAGGACAAACCTTAAGAAGTACGAACTTGTATTCTTTAGCAGTTAAGACAATGCCCAAGTTCCGTTTCCAATCAATATAATTTGGACCAGTAAGTTTATTTTCTTTTAAAATAACAGCAAGAGGATTGAAAGCCATTTTGAAATCCTGAGAATCACAAAATAAAATATTTGGTCAAAACTTTAGAATTTAAAATAATATTGATTCCTCAAACAATATAATTTAAATTCACCAACACCTCAAAACAACGTGAATTTCGTATGCTACGATAGTGTGGACATATACTAATTCAAACATTTGTAAGAGGAGGTTTTACCCATTAATTTTATTATCTTGTCAACCTAACTTTATGACAAATAAAATTAATAGTTGGTTCATCTTCGGCCACACAAATAATAGCAGTGACCCCGATGGGGAGTATACTATTAAATGCGCCAAAGTATATACCATTACTTAATACTTAGTCCATTAATTAGAATTGTGCCCTTTCAGATAGAGAAGATCACACATAACTAAATAATTTCCTATAATCATCCATAGAGGAAGTTTGATCTAGTGATCCACAAACAAACTCATCCGATATGGAGGAAGACACTTAAAGCCAACACGCAAGTTTGAAAGCATCACTTACAAACCAATAATGGAGATCGTGAGATTTATTTAAATAATCCCTCTTCTACTTAGTTATTTAACTTGAGGAATTTTAACATGCACACATATCACAGCACACAACATCACAACACATAACATCATAACACATAAAACAACATATAAAGGCAATAAATATGAAAATAAAATTTCCGACTATTATGGCCTCATCCAACGTTGTCCTCCAATATGCCGCCAATGGATCAAGTCATCGCCTCTATCTTGCTTCCTTCTTTGCCACGCCTCTGGTCCTCAAGATAGCACCACACATAGCAAGGATACAAGCCGCAACAAAAAACTATAAAATTTATATTTATCGATCCTATATTTCACAAAGGAATTTACATATAATCTAGATCAAATAGAATGTAAAAAAATAATAATAAGCGACCGACCGTATTTAATTATTACAATCATGCACACAAAACAATCTCGACATGCTCGAGGGTTCAAATCTGTAACGACCACCCTTCTTACTACTACTACTCTCTAAGGATGACCGTTACTTAACTACTAACTCTACTTAACCGGTATGATTAAAAATCACATGGAAACCCTACCGAAAAATTCCGGCAGAATCTCCCCTGTACCGGTGACCTTAAACTGACATACATAACATAATATACACAGCCACAGGCGGCTGGAACACATATCAAACACACAAAAGGAATAACATCACCACGCAGTTTAATGAAATCAAATCATGCAAGTAATAAATAGCGGAAACAAAATAAAAACATACAATTAACTAACAGCGGAAGACTAAATGATTCATCTAATACATTCTTAATAAATGACAATCTTAATAAATTCTTAAACTAAGTCCCAAGGCTTCCATAGTCCTGGCATCACACACCATCCGCGCCACCTTGTCGCCTTCCTTGCTATAACTTTTCTTTTCCTTTATCTGCAGTAAGAGGAAGTGCAGTCTATAAGCAAAATTTGCTTAGTAAGCGCTATCTAACTCACAAAATCACGAATGTGCATGTATACGAAAAGAACTAGAAACTATATACTCTAAAAAGAAATAAAGCATAAACATAACTGCTCATGTCAAACTAATAGCGAAGAAAAGCTAAGGAATCTACTCATGTAATTCTAATAGCTAATCATGCTACTCATCTAATAGGTAAGCATGAAAACTACTCATCCACTAGATAAACATGGTAGAATAAAGAACTAAACTCGCTGATTTTAGAACTATATGAAACTTATTTCATTTGTTCTAACTTAATCTTTAATACTTTATGTTTATGTAAAACTCGTTTTACTTGTTCAAAAACTTATACTTATAATACTTCAAAATAATAATCAACTTCTCTTGGGCCCGGCAACTGTGCTTTTACTTTTGTAACGACCCGACCCATTTGGCGGCCCATTTGGCGACCCTATGGTCGTCGACCGTCGATCGTTGGTCGAGCCGTTACTACTAGGTTATCTAAACCTAGGGACGACTATGGGAGCCCAACCCAAGGACAGAGAGTCCAACACAGTGCCACTGATAAAAGTAAAATACTTGTTATCTTTTAATACTTCTATATAATGCCTCGGCATTTTCTTTAGCGCCTTGTGTGCCAAAATCCCTAAACTCTTGACTTTGGGATTTACTTAAGGCCTTGGCCTTTTTCTTTCTTTTCTTTATCTTTCTGATATTTTTCTTAAACTCTTAAAAAGAATATAGGCATGCTAAAACAGAATTAAATCAAAGGAAAGAAAATCTGACTTCTATAAGTATACTATATCAGAGACAAATCAAAAGAAAGCATATCTAACTTCTTCAAACATGCTACAACAGATTTAAAACAAAGGAAAATAATTCTGAAATCTTTAAGCATGCTAAAATGAAAGCTTATCAGATTTGTTATAATGCAAAGGAAACCCAAAACTGCAACGTGAACTGACATAGCTGTTCCTACTCATTGGAGCTACATAAACTTGAAAACTGCATGCATAAAACTAATAAGGAAAGATCTATATCAAACTAAGCAATGGAAATGCTAACAACACAAAACCACTCTACTGCATGCTCGTTAAAAGGCCTATTCCTACACATGGCAGCAAAGAAGAAAATCAAATACTAGGATGTTGCATGCTCTCATTTCCAAATCTAAACAACTAGATCTGGTTTTATGGCAGCAAGCTTCAAGATAAATCAAACCTAAGTCTGTTCATGTTATTCTAACAGTAAGGAGAAACATTATAATTCAATACTGCTCATGCTCTTCTAGTAATAAAGAAACTACACATGCTTAACTAATAACAAATAGGAAAGTCCAACAACATGCTAAATCATAAGACTAAAGAATCTAACTCACATATGCAAATCCAATTTAGCTATGCCAGTGAATAACACAGGTAGTATATTTTATATATGGGTGACTAACTTCAAGCATTAGCTAGTAAAATCCAAGGATAATTTATGGTTCATTTCAGTTTGGAACTTCAACTACAGTGCCTACATATTTGAATTGCTATCATATGTTACCTTGCCTCCCTTAATTAGATTTGTTTGTCCACTGTCCTTAGCTTCCACACGAAATGCAAGGGTTAGCATGGAATGTATTATACAACATGAAAGTAGTTAAGCATAACTATGAGAAACATGCCTCTGATCTTAGAGGGATTGCCCATAAACATATACTACTAAAACTTCAATAGAACAGAACCCTAACCAGAAAGGGAACAATATGGCAGTGAAATAAAACGCCAATACTACAAAGCTTAACAGCAGAAATTCACAAAATCTACAACATAATTGAAACCTACTGGAATTTTGCCCCTATAAGGCTTATTTCATCTCCAATTCTTAGCACAACAAAACTATAACCTACTGAGATTAAAGTTCCATGTAAACATGTTTATAACCGAACCCTTCATAAGGCAACAGAAAAACCTTAGGGCAAAACATGCTGCGGCAGGAATTCAAGCAGAAAGAATTTCCTTGAACTCTTCTTAAACCCCTAATCAAACACGAAACCGAAAGAAGGAATTCACGGCAGCAAACATGCATTCCCAATCTTCACAGAAAATTCAAAAACAAGAAGGAATACGAATCTGGAACTATCCTACTGCAGGTGAGTAGCAACTTACTTCGGATTCTTGGTCTTACAGCTGAAAGAGAGCCTTCTAGGGCTCGGAGAAGTGAAGATCTCGGCAGCTTCTTGGTGTTCCCGAGCTCCCCTTGTCGAGGTGGTTCACACACAGGTGGAGACCAGCCGGAAAAACCCTCTGCCGGCGCTGGAGATCGAGCCCTAACGCCTTCTTCTTCGTTTCCGCCGTGAGAGAAGAACGGCGTCGCGCCGCGAGAAGGAGGAAAAGGTTTCGGGTCGGGAGAAATTAGGGCTCGGGATTTTACCTCCTCAACTTATCCCTCTTTATAATCTCCAT
This sequence comes from Zingiber officinale, assembly GCF_018446385.1. Classification (NCBI taxonomy): domain Eukaryota; kingdom Viridiplantae; phylum Streptophyta; class Magnoliopsida; order Zingiberales; family Zingiberaceae; genus Zingiber; species Zingiber officinale. Next base: position 10,581,561 of record NC_055995.1, read on the forward strand.
ATTCTGTTAACTTGTTAAATAAATTTTCCTACCTTTTCTAAACAAAATCGACGGCTGGATCACTTGGTCAGCCGGGTTTTGACCGAGCCAAAGGTCGCAGGTTCAAGTCCCCAGCCAAGCCTTTTATTCTCCTTTTATTCTGCTATTAACTATTTATTACTTAAATGCAATTTGACCCTTATTTAATCAAGTAATAACTGCTAGCCCAGTTGGTTAGTTGGGTTTTGCTCGGGTCAGGGGTTGCCGGTTCAAGCCTCAGCTTGGACATTTTTTTGTCGAAACTTCTTTCGTTTAGTAAAAATACCAAACGACCTCCAAAAATTGCATAAAAATATTCTATAAATTCCTAAAAATCTCTAGAATTTTTCTAAAGCATTTCTAGATTTTAATAAGGTCCTTTAGGACTCCAAATCACGAAATTTGGGGTGTTACAAAATCACACACAAAGCCATAATAGTTGGACTTAGGATGCCTGCAACTGTTAGTGAGAGCCCTAGAGTCGATCATATGATGATTGTTGTATGGACTCAATGTATCATATTCCTATATATATTTATAATGACATTTCTTTATAGTTATTATACTTACTTGTATTGGTGCCAAATAACTGAGCATAATAGCGTCCTTGAGTAGAAGGTTCTTATCTATATCAATCGATTGGTTGAATTGATAATGAGATGATATAGAGAACACTAGTCTTAATCATTCCTAGTCAAGTATTAACATTCAGGGACAATGTTAATGTGATGAGACTATATGTAGGTCAACTAGATGACTTGATCTCACAAGTCATGGATATTAAATATCAAGTTGACACATGGGTATGCATTGGAGAATGTATACTGAATAACCCGCCATGAGAAAAAATCATGGATCGTTATATGAGTGTCATATACTTTCTCATGTGATTATTAGTATGACTATCAGTCCTTGGACCTGAAGTCACCATGGTTCCCTACATAAGAAGTTGCATACTTTGGCTTCATCAAACGTCACCCGTAACTGGGTGGACCATAAAGGCGACCACTGGGTATGTAACAAATTATGCGGAGGGATGTGAATGATGTAGATGAGATCTATCTCTCCTATATGACGGGAGTGACATCATGATTCTTGATAGAGTGAGACCACTAAGTGCATGGTCATGCCCAAATAAGTCAATATGAGATATTGAGCTCATTTGATTAGAGTCAATCTACTTGGAGTTCAAGATATAGATTGATTAGAGGATGACACGGTTTATGCCTTAATTGATCAATTTAGATGTCAAGGATAGAAGGACATTATCATATATTGTGAGAGTCACAATTAGTAGTCACAATGGTGATGTTGGATCTCAACATTCTTGTAACTTGGGTAGTAATGATGTGTTGCTAGATACCGCTCATTGCTTATGCTCCTAAATGAGTTTAGGAGTATTGCCAACGTTACAAGAACCTATAGGGTCACACACAGAGGGCAATTAGATGGAGATTAGGTTCATATGATTGACCAAGAGGATTAGGTTCATGTGATGAACCAAATTGGATTAAGAGTAATCCAAATTAGACTAATTGAGTTGGACTCAATTTGATTCATGTGTCGAATGAGTCTAATTTAGACTATGATTCATTGAGTCAATTTAAACCAATGAATAGAGATTCATTAAATTAAATTGATTTGAATCAAAGGGTAGATTTGATCAACCATGGGAGATAAGAGGTCAAGTTTGACTTAACTTGAGAGGGAAGATGAAGGGTCAAATTTGACTTGACCAAATGCCACTTCATTGTGACTTGGCATGGGCTGGCCAATGATGATGTTCCACATCATCAAGGCTACATCATTGTATGCCACCTCATGAGGAAGACCAAGAGCCATGACTCTTGGTATTACATGGAGGTATTAAATCCTCTATTAAGTGGTCGGCCACACACATGAAGTGGGGTGTGTGCTCATTCAAGGCATCTTCTTCTTCCTCTCTCCTTTTTTCCCCTTCTCCTCCATTGCCGAGACCTCTCAAGAGTGCTAGCACACTCTAAGTGGTTTTCTCCACCTTTTGTCCGTGTGGATATGTGTAGAGGAATGTACACTTGACACTCTACGAGATCCGACAACCATTTGGACGAGCGGGATAAGCGAAGGGCATCGCTACAAGGGTAATACTTCTTTTTCATGTAGATCTAAGGTATATCTAGTGTAGACAAACATGTACATGAATATTTTTATTTATCTTCACACGGATCCGTGGCTAGCTTCGGGGTTTCCGCAACGCAAAAAGTGGTTTTTGCGGCTTGAAATTGCTAACAGTGGTATCAGAGCCACGTGCGAAGCTTGTACATGTTTGTATTTGTTATTACGAAAAGGTTTCAGATCTGTAAGTTTCTATAATTTTTCTACTTTTATAGATTTTATGACTATTTTTCTTGTAGAGGCGAAGCAACAAGTGCTTGGACACTTGTATGCTTCAAATACCGAGAGAAACCTTCTGAAACGACAAGGTCTCGCCCAAACAAAATTATTTTTTTTGGACAGCGACTTAAGGCGCTATTAGATTAGTTTGGGACACTCGCGATATTCATTTCGCGAGAAGGGGCGCTGCCCCTAGCCCCACAAGGGGCATTGTCTCGCGATCGCGCCCGAAAATGGCTAAACGGGATCGCCGAGGAGTTGTGACTCATAAAATTGATAAAACAGTAGTAAAATTATAGAAATTTATGTAAAATACATAATTTAGAATTATGTATGATATTATGATGGTCATGACCCAAAAACCCCAATGTGATTGGTTAAAATTGTGTTGTAATTCATAATATGGCTTGCACGCCATTTTTGTATTGTGCGTGTTGTATATGATATGCGACCTGTGCGTCGTGCCTCCCTTATTATGTTCCTGTTGTAAATAGATTTTAGACTCGAATATAACTCGAGTTTCATATTTGTAATGTACAAAATGAAGCAGTGGAAGGTCCACTCAAGAAGGAGTTACGAAGAGGATGCTGTCAATACATGGCGGTCAAAAGGAGGCGCTTGAAGAAGTCGTTAACCTTAGGTTGACCGTCCGATCTTTTCATTGGCTTGAGAAGATCGTAGTAGGCCCATGACCTCATCACAAATTAATTAATCAGTATATATATATATATATATATATATATCATTGCTTGTGTGTATGTGATGCATGCTAATATAGGGTAATTAGTACCTTAATGTGTATATGATACACATTCATGATTAGATTAGATCTTAATCAAGTCAACTCGAAATGTCTACCAAGTTTTGATACTTATCACTACCTCGATCATTTGTTGTTGTTGAATCTGCCAAAGCATAGCAACGCATATTATCTTGGTAGGGTGCGGAGGGACAATCTTGGTCCCACCTATCAAAGCTTGGGTGAGAACAAACTCAATTAGATTGAGTATAGCTAGTTAACTTAATTGAATCGGGTAAAACTATAGACATTTTTCAATGGTTGGGAAGATAGGATAAAGATCACATTTATCTTGATCCTATAAACAAGAGATGCATAAAGATGTAATTGATAATTAGTTATCTACCGATCATACTAAGTCTTGGGTGATTTAGCCAAAGCTAACTCAAGGTGTAGTATGATGTGGATCTTGTCCCGCAAGAATTATAGCTAATTGATATGAATCTAGTAGTGTGGTTTGACCACATCCATGATTTGATTCTACAAAAGCCCTATAATTCAGTGGGAGCATCATTTAGTTAAAGACCTAATTAAATGATAAGTGGAATATGATATTTACTTTCTGCTTTATTTATATTGTAGATTGTCATGTCGACGGACACGCACATTTTCTCCCTGCATTCTGTCCTTGATAAGGACAAGCTCAATGGAGCTGATTTTCTGGACTGGTACAGGAATCTGAGAATCGTTCTCACACAAGAAAGAAAACTGTACATCCTGGAGCAGCCCATTCCGGAGGCACCTCCTGCCACTGCCACGCAAGCCGACCGAGATGCTTATAAGAAGCATCAAGATGATGCATTAGATGTGTCATGCCTCATGCTCGCAACCATGAACTCTGAGTTTCAGAAGCAACACGAGTTGATGACTGCTTATGATATGGTTGAACATCTTCATCAACTATATCAAGGACAAGCAAGACACGAGAGATTCGAGATCTCTAAGGCACTGTTTCAGTGCAAAATGCAAGATAGGACTCCCGTAGGTCCATATGTACTCAAGATGATTGAGTACATAGAGAACCTACAGAGGTTGGGATTCCCACTTGGCCAAGAACTGACCACTGACTTGATCTTGCAATCCTTGCCAGAAAGTTACAGTCAATTTGTCATAAATTACAACATGAATGAAATTGATAAGCCACTGCCTAAGCTGCTAAGCATGTTGCGAACTGCTGAGCTCAACCTTAAGAAGATAAAGCCCAACTCCATTTTGATGGTGCAAAAGCATAAAGGCAAGGGCAACCCTGAAAGTAAGGGAAAGTTCCAAGCCAAGGGCAAAGACAAGGTAATGAAACCTAAAGGAGGGGTTGCCAAGGATGCTACCTGCTTCCACTGCGGTCAGACTGGGCACTGGAAGAGGAACTGCAAAGGATGCCTGGAAGATCTTAAGAAGAAGAGAAATGAGATTTCTACTTTAGGTATATATGTTATAGAAGTCAATATTTCTATTTCTTCATCATGGGTATTAGATACCGGATGTGCTTCTCACATTTGTACTAATATGCAGGCGCTGAGAAATAGCAGGACATTGACGAAGGGCGAGGTGGACCTACGAGTAGGCAATGGAGCACGGGTTGCTGCTATTGCTGTAGGAACTTACTTTCTATCTCTGCCCTCTGGGCTTGTACTAGAATTAGATGAATGTTGTTATGTGTCTACTCTCACAAAGAACATTATTTCAACTTCTTATTTAGACAAGAAAGGTTTTTCATTTATAATAAAGAACAAATGTTGTTCCATTTATTTAAACGATATGTTCTATTGTAGTACACCTCTAATGAACAGACTCTACATTCTAGACTTAGAGAACCCCATCTATAACATAAGTACCAAAAGGTTCAAGTGAAATGAAATGAACCAAACCTATCTCTGACTTTGTCGCTTAGGTCATATAAATGAGAATCGCTTATCACAGCTCCATAAAGATGGTTTGCTGGATTCATTTGATTTTGAATCATATGAGACATGCGAGTCATGCCTACTGGGCAAGATGACCAAGACTCCCTTTAGTGGACACAGCGAAAGAGCAATTGACTTGTTAGGACTTATACATAGTGATGTATGTGGCCCTTTCAATGTCACTGACAAAGGTGGTTATAGGTACTTTATTACATTTACTGATGACTTCAGTAGATATGGTTATGTGTATCTGATGACACATAAGTCACAATCCTTTGAAAAGTTCAAAGAATTCAAGAATGAAGTACAAAACCAGCTAGGCAAGAGTATTAAGATACTTCGATCAGATCAAGGTGGTGAATACCTTAGTCATGAGTTTCGTGACTATCTAGCTGAGTGTGGGATTTTATCCCAACTCACTCCTCTTGGAACACCACAGTGGAATGGTGTATCCGAAAGGAGGAATCGTACCCTATTAGATATGGTACGATCTATGATGAGTCACACAAATCTTCCTATATCTTTTTGGGGATATGCTCTAGACACAGCAGCCTTCACACTTAACCGTATTCTATCCAAAGTTGTGATAAAGACACCATATAGGATATGGACTGGGAGAGATACCCAGATATCTTTTATGAGGATTTGGGGTTGTGAGGCTTATGTTCGACGTCAAGTCTCGAATAAACTGGGACTCAAATCCGATAAGTGCTATTTTATAGGATATCCCAAGGAAACGAAGGGATATTACTTCTACATTCTCAGTCACCACAAAGTGTTTGTGGCTAAGACTAGGGTATTTCTAGAAAAGGACTTTGTTTCTAGAAAAACTAGTGGGAGTACGTTCGATCTTAAAAAAGCTCAAGATATGGACCATAGCACTGAAGCCTTGATGGAAGTTGAACTGGAACCGTAAAATGTTGTGCATGATGAGATTGTTGCACAAGGAGTTGAGGAACAACAACCAGTTCAAGTAGACCTACCTCTTCGCAGGGCTGACAGGATACGTCGTCAGCCTGAGAGATACTCTTTTATCTTGTCTGACCATGACGACGTTATGCTTGTTGAGAATGAGCCTACCTCCTATTAGGAAGCTGTGATGAGACCATATTTTGAGAAATGGCTAGAGGCCATGAGATCCGAGATGGAATCCATGTACACCAACCAAGTATGGACTTTGGTTGATCCACCTGAAGGTGTCAAACCCATTGGGTATAAGTGGGTCTTTAAGAGAAAGACTGACATGGATGGACTTAATACCTATAAGGATCGTTTGGTAGCTAAAGGTTTCAAGCAAATTCATGGTATTAACTATGATGAAACTTTTTCTCCAGTAGTGATGTTTAAGTCCATTCGGATCATGCTTGCTATTGCAGCATACCATGATTATGAGATCTGGCAGATGGATGTCAAAACCGCGTTTCTGAATGGAAACTTGCTTGAGGATGTGTACATGACACAACCTGAGGGTTTTGTAGATCCACTACATACTGGCAGAGTATGCAAGCTGCATAAGTCCATTTATGGACTAAAGCAAGCTTCTCGGAGCTGGAATCTTTGATTCGATGATGTGGTCAAACAGTTTGATTTCATCAAGAATGAAGATGAACTCTGTGTCTACAAGAAGGTTGTTGGGAACACAGTTATCTTCCTTGTATTGTATGTGGATGGCATACTAATCATTGGAAATGATATCCCTTTGCTGCAGTCTGTAAAGACTTGACTGGAGAATTGTTTCTCAATGAAGGACTTAGGTGAAGCAGCTTATATTCTAGGCATAAAGATCTATAGAGATAGATATAAGAGATTACTTAGGCTAAGTCAAAGTACATATATTGACATGTTATTACTACGGTTTGCCATGCAGAATTCCAAGAAAGGATTTCTGCCGATGTCACATGGTATGAGTCTTTCGAAGACTCAAAGTCCCTCTTCTAGAGGGGAGAGAAACCGCATGGATAAGATCCCTTATGCTTCAGCCATAGGATCTATCATGTACGTCATGCTATATACTCATCCTGATGTTTCATATGCTTTAAGCATGACGAGCAGATATTAGTCAGATCCAGGTGAATGTCACTGGATAGCGGTCAAGAATATTCTTAAGTACTTGAGAAGGACTAAAGAATATTTCTTGATATTTGGAGGTGATGGCGAGCTAGTTGTAAAGGGTTACAGTGATGTCAGCTTCCAAACTGATGAGGATGATTATAGATCACAGTCTGGGTTCGTGTTTTACTTGAATGGTGGTGTTGTGAGCTGGAAGAGTTCGAAGCAGGACACAGTTGCTGATTCTACAACAGAGGCCGAGTATATTGCTGCATCAGAAGTAACAAAGGAGGCAGTTTGGATCCGTAAGTTCATTATTGAGCTTGAGGTGGTTCCTAGCATAGCCGATCGTATAGAGCTCTATTGTGACAACAATGGAGTAATTGCGTATGCTAAGGAACCTCGCTCACACTAGCGGACCAAACACATACTACGGTGCTTCCATCTCATTCGAGAAATCATCGATAGAGGAAATGTGAAAATTTACAGAGTACCCACAGAGGCTAACATCGCTGATCCCTTGACCAAGGCTTTGGCACAAAGAAAGCATGATGGTCACACTAGGTCATTGGGTGTTAGAGTCTACCCTGATTGGCACTAGTGCTAGTGGGAGATTGTTAGTGAGAGCCCTAGAGTCGATCATGTGATAATTATTGTATGGACTCGATGTATCATATTCCTATATATATTTATAATGACATTTCTTTATGGTTATTATACTTACTTGTATTGGTGCCAAATAACTGAGTATAATAGCGTCCTTGAGTAAAATGTTCTTATCTATATCAATCGATTGGTTGAATTGATAATGAGATGATATAGAGAACACCAGTCTTAATCATTCCTAGTCAAGTATTAACATTCAAGGACAATGTTAATGCGATGAGACTAGTATGTAGGTCAACTAGATGACTTGATCTCACAAGTCATGGATATTAGATATCAAGTTGACACATGGGTATGCATTGAAGAATGTATACTGAATGATCCGCCATGAGAAAGTATCATGGATCGTTATATGAGTGTCATATACTTTCTCATGTGACTATTAGTATGACTATCAGTCCTTGGACCTGAAGTCACCATGATTCCCTACATAAGGAGTTGCATACTTTGACTTCGTTAAACATCACCCATAAATGGGTGGACTATAAAGGCGACTACTGGGTATATAACAAATTATGCGGAGGGATGTGAGTGATATAGATGAGATCTATGCCTCCTATATGACGGGAGTGACATCATGATTCTTGATAGAGTGAGACCACTAAGTGCATGGTCATGCCCAAATAAGTCAATATGAGATATTGAGCTCATTTGATTAGAGTGAGTCTAATTGGAGTTCAAGACATAGATTGATTAGAGGATGACACAGTCTATGCCTCAATTGATCAATTTAGATGTCAAGGATAGAAGGACATTGTCACATATTGTGAGAGTCACAATTAGTAGTCACAATAGTGATTTTGGATCTCAACATTCTTGTAACTTGGGTAGTAATGATATGTTGCTAGATACCGCTCATTGCTTATGCTCCTAAATGGGTTTAGGAACATTGCCAACGTTACAAGAACATATAGGGTCACACACAAAGGGTAGTTAGATGGAGATTAGGTTCATATGATTGACCAAGAGGATTAGGTTCATATGATGAACCAAATTGGATTAAGAGTAATCCAAATTAGACTAATTGAGTTAGACTCAATTTGATTCTTGTGTCGAATGAGTCTAATTTAGACTATGATTCATTGAGTCAATTTAAACCAATGAATAGAGATTTATTAAATTAAATTGATTTGAATCAAAGGGTAGATTTGATCAACCATGGGAGATAAGAGGTCAAGTTTGACTTGACTTGAGAGGGAAGATGAAGAGTCAAGTTTGACTTGACCAAATACCACTTCATTGTGACTTGGCATGGGCCGGCCAATGATGATGTTCCACATCATAAAGGCTACATCATTGTATGTCACCTCATGAGGAAGACCAAGAGTCATGACTCTTGGTATTACATGGAGGTATTAAATCCTCTATTAAGTGGTCGGCCACACACATGAAGTGGGGTGTGTGCTCATTCAAGGCATCTTCTTCTTCCTCTCTCCTTTTTTCCCCTTCTCCTCCATTGCCGAGACCTCTCAAGAGTGCTAGCACACTCTAAGTGGTTTTCTCCACCTTTTGTCCGTGTGGATATGTGTAGAGGAATGTACACTTGACACTCTACGAGATCCGACAACCATTTGGACGAGCGGGATAAGCGAAGGGCATCGCTACAAGGGTAATACTTCTTTTTCATGTAGATCTAAGGTATATCTAGTGTAGACAAACATGTACATGAATATTTTTATTTATCTTCGCACGGATCCGTGGCTAGCTTCGGGGTTTCCGCAACGCAAAATGCGGTTTTTGCGGCTCGAAATTGCTAACAGCAACCACAGAGTTAATCTTTTTTGCACATCCTACTATTATCTGGCCTAAACTTATATATGAGAAGTGCATAATTTAGCCGAAAACCAATCACACAGAATTAGAAAACTCGCTCTGATACCACTTGAAGGCGTTGGAATTCCGTTCTGTTTAAATTTTCCTATAAAAAAATTGTACAAGTACAGAACTTTTCCTAGCAACCCATATGTTCGATGAGATATGTGCTTGATCAATTAAGCAAGTTCTTGACGGATCAAAGCACATCTTGATCGAAGTACAAGATCGCTGGTCTCTTGTGTTGGTATCCAAAATCGATACAAAGAAAACTCGACTAATTACATAGCGGAATTAAAGAACTAGTTGTACCTTTCCTTTGTAGCTAAAGACCTCTTGATCTTCTGTCGTATTCCTCTCCTCTTCTTGGATGTTGTGTGGGCAACGATCTACCAAGACAAAAACCACCCTTCCCTTCGTTTCTTCCAAACCGCCGGTCACCAAGAGAATAGCTAGGATGGGGCACCTTCTCCTCTTCTTCCTCTTCTCCAAACCGTCGGCCACCAAGGGATCTAAGCGAGAGGCGTCGGCCCCTAGCAAGCAAGAGGAAACCGCCGACCCTAGATGGAGGAGGAGATCACCGGCCCTTAGATGGAGGAGGAGACCGCTGACCCTTAGATGGAGGAGGAGACCACCGACCCTAGATGGAAGAGATGTGGTGTCGGCCCTAGGTGGAAGAGATGTGGTCGGCCCTAGCAAGGAAGAGATGTGGTGGCGCCGAAAACAAAAACAACACCAACTACTCCTTGGATGGGTGGATGCGAGGCTTTATATAGAGGCTACAACAGGGACCTAGACGAGGAATTCGTTTAAGCCTCCTGATGGGCTTGGGCTTCTTGTGTTCGGCTCAAACACTCAACTCAAGTCCATCAATAATAACTCATACCACTAAATGGTTATTATTGAACTACCGCACCAATCTCATATTACAATATGACCTCCTTCTTATCATGAGTGTGTTAGTCTCCCCGTGTTTAAGATATCGTATGTCCGTTAATTAATTGAGTTACTGACAACCCAATTAACTAACATCTGATTCTAATAGTAGTACCATTCAATTTTATTATCATGCCGGACTAAGTCCACCTACAGGGTTTACATGATAATCCTTATGAGCTCCTCAAGAGGACATCATCAACCTAAATAATTAGGACACAGATTCCTTCTATAATCAACAACACACCATATAAATAGTACTATTTCCCAACTCATCGGGCCTATTGAATTAACGAATAAATCTCACTCATTGATAAGTTAAAGATATAAATACTAAGTATACGTGCTTGTTATTATATAGGGATTAAGAGGACGCACATCCATAATAACAGAGGTTCTGTTCTTTTATGTAATCAGTACAAATCAAACAACCTCAAATGGTCATACTCAATACACACATAGTGTACTAGTGTAATTTTATAGTCAAGACAGACTAATACCAAATTACACTACAACCGTTCCAATGGTTTATCCCAATCTATCTTGGTTGTGAGCTACTATTTATAATTTATAAGGAACCGATAATATGATCTTCTGTGTGGCATCACATATCATGTTATCTACAATATAAATTAAATGGATAACTACATCGACATATATATAAATATAAAATGCAAACATTTGACCAAAGTGATTCTCATTTCAAAATATTTCAAAATAGATGTTCATATAAAAATTAGGCTTATAGTATACATCCCAACAGCGATAAATTGATCCCTAAAGAAGGTCAAACAGCCGAGCGACGAGGAATTTGGCCGAACGGAAGGAGACAGAAGAAAGACTTGATAATCAAGAGAAAATTCATAGGCGACAGTCAAGCTCTTAGCATCACCTGCGTCAAACCGGGACTCAGTAGAGGTGTACGGCGGGAACCTGTGAAGAACTCACCATGACAAAAAATGAAGGTAGTGAAAGGATGCAAGGGGAAAGAAGGCTACTAGAATATCGTCGGAACACAAAAAGAAAAGCCAAAAAAACTTGAAGATAGGTGTGATTAGAAGGAAGCTTACGAGAAAAAGGTCGCCGGAGGAGCAAGAGAGGAGGAACGTTGCCGGAGCACAGACGGATCGTTGTCGGAAAACTTGAAGACAGAAGTGTGCAAAGGGAGTGACACGCATGGGCTTATGAGCCTCGGGGCCAGCTGACTGGAACCGTCCGATCTAGGTCGCAGAAACCAAGGTAGAAATCTGACTGTTGAATTTAAATCGCCAAATGTCACATCGATACCCTATCATGTGAGGCGTGAGGCGGCAGCGGGCGTGACATGTGGCACATCGCCATGGGTCGATATTTAATGAGGGCAATTAAAAGACATGGGGGTGCGCTCATCCTTATAATGAGAAGAGATTTGCATGATTTCCCAGAAATCTGGGTGACGTCAGCCAGGATCGCACTCGCCCAAGATAGCCTAAGAAAAGATTTCACAAGTATAGATGTTCATTGTGCCGATCGACTTAAGGGAGCAAACCTACGGCCGAACGACAAGCTTCAACAAGCCAATCGACAGAGAGCGGTCACACAGCCGACCGTTGCGCTCTGTTAGCTCAATTAAAAATTAAGGAGTGACGAAATTGATCGGGTGGCACGCTTCACAGACAATTGTCTAGTCAGCCGAATTTGCAGTCTTATTCGACTAGACTTGAGGGGGGTATGTGATGCGGTGATAAGGAGGAATCCCACCTCGCGGAGGGTAGTTACCATGGTGGAGGTCAAAGTCAAGGCGGTCAGCGCGCAGATAGCATCGGTCGGTTGGGCGAGCATGCCCCAACCGGGGGGGAGGTCTCGGTACGATCCCGCCTTCGACACGTGGAGGTGTTAAATGACCAACGCTCAATGGAGTTTGGGACGCCGAATGGAGGAGAAGACGATGTACAGAAGTCGGGTCGAGCGGCTACCCCGCTCGGCCAAGCAGCTACCCCGCTCGGCCAAGCAGCAGAGCTTGACATTGGCAGAGCGAAACTTCGGTCGAGCGGCTACCCCGCTCGACCAGGCAGCAAAGCTCGACATTGGCAGAGCAAAACTTCGGTCGAGCGACTACCCCGCTTGACCAAGCATCAAGTTTTAGCATTGGCAGAGCTCAACTTCTACCGAGCGGCTACCTCGCTTGGCTCGACAGCAAGACGCGATACAAACATAGTGAAATACGACCGAGCAGATGTGGTTCAAGCACGGTCGGGCTTCGGTCGAGCAGATGAGTTACAGGAACAACGAAGTTCCAGCCGAGCGGCCAACCCACTCGGCCTAGCAGCATACTCTCTGGTATTCATCGACATCCCTTTGGGAGTTAGTGTTGCCGACACTAGTCATAGACAGCCAGAAGATCGTACAACGGAAGCTTCCACTGTCACTTCAGAGATATGCTCGACTTGTTAAGGTACTCTGTCAGAGACACTTTATCGACAAGTCTTTTTAGGAAAAATTTAGAGGCGCGTGTCCGCACTACAGGAACTCTATATAAAGGGGGGTCTAAGTATTGGTGGAGGTACGCGATACATGCAATATTCACTGTTTGCACTATAGTCTTCTTGTTGTTCCGCCTTATATTTCATCGTTGGTTGACTTAAGCATCGAATGATCAACGTAGGGGACCCCTTCCCTGGCTCGACATTGACGTCATCTGTATTACAGATCAGAGCGAAGTCTATAGATGATTAATGAGAGCACCATATTTTTAACTTTTTATCTCATCGATTTTTGGATAGGATAAATGTATGAATAAATGATGTGAAAATACACAAATCTGAGGATAGTATTTTTTAAATAATAATAATAATAATTGTTTTAATTAAAATAACACACAATATCGACCATTGTTGAGTAGGAGTGAAGAATTGGTTCAAAATTGAACCGACAAAATTTATTAAATTGAAATTGAGCAAATACATTTTTTTTAAAACTAATTGAATTGACCAAACTTATTAAATCAAAATTGAAAAAAATTAAAACAAAATTAATTAACTGAATCGACCAAAGATTAATTTAACATCCACTATATTTTTACACTGAATTTGAAAGGTTCTATATTTTTGAAAATCAACATATAATAGTGGTGTTGATTTTTGAAAATCAACATCATTTATTTAATTGAATGAGTAATTTTAAAATCTAAATGAATCAACTTATTTAAAATAATTAATTTTTAAAAATCAAAATTCTAAAATAATTAAATTATTTTTTTTTAAATTTAATTGATTAATTTAGTTTAATCCAATTTTTAGTCATCCCGATGAAGGTCTATTCCATTCGAATGTTCGCTGTAGTGCATGGCATCTAAAGCTTAACAACGGGAGATCAATGTCTGTCCTGTGTACGTGAAAAGGCAAAGAAGAGGATCGTGCACTGCACGGAGTTTTTCCAATTTTTCTACACATTAAAAATTATGCAAAATTCTTTTGAATAAATTTGTCTGATTTTAACCATACTAATTCTTTATAACTTGAATAAGTTTTAAATAATAATTTTTTATCACTTAATAAATTATTTTTTATCGTGTTGTTTATAAAAAAATATTATTTTAATAGATAAAATACATAAAACAGTAATTACTATATTATAATATTGATGAAAAATACTAAAAAGAAAAAGTTTCAGATGACATAGAATAAAAATATAATATATGAAATATAAATTTATTAATATTGGACATAATTAGATAATTATTAAGATACGAGATATAAATTAATTCAAACTAAAAATTTTAAATATTTATGGTCATTTTTATAAAATAATAGAAAGATTGAGAAAGATATCGTATATAAAAAAAAATATGATAAATCTAGTTAACCTCATTAACTATCTCTGGGGTGACCGATCCGGCCTCATGAAAATTTTCCGCCGATCATTAGGAGAAATCGGGAAGCACGCGTGACGGCCAACCTAGGAGCCTAGCATCCTTTGGTTGTGCTCTTCATTTAGAGAAAAAATTCTTACAAATACGTTATAGTTGTGGATCAAACTGCGGGTGCCTGTGTGACAACCTGGTTGTTCTACCGCGGCACCATAGCCCCGGGGACAAAGATGTCTTGCGTAGAATATAAGCAGGATGGTTGAAATAGAGGAGAATGTCGGGTGTTTTATATATGACCGTAAAGATGCTAGAGGGGGTGAATATTGTTCGTCGCTTTTTCGGAAATCACAAGAATACGCACGCTAACATAATAATTTTTACTTAGTTCAGAGCCTTCGATAACTTTTACTCCAATATCCCCACTCACTGAGTGCTTTCATTGGACAATCACTATAATCACGAATGATGAATACAGAGATTAAGTACAAATTACAAAAAATAAAAGTATACCGATAATACAAAGTAGAAGGAGTAAGCGTAGTTTGTCATAGCAGCTTTTCGATATCCCAGAGGCCTTTTCGGACTTTGGAGCAGCGTGTGAGCACGAAAGTCGTAGAGAATGTTGTATTTAAGCTGCTAGTCGAACCCTTTCTTTATAGTCCCATCCAAGCGCCTGAACTATGATGACGTGACGAACTCTCATCGAAATTTCATTCTCAATGTTTATCCACATTCGAGCGCTCGGGCCCCCACCAGGACTCTGGACCGCTGACATGGATCGGCCAGTCGTCGCGTTCCAACTTAGCTTCTAGGTGAACTTTATTGATCCAGGTGCCTTAACATGCTCCCGTCGCCTGGACTGTCCGGGTGCCAGCCTGGTCTCCCTTAAAGCCCCTTACCCTAGCGCCCAGTTCCCTCCCTGGGCGTCCAGGCGCTCGGAGACCTATTTTTTAGCAACCTTGCCATCTTAATCACCTGCACCACAGAGTTAGAAACAAGCAATAATATGTAAAGCAAGATAGCATTTGACAATCTCCGGTCAGTGTGGTCCTAACTTTGAGTTTCGTTAAAACTCTTGGTCGGATCGACGCCTATTATTCCCTTAATCGAAAATACGTCCTCACTTGATCTTTCCTCCAATTGCTTACCTTCACATACCAATCGTAAACTTCCTTGATGTCAAGTCCCTTGACCCACTAGGATTTTTTGCCAAATCTCAACCAATCTGGACTTCAGCTAGTTGTCAATCCAACTGAACTTTCTTCTGCCAGATCTCAACCAATCTATACTTCAGTTAGTTGTCAATCCAACTGGACTTCCATCTACAAGATCTCAACCAATTTGGACTTCATCCTAACTATCAATCTAGCTGGACTTCAGCCTACTGTTTTGGTCCACCTATCAAGTCCTGTACCGTTAGTAAAATATTAGACAAACAACATATTTAACTTTGATCTATTTGTCATACATCAAAATCTGATTGTTAGTGCAATCTGTACCAACAATCTTTCTTTTTTTTGATGTAATGACAACCTAGGTTAAAGTTAGAAAAAATAAATATAAATAAACATTAAACATGTAATACAAATTAAGTTTAAATTTAAGTAAAGTGAATTGACTTTTCTAACCTAACCCATTATCCTTTTTTTTAGTATACATCAACAAATAATGTAACGCATTTAATACAAATAAAAGCAATTAGAGCAGCCTAGATGTTCAAAAAAAAAATAAAAATAGAGCACATCAATAAGTAGTTGTTCTATTAATCAATTTAAAGCTAGTTTTCAAAGATCCCTTAAAAAAAATTCAATTTCAATTGTTTATAAAAGTTGACAATTTAATCTTCAAAACATTTTTTAATAAATTGTAACAAAAGTTGTAAACATTTCAACCAATTGTTTGACCAAATTTTGGAAATTTTTAAACAACTTTAAATAGAGTTAGCAAGATACATAGAAAATGTAAACTAATTTTCCAAACAAGTTTTTAAATAATAATTTTTTTGAATTACAGTTTGAAAAAATATTTTCAAGTAAATAAATTGTTAAGTGAGGCTTTGAAACAAATAAACATATTTTTCAACGTGCTTTTAGAAAAGTAAGTATTTTAAAAAGTATTTTTATAAATAAGTAATTTTAAAACAATGATTTTTCAAAGGAAAAAATTTTCAAATATTGTCAAAATCATTTTTAAACATATTTTTGAAAAAGTAATTTTAATCAATTTTCAAAATAGATATTTGAAAAGAAGAAGAGTAAGTTTTTGAAAGTCATTTTGAAATTATTTTTTAAAATAATTTCAAGATAATTTTTTAAACATATACTTTTTTTCAACATAATTGTTTGAAACTTTTGCAAAATATTTTTAAAGGAATTCAATAAATTAGTTTTAGAAATATTTTTAAAATATTTTTCAGAACAAAGCGAAAATATTTTTTTAATTCTTTTCCTCCCTTAAGTTGACACTCTCCCTTAATACTAAGGTTTGAGTAAATTAATTAATTTGTATAACATAATTTCAAGTCATGTCCTCCCCTTTAACTTAGAATCTTTTGATTATCTCTCTTAGTTATAAGAAGCTCTGCCTAAGTGTTTAGGGAAATTAGTGTTGGGAATATTGATTTTCAGAAAACACATATTGTTTTGAAAACTTGTATTTTCTATTCAGCCATTAAGTTTGATTAATTATTAATTATTAATTAGTTATCCCTTAAAGATTAATTTAAGATTAAGTTAATTAAATTAAATGTCAGGCTAAATGAAATAATTTGTTACTAACTTAATTATAGTTAATCATTATCAATAATTTATTGATTAACCCAATTTAATAATTTATTGATTACTTAACTTAAATTTTAGATTAATTAATTGAGTTAATCAATTAATGAAAGTATTAGTTTTAATTTAATTTTAATTTACTTCATCTTTTGATTAGATTTAACTTTAGTTAAATTATTAATTAAAGTTAAGTTAAAATTAAGATTAAGTAAGTTTATAGTTGGATAGGTTGTAAGTTTGAATAAGTTATAATTTTATCGAGATCCAATGATAGGTTAAATTATGATAAATATTTTAATTCATAAAATTAAGATTAAATTAAGTTTTAGTTAAATTTTAAAGTATTTTAAATTTAATTTAAAGTTAGTTAGAGTAAAGTTAAAATTGTAATTAGGTTAAATTAAGTTAAGGTGTTAATTAAATTAAGTTTTCGATTAAGGTTATTTTAAGTTATCAATTAATATTAGACTATTACAGCTAAGTTTATATTCAATTAGTTGAATTTAGTTAAGTTACAATAATATTTTGAGTTTAATTTAATTAAGTTGTAATTGTTTACTTAATAATTGTTTAATTAAGTTTTAAATTTAAGTTAATTAAATTTAATCGATTTAATTAATTTTTTTAATTAAGATTTAAGTTTTAAGTAAACTTTAAGTTTAACTTTTTTTTAAAATTTTAAATTAATGTAAATTTAATTGGTGTTTTAGATCATATTTTATTTTATGTTTGATTTAATTAATATTTTAGTATACGTTTTAATTAATTTTTCGGTAAAGTAGAGAAAAATCCCCAATCACAACTTGAATTTTGCATGCAATCCCCACACATAAAAAACTTTGTTTCCACTCCCTGTATGCAAAGTTTTATTTGTTTCAACTCCCTCATGCAAATATTGTGACCTAATTGCCCCTCAGATTTTTTAGGTACAAAAGGTCCAAAAATGAGTATAATTCCTCTTAAATTCAGCACTTTACATTAAAATCAAGTATATTTTCTATTAAATTGAGCATTTTTTTTCCTATTTTAATATAATTCCTCCTAAATTCAGCACTGTAAAAAAGAAAATCTAGTATATTTTCCATCCAATTGAGATGGAAAAAGAATCGTACTCAATTTGATAGAAAATATACTAGATTCTAGTTTAATATACTGAATATAAGAGGATTTATACTCATTTTTAAACTTTTTATACTTAAAATATCAGGGGCAATTAGGTAAGTAAATTAGACTAGAGAGTGAAAATAAAGAATTTTGCCAATGGGGAGTGTATGCAAAGTTGTGTTTGCCAATGGAGACTTAAATTTTTAAGTTTTAATTAAGTGTGTAAGTTTTAAATAATATTTTAAAAGAACGTTAAACTAATTTTTAAAATTAATTTTTAAAACATTTACAAGGTTTTTAGAAAATAGTTTTTAAAATATTTTTAAACTAGTTTTTAAAATAATTTTTTAAATAATTTTTAAAAGAAACTTACAATCACCAACAATGTGATTATAAAGTACCTCTAATCTAAAGGTTAAAGAAAAATTTATAAAATCATAATTAGATCTACTATATTATATGGAATTGAATATTGAGCTATGGAACTAACACATAAGTAAAAGATAAGAGTTGTAAAGATGAAGATGTTAAGGTAAATGTACAGATAGATGGACAAAATATAAAATGAGAGTATTAGAAAAATAGTATCAAAGCATACATCCATTGAAGGAAAACTCTAAGAGGCATGCTTAAAATGGTACAGATATGTATTTAGGCGACCCCAAAATAATCAAATTAGGCGATGTAAAAACTATGAAAGCATACACATCAAACGAGGAAGAGAAAAAAAAAAAAAATCTTAGTTATTAACAATAAAACATGATAAAATTTATTTAAAAATAAATGATAATATAATAGGGGATAGAGGCTAATAACATAAAAAAGATTCATATAACTGATCTCATCCAATGGGATAATGCTTGGAGATGAAATCCTCTTGTCCCAAAAAATCTCCTGTCCTAGTGTCTCATTCATTTTTTTTTTAAAAAAAATTCTTTAAGTTTTCGATTATGCCAATAAAATTTTGTTCGTAAGGTTTAAGGGTTGGATTATGGTACTAAGTACACAAAATTTTTTAAATGGAAAAAATTTTTTGTATGAAAAATTATACCTTAAGGATCTTACGTTGCGTATTTCGTACACATCCAAAACAAAATTTCAATTTTAAAATTTTTATGTACTTCATATTAATCAAAATTTTAAATCCTAAAGATTAAATGTTATTGACGCAATCAAAAACTTTGAAAAAAATTCAAAAAAATGTTTGAATGAACAGAGGGTTTGTTTTTTTACAGATGATCTCATCTCTAAGACATGTTGTTGTAATAAATTAATTTACAATTATCTATTCACAGAATAAATAGGTATTCATATCATTATTCTACTTGTTAGTTAAAAAAATAAGTTTTATGAAACTTATTTATCTAAATGATCTTACACGTATCAAACCATATAAATAATATTTTATCAAATTAAATACAAAATTTACTCATCATAAACTTCTAATTATTTTCGCAAGTGGGCCTTAGTGGGCCCACAACTAGGACACATTAGGGCATAACATGTCATAGAAATGGATCGACCAAGTCCGAGACGGGTCCGACCTGATAACATACGATGGTGAAGGATGAGTGATCTGGTCATGAACATTGCCGCCGGAGTTCTGCATCACTTGGTCGCGGAGCGTCCATAAGCCGCTCCGCTCCACTCCACTCCGACCGTGCCCGACGAGGCGGGGCAAGAGAGAGGCAACCATGGTGGACGCAAGCGACCTACCCTGGGCGAATTCCGCCGCACCTGCGCGTGCGTTCTCACCTGCTAGCCCTAGCTCCAAATCGCCGAACGCAGGGGAGGGCGAAATTCCGGCTGGAGAAAACGCTGTAGGTTTTCGTGTTTATTCTCCTCATCTCCCTGATTCCGATCAGCTCTCCCGCTCCCTGTTTCTGGGTTTGTGCATGATATTGCCTGTGTCAATTTGACACAGTTGACGCTGGACGTTTTACTTACCTAATCCTGATTTAGCATTCAAATTCTATTTATCTGTTTCTTTTTCGTCTGCTGATGATATAGTGTTTTGTCATATCAAGTGTAGTTTGAAATTGAAATGTTTGCGGTGCAAAAACTAAAAGGGTCATTAAAACAGTGTCTGAAATAGAAGTTTTATGAAGGATAATGAAACTATCCTGCTACTTTGACCTGGATGTCAAATAGTTAAGAATCAGTATCTGAGATAGCAGCTTATGAAGGATTAATTTAGCTTTTTGTTTCATTAGTGGGAGGGAAGAAAGTTAGTGGCTGTCATATTGAAGAAGATATTTAATTAGCCAGTTAGTGAGAAGACCCTTAACAGAGATGGATAGTGGAGTTGATAGGCAGCGATAAGAGACATTAATGTTTCACATATTGTTCAAGAACCATTGTAACTCGCAAAAATATTTTCAGGAAATAGACATAATAATTGTTTAGCAGTTAAAAAACATTTATCGATACCTTTCTTATGCTCACTTTGTTCAAAATTTCAATTGGATGTAAATAATGTCTGCCATGACTCAAAGTTTTGACTTTTACTTATTTCTCTTCTTCATTGACTTCCCATCTGGGACTATGTATTTGATTAATTCTGCTCTTTCCATATCTCATCATTCGTATCTGCTTTTAGGTGATTGTTCTAAAACAAAATTTCTTAAATCAAGGGATTTATTTGTATCTTCTTTTAGGTGATTGTTTATTAACAAACTTCCCAAAATATATATAGATATATATTTTTCATAATTTTTAATATTCTTTCTTTATCTAGGAATTGCTTACCACAACTTCTTCATTGAATAACAAAGAGATGTCAGAGCCAATTCTTGTCTCATCTAGAAACAAACTTGTTAGATATTCTCAGACAGGTAAGTTGAAGTCACAACTTTATGTTTTTTCATAGTTGTAAATTATTAACATAATAATTGATGACATGCCATGGATTTAAATCTTGTGCCTTAACAAGTGAGAAAGGGTAAGCATATCATTACAGCTCGCTGAGACTGATATATGGGTAGACCTAGTTGATAGACATTTTGATCCAGGTGATATTGAGCTATATATGAGATTTACAAATTTAACAGAAATTTTAGAGAAAGCTATATTATAATCACAAAATCGTGCTTGTGTGAAAAAATTAATAATTTATCGTATATTATAATGAGAAAGGTAAAAAAAGTAAGACATAATTTTCATGCATAGCAACATTAAAGCAGAACAGAAATAGAAAGGAACTCTATAATCATATAAGAAACTAAGACAGATGATAAAATAGAAAAATATCATGGAGAATTTAGTAGGAATCAAAATGTATTAGGTAGGGGATTTGTGTGATAATCTCTTTACTTCAATAAACCCTCAAACTGAAAAGTGTTGCAAATATACTGAAGACAATAACAGAAGACATCAACAGATGTTATATATTTTCTTATTATAGGCCATACTTATAATAGTAGTTTTGTGCCTCTTTTATTGAGTGATAGCCTGATAGGTACTGTTCTGCTAGAATGCTGAAATCGAAACCTATCGAGAAAGGTGAAAATTACATGTTTCATTGCTAATCATGTTGCCCCCTATCTATTGCTTGCATTGGGCGATTTCAACCGTGATTGTGGCCCATACGATTGAGACAAAGTTATACCTTATGGAGCCCTTTTAAATCATTTATGCCCAACTAAAACCTGATTAGATCCAATTCCTAATACTTATTCTATTAGAAATGTAATTAAGGTAAATTAAAGGCTTATGTATGATAACTATCTAATATGTAAGTATATAATATAAAATATACATTGAATACTCAATAAGTCCAGCAAGCCCTTGTTAAATTCATAGTTGAAGTTCATTATACTCTAATCTTCCTACTACAATGGTTTTAGACTCTATGATGATTAATCAAACCATAGCTTTGAGACTACTCGTACCATATCCTATACCTATGCATGGTCTAGTTCTAGTTATGCTAGACCAAATTCCAGGTGTTGACAGACTTATATTTATAGACATGTGAACCAACCAACTTAAATACTAAAGATCATGAGAGAATATTTAATGTGGGGAATGAAGAGTTAGCGTCGACCTCACTCGGATACTGCAAGAGTTGATGCTCTCATCTATTGCAAGATACTCCTTTTTCTACAAGTAGAAATATTCTTACTAGTAATATAGAACTTCAAATGTTTGTCAGAAGTTTTTCAAGTTGTTTCTTGGAAAGTTTAATTCAATTGACCGCAAATTGTTATCACACTTGTTTTAAATGTAAGCAAGCCTAACTAGAGGCTAGCTCAAAAGCATGGTCACATGATCTTAACCTTGCTTCAAACAACTCGTTTGGCCCTAGGATGACTTGCACAGTCTTTGGGATAGTAGAATGTCTGCAGTAGCTTAATGTTAGATAGACAATCCATCTAGCACTATGGAGGATCTACAAGTTCTTATGTTGATGTCGCTTTGTGCATATTCTATCTCAGTTTTTGTAAATTCAACCATGTTGACTGAATTAAAACTTAAATTTGAACCATTTGTTTGTTTTATTAGATTTAAAGTTAATGAGGCAATTTTCATATTGAGAATGGGTTGCTAAAGTTGGAAAATAATCCATATGAAAGAGATTGTTTACATTTTTGTTCTACCGTTGACTGAACAATTAATTGATAAATGCTTTTATTTAGTCAGATCATTGCGCATGTAAGGTTGGCAGATATCATAAATTGCCAGAACATTGTAGCGATTTGGTTGTAAAAGAAAGGAATATGCTTGATGCTATAATTCTGTTTGAGCAAAGTGTATTTTGCTTGAAAGTTGAGATTGTGGTTGATTATCAATCAAGGGATGTATACTTGTATATTAATATAAAAACACATGTCAGCACAGATACATGTCAGGGACAAGGCACACACCTTTGTGCAAATGACATAGCTATATTGAAATTTCCTCATTCTTTAATCATCTCTGATACGGGCGTGGATAAGGGATCTTGTCCATGGACCAGGTACCTCTAACATTCACAATAACCAAACTTCTATGTTGCTTGAGTTATGGCTGTCAGCTCATTAATGGATACATGAAAATTCATTGATCTTGTAACAACGCATTTGAGGAAATTTGAATCGTTGACTTTTTCGTTCATTTTCTTTCTATAAAGGAAACAGAAACTGCAATACATGGGTGTGGTTGTACTTGCATCATTTTTCTGCCCCTTCATATTACAAATAAATCTGACCATATGACACACCCAAAAACCTACTACAAAGTAACATGTTTTCACAATGTGCCAACCCCACACTGCAATACATCTAAATAAATACAAGTAACTGCATCAACCAAGGCTGCCGTAGGATAATATAAGAAAACAATTACATCTTATTTCCATGCCAGTTGTTGGCTTCACTTGAACTTTCTTCTGCATCCATATCAGTCTCATTGTTAGTTTTTAGTAAGTCTCCATGATGGTCATTGTGCTTATTTTAAAGGCGTGTTTTCATGATATTACACAAAACATATAGTGAAACGACCAAAGGACATATTTTTAAAATATAAGTTGAATAGGTAATTCTTCTTATAATAACACCATTACATCCGTGTGGGCAGTGTTACTTCAAAACTGGACAAAACTGAAAATTATGCTTAGCTCTCCTATGCATATCTGGAGTCTTTTGGAGTCATTTCAGACTGATATGTATTGGCTTAATTTTTAATCATTGCTTTGGCAATACATTTTTTTTTGGCATTGATAAAAAGAGATTTGACCAGTGGGATAAGGCTTGGTTGTTGTTGTTGTTGTGTTGATAAAAGGAGATTTACAGTTTACATTGTATGGATCTTTAACTTCTGTTTCTCTTACTTTTTTTGGCTGGTTTCTAGGTAATTCTTCCACTAAGCCCAATAGAAAGTTTCATACTTACAACAAAAAGTATTATAGTAAAGCATTGAGGACAAAGCAGTTACCTTTCAAATCAAGCAATAACCGTACTCTTTCTTGGCACAAGGATGATAACCTTGTGATAAGATTTTCAGATGATGACAGTGGAACCGACTCCCGAGATTCTAAATCTGTGGCAGCCATGGAAAAGAATGATCATGCAGCTAGATTAATCAAGTTTAAGATGCCAATGTCCTCTTCTCAGAGACAAGAAATACCGCATCAATCTACACAGCATGGACCAAGATTCATGTCAAAAAAAGGAGTAGCAGGGCCTATGTTTTCAAGGGTTGGAAAAATCAATGGTTCCAACTTTGGCAATCAAATGACTTCTTCATCTGAGAAGGTGGAGCACATTCAAAAGCAAATTGCTGCCTTAAAGACTTCTATAAGACAAGTACATGGCCACCATCAGGATACAAGCTCAGCTGATACTGTAGCAGAAAGTTTGCACCATAAAATTTCAAGGGAAAATGAATTTAAGGTTCAAACGAAGACATTATTTCAAAAAAAAGACATTGTCACTGGTTTCACAAATAAGCACTTTGAGCAGCTGAATGAAAAGTTAGACAACCAAGCAATGAACAGTGATGGAGCTAAAACTGCTAATGCTGAAAGGCTTTCCCTTGGTGTTCGACCAACAAAACGCTTGAGGGTAGATAAACCTTTAGAACCTGTTCATGCCTCTGATGATCCACTACAATTGCAAAAACATTCTGACACACATCTAGGAGGATCTGATCAGCTATTACTTAAGGGTCAAAGTGGTCTCTTTGCAGTGAGAAGTGGGCGTAGCTACGATGAAACAAACAAAACTTTGTCCTTAAATAATGAAGGAATTGATGGGAAGCATGGTCAAATGTATGAAAATGCAACTATATCATCTAAAGTTCCACATATAGGACTGAAAGATAATAAAATCATTATGCCTTTATCTTGTGCTCCATTATCTTCATATTCGGACCCTGATATGAATTCCAAGCCAGAAACCAAGAATGATATAACTGTTGATGCCTCATGCAACTATGCAAAGTATGCAAAAGGGCCTGCATTGTTGGCTTCTGAATTGTTAGATCAAAGCTCATATTTGGCTCAACCGGCACCTGGTCTTGAGGTTAGATTTTTCTTCTAATTGCTATAATTGCATATTTATGTTCATATTGCCCTTGCTCCTTTTGATTATTGTTTATTGTTTTATTTTGAGAAACCAGAAAAGATACCAACTAATTCATCTATTGGTAATGTGAATTGAGAATCTTCAATACATAGGAGTCCTACAAATCTGTTTATTGGAGATAATATTCGATAAGCATTTTGAAACAGAACTATGGAACCTACACATTATGCACATGGCCTCTAACATGGTTGTTAAGATTGGATGATATTGATATGGATTGTTCAAGTTGGATTAGTATCAACAAAAGGTCAATCTGCTCTTTTTCCAGAAATAGGTAATCTCAAATTGATCAATTGAGAAGTTTCAAAAAGCAGAGATTCAGATAAATAATGTAGAAATGAGTTAGGGTCACTTAAAGATATATTAAATTAATAGAAATTAGGTCAGCACGAAGAAAGAATGGAATCAATTAAAATTTTATCAAATTAGATTGATATGGAAAATCAATCGATCAAACCATTTTTTTCATTGATTGTGATTTGACTCGTGGCAAACACACATAGGAGGGAGAGATAGTCTCTATTGCTCACTTGAATCCAACTTAAATTACTCAACCTCGTTGACCGCTCTACTATTGTTGCTTGCAATGTGCCACTAGCTAGATCAAGCACCTGATCCATTTCACTTGCTTAATATTGATTGACTCAATCCGGAGAGAATATTGTATCTCTCTCGATCAGTAGTAGCCTCAAAAGCCCTTTCCTACATATTAATAATCTACTATTACTTGATACCTTTATATTAGTAAATATGATCTTATTATTTATTTTAATATATAACAATAATTTGATATTATTAAACTGATAATAACAAGATATAATTTTATTGAAATTTTGATTATATATTGTGCCAATAATCTAATTTTGTCAATTTTACTATTTATTATTTATAATATATTATTAATAATAACATGTTTGTTGAAACACAATGTACATTCTTATTATGGTTAAGCAGCATTTGTTTTCTTATTCATGAAATTATTTTATTTTTCTATTCTTTTTTTTTTATTTCCTTAAGGATTTCAATTGCAAGATCCTATTGGTTTTATATGACCAATAAATTTTTAGATCATCCAATGCTGATATTAATTCTGATTTTGAAAATTGTGGTGACTGATTTAGTTTTCGATTAAAGGACAACATTTGATTTTTGTTTGTATGTGGGAAACTGCAATGTGTGAAAATCGTTATATCTTTTGTTATATATTGACGGATTTGCCAACCATATCTTCTGGAGGTCATTTGATTGATTATATTTGAAACAAACTAATTCAGTGATGTCTTTAATCAGCTTGAGGGAGGTGTTTGGAACCTACCTGTAAATATATATACAGGTAAATCTAAATATCTTCTTTATTCTAAAATACTTATAGGTAGGAGTGACCTGGGTTTGTTTATTTGATTTTCCCTGTTATTTAATATTCTCCTTAGAGTATGATGCCAAATTACCTAGCATTTAACTTTGTCAGAGAAAGGTTTCACATGCAAAAGCAGCCAGTCAATTAGTGTTTGGAGTTAACCTTTCTATGTCACCTATTCATCTTAGATCTATTATGCTCTTAAAGTTTCTCTCATTAATTCTCTTGCTTAATTATTAGGGTTCATCACCTCTTCATCTTCTATGTCTCCCCTCTCTTCTAACTTCTCATTTCCTTTTATCCAAAGAGTCTTTGGAACCACGCTTGCACTAGGAGGAAATCGGGGACTACTGGTTATTGTTTTTGGTGAAAAACATTTTGCAGTGTACTGCTTAAAGTTAGGATTTGACACCAAAGGTTAAGTGGAAGAATCATTACTCAATTTCTTCCTTTATGATAGTCAGAGATTCTTATCCTTAACTTTCACTTTATATCATTGTACATATCATATATAGCTAGGACTTGTATGAATAATTTGCTTGATTTTTCTGAATTTTATTTTGTTACTCTCATGG
Organism: Zingiber officinale; assembly: GCF_018446385.1. Classification (NCBI taxonomy): domain Eukaryota; kingdom Viridiplantae; phylum Streptophyta; class Magnoliopsida; order Zingiberales; family Zingiberaceae; genus Zingiber; species Zingiber officinale. The sequence continues at coordinate 10,608,839 of NC_055995.1, forward strand.
ATCAGGTGAGAATCCCTGAATGGGGTATCTTTAGTTTAGAATCTTTATTGGAGTTGGAGGAGTTGCAAGATAAGGAGTTGGAAAAGGCACAGGAGTTCAGACAGAGGTGTGAGCTGGAAGAAAGACTTGCACTTAAGTCTTATAGGAAAGCACAAAAAGATTTGATCAATGCTAATGAGAGATGTGCCGTTCTATATAGGAATAGAGAAACCATCTCCACTAAGCTTCAGAATTTGATGCTGGAGTCTTCCAACTTTGTCTGGCAGTCAAGCAAGCAGGATCATGGTGGATGCGTACATTCTAGATTAGGCTACCATGTACCAGCTGAGGGTCAAACATCAGAACTTTTGTATGAAAGATCCAATCGTGGTTTGCTAGATGATACTTCTCTTGATGTATCTTTAAGAATGACACATAGGCATGGCTCTTGTTCTAACCAGTACTCAGAAAGTGATGATAGCACGTCGGACCATAGAGACAAAAGCACTACCAATGGTCTTAGCAGTCCTGCATCATCTCCAAATATGTCTACAGATGATGACAGAGAAAATTTAGTTCTTGATAAGAGAGAGGTAGTATCAAATTTGGCTTGCTCACCAAATGTTGACAGTCATGCAGATGTAACTTCTGATTTGGATGTCAGGAAAGAGGGGAATTCACAGGATTATGATCTTGAAGCTGCCCTAAGGTCTAAGTTGGTTGCTAAGTTTGGTATGAGGACATTTTGTAAGAGTGATGGCATGAGCAGTGTTCCATGCGAAGTTGATCAAGCAGTTGTCAAAAATGAAAAGAGATCCAATACTTCTGCCAATCAGCAAATCCAGCAGCAGATGATCATTCAAAACTCTAATTCTGAAGGTATTTTATTTCTATTTTCTTAAGCATTTGTATGGCATTTAGTCTTAAAGATCTCTTTTTCATATTCTCTTAAAAATTTTAACAGTTAAGGAAATCATTTGCTTGACCCACTCAAATTGTGTAAGAGTTATGGTTTACATACTTTATTCTACTTTTGAATAGTTAATGTTCATTTTCAATAGGATGCCCTTTTCTTCTGAAGTGGATGATACACAATGATTTATCAATTTTAATACTTTATAAATTGTCCTAATTTTATTAATAACTTCGTAATTTATTTTTTTTCTAGCTTATGGTTCTTTCAAAAGACAAATAAAAACATTAATTCAACACTTAGATTTACAGTTTTTCATCTTCCATTCTAAGGCGGAACATTTTTGAAGACAATGAACCCATGAGGATAACTCTGAATACTATGAGAGAAAATACCATATGTAGTTTCAACTTTTTCTCCAATAATCAGTTGATGTTCTTTTACTTCTAGATAGACATACAAAGAACTATGAGACCATATTCAAAATTTTGCTGAAGATAAGCAGTTTACCAATCATGTTGTGCTGAGATCTTTAGCTATATGCCAAAACTATCTGGCTAAGGTCTTTATGTTTCAACTACTGAAAAAATTCTGGAAGGAATCAGATTGTGTCATATCATAGATGGATTTCTATGTTTGGGTTCTGTATATAGTTGCCGAAGTACATAGAGCATTAGTTATGTGCAAGGGATAAAGTCCATGTTGCATCCCAAATAGTTGGGACCAACTGGGTATTCATCTTAGAAAAACCAAGTGAAAATATTTCTTGGGTAATGTTTCGCTTCAAATTTCATCAAGATTTTCTCTAGGAAAGGTGTTGAAGTATGCAAGAGTATGCTTAAGATGAATGCTAGAGCCAATGAATTTTGTCGACTGAAAACTAAGTTTTGCAATTTTTTATTTTGATGTTTTATATGGGTTTGTTACTGTTTGATTTGTATGGTTAATACGATATGTTAATAAATAACATAAAATACAGAAAAGTAATACATGTGAAATTTTAAGATTTTTTTTGCTTGTAGGATCTTATGATCCTACTATATTCTAGTCTTGTGTTCTATTTCATTTTGGTTGACTTTTATCTGCTTCTGAGTAGGATCCCTAACTGCCTTGGTTTTAACATTCTTTTCAAATTTTAACTATTGTTCTCTATGCCCCTGTATCTCCAGTTTTGCCACTTCTAATGCCTCCCTGTGAGTGATGATGCAAGCAAATAATTTGGTAAAAATCACAGTGTCTGTTTACTCTGCTTAGTAAAATTATTTTGAATACAGGTAATGTTGACCTTTCAGTTATGGTGGTTGTAATTTTCTTGCAAATTTTATAACTTGCACTTGGATTTTTCTTTCGTCTTCATTAGCCATTTGGTTCGATGTGAAAATTGTGCAATGTTAATTGCTGTTCTAGTTTCAACTTCTTTGTGTCATTTAACTAATTCCTTGACCTGATACAATGGGTGTAATATAATTTGAGAATTTTCCCCTTGAAATACTAAGCATGTCATAACTGGGTCATTGATTATTTTTCTTAAAGGAAATAACACTTGATAAGGTTATACACTTCAAATGATTTGAGTCATAGAATATGTCTTAAAGAAAATATTGCTTTATAAGTTTATATTCTTCTAAAGATTTGAGTCGTAGAATTTGATCTTAAAGGAAATAATGCTTGATAAGGTTATATTTATATGAGAACTTTCAAACTAGTTTTATTATTATTATTATTATTATTCAAGAAATTATACAGATGCCTCAGCTTTTTTGCATCCCATTTTGTGGCATGAACTGCCACTAACTACCCAACTAGTTGGTGCCAGTGTTTCAATCATGGCTGTAGCTCCGTGTTTACTTTTGAACTCTCAAGTTACTTCATGCTGTTATGCTGCAATGTGTGCAGGTCTTTTCAGGGCGGAAGGAATAATGAATTTGAGCTCTGTTAAGCATTGTGGTCAATCTCAGCGAAATGAATTTTCCTATGAAGTTGAAGGAGGCAGTAGCTTTCTAAAAGGATCTTATTGGTTAGTTTGCCAGCCTATTTTATCGCCATCTTCCTCAATTTTGCACAATGTGTTGCCACTTTTGAAGTTTAATGTCTCTGCTTATCCTAATGGGAGAACTGAAGAAAAAGATGCTAGGCCAAAGTCTCAAAAAGTTATTTGTAAGCCAGATAAAACTGATGATAGCACAAAAGTGAGTGGTGTGAGCAGCTCGTGTGATAATTCGATTGATTTTTTCTTGCCATTTTGTATGTTTGAGCTTCGAGGAAAATGCAATAATGATGAATGCCCATGGCAACATGTTAAACAAAATAGCAAAAGAAGTTTAAAACGAGGGCTTCTGGTTACTCACAATTCAGGTTCGTTGTTTGAAGTGTGTAATTACTTGGTAAACAGAAATTTCATCTCATTAAAAAAATCTTGTAATGCAGATTCTTATTTTAGTGCTTTGACTGCTGAGATGTCTCAAGAAGGATTGGAGCCTAGTCATGGTCTCGGCAAAAGCTTTCTTCCAATCCCTTCTTATTATATTGGTGCAAGTCTTGTAAAACCTGAGCCACACTTCTATCATTCAATATTGGCTCGCAGCACATGGAAATATTGGCAACTTGGATTTTCTGCCTCCTTCCCTATACCTTTATCATTCCAGAGAATTCATTCTCAAGATGTTCCACTCTTACAAATTGGTGATGGTGTCATGTCGGAATATGATAGTTGGAGTAGGCATTCCTGGTATCTTCAGAGCCATGATGCTAAGATGGTAGGTCAAAAATGTTTGACACTGAAAAGTTTGATTTATAAATTAGTTGACGCTTATGATTAATTCCTGAACAGGTCTTGCTAGTTATATTGATGTTTGCTTTGTCCAAATGTTTGAGTTTTTATTTTCTAGAGTGTGCATTAGGTTCTGCTCCTTAGGACGAGTTTCCTTCAGGACGTTATGGTAATTGCAATTTGTTTATCCTTCAAATTTATTGACTTATTATTGTTATATTATTCTTGTTTTGCATTTTATAGTATAGTTATAACTGTATTTGGTTAGCAAGCATTGATTTACTCTAATTTCTTGTCTAATTTATTTAGAAAAAAATCATACAAGGGTTACCAGATTCTGATCAATCGTTGGAGTTGGCACTTAATCTTTTCTGTGGAAAATTTTACAAATCTGAGATAAAGAAGGTTATGCGACTTCCTTTGCTTTGGAATTGATCATCGTCTAGGTATTATATATTTAGATATACAGAGAAATGCTGTTAATAAACATGTTTGTATAAAATGTCCTTGCAGGCTTTTACTGTTTTGTCACGAGCAATCGAGTCTCATCCCACTTCTGCAGTCCTTTGGGTTATTTATTTGCATATTTTCTACATGAAGGAGGAGGGCATTGGGAAGGATGATATGTTTCTCCATGCTGTATGTATTGAGAACATTTTTTATTATGTTGAAAGCTAAAAGCTAGTTCTTTTAAATTATTATTTTGTTTGGCCTTATCTGATATTCTCTAGATGTTTAACTACTGGAAATGAGCTTACTCTTTTATTGATTCTCTGCCTCAATTCTCAAGGGTAGAGAAATTTGTTAATCTGATTTAAGCAATGAGCCTAATTTGTATCATTCTGTTTCTATCCAAGATGGGGCTTCTTTTCTTTTTTCGTCATGATATTATTTCTCCATCTGTCACCTCGAGCAATTAGCCTTGTTAGGTGGAGGGTTAGTGCTAATGGATCAATTTTGTAAATATATGCTCAATAACGATATAAAAAAAATTAAAAAGTTTAAATTGAGAAGGCATAACTAATTTGCCTCCTGTTGCCGTACCAACAGTATAGCCACTGCTGATTCAGTACCAAATGAATACTGTCTTGTCTCAGTTGCACGGTAATAGATATTCTAGGTTCATTCCGTTGAATAGTACCTTTCGTTTGGTTAAAATAGTGGCTTTTCTGCATTATTTTTATATGTGAGCATATATGTCTTCATCATTTGCTAGCAGTATGCCTAACGAAATCTGCTCTGAAATGGAACCTTGCATATTCTTCTGCATCATGCTTGTTACACTGGTTACCAGCTTGCTGCATGACTTATTTTTCAGGTACAACACAATCCATCTTCATATGAGCTTTGGCTAATGTATATTAACAGCAGAGTGAAACTTGATGATCGACTAAATGCTTACAAAAATGCATTGAAAACATTGTGCCAGGCAAAAGTGGTATGTGACAAGGGAAAAAGAAATAGAAGTGCACATGTTTTGGATATTTTCCTGCAGATGCTTGATTGTTTGTGTATGTGTGGCAATGTGGACAAAGCACTTTGGAGGATTTACCAACTTGTTCCTTCATCAGATTCTGAGCTTTCTAGTGATTCAATGCTCCCTGATCTTCTCTTTTCTTTGACAGTTCCTGATCAATGCATATTCTGGATTTGCTGTATATATGTGGTGATGTATAAGAAAGTCCCACAAGAAGTTGTACATAATTTTGAGTTAGAAAAGGATTTTCTATTCCGCCTTGAATGGCCTTTCATCCAGCTATCAATTGAAGAAACAAATATGGTAGGGGACCTGATGAAACTTGCTATAGAAAAGGTGGGTGTTGATGTTGATAAAGCTCCTCAGGGAAGAGATAGAGCTGCTCAGAGATCTCTGCACGTCTTAGCAGTTTGTCATGTCAGACTTGCTGCTACACTTAATGGTTTTCAACATTCTGAGGAACTATTGGTGAACTATTTCGAGATATACCCAACTTGTCTTGAACTCCTTTTGTTAACAGTTCGGTCACATGAAAATTGCAAATTTGATGTATTTTGGCAAAGTTTTCAGGAAATACTTCATAGCTGGCCTACAGAAGTCCCTGGTATTCAATGTCTTTGGAATCAATGTATAGAGCACGTGTTGTTGCAAGGAAATGATTGCGCAGAAAAGCTGATTGAACACTGGTTTCAGCAATTTGGGGAGCTCAACTATCCTGGATTTAGAATTTTAGGCAATAAAAATGCTGGTCTTTGCAGGCCATCCAAACAGCAGTTTATTGTTGAATCTGCTGTTGATCATACTGAGGTGGATGAAAATATGTTTGCATTACTAAATCTATCTCTTCACAGGCTATCAAAGAATGATGTTGAAGGAGCTTTTAGTGCTGTGGACGATGCCCTAAAGTTGTGTTCTGCAAAATACTTTGGCCACTGTATAAGAGAGCACACAGCAATTTCTCTGCTAAAACAATCGGAGTTCCAGAAGAATACTCGTCTCACCATGTTGCCTCTTCTAAGCAACTATGTAGTTGATACACGTTTTTTACCTAGACCAGAACTGTTATCTAGACAATATTATAAATCCATTAAGAAGCCAAGAGTAAGACAGTTGATTGATGAGATCATGGGTTCAGTTCCTGCTAATTTTTCTTTGCTTAATTCAGTTCTTGAAGTATGTTATGGGCCAACATTTCTGCCTGAAACAATGGAACCCAGGGAGCTTGTTGATTTTGTTGAAACACTAATGGAACTTGCTCCGGCAAACTACCAGTTAGCATTGTCAGTATACAGGTTCACTGCTAGAAGCTTCTGTGATGCTGGTGTTGCTTATAATGGAATTATATTCTGGGCTAGCTCTATCTTAGTGAATTCAATTTTTCAGTCTGTCCCTGCAGCTCCAGAAAATATATGGATCGAAGCAGCTGATCTCTTAGGAAATTCAGACGCAAGGGGAGTTGCTGATAGGTTCTATCAGCAGGCTCTTTCAGTCTATCCTTTCTCCCTTCTGCTGTGGAAATCCTACCTCCATTTCGCCAAACTAACAGAGAAGACAGATGTACTTATAGAGGCTGCAAGAGAAAGGGGTCTTGAAATGAGTATTGTTCCAGATTTCTAGTTTGCCCTTTGCACCAACCTTTCAACACTTTTGGCATCCGAGCTCAATTATGATGATGTGGATGTGGTTCTGATCTGTCCTCACTTGGACTCCCTTCCTATCACAAAATGAGCTGGATGAATAGCACAGGCCTAAACTATTCTGAAGACTCTTTGTGAACAGCATGTAGCTAGTTAGTGTAGAAGTTGCATATGCAAGTTTTGGTATCTTAAATTAAGAGCTTGATAATATTTAAACCAATTAAGTTTAAGTTGTAGCTCATAAAAAAAATCAAGTCAAATTTAAATAATTATTTTAAAAACTTAGTTTATTTTAGGAGAATTTTGGCGCAATGGTAAAATTATTATCATGTGATCAAAAAGTCACGGGTTCGAATTTTGAAAATAGTTTTTTGTAAAAAGTAGGGTAAGATTGTGTATAATGAATTATTTTCTATGTTTTCATATAACGGGAGTTTCGTGTATTGAGTTATTTTTTTATAAAGTTTATTTTAGGCTCAATGGTTACTTTATCAAATAAATTTGAATACTAGAAAACGACTCGGCCGAATTTGTTTACCGTCCTAAATCTTGCAATGCAACTCCCTGCCTAGTGCAACCTCGCTCTGCCCCGGCAATGCTATATCTCCATTTCATTTAAATGTGTTTAATTACAAATATTTATATTATTTAGTTTTTTTTCATTTTTAGATTTTATTACCTAATACATGGAAGAAGAACAAAAAGTAAGAAATTTTTTAAAAAAAATTTCTAAAATTAGACAATGCTGAACCATTTCATTAACATTATTCATTTTAACTAATTTAAAGTAGGAAAAAAAACAATTCAATTTTTCATGTAACTTATACTTATTAGACTTGTATTTACTTCTTAATTGAGAAAATACAATCGGAATCTACATTTGAAGTTCTCAAATTAATTTTACAAAGTAATAAGTATACATTTTAACAAACTGTGCATTTTCACTAATTTAAAGTAAAAAAAATCTTTTTTAATTCTATATATAAATAATCAAAAAGTTTGAACTTTTGAATTCAAACATTAGTATCCAGTAAAATTGAATAATTTCAATTGATATACTAGTATCCTACCTTTTTCATAATGATGGAGATGGCAAACAAGTATTGCTCAAAGATATCTTCCTGATGCCTTAGCCACTTTTATTAATAGTTAGTAGTCATTCATAATTTATCTTTTTCGTGTTAATCTAGAAGACGGATTAACGGGGACGCGGGGTGACACATGAGATGACAAACAAGTGGTCCCTTAGGACGAACAATTGATTAGTGCATAGGGTATTATCACTATAAGATTTGGGGATTAATTTTTGACTAGTTATCAAGTTCTTGTCCTTCTTCATGTACTAGTCATTGCTCAGGTTAGTAATCATTTGTGATTTATCTCCTTTTATATAACCTGGGATGGACTATGAGGGGCACATGAACATTATCACCATTTTACCAGCACGAGATGATAAACAAGTGTAGAGTAGACTTGACCCTGGGCCAGACCCAGCACGGGCCTGTAACCGGGTCAATGAGTTGGTTGCCCGTTTGACCCGGTTCACCGGGCCGAACTAGAACTGACCCTAGTTTAGCTTGGCGGTTCACCCCAATTTTTTATCTTTTTATTTTTTGCCCGTTAGAACTGCCACCAACGGTTCCTAGCAATTGGAATTGTCGATTAACCGACGATTCATAACCATTGAGGAGGGAGGGTCGGGCCGGGGGGGGGGGGGGTTGGTATTTTTTCAATGATTAAGATCTTTTGATCGTTTTTTTTTTATCAATGACTATGATTTACTATCTGTTACTATCCAAACTCTATAAATAGAGAGTTCATTTCATCATTATCACACATATTCTCTACTCTTAATCTAAATTTTGTATTCTCTATACGTTGTTGTCACCATTTCTACGCATTTTCGTTTCTAATTTTCAATTACAATGGAAAGAGGTCGTGGAGGTGTATCATCTCGAGCTCAGAAGAGAAAGGAAATAGTGAATTAACGTTAAGACCACAACATTCAATCCACCGATAATGAGACTGAGCACCTTCCGACACTCCAAACACAAGAAAGTACCGTTGCAATTACTTCTAAGGTTTAGAAAATTCCTCCTCTAAAGTCTTCTATTTTCATTAAACATTTTGAGAAGGTCACCCTTCCGTCAGGAGAATTGAGTGCAAAATATAAGCACTACAATACTTCCTATAAATTCTAAGTCGGCGGCGGCTATGGGTTGTTAAAATGACATATAGAAACAAAGCACATGATGAAATATGGACTTGACCATTTTCAAACATAATTATCTAGATTTTCCTCAACTAGCAGTAATACTGATTCTGATTTATTTTTATATTCGGATAATAAATTAAGACCAACATTAGCTAAATTTGTTTCTATAGAACATCTTTCTTTAAGTTTTGAATCTAAATGCACATTTGAAGATTATTGTAAAAAAATTCTCTTAATCCATGTTCTAAACGTATTTCTAGGACTACACTTGTACAATTAAAAAAATAATTGATGGATTCAGTAAATTAGATAATAAAATTTTTTTATGTTCTAATATTTAGAGTGATTATTGGCAAATACATTTGCATATAGGTGTGACTTGTCATTGGATCGATAGCTTTTAGAACCTCCAAAAAAGATTGTTAGCTTATAAAGTTTTTGATGAATCATATAATACTCATAACATCGCACAATTATTATTTTTAATTTTAGAAGAATATGAATTAACTCATAAAATATTTTCAATATCATTAGATAATGCTAGTTCCAATACCACTTGTATAGATGATTTAAAATTTATTTGTCAACCTATTATTGGTGATTTATTTCCCATATTTATTGTGTATGCCATATTTTAAATTTATGTGTTAAAGATGGATTAAATTTTTTAAAATATTATATTAAACCAATTAGAATTATAATTTTTCATGTATGGTCATGTTCATCTATAATGAAATGATGGGGTAGGTTTTGTAAAACTAATGGAATAATACCTAAAAAAAATTTACGCGATATATCAACACATTAGAATTCAACATATCAATTATTGCAAGATTCATTTCAATATAAAAAATTATTATATTCATTTTTTACATAAAATACTAATACTAATATATATTTATTTTCATAATAATGAAATATTTCTAGTAGTATTTGTAAAATTTTAAAAGTATTTAATGATATAATCGAATAACTTTTTGGGGTTTATTATTCCACCACTCAATTAGTTTTAGAAAATTTTTCTAATATAGTATTAGTTTTAAATGAACATATTAATAATAAATCTTTATCTTCTTATGTATTAGCTATGAAAACTAAATAGAAAAATTATTTTTATTTTATTCCTAAAATTTATTTAATTACATTTGCTTTAATCCTATATTTAAATTAAAAATTTTACTAGAAATGTTAACTTTATATTATAATACTTTAATTCCAATTCTTTGTTCTCTTCATTTAGTTAATATTATATATAATATTAGAATTTATTTATATGATATTTTAAATCAATATTATACAAACTAATATTTCTGAAATACAATAAACTTCTATTAAAAGAATGGACGAAATGTCTACGAGGATCGTTAAATTCCATATATGAACTTGAGAATTATTTTACGATTTATTTTAATTTTAATGAAGCAGATAGCGAAAATTTTGATATCTTAAAGTGATGGTCACAAAAGTCTCAAAGATTTTCCGTCCTCTCTGTGATCGCTAAAGAAATTTTAACTTGTCCAATATCAATTGTTGTTGTGGAGCAGATGTTTAATGTCGATGACAACATATTAGATGAACGACGATTAACTTTGTCTCCTGACTCATTGGAAGCTCAAACATTACTCGACGATTGGAACAGAATCGAGAAAAGAATCCAAAGAATACAACTTTCAAATGACGAAGTTGAAAATTTTGATATCAAAAGAACGAATACAACAGGAACGAAAAATGAAATTGAGTGATAACACCACTTTCAAATATTAAAGAATTACGTGGACTTTGATTCTCCTATACTCTAAAGGGATACATAGACAACTTAAATGAGTATAAGTTATTTTTTTTAATAAATTTTAAATTTTAAAAAAGTTTAATATAATAATCTAACAACGGCGAACCATGAATCGAATCATGAACCAATTGTTCTGAACCATAAATCGTAACGGTTAATATTAAGGGTCAACTTGCCATGACCGTCGAACTGACGACTCTGAACCGTCGGTTCCAAGACTTGGTTAGGTATATAGTGTAGAGCAGCAGCAAGGCGATCTTTATTCAGAAAGACACTTCAGTCTTCCCAGTACTTTTAATACTACACACCAACCATACACCCACAACCAGCAATCAAACATCGAAGCTTCATTTAATGGATGTTCTAGGATTCTATTCTACGTTACACTAAACACTAGTCCTGAAACTCCAGTGCTTCCAGCACCACTCTGCAATCCCCACTTCTCCGTTTTGTGTCAGTAGTTAAGTTTTGTCAGACTGGAACATCACTCGCTAGGAGTCCAATTTCACCCATTCATAGCGGCCAGGCAGGGGCTGATCCTTCACAACATCGAAGTTATACCTGACAAAAGATAACAGCAATTTTTTATGCCAATCATGTTCGAAATCACAATTTTAATGATGATTGTTCATCGGACTCAAGACCAAGCTAAAACATAGCAGTAGAAAAGAAACTTACTTCTCTAAGAAACTTCTTTGTTGGAGTTCTTCTGGACCTGCGAAAAGCGCTTCCATTTCGAGGGCAGATGGTTGCTGCTCTTTTGCACAGCAGTCGATAGGCAGAATTGTAGAACCAGGCGTTACTGCTTCATAGTTACTTATCAGGCTGCAAGGCGTGGTTTCTCTCTCACTCCTGAAGCCAGATGACAGACATTTATAGAAGATCTACAAATTCAATGAAAAGAAGCTTTCGGTGAAGCAGCAAAAGATTGTTTTTGACAGACCAGATCATCTCACATGACAGAATTGGAAAGGGTATCTGATAGTGCTATTAAGCTCCATTCATTTCAATGGGGAGAAAAAATGGAAGTTTTGTCAGCTAGAATTGAAATCCTCAGCATAAAAACGTGCCGGAAAGCAAGAGAGATAGATAGATACTGTTAAGAAATTCGCTTTGAAATCCTCAGCATTAAAGCGCCTTGAAGTAATCTAAGACTCGAGTTAGGAATTAGAACAGAAGAAGTAATCCAAATTGAACAAAAAAGCAAGAATCTTTGGGGGCTTGAGAACTCGAAAAAAAAAAATAGGGGCAAATAATCCAGAGGATTACGAGAATTCAGAAAAATCTACCTGTTCCTGTCGAGCTCATAAGGATTTCCACCAAAAGAAGCTTGGATCCCAGAACCACCTTCGGCCGTTAGCTGGATGGATATGCGAGTCGCTGGTACCACGGAACCCACAGAGTTCATCCTAGAGAGGTCCGCCATCGCTTCGATTGCCTTCTTGCCGCCTATCCGGCGGCTAGGGCCTGCTTTCGGAGTGGGCTTGTTCTTGTCGGCGGCTCGGGACCTAGCAGAGAGGGGAGGGCGAGTTGGCTTCTCGAGACGGCGGCTACGGAGTTGGAGGCAGGAGGCGGGGTCCACCGGCGACGACATCTGGAGGCGCTCGAGGGCGACGGTCCTGGCCCTGGTACGCGCTCGGAGGTAGGGTTGGTAGGATGAGGCTTTCCCCTCTGCTTCCCAACCGGCACTAGCCTTCCCGCGTACTTGACAGCAGCCGAAACCTACGACTTCGCCATAAAAATCCGATCTTTCACCATAAAACTTCACAAAGAGGAAGAAGGTGAGTTGTCGGGAGGGTGAGCGCTTGCGGAAGGAAACGAAGCAGCGAAAACCAAACGGACGGCGAAAGGAGACGCACGAGTGGGTCTAAATAAAATAAATAAATAAATAACTTACAAACAAAATCCGGTCAATTTTATCAGTAATTTATTTTTTTATTTTTTTTTAAAAAAAATATGTTTTTTATTAATATGGATATTGGGCCGAATTGACCTAGCCCAAAACAAAAATCGGATAGGCTGGCCCTAGTTTTAGTATTCCATAAAATTATTTTGTTGGCATTATTATTGTGTGCAATAATAATAATTATAAACCTCCTTACTTTCTTTAGAATTATAAACCTCATTAATTTAAAAAAACTAAACAATAATAATAATAATAATTTGGTGGAGCCAGATTGACATTTGATTCGTCACTTCGTTTCAGGCATTGATGATTGTCGCGCTAACCGTCTGCCAGTCAACTACGTATCTAAATTGATTTCTGATTAATCGTCAGCGCATTTTTTTCTCTTTTCTTTCGGAAAAAAATGATTTTAATTTTGATTTTCTGGCATGAAGACGATTTATTCTGGCCATTATGTGGGCAAAGTTATGATCAGAGATTACGATATTGCTGGTAAGTATATGAATCTAATTATTTATCACTTGTTGGCGGATGTCGGCATGTGATGTGACCCCTTCGACGATAAAGTTAGCACTGGATTAGGAATGAAGTTTGCAGGTGCACGAAAGAAAGATTAGAGAATGCTGAAAGAAAAACTTTTTCCCACAACGGTGAAGAAAGTTCAAGCGGCTGCCACGTAAAAGGGGCGGCTATCAGGGGACAACGGTGAAGTTGTAGGCCCGACACAGTCTGACCATTGGCTAGGCATCACATTCGGTACAAACTAATCCGTCAATGGCGGATACATACCATGCACAAGGTACAACGACTGTGATTGTTAGAGAAGTGATCGGAGGAAGACCCGACCTGGGGCCGAATTCGAACCTAACCCCGAGCCGAGTTTGAATCGGGTCGATAGGTCCTGATTCTTAGGCCGGAGCTGGGGCCGAGCAAGTTACAGTTCCAACTAATTTAAACCGTCGGTTCAATCCACCAGTTAGGTTTTTATTTTTTATTTTTTAAATTATTTTTTATATTTTATATTTACATAGATAAAAATTTGTTTAAAAGAATTATGTTACGAGACTTAAATCCTGATCTCTTATGACTTATGAGAAAATTCAACTATCGTAACCAACTACACTATAACATCTTGATATTTTTGTGTTTTAGTTAATTCGATAATTTTTTTTTTACTATATTACTATTCTTAATAGTTAAAAGAAAAATAAGAGAGTAAGAAAAATATTTTTTTAAAAATCGATAATAGTTTATTTATATTAGTATAATTTAAAATCTAAAGGGAAGAAATAAAAGCAATTTCAACCAATATATCGATGATTTTGGTTATAAGAAAGGAGGAGAGCTTTTATTTTATTTTTTAAAAATAGTTTTTACTGATAATGATTCAGGATATTCTTATAAAATCATAGGGGATATGTATGCAACTTAGTAAGCGCAATCAATTCTTTATATATATTTAATAAATTTATAATTTATAATTATTTTTAAATAATAATAATCTTGAACTGTGACGAACCGTGAATCATAATCGTCTTGGACGGTTAAAGTTAAATGTTGACCTGTCACGAACCATCGAATTGATGGTTCTGAATCGGATGTTTTGAATAATCGAACATGCAGTTCTAAACTATCTAACCGGTGGTTCCAAACCGTCGATTGCGAATCGAGGTCAAGTCTAATCGGAGGTTGACGTTGAAGAGAGAGGCTTGGTGAGGACGCTTTCGCCAAGGTGAGTACCTTTGTGCAAGTATTGGGCCTACAGAGTTGTCTAAGGAGGACTCGGATAGGATATTCTTACATGGGGATGTTTATGCATATGGAGAATGATAGAAAATTTTTATTCAGGGATAATTGTAAGATGCCTAATTGGGGTAGCTAATGATGACAATGATAATAGTTCAGGATATTAAAAGATGCTTGGTTTCAATTGCTTATATAATTTACCATATTTGGATTGAAATCACAACTATATCTGTCATTATTTATATATTTATTATTATCATGTTTATCTTAATATATTATCATGCAAGTAATTGAAATTAATTTCTGATTAATATCTTGGACTGCAATCTTTGTCGTCATTAGCAATGCCTTCTTTTCGAGGATGTTTCTAAAGGGAATGTTCTCAAGTATCTGTACGACTAAAGTCATGTGCCATTAGCAACGCCTTCTTTTCAAGGATGTTTCTAAAGGGAATATTCTCAAAATATGTGTACGACTGAAGTCATGTGTAGCCTTTCAAAGAATGTTTCCAAAAGGGATATTATCAAAGTAAGTGCACAACTAAAGTCTTGTATGATCTTTTAGGAGATGTTTCTAGTCGAAGATTTTTTAAAGTGAATGCACGACTAAAGTCTTATATGATCTTTCTAGAGATATTCCCAAAAATGATGTTCACAAAGTGAGTGCACTACTAAAGTCTATGTGTCAATCTTTTTGGGGGATATTCCCAAAGTAAGTGTATGATTGAAATCATATGTGATGGATGTTTCCAAATGAGGATGTTTTCATATAAGAATGTTTTCAAAGTGAGTGCATGGCTAAAGTCCTATGTGACTTTTCGCTCGGTCATGTGATCGACAAGCCTAAAACTATAAGACCGCCCAACAAGGTGGCTCATGTTATCTATAAAATAGTTTGGCTGTTAGTCGTGTGATTAATGCGTGTAAGACTATCATCATCTACAGAACTCGGGCGCCCAACCTATAGTTGGCTCGTTCAAGGCTATCATCATCTACATAATCGCTTGAGCGTCCAACCATGTGGCTAACACGTATGATGATGTTGTCATCTACATAACTGTTTGAGTGCCCAACTGTGTGGCTGACACATGTAAGGTTATTATCATCTATAGAATTGCTTTGATGCCTAGTTGTGTGGCTGGTGTCTACTGTTGGTGCAATTTGCACTAACAATCTAACTCAGATTTTGATGAATGACAAGTTAAGTTAGGTTCTGTTGGATCTAACCACATGATTAAGTGTGCAGTACGAAGTCCAAACAAGTCGACGGGTCGACCGGATATCTGACAGAAAATCCAGCTAGGTTAACAGGCCGACCGGATAACTAGTACGAAGTCCAGATAGGTCGACGAGCTGGTTGGATATCTGGTGAGAAGTCCAGCTAGGTCAACGAGCCGACCGGATAGCTAGGACGAAGTCCAGACAGGTCGACGTGCTGACAAGATGTCTGACAAGTTGGTAAGTTAAGGTAAGTCACTAGAAGAGAGTGATCTTGTGAGGACGCGTCCCTGTTAAGGGGACAGTAGGCATCGGTCCAGGTTAAGTCCATTTCGGATCCCTAATCTAAGACCTTGACTAGTTCCTGGTCCTGAGAGAACAGAAACTAATTAATACTGCACATTATTATTATGCTAACATTTGTCTTACAGGTTATCATTTTTTGTTATTGGACTAACGTTGTTTTCCAGAACAAAGGTGCAAAATTATCTTCAGATGAACAGTGTCCGAAGGCGCCTTCAAGCTTAATGGAAGACGCTTTCATACTGTTCATAGAAGACTCCTTTCAAGGCTATGGAAGACGCCTTTCGCAGGGTAAACTTTGGACGAAGTAGCGGATAGAGGTCGTGCTATTCGGGATCAACTTTCTCAAGTTGGAGGCACCTTCAATGGCTATGGAAGGTGCCTTCAAAGCCCTATTTAAGCCAGTCTCGAGGAAGCTTCATTCAATAATACTTATACGAGCTACTACGCATCCAATTGGGGTTCTGACTTCTCCGGGCTCCTGCTATGACTATGCTGAGAAGCTGCTGCACCCTACGACTATTCCGAGGACTTCTGATTGCGATCGATAGACAGACATCGATACACGAACAAGCCACTTTGATCCTAAGTGTCGGTAATTGTACTTAAATTTTGCAAACGGGAAGTGCAGTTTGTTACACTTCACCGATCTTTCTTGTACTCGATTCCCTCTTTCGGAGATACCAAAAGAGGTTGTTAATAGATTACCCATTTATATAGGTCTACGGGACCTGAGTCTTGGAGTAGGAGTCGCTGAAGGCTCCGAACCAAGTAAAACCTCTCGTGTTTTCTTGTGTTCTCATTCTGCTTTAATTTTCCATTGCGTACTTAATTTTTGAAAAGTTTTTAAGATACGTGATTCACCCTCCCCTCTCACATGCATCTCGATCCAAAACGTGCAAGGTTGCAATTGTAAAACCATTTGAGCACGCATAATAGATTATTAGTTTGCCCGATCGGGGATGATGCATGGTACCTCAGATCCTTGACTTGCACTCAACCATTCGACATTTAGTCAGTGCTCGGCTGCTCAATCATTCAACATTCAACGCTCGACCACTCAAGACTCAGCCACTTAAGTACTTGACCACTCTATCACTCTCCCTTCACTGCTCCATCAATATAGGGTCATAGGCTTTTTGGATGGGAGATCCGACCTTGATTGCTCGATGGGTATTCTCGAATACATTGTCTAGCATGAATATAATTTATTTAAATTAAGTTAGAATCAAATTAAGATATTGCTTCTAAGTATATGCATCTAATTAGATGCATATACTTAAAAGCAATATTGATTCTGTCTGGAAGTAATGAGGATGGACCATCGGTGATGTGGCACGTAGTTTGACTAGCTTCAAAAACTCCTGAGAAGCAAAAGAAATCGTTAGTAAGCAAGCCAGGGGGAAACCCTGACACAGCTACTTCGATGATCAAGTCAGAACAATGATGGTGGCGTAAAGCAAAGTAAGCAGCAACAAAGAGGAAGAGATGCATATGTGTGCGTGTGCGTACATGTGCCAACGGAGAAGGATCCCCTTTTTTATTGCCCCTCACAATCTCTAAATTAATGAGGTATTATCTTGCAATCAGTCAATCTGTCACATCATCATGCTTATACTGCATCCATCTATAAGATCAGCATGTTGGTGGTGTAAGTGTCTGTACATAGGTATGATCCTCTGACAAATCCACACGTTGTATTAATATTCGTAATTAGGCTTTTGGGCTACGAGACCTCTTAGGTTGCTAGCTAGGTGGCTTCTTATAGAGCTCAATTATGTATATGACATAATATGGTCATATCAATATCTTAAAGAAAGTAGGGTTTTGGAGACCCAGCAAGCCATTCATTGACTCTTCTAAGGCCCCTCTGATCGACAAGGCCAACCTGGAGAGTGGGAACAAAAAAGTGAGCAAATTAGGTCAAAGTAAGGAAATGGGGCTCACGGGGAATTTGTCTGACTAGCAAGGCCGATCAGGAGTGGGGGTTGTTGGGACCTTGTCGTTGCTAGAGGGGGAGTGAATAGCTCATCATCCAAATTATCGCTTCCTGCACTTGTTAGTGTACAGTGGAAATACAATACAAAACAAACAAATAGAAAGCTAAAACTAGAGGCAATAACTAAGACAATCAAATGTCATATTTATGTAACGTAGTTTGGAGATCACTTACTCCTACTCCACGGTTGGCCCTAAGGTGGACGATCCCAATTTGTCGGTGGATGATTCCCCGGAGAACTTCCGGTTAGCTCGCGTAGCTCCTTGTGGGTGGAGAAACCTCATCATAACTCACACAAAACTACACTAGATCACTTGAGTCACCACTAATTTCATCAACCTGTTAGAACTTTCGAGTCGCAAAAATCGCTTTTTGTGTTGCGGAAACCCCGAAGTTCTTAGCCATTGGATCCGTGCGAAGATAAAAATTTTCATGTACTTAGTTTTTCTACTCTAGATCTACTTTAGATCTACATGTCAAGGGATATACCTTTGAAGCAAAGCCCTTCGCAAATCTCGCTCGTCCAAGGTTCTTCGGATCTCGAGTGTGTTCAAGCGGACACACCTCTAGAAGTATCCACACGAACAACAGATGGAGAGAACAAACTAAGAGTGTGCTAACACCCTTAGAAGTCACGACAAGGATGAGAGGGAGAGGGAAGAAGAGAGGAGGAGGAAGATCACTTGAATGAGCACACCAAAAATTTATTCACACACTTGTAACTCCTCTCCTCTTTAAGTGGTCGGCCACTCATGGAAGACCAAGAGTCATGGCTCTTGGTTTTCCTCATGAGGTGGCACACACTTGAGCTAGCTTTGATGATGTGGAACACCATCATTGGCTGACCCCATGCCATGTCACAAATGAGGTGACAAATGGTCAAATCAAACTTGACCCTTCATCTTCCATCTCAAGTCAAGTCAAACTTGACCTCTTATCTCCCATGGTTGAACAAATTCAACCTTTGATTCAAGTCAATTTTGATTTAATATAATGAATCTCTATTCATTGAATTAAATTGACTCAATGAATCATAATCTAAATTAGACTCATTGGACACATGAATCAAATTGAGTCCAACTTAATTAGTTTAATTTGGATTACTCTTAATCCAATTTGGTTCATCACATGAACCTAATCCTCTAGGTTCATCAAATGAACCTAATCTCCATCTAATTGTCCTTTGTGTGTGACTTTATAGGTTCTTGTAACGTTGGCAATGTTCTTAAACCCATTTAGAAACATAAGTAATGAGCGGTATCTAGCAATACATCATTACTACCCAAGTTACAAGAATGTTGAGATCCAACATCACCTTGTGACTACTAATTGTGACTCTCACAATATATGACAATGTCCTTCTATCCTTGACATCTAGATTGATCAATTGAGGTATAGACCGTGTCATCCTCTAATCAATCTATATCTTGAACTCCAAGTAAACTCACTCTAATCAAATGAGCTCAATATCTCATATTGACTCACTTGAGCATAGCCATGCACTTAGTGGTCTCACTCTATTAAGAATCATGATGTCTCTCCCATCATATAGGAGGGATAGATCTCATCTACATCACTCACATCCCTCCGCATAATTTGTTACATACCCAATAATCGCCTTTATAGTCCATCCAGTTACGGGTGACGTTTGACGAAGTCAAAATATGCAACTCCTTATGTAGGGAACTATGATGACTTCAGATCCAAGGACTAATAGTTATACTAATAGTCACATGAGAAATTATATGACACTCATATAACGATCCATGATACTTTCTCATGGCGAGTCATTCAGTATACATTCTCCAATACATACTCATGTGTCAACTTGATATCTCTATATCCATGACTTGTGAGATCAAGTTATCAAGTTGACCTACATGCTAGTCTCAGCGCATTAACATTGTCCCTGAATGTTAATACTTGACTAGGAATGATTAAGAGTAGTGTTCTCTATATCATCTCACTATCGATTCAACCAATCGATTGATATAGATAAGAACCTTCTACTCAAGTACGATATTATACTTAGTTATTTGGCACCAATACAAGTAAGTATAATAACCATAAAGAAATGCTTTTATAAACATATATGAATATGACATCAAGTTCATACAACAATCATCACATGATTGGCTCTAGGGCTCTAACTAACACAACCATGCCCAAGCACCCCGAGCTTTATTAAATAGAGCTCAATAAGAAACACCTAGTTGTATTTTCCACTACCAGTCGACTGACAAAAACACCAGTCGACTGGTCCTAAGTGGAATTTAACCATTACAAGCCAACGGCTCAATACCAGTTGACTGATGAAAACACCAATCAACTACTCCACATATATTGAGCGAACATAGACATTCTGTTCGCTACCAGTCGACTGCTATAGTAACTATTACAGTATTGCTACAGTAACTGCTATAGTAAAATCCTAAACCTAGGATTTTACCCTGAGTACAATATCTCATGCACTCGTCCTCGCTTGACCCACCTAGACCTAGCTTTTAGCCTCCTCCACCAGCCTCACGTCCCTCAAATGCCTCCCTATTCTTCACGTCTTGCCTTCTAGTGCTTCCATCAGTCTTGTCATTGTTGTCGAGTCTTCCTTTGTCAAGAGGTCACGCCTCCAGGACTTCATCCATTGTCAAGTCACACTTGGACTTACGTTGCAAAGACTACATATTTAGACTTACATCGCCAATGTTCACCCTTGGACTTTCCTCCTTTACCAAGATTACACTTGGACTCTCCATATTGTACCTATATCCTACACACTCACAATGTATATCAAATACAACAATAAACCTAACTTAAATCTTTGTCTAAACATCAAAACTAGGGTATCCAGATTGCTCTAATAATCTCTGTCTTTTTGATGTTTGATAATCCGTTTAAGTTAGGGAAATAATATAGTAATACATATGCAAATAAATATGTATATCTACTCATGCATAAGTCATGGAACCTCACCTAGGCTCTCCCTTCACCTAAGTTCTCCCTTGAGCTAGGATTTCTCGAAAAGTTAAACTTCTCCCCCTTTGCCAATAAGTGAGCAATTGCTCCCCCTTCACCTAAGCTCCCCCTTGAGCTAGGTTTTCTTGCAAGGGTGTGTAGGTTTCCCACTTAAACTCAACACTACTCCCCCTTGTCATATATCAAGAAGAGCTCCAATAATATTCTAATTATTAGACTCTTTAATCTCTAGTGACCATAAATATTATGTATTAATCTCCCATAAGATTACACACATGTTCATCATCCTTTTAGTCATTTTCTAGTGCTAAAACGTATTTTTAGACTGTATCAATTGACTGTCATTAGCCCCAGTTGACTACCCTATTCAAAATGAGCTTACAGAGACCTTCTGTGCTCATGAATAGTGTTACCAGTCGACTGGTTATTATATAAGTTGACTGGTACACTATTTCAGCCAAAAATAATATTTCTGACTAACTTTAAAAATACGCCAGAAATTTCACAGACGTTTAAAAATTCTTAAATTTTGAGGAGAGGTTTGTTTTACCAATGTCTACAGACCTTCTTGGCTACAGCTCAGGTCACACGGCCATGTGGATTCACACGGTCGTGTCTTGCTTGCTCTCTGGATGAGTGGCACGACTGTGTGGGATCACACGGTCATATTCTGCTCCTCTTCTAGTTAAGCCACATGACCGTGTGGATTCACACGGCCTGTGTCTGCATCAGCTCTAGAAAGTTACACTGCCGTGTGAGATCATACGGTCGTACTCTGTTTCTCCTCTGGAAGGTCACACAGCCGTGTGACTCCATAGGGCTATGGCTAGCTTCTTCTCTGCTTCGTTTCATGGTCGTGTGGGATCGACACGACCAAGCCCCTTTTGCTTTGTTTACTATCTGGGATCGTCTCTAAGCATTGTTTGTGCTCCAAGAGTGCCTCCTGCCAATAGAAAAATACACAAAGAGAAGTATGTTGAAAGTAAGACAAGACGTGTAAAATTACATAGATCAAGCATAAGTAAAGTACGTGAATATGCATCAAAACATGCATAAGAGTTTATATAATCTACGTACATCAATTTCCCAATGAAAGTACTCAACGAGTGCGGGCCTTGGAGTAGGAGTCATTGAAGGCTATGAACCAAGTAAAAAATTAATTGTGTTAGCACGTGCTTATCTTCTTCTTTCTAGTTCATTTTTGTTTTCTTTATTCTGCTGCGTAACTCGTTTTAACTTGCAATTTTCGATGAACGCTATTCACCCCCTTATCATATTTCTAATCCAACATAATCTACCAACGAATTGAGAGATCGTCCACCTTACAGACAATCGTGGAGTAGGAGCCTAATCTCTGAACCACGTAAATCAACGTGTTAGAGGTTTGATTGTTTTGTTTATTGCCTCTAGATTTTAGTTTTCCTTTGTTTGTTTGCTATTCCATTGCACTGACAAACGTAGGAAGCGATCGAATAGGATGATCGTCTATTCACCCCTCTAGCTTGGCATCAAGTTCCTAACAATGATACCAGAGCCAGGTTACTCTTCGTTGGACTAATCGCTGGGAGGGGCAAGTGCTAGAGGAAGAAGATGAAGTCAAAAGGTCCGCTACGATAGGACATTCGGATCCCACCTCCATACGAGGACTTTGACTATTAGAGGAAGAGCTTAGAAATGTGGTTCCAAATGAATTGGAACCAATGGATTACATTAGAGAATCCATTTGAAGCTCCAATGGACAAGAAGGGAAAGTGTCTCCAACCTCGATATTGGACTAAGGAGTAAAGGGAGAAATTTGAGACGGACAAGGAGGTAACAAGAATTTTATTAAATCTTTTACATTCCAATGTGTTGGTTAGTGTAGATGATTATAATAATGCAAGTGACCTTTGAAAAAAGATAATTGCATTTCATGAAAGTCCTATACAAGCATAAGAAGTAGAGGAGCCCAAGGAGAGATGCCCATTGGTCCAAGAGGAGATTGGATGTGGAGATAAGTTGAACATCTGAAGAGGAGGAAGAAGTGGATCCGTCCACATCTTCTAGTGAGGAAGAAGAGTCTAAGATAAGTGAAAAAGAGGTCTTGGAAGCTCAACCCTCAACTGCATCTACCGAGAAGAGCACTAAAGCCCACATCAAGTTCTTTGAATGTGGGGAGATAGGACACTACAGGAGTAGATGTCCCTTGCTCAAAAAAGTAACTCCTAAACTCTATTCAATTCATTTAGAATCTAATATGAGTTGAAGGAAAAAGAAGGAAAAGATGCACATCATTTACTTGACGTGTGATGAGCAGGGTCATTACCACACAAAGTTCCCAAGGAAGGGGAAAATAAAAAAGAAGCAATTGAGAAAGTGGAAGAAGCCATGTGGATGCTCGTGTCAAGGGAGAGCTCCAATGGTAAGTAGGAAGGTAATCCCTAACTTGATCTTTAATTCTAATATTAATTCAAGTTTTAGGAACATACATGCTAGAGATAACAATGTAGATTATTTACCTATATATAATTTTGGATTTAGGTATAACGATAGAAATAGAGTTAACAAGGTGGATAACCCTAGGAAATTGTACCCTAAGGTTAGACCTTATAAAAAATAATCCACTTTATCTAAGGAGAAGAAGGTGGTGGAAAACCTAGGTGTTAATCATAAGAAGGGGAGAAACATGCCTAGGAAGGGTAAGTCTAGGAATGTCCATGATGGACAAGTGAATTCTAGGGTTAGAAATCTAGAATTAAAAAATCAAACTTTGAGGGAAAAGCTTGATAGGTTAGAGATATCCCTTGAGAGATTCAATGTTGGATCTAAGGGATTAAGTATGATATTGGATAGTTAAAAATCCAATGGTGATAGATCTGATTTGGGATACTGGTCTTCATCAAACAAGGGTAAAGGGAAGTTACCCATGGAGCACTTTGACAAGTATGCTATAATAGAGTTCCTTAAGGCCAAAAGAAAGTCACATGTAATGATTGCAAGTGCAAATGGCAAGGGGGAATCCTTCAAGGCTAGAGAAGAGTCATATGCTAGGGTGACATAAAACTATAGTAAGGAGAGGTCAAGAAATGATAAGAGAAAACCATTTAAGGATAAAGAGAAATTAACTAAGGACAAGATGTCTAAGGTTAAGACCCTAGTTTGCATATATTTATTTGCATGTTATTACATTATATGTTTTCCTAACTTAAATAATTTGTCAAATATCAAAAAGGAAAAGATTATTGAAACAATTAATGTGACCCTAGGTTTTGATATATGGGCAAAGATTTAAGTTAGATTATTATTGTATTTGATATGTGCTTGTGAGTGTGCAAGATGCAGGTACAGCAAGGCAAAGTCCAAGTATGATCTTAACAAAAGAAAGTCCAAGTGTGATCTTGACAAATGCAAAGTCCAAGTGTGGATGCTTGGCAGTGTAAGTCCAAGTGTGTAGTTTTGATAACGTACGTCCAAGTGTGGCTTGACAAGGTTGAAGTCCGGGAGCAAGGAGCTCTTGGTAATGGAAGACCCAACAACAAAGGACAAGGTCGAAGGAAGCTTTTGTAGGCAAGACATGAATGATGAGAAAACATCTGAGGGACGCAAAGCTGATGGAGGAGGCTATAAGGCAAGGTCGAGGTTGTGTGGGAGGACGAGTGTATGAGAGATTGCACTCGGGGTAAAACTCTAGGTTTAGAGTTTACCAGTTGACTAGTGACTTTACCAGTCGATTGGTGGGAGCAAACAGAATGTTTCTGTTCTCTCAACTGAAGTGGGTCAGTTGACTGGTCCTGACACCAGTCGATTGATATCGAGTCGTTGGAGTATAATAGTCAATTTTCTATAGAGGCCAGTAGATTGGTGATTTTACTAGTCAACTGATAGCAAGAAAATAGCTTGGATGTTTTTCCCCAAGTTCTATATAATTGAGCTTGGATGGCTGACTTAGGTGACGACAATGGATTTGGTTAAAGCCTATTAGAGTCTCCAAAGCTCTCAGTGTGATCCTTGTGTGTGATCACGAGATTATGATGATGTTTCTCCATCGAGAAGGAGGATCGAGCTAGTCAGAGTTCTGGGGATTAATCCACCGACGGATTGAGGGATCATCCACCTTATGGACAGTCGTGAAGTAGCAGGCCTAATCTCCAAATCACGTAAATCAACGTGTTAGAGGTTTGATCATTTTCTTTATTGCCTCTAGATTTTAGTTTTCCTTTGATTATTTTGGTATTCCACTGCGCTAACAAACATAGCAAGCGATCAAAGAGGGTGACCGTCTATTCACCCCCTCTAGTCGGGCATAAAGGTCCCAAGACGAGCTACCTCCACATGTTGCATAACACTTCCTCATTGAGCTGGAGGTGATTGAGCGGGGGGCTCGGGAGTCGATCGACGCTTGCTACGCGGCAAAGGAGCTAGAGGAACCTTTCATTTGGCTTGAAAAGGAGGAACTAAATTAACCATTTCTTTTTTTGAGTAGCTTGAGCTGAGCTTCTTCCATGTTGATGTATTTGCCCACCCATCCCAGCAAATTGTTGAAGTCTTTCATGGGCTTCCTCACTAAAGAGCGAAAGAAATCCCCGTCTAGGAGCCCTTGTAAGAAAACATTTACCAAAATTTCAGAGGTGATAGAGGGAACATTCATAGTCACTTGGTCAAATCTCTTTATATAGGTCTTCAAGGAAAATCTCTTTATATAGGCCTTCAAGGACTTCTTTGCTCCATGCTTGAGAGTGAATAAGCTTAAGTTGGTCTTGTGATACCTTCAGCTACTAGCAAAACATTGGAGGAAGGAATTCTTGAAGTCCTTGAAGCTAGTGATCGAAGCGGTAGGGAGCCGGTCAAACCGCCTTTACACCGATCCAGAGAAAGTTGTTAGGAACACTCGGCACTTGATGCTGTCAATGTATTGATGCAACAGAGTGGAATTTTCAAATTTGCGGAGATGGTCCTGGGGATTGGCAGAGCCTCCATATTCGTCGATCGTCAAACGCCTAAAGCGCTTGGGTGATTTATCTTCTAAGATTTCTTATGAGAAGGGTGTTTCCAATCGCTCGGGCGAGCTAGCACCAGGTGGGGCCTTGCCCTGTTTAGGGTCCTTAAGGGGTGAATATCTAGTTGAAGATCCTTGGGATTGCTTAGCTCCAAGGCAACCTTCTGCGGGCGTTCAGATAAATGCCCAGGGAAATTCCATTGGCTGTTTGGCCTTGGATCCTTGCTCAAAAGCAGGTGGTTCTTTTGATGATGTGACATGTACAATGGGTAATTTTGGAGGGGAAGGGACTGTTGCCCGCTGCTTTTGTGCCAGCGCTTGCGCTTTGGCCAGCAAAAGTAAATTAAGATGTTCTTGCGACAAAGTGACAGTCACTCTTCTGGTGTCGTCCATCTTCAAGTTCCAGCTTAGGCGGAGAGGTTCTCACAGATGGTGTCAAATTTGATCTTATCTAGAAGCGATGAGGATGGACCGTGATGCGGCACATAGTTTGATTGGCTCCAAGAACTCCTAAGAAGAAAAGAAAATCGTTAGTAAGCAGGCAAGGGGATCCTTGGTGTAGTTACTCCGACGATCAAGTCAGAATAATGATGGTGGCACAAAGCAAAGCAAACAGAAACAAAGAGGAAGAGATGTGTAGGTGTGCGTGCGTGTACCTGTGTCAACAGAGAAGGACATCCTTTTATAATGCCCCTCACAATCTCTGCATTAATGAAATATTTTTTGCAATCAGTCAATCTGTCACATCATCATGCTTATATTGTGTTCATCAATCACATTGACATGTAAGTGGCGTAAGTATCTATACTTAGGTATGATGCTATGTCAAATCCACATGTTGTATTAATGGTTGTAACTGGGCTTTTGTGCCATGAGGCCTCTTGAGCTGCTAGCTAGGTGGGCTTCTCACAGAGCTCGGTTATGTATATTGCCTAACAAGGCCATAGCAATGTCTCAGAGGATGCAGGATTTTGGCAGCCCAACAAGTCATTCATCGACTCTTCTAGGGTCCATCTGATCGGCAAGACCTACTAGGGGAGTGGGTGTTGGTTAATCCTAGGAAAACGAATCGGTTCCACTGTACAAAAATTTTTGTACAAGTGTCGAAGCTTTCCTTAAATAACCTATTGTGTTCTTTAGAAGTTAAATTGGGAATCGCAGACGGAACTTAACATCATTGATTCCAAATTTAACTTATCTGTTCTTAATAGTTTAAATTTGAATCGCAAGTGGAACTTAACACTATTGATTCAAATCCACATATGTTATTAATTCCATTAAATATTAATTTCCAAAATTGACTTCCAGGACTGCATAGCGAGACACATGGTCTTCTTGGATATGGGAGCAACTACCACCACCTAGACAAAGTCTTTTAAGGAAAGCTAATATTTAATTTCTTTAAATAACTCTAGGTTAACCAAAAAGAATAATCGAATCACAAATTCGAAATAAAAACACATATTCGAAAAACTAGATCTAATTACCTCTTGTGTTTGGAATTCTTACAAAGAAAATAACTAGTATGATGCGGAAGAAAATTACTAGTTATACCTTCTCTTTGCAAGCTAATGACCTCGAGATCTTCTGTCGTATTCCTCGTCTCGCCTTGGACGTCGTGTGGGCGACGATCCTCCAAGATGAACACCACATAAAAGCTTCTTCCTCTTCTTTTAAAATCCGGCCACCACCACCACCAAGGAGAAGAGAGCAAAAGGGAAAAGAGAAGGGAGAGGGTCGGCCACACCAAGAGAGTCTCCAAGAAAGAGAATAAGAGTTGTGTCTCATGAGGCCTCCTCACCCCTTCTTTTATATTACTTGCCCAAGGTAAATAAGGAAAAACTTTTTACAAAAAAATAAAATCATCCTCTAGTTTTTCCTTTTCTCTTTTTATTTTTCCTTTTCTTTCCTCTTGATTGAATCAATCACCAACATTAATTTTGTGATGATTTTTTTTTATTTTAATTATGGCCGGCCCCTTGCTTGGGCACCAAGCAAGGTGGCTGGCCACCTCATCAAGGGAAAAAGGAAAATAAAATTTTTAATAAAATTTTATAAGCCGTTATAAAATTTTACAAGTTCTCTCCTAATTTCCTAAAGTGGGAGTTAAAAAAGGAAAGTTTTAAAAATTAAAACCATGTTTTAAAATTTAAAACTTCTCTTATAAAATTTCCTTGTTTAACATGGTAATAGAAAATTTAAATTTTAAAACTTATCTTCCTTTTTTTCTTAAACCATGGGCATGATTTAAAAAGGAAAGTTTCAAAACTTTTAAAACTCTCTATTAAAACATGTGGCCTAATTCAAATAAGGAAAGTTTTAAAAATTAAAAATCTCTCTTTTAAAACTTATAGTTTTCTACAAAGAGAAGATTTTAAAAATTCAAAACAACCCTCCTTGTTTGAATTATTGTGGCCGACCCCTACTAGCTTGATCACCAAGCAATAGGGTCGGCCCCTTGGAAGAGGATGTGGTCGACCCTTGCTTGGTCACCAAGCATTGGTCCGACCCCCTTCTTGGACACCAAGAAGAGCCTTACATTTGGATGGACTTGAGGTTATAATGAGGCTACAACAGGGACCTAGAGGAGAAATTGGTTTTGGCCTTCCGATGAGCTTGAGTATCCCGTGTTCGCCCCGAACACACAACTCAAGTTCATCGATAATAACTCATTCCACTAGAGGGTTATTATCGTACTACGACATCAATCCCAAATTACATTATGGGCTCCTTCTTATCATGAGTGTGTTAGTCTCCCTGTGTTTAAGATTACGAATGTCCACTAATTAAATAAGTTACTGACAACTCACTTAATTAATATCTAGCTCCAAGAGTAGTACCACTCAACTTCATTGTCATGTCGGATTAAGTCCACCTGCAGGGTTTAACATGACAATCCTTATGAGCTCCTCTTGGGGACATTCTCAACCTAGATAACTAGGACACAGATTCCTTCTATAATCAACAACACACACTATAAGTAATTTCATTTCTCAACTTATCGGGCATATTGATTTATCGAGCTAAACCTCACCCTTTGATAAGTCAAAGAAATAAATATTAAATATATGTGCTTGTTATTATATTAGGATTAAGAACACACACTTCCATAATAACTAAGGTCTAGTTCTTTTTCTAAGTCAGTACAAAAAGAACTTACCTAAATGGTCCTATTCAATACACTTAGAGTGTATCAGTGTAATTTATTAATCAAGATAAACTAATACTTAATTACATTACAACTATTCTAATGGTTTGTTCCTTTCCATCTTAGTCGCGAGCAACTATTTATAATTTATAAAGAACCGACAATATGATCTTCTGAGTATGACACCACACTCCATGTTATCTACTATATAAATTAATTGAACAATTACATTTAACAAATAAATACAGATATTGACCAATGTGATTCTTTTATTTTAAAAATAAATGTTTACAAAAGCTAGGCTTTTAATATACACTCCAACAGTGGGAACAAAAAAAAAAGAGAAAATTAGGTCAAAAGCAGGGAAATAGGGCCCATGGGGAATATATTTGACGAGTAAGGTCGATCGGAAGTGTGGGCAGTTGAGCTCCGAGTGAGTCAAGCCTAGGCCGAGAGTAAAGTACTGGGGTATTGAGATACTATCCGATCGTTAGGGCCTATCGGGAAAGTGGGAATAGAGCTCCCAACGAATCCGGTCCAAGATAGGAATGGGGCACTAGGATAGTGTCTGATCAGTAGAACTAATCGGGAGAAGAGGAACAGAACCCCGAGCAAATCTAGTTTAGACCGGAGTAGGGCTCGTATGGTGATGGCCCACTTGAGATTCGCAATGAACCTGTCCAATCGACAGTGCCGATCTGGTGTATGGGGTGCTACTAGGCCAACTATCCGCTCTCATACTCCGTGCACTTTGACCGTTACATACAAACTCATTGACCTATTTTCCTATGAGCCGGTCCTTTCCCTATTCACCACATCGAATATCTCTGTAAATAAATTACATTTTGAAGTTATATGATTATTTACTTGGTAAGTAATTTACAATTTATGTAGTTAATCTCCTATTTTAATTTTTTATTTGATTTATTTGTAAACACCAATTTTGAGGGTCTCTAAGATGACTTATGAGTGTGAATTTATTTGATTGTTTATTTTTTTATATTTAGTAAGTTTGAGATTTTAAAATTATTTATTTAAAGTATTTTATTTATTTATATTTTTTATTCATAAATAATATTCATAAAGGTGTTGTTTTTTTTTTCAAAAACAAGCCTAACATTACGATATTGTTTTTTTTTGTTTAAAGAGATATTGGATGTGTGCATGTTAGGGGTGATCATGGATCAGATTGGTTTGGTTATTGGGGTAAAAAACTATTCGGCCCTACTAGATCAGATAATGTAAAATCGGGACCTACATCCGGCCCTATATCCGGCGGTTTTTATGTTTTAGATATCCGACGGGTTGTCAGTTATTTGGATATCCGACCCTATATCTAATGAAATATAAAATATAAATATAAATATAAATATAAATATAACAAAAAAATAAATTTTTTAAAAATGATAATAGACATTACTCATTACACGTTATAACAGTTAATCGGAAATAACTATTATAATGTGTAGCAGCTTATCGGCAATAGTTGTTACAACGTGTAACAGCTTATCAACATTAGTTGCTACAAGTAGGGGTGATCGGATCGGGTTGGTTCGGTTATTGGAATAAAATCCTATCCGGCACTACTAGATCAGATAATGCAATATTAGGACCCTACATCCGGTCCTATATCCGGCGGATCATTTTTTTTCGGTTCGGTTCGGTTCGGGTCAGTATAAACGGATTGGTCGGTTTGACGGATTGACTGCTCATCCCTAGTGCATGTATATCCAACAAATTGCCATATAAAATTACGAAACACTTCATTCCTTACAAATTATTACAAGCCCTTATTAAATTAAAGAATAATGATATGCATTGATATATATATCTTGAATTACTTATTAGTAGTAGCTCGTTAGTCTTATCACTCCTCGTTGACCCACCCAAATTTCTTCAAGAACGGGTTGACCAAGGTCTGCTGAGGGTAGCGGCCAATGCAGTCCTCCCAGACGCCGCCGTCGCCGCCGTCGAGGTCCCGCAGCACCTCCCACACGCAGCTGTTGCACTTGAACCCCGCCCCGAAGCTTATCATCATCACTCTCTCCTTCTTCCTCAGCCTCTTCTTCGCCTCCATGTACCCCAGCACGTACCACAGGCTGCTCGCCGACGTGTTCCCCCACCGGTGCAGCGTCATCCTCGCCGGCTCCACGTCGTACTTGTTCAGCCCCAGCCCCTTCCCCACCGCATCGATCACCGCCGCCCCGCCTGTGTGCAGGCAGAAGTGCTCCACCCCCGTCTTGAAGTTCACCACCCTCTCGTTCCCTGCCGCCGGCTCCTTCGAGTTCGTCGCCGCCGCCTTCAGTAGCCTGTGCCGGAGCACCCGGACAGCGTGCAACGCCAGCTCGCCGATCGGCAGCACCTGTCGATTAACAAGATGCCCGGTGGCCAATCTGGGAGAGTGTAGGTACGGTGAATTTAACGGCGGGAAATTAAATTAAACCTTGGGCGCCAGCCTCTGCATGTTCTCGGTGAAGGCCCGCACCGCCGCCTTGGGAAGGTTCTTGCCGAGGTGGAATCCGACGCGGCCGACGTCGTCCTCCTTCTGGATGGCGCAGCCGTAGGCCTCGTCGTTGGCCCCGATGTGCGTCCGCACCAAGCAGTTCAACCTCATCTTCGCCCGGTGCCTCAGGCTCCCGTCGTTGGTGAGCATGAACGAGCACCCGCCGGAGCGGAACAGGCAGTTTCCGAGCATCATCGACCGGTCGCTCCCCGAGTACCAGTTCGGCGCAATCGACTCCGACGTGAAGACCAGCGCCACCATCCCCTTCCGCGACCTGAACACGTTGCTGACGAGGTCGACGGCGATGGGGCTGGCGCTGCACCCCATCCCGGCGAGGTTAAAGCTCTTGACGTCGTCGCGCATCCCGTAGCGGTTGATGATCCTCGACGCGAGGGAGGGCGCGGGGGCGAACATGGAGACGTTGACGACGAGGAGGTCGACGCGGGACGGCGGGATTCCGGTGCGCCGGAAGAGCTGGTCGAGGGTGGCGAAGGCGCAGTCGTCGACCTCCTCGTAGCAGTCCGCCATGCTGGGCCGCTCCTCGCGCCGCCCCACGATGATGCTGCGCGGGCCGTACGTCTCCTCGCTGATGCCGGAGTTGACGACGACCTTGAGCAGGAACTTGTAGTCCGGCAGCCTCAGCCGCGGGTTGCGCATGATCACCTCGCTGCACCGGTCCGTGGGAAGCTTGCGGTCGTCCGACGGCTTGTAGCAGACGTAGTCGAGCAGGTAGCACCGCCGGCACAGCCACCGGTCCACCGCCCGCCGTACAAGAGAGAGCAAGCAGAAAAGGAGGAGGATCGAGGAGACGACCGAAAGCAGCAACTCCATGAATATTAATTCTTCGACCAATTATTAAACATGCAAATTAAACATGCTTCCGGAGGTATTTATCTACAATTCTGCAGCTCGATCCATCGATCGATACATCCCCAGCGCCGTAAATGCATCCGCGTCATATCCAACTCCCCAACTAACTAATTTCTCGCGATCATAAACGAACAGCCAACAAACTGGCCGATATATATATTTTCAGATCATTGCATGCATGCATGCATGCCAACTAATTGTGCAGCTCGATCATTAACCACTCGGTCGACCTCTGCAAAAAATAAAATAAAATAAGCACGTGCGTTCTCTACTAAGTCACACAAAGTCAAACATCTACGGCCAGTTTGCTAAAAGGTTAGGGAATTAATTAATGCACTGAATTATCTACTTTTTGTTTTAAAATAATATATCTGGAATAATCTCTTTTTTTAGTTATTTCGTCAGATTCATTTTGAACCGGTTGTTTTGTGCATTTTGGATAATTAATAGCAGTTAATGGTGCAGTTGTTTTGCATTATCAGCAGCAGAAAAACTCGGATGGAGGAAAACGATCTGCTTGATCTGAAACTTAATTCGAGCATCAATGATCAGTTGACTTTTGGATGGACATAGCTTAAGAGACAATGATGCCTGCCCTAGATAACTCGATGGATTCATAATGATCAAACTCCTCAATTATTGTTAATTAGTTCAATAATAAATAAATGGTTTTTATTAGTATAAGGAGTTATGATGAAGGTGTTGGTGCAACATCCCTCATGTCAAAGTTGACCTGGTTAACCAAGCTGAGTCTTGGTTTGAGTTTAGATGTTTGACAATAAGATATTGATTGAAGAAGAGTCAAGTAGGTCAAGGTTGACCGGATACTTGACTGGGAAGTCCTAACTGGGATGTTAGGCAGATGGAAAGTCCTAGTGAGTGAAGCTAGACAGATGGAAAATCCTAGTGAGTGAAGCTAGGTGAAAGTCCTGGTGAGTGAAGCCAGGCAGAAGGAAAGTCCTGGTGAGTGAAGCCAGGCAGAAGGAAAGTCCTAGTGAGTGAAGCTAGGCAGATGGAAAATCCTAGTGAGTGAAGCTAGGTGAAAGTCCTGGTGAGTGAAGCCA
Organism: Zingiber officinale; assembly: GCF_018446385.1. NCBI lineage: Eukaryota > Viridiplantae > Streptophyta > Magnoliopsida > Zingiberales > Zingiberaceae > Zingiber > Zingiber officinale. The sequence continues at coordinate 10,642,323 of NC_055995.1, forward strand.
GGCAGAAGGAAAGTCCTAGTGAGTGAAGCTAGGCAGATGGAAAACCCTAGTGAGTGAAGCTAGGTGAAAGTCCTGGTGAGTGAAGCCAGGCAGAAGGAAAGTCCTGGTGAGTGAAGTCAGGCAGAAGGAAAGTCCTGGTGAGTGAAGCCAGGCAGAAGGAAAGTCCTAGTGAGTGAAGCTAGGCAAATGGAAAATCCTAGTGAGTGAAGCTAGGTGAAAGTCCTGGTGAGTGAAGCCAGGCAGAAGGAAAGTCCTAGTGAGTGAAGCTAGGCACATGGAAAACCCTAGTGAGTGAAGCTAGGTGAAAGTCCTGGTGAGTGAAGTCAGGCAAGGGAAAATCCAGATGGATCAAGGATGATCGGACATTTGGTGTTGGGAAGTCCAAGTAGGTCAAAGGATTGACTGGATACTTGGCACGAAGATAAAAGTCCAAGTGGGTCAAAGGGATTGACCGGACACTTGGTGGGGAGTCCTAGCAGGTCAAGGGAGTGACCAGATGCTAGGCATGATGTACCAACAGGTCAAGGTTGACCAGATGTTGGTTTGAGAGGTTTGGGACTTGGTTTTGGGCAAAAACCAAGAGCTGGATCGATCAGTGGATCGATCCAGGTCTTTCCCAGCGAACAGAGAGCTTCTGGATCGATTAGTGAATCGATCTAGAGGTCCCAATCGATCAGTGGATCGATTGGGGCGCTGCTGCTTTGCGCGATAAGCGCTGGATCGATCCATGGATCGATCCAGGCATTTTTCCAGAGCACAGAGGCGCTCTGGATCGATCCGTGGATCGATCCAAAGCCTCCCCGATCGATTGGGAATAATCGAATCGATCGGGATCCGACCGTTGCGTCGTATTTGAGCCGCAGGCGAGCGTTGTCTTCGGCATCTCTTCACCGATTCATTTCAGATCTTCACCAGCTCCTCCACAGCTCTTCTCAAGCTCGAGATCGCCAGTTCTTGAAGGTTCTTGGAGGCTCTTCCAAGTCAAGAGGCGGATCAAAGCAAGAAGAAGAAACTAGGGTTAGGGTTTGTGCACTCATTGTAAGCTTGTAAGCTTGTATTTCTTTACTACCCTTTCTTCTTCTTGTATTGAGTCTTGTAGGGTTTCTCCGCCCTTGGTAGTTACCATAAAGGAGAGTTTCATTAGTGGAGGGTGCGTGCGTTGTGTGGATCCTTGGATTAGTCACCTCCCTTGGAGGTGGATACCAAGTAAAATCCAAGTGTTAGCGTGTTTGTATTTGTTTCTTTGTATTTCCGCTGCGCATCCTTGAAGAAACAAGCAACGCCGAGCACGCCAAGAGCTATTCCCCCCCCCCCCCCCCCCTCTAGCTACTTTTGGTCCTAACAAGTGGTATCAGAGCAAGGCCGCTCTTCACCGGAATCATCGCCGGAAGGGTTAAGCATAACAAGAAAAGCTAGAGGGTGAAGAAGTTGGAGCAAATTCTTCAAGTTCAAGATTTTATCAAGCTAAACTTCAAGATGCAATTCCAAGATGGACTTGGATTTGACACAAGGGTGGCTCCACCATATTCATCTACAAGCTTCGATTCTTGGAAATCAAGAATCGAAAATTTTCTTATGATGGAGATAGAGCAATAGTTTGCTCTTATGGAAGGCTTCAAGACTCCAACAAACTCAAAGGGCAAAGCTCTCAAGAGGAGCAAGTGGAGCCAAGAGCAAGTCCAAAGGTGCGAGGCAAATGACAAAGTGACCAAGCTTTTGGTCAATTTATTGCCAAGCACCATCCTTTGCAAAATTGGAGAATTTGAAAATGCAAAGGAACTATGGAGTAAATTGGCCAAGCTTCATGAAGAGATCCCCTCCACTGTACAAGAGCAAGAAGAATCCAGAGAGGGTGACTCTTTGGAGCAAGACCAAGAGGAGGACTCCGAGGTTGAGAGATGCTCAACCTCCGAAGAAGAAGAAGTCCAAGAAGAAGCTTCATCTTCAAGGGAGTGCAATGAAGAGAACAAGGAGGGAGCATACTCCTTGTTCCATGTACAAGATGATGAAGCCTCCACCTCTAGGATTGAGGGGGAGTGTAGATCAATGAACCCGGAGCAAGAAGAGGCCTCCACATCTGGGTCAAGTGAAGAAGAAGAAGATGGTGCCACCTCCAAAATTCAAGAAATATCAAATGGAGGAGCAAGTGTCATCCCTACACAAGAAGGTATAAATGTTTCAATTAAAAATAAAAATCATATAATATGTTTTGAGTGTAGGGAAAGTGGGCACTACAAGAGCAAGTGTCCCAACTTGGCCAAGAAGAAGGGTCAAGTGACACAAAAGGACAACAAGAAGCCCAAGGAGACCATCCCCGGGACAAAGAAGAGCAAGGAGCATATTGTGTGCTTCTTGTGTCAACAAAAAGGGCATTACCGAAGTCAATGCCCCAAGGGGAAGAAGATGGTCAAGGCTCAAGGAGGCACTAGTCAAGGGGGAGCCTCCAAGGTAAAGAAGAAGATATCTTTTATTGAGCCTATTCCCTTGCAAAATGGTAAAAAGCATGCTAGGTCAAATTTTTATCATTTTAATGCAATTTACCATAAGAATAGGAAGCATGAGGGCTTTAAGGAAAAGCATGTGGCCCTACATGCCAAGACTACACCTAAGGTTAGGAATGTAGGTAAAAATCTAGGCAATAACTCTAAGGATTTTAGATACAAGCCTAGAAACAAAAATGCTCATGAACCAAACACTAAGGATTTAATGATAGAAAATCAAGTCTTGAGGTCAAGACTTGATAAAATGGAAAAGACCCTAAAAAGGATGGAAAATATCCTAAAAGGGCAAAATGAGCAATACCTAGGGCAAGGAAAATCAAAGCCATCCAATGGGCATAGAGGTTTGGGATACAAACCAAAGGCTAAGAAGGATGTGCTCTCTTACCATAGAGTTCCATATAGTTATGGAACGAATCCTAGGTCTAGTGGTCAAGACAAGAATACTAGGGAAGTCATCCCTAAGAGTATTTTTGCAATAAATGTGACTAAGACTTCTAAGAAGTCTAAGAAAGTCACTAACAAGGTCACAAGGGAGGCTATCCCTAGAGTTGACCTAGAAAATGTGACCAAGGCTTCTAAGAAGCCCAACAAGGTCACTAGGAAGGTATCTAGCGAAGTTATCCCTAGTGAGTACCTAGAGAATCCAAGGAGCACCAATAGGTGTTGGGTTCCTAGGAGCATCTTCTCTACCCCATAGATGGGTTAGAGAGTGTCAACTCCGATTAGAAGGGTAGTTAACCCAACTTTGAGGAAATTGACACTCAAGGAGCATTTTCAGGATTTTTGTTAACCTTTGAAAATGGAATGGAACTATTGTTTACTCCTTGAAAGAGTAAAATGTGCCTAATGGTGGAAAAATTGATTTTATCTTAAAATGGCACAAATTGGGAAAACCTTGAGAAATACCAAGTTGGGATTTTGGTATTCTCTTGGAAATTTAAGGCAATCAGAGCGTTGATTTATGTAATCACTCTTGAGGAAAAATGGAATATGCCAACATTTGAGGACATGCTTAATTTTTAAGTGGCATAAACAAATCAAGAGAAATAGAAATGTCAATTTAGGTTTTGGCATTTCTTTGAAACATTTAGGGCAATCTAGGTTTAACGATTTAAGTTAAAACTAGTGGTATTTTGAGTTAGCTAAGTGGTTAAGGATACTTAGATAGATAATCTAGGTATATTTTATTTATGCTAAATCTTGCCATGATTGGTTGCCAATCATATGCCATGACATCATGTCTATTGTTGCATTCATGTTTTATTATGAAAAATCCAAAAATACCATGTCATGACATTCATACATCATGTAGTTATAGGATATTTTCTTTTGAAAATTATTTCATTTTGATGTATGCCATAACATAATTATGCATTAAGTTTAATTCCTTGTAATTAAGGACAAATGACATTTAACAACACTTATTAACAAGTGACATCCTAGGTGGATGTCTAATATCTCTAAAATGCCTAGATAGATATGCATGATCCCTAGATTAGGGCAAAACCAAAATTTACATCTCACAAAGACCTATAAGATGACTTGTATGTGTTTTGTGCACAATAGATACAAGTGAGATGTTAGGATGATGAACAAAACTCAACATGTTGAATTAGTGCATTTCCTTGAGTTTTAAGTTCATCAAAACACATAGTTATGTGTTTTCCCATCATTGGAAAAGCTAATGTACAAGTCATGTGCATTATGCCCAAGGAACATGATGGGATATTGGTTTTGAAAATGTTTTTAAAATGCTTTTGGAAAACCTTGGTGAAGGCTATCTTTTGATAGTGATCACCATTGAATAGTTAGACACAAACTTGAAGAAAACGCTAAAGTTTTAGCAAGTTTTCAAACTTGTGTCAATCTTTGAAAATATGATGTATTTTCATAGAAAACTATTTTTCCATGATAAAATATGCCCTAAATAATGTCTACACGAAATTTCATGATTTTTGGATTTTTGTAGAATTTTCTAGGGGTTTCTGAAGTTGACTGAATTTGAAATTCAGCAACTATCAGAGTTCCGATTGATCCATGGATCGATTGGAGTGTCTGAATCGATCAGTGGATCGATTCAGAAGGCATTTCTCACGAGCAGAAGCTCGCTGGATCGATCAGCCGATCGATCCAAGAAGACTGAATCGATCAGTGGATCGATTCAGCAGGGTTCAATCGATTGGAACCCAACTCCAATCGATCCAAGTTGCTGATTTTAGCTGGGAAGGTCTGATTTCAGCATCTTTGAACCTATTTTAGTCTAGGTAACCATTCCAAACCCCTCAAAATACTTTTGTATACATAAAAAGGGTGTTTTCGTGTTGAAAACAAGGATGGAATAGTTAAGGAAGACTAACTTGCAGTTTAGGTTGAGGTTTGTTTCAAGTGTTGAATATTTGAACCTCAAAACTTCTAAATTTGGGTTTCCTAAAGGCTTAGGGATTCCAAGTCATTGTTGGTGCAATGACAGAAGTTACCACCATGTCTTTAGGGGGAGGGACTCTTTAAAGACATGAAAACTATTTTTCATGAACCTTGGAAGGTGGTTAACTTTCTGTAGAGAAAATGCTCATGAATGAGCATTTAAACTTGAAATGGGGAGTGGATATCCTCATTATTTCAAGTGGTTTTTTGAGTAATTGAAAAAGGCTCAAGGTTGGGCCTTTGTCTACATTGAGGGAGAATGTAGGGAAAATGAAGGGTATGGGACCTTCATTATCGTGTTGATCACAATGAGTGAAGTTGTGATCACGATGAGCAACTCTTCAGGGGGAGAGTTTTTCAACAATGGATTTGTTGATGTGTGCCCAATATTGAGGCATGAGTTGATGTGTGCTCAAGGCTGGGTTGATGTGTGCCAATAGGGGGAGAATGAAAGGACTTGTGAAAGGGAGTAAGTTAGGCTTTCATTACCTAAGAGGGAGTTTGCCCTCTTAGGGGGAGAATGAAGAGCTTAACTTCTGCTTTCATTACCTAGTGGCATGAAGAATGAGGCTATGGGATTAGTCTAACTTACATGTGGGATTGTAAGTGTTATTGTGGTATTGTCAAACATCAAAAAGGGGGAGATTGTTGGTGCAACATCCCTCAGGTCAAGGTTGACCTGGTTAACCAAGCTGAGTCTTGGTTTGGGTTTAGATGTTTGACAATAAGATATTGATTGAAGAAGAGTCAAGTAGGTCAAGGTTGACCGGATACTTGACTGGGAAGTCCTAACTGGGATGTTAGGCAGATGGAAAGTCCTAGTGAGTGAAGCTAGGCAGATGGAAAATCCTAGTGAGTGAAGCTAGGTGAAAGTCCTGGTGAGTGAAGCCAGGCAGAAGGAAAGTCCTGGTGAGTGAAGCCAGGCAGAAGGGAAGTCCTAGTGAGTGAAGCTAGGCAGATGGAAAGTCCTAGTGAGTGAAGCTAGGCAGATGGAAAATCCTAGTGAGTGAAGCTAGGTGAAAGTCCTGGTGAGTGAAGCCAGGCAGAAGGAAAGTCCTGGTGAGTGAAGCCAGGCAGAAGGAAAGTCCTAGTGAGTGAAGCTAGGCAGATGGAAAACTCTAGTGAGTGAAGCTAGGTGAAAGTCCTGGTGAGTGAAGCCAGGCAAGGGAAAATCCAGATGGATCAAGGATGATCGGACATCTGGTGTTGGGAAGTCCAAGTAGGTCAAAGGATTGATTGGATACTTGGCACGAAGATAAAAGTCCAAGTGGGTCAAAGGGATTGACCGGACACTTGGTGGGGAGTCCTAGCAGGTCAAGGGAGTGACCAGATGCTAGACATGATGTACCAATAGGTCAAGGTTGACCAGATGTTGGTTTGAGAGGCTTGGGACTTGGTTTTGGGCAAAAACCAAGAGCTGGATCGATCAGTGGATCGATCCAGGATCTGGATCGATCCAGGATCTGGATCGATCAGTGGATCGATCCAGGATCTGGATCGATCCAGGATCTGGATCGATCAGTGGATCGATCCAGGTCTTTCCCAGCAAACAGAGAGCCTCTGGATCGATTAGTGGATCGATCCAGAGGTCCCAATCGATCAGTGGATCGATTGGGACGCTGCTGCTTCGCGCGATAAGCGCTTAATCGATCCATGGATCGATCCAGGCATTTTTCCAGAGCACAGAGGCGCTCTGGATCGATCCGTGGATCGATCCAAAGCCTCCCCGATCGATTGGGAATAATCGAATCGATCGGGATCCGACCGTTGCGTCGTATTTGAGTCGCGGGCGAGCGTTGTCTTCGGCATCTCTTCACTGATTCATTTCAGATCTTCACTAGCTCCTCCACAGCTCTTCTCAAGCTCGAGATCGCCAGTTTTTGAAGGTTCTTGGAGGCTCTTCCAAGTCAAGAGGCGGATCAAAGCAAGAAGAAGAAACTAGGGTTAGGGTTTGTGCACTCATTGTAAGCTTATAAGCTTGTATTTCTTTACTACCCTTTCTTCTTCTTGTATTGAGTCTTGTAGGGTTTCTCCGCCCTTGGTAGTTACCATAAAAGAGAGTTTCATTAGTGGAGGGTGCGTGCGTTGTGTGGATCCTTGGATTAGTCACCTCCCTTGGAGGTGGATACCAAGTAAAATCCAAGTGTTAGCGTGTTTGTATTTGTTTCTTTGTATTTCCGTTGCGCATCCTTGAAGAAACAAGCAACGCCGAGCAACGAGCACGCCAAGAGCTATTCACCCCACCCCCCTCTAACTACTTTTGGTCCTAACAGAAGGATCAACCAAGGGCTATGGTATAGTGGAATCTTGTTCAGTTGTCATCTAAGTACTCATGGTTCAATTTTTTATTATGGTACATTTGTAGGATTTTTTTTCTTTTTTTTCTAAATGAGATTCATAACAAAGAGATGTTAAATTTTTAGATCATTAATCGTGAGTACTTTTCGATTTATTCTAATGAGAAATTTTTATAGAGTCATTCAATATTAGTTGATCTGATTAATTATTTTTTAATAAGATGTAAGATCAAATAATAATCGTCAAGAGCTTAAATAAAAAAAATAATCTTGAGAAATAATATTTTCATTAATTTGATTAATGGAAAATATCAGATGAATAATAAATATTCTCATTTTATTTTGGGTCAGTGGTCCTGGAACAGACGGATTTCCATCTAATTGAATAATAAATATCAGATGACCACAAGGTCAATCCGTTGACTTTATAATAGACGTGTGGCGCTAAAATACTATTGGCAATAATTTAGGTTGACTTTTCTTTTTAAACAGGAAACAACTTTTTAAAGTAGACCACCTGCTTATGGCCTACATTGAATGCTTTTGAGATTTGCTGTAGTTTTGAAAGTATATAAGTGAATTGACTAAGGCAATAGAGACAATAAAATGAGAACATTTGGAATTGAAGGAATTAAAGGTTGTAATGGAGAATGAGACAATGAATGAGTAGGATAGCTTCACAATGTGTGTGGAGCTAGGTCGAGCTTGTCGAGGTGGATCTAGTTTGACCGAGTTGGATGGGATTTGGGTTGAAGTGATTAGATTATACGATTACGAAAGGTGGCTCGAGAAGCTCCTTTCGAGAAGCTATTTTGGTTTGGTGAACTAGAGAAGGGTTGTATATTGACTATAACACTAACTTGGCCATGTTTATCCTTCTTTAGACCTTCAACTTCCCGTGTGTCTCCCATTTAATAAAAAAAGATAGATCGATTATCTTAATGATCCTCTAATATAGGTCCCATAGATGTAGAATGCCTCCCACTTAAACCTCTGATGGATCCTCGACTTAGTTCAGTTGGAACAAGAAACTTTACTGAGCTTCTACTATCTTTTAGCTCTTATCAAGACAAGTAAGGTGTATCCTTCCCCTCCAAAACTATACAATCACTTAAAAGAATTCGTCAACTTCTCTTCCATTTAGCTTTGATTTAGATGTTAAGTAATTAGACGAGGTGGAGCCGTTGGCTATATGGCTTCACCATGGGCCTTGTAATGAATGAAAGATGTTTAGACTAGTCTACCAATGTGTCTGGCTGAGGGTTCCTACTATGTATATATTATATATATTTTATTTTTTTTATCTAGAACTCTTACCAACTCAATTAATTTTAGAAGTGGAGGACCGTTTGCCCACCAGATAAAGCTAAAGTGCTTGTGAAAATTTGCTCAATATAGCTAGACCCGGCTTAAGGCATTGACCAAGATCTCAATAAAATTGGTGATCATTATAATTAAAAAAAATCTAAAAAAATCTAAGTAGATTTAATGACTAAGATTTACATCTGACATAACAACACTACTGTCTAGACAACATCACATGCACCCAACTATCAATTAATTTCATATTAATTATAATTGTTATATTCTCTTAAAATTCTATCTAGAGCTGTAATACAAGATCAAATTTCATTTTGTAATTAGCTTATCATCTTATCACCTCATCCTCTCATGAGTGATAAGTGTTCCATTTTTCCTCAATCGTTTAGAAGGCGTTCTTCTCCTCCTTTGTTCAGTAATATTTGTTTCGCTCTTTTCTTCTTCCTTGAAATGTCTTTTATTATTTTGTATAAATGATATGGATGGAATGGACTCAAACATCGTTGGAAAAATAGATTATTAACAATTGCATGAGAATTTTTTTTTTTCCCATTTTCCCTTTTTCGGTGTAAACAAATTACTACTAACACAAGCAAGCCTGATTTATGTACTTAAAAAATCATAAAATATGTTCTTTATTATATTTACGCAGGTAATCATTAAATTTTAAAATATCATCAAATTAAAACTACATGAGTTAAATTAAGTTTTATTGTTTATTTAATTTTAAGTAATTTTATTTTGATAAAATAGTAGGAACTTATATTTTCTTTTTTATTATTATTTTAATATAAATATATCTACTAAAATATATGATTATGGATATATAAAACATATAAAAATAGAAGAATTTATTTAATCTCAAAAAAGGTTCACTTGCTAGAATTATTATTAAGAATTAAAATCAAAACTCAAAAAAAAATACAATTGAAAATTTAAATAAAAATTTAATTGAATTTTCATCATATGATACTTTAGGATAAAAAAGATTATATCAAGAATTTTCTAATAACCACAAATATAATTTATCTAATATTAATATTAACTAAGAAGATAATAGTAATTTAGAACAAGAAGACATATAATAGATCATAAAGATAATTTTTTTTTAATAATATTGATGAAAATATTATTTAGTATATATAGGATCCAACACAATGAAAAAAATATAAATTCAAATTTAATACATTTATTAGTTAAAACAAGGTTCAATTAGAGAAATTAATATTTCTTTTCCAAATGATGAAATTTCTAGATATTTTTTTATGATTCATTATACTCGAAAATTACCAAATGGAGAAAAACATGATATATAATGGTTAATATATTTAAAAGAATTAGATAAAGTATTTTGCTTTTGTTGTAAATTATTTAGTCAAAAATCAATTATAATTCAATTAGCAAACAAAGGGTGTTGCAATTGGAAAAATCTTAATGTCAGAGCTTAAAAGTCATTAAACAAGTAGTGAACATATTATAAATATGAATATTTAGTTTGATATTAAAATAATATTACTTAAAAATAAAACCATTGATCAAAATTTACAAGAAAAAATAAACAAAGAAAAAGAACATTGAAAGAATATATTAATAAGAATTATTGCTATAGTTAAAAATCTTGTAAAAAATAATTTGACATTTTGGGGTTCAAATGAGAAAATTTATAAAGATAACTATGAAAATTTTTTAGGCTTAATTAAAATGATGGTAAAATTTGATCATATAATACAAGAACACCTTAAATGTATTCAAAATGGTAAAATTTATAATCATTATCTTGGTCATAATATACAAAATGAGTTAATAAATATATTGGGAAAATAAATAAAAAATATTATAGTTAAAAAAAATAAAAGAAGTAAAATACTTTTTAGTTATACTTATTGTACTCCTGATATAAGTAATTAAAAACAAATATCTCTTATATTAAGATACGTAAATATTTCAACAAGTCCAATCAAAATAGAAAAATATTTTATAGAATTTTTAAAAGTAGATGGAACATTAGGAAAATGTCTTTTTGATATGCTTATTAGTATAATAAATAATATTTGAACTTATGTAAATGACATAAGAGGATAAAGATATGATAATGAGGCTAATATGAAAGATAAACAATAAGACGTACAAAAGCTATTGTTAGATATAAATTCTAGAGTCTTTTACGCAACATGTAGTTATCATAGTCTTAGTTTAGTGCTATGTGATATAGGTAATTCTTGTCCTAGTGCTATAACATTTTTTGGTGTGATACTTTTTATTCACTCATTATTTTCTTCTTCTACAAAAAGTTAAAAAATTTTACATGACTATGTTTCTAATTTAACTCTTAAACCATTATCATAAACACGTTTGGAAAGTCATCTTGAAGGTGTTAAAGCAATAAAATATTAAGTTCCATAAATAAGAGAAACTTTATATAAACTTGTAGAAATTAGTAATGATCCGAAAATAAAAAGTGAAGCAAATTCTTTAGCAACATAAGAGTTTTAAAATTTTAAATTTTTATTAAGCATGGTTATTTGGTATGATATATGTTGAGATTTTCGAGTCGCAAAAATCGCTTTTTGCGTTGCGGAAACCTCAAAATCCCATGCCACCGGATCCGTGCGAAGATTAAAAGAACAAAAAATTTCGTGTACATGTTTTTCTATCCTAGATCTACATTAGATCTACATGGTTAAGAGATTACCCTTGTAGCGAAGCCCTTCGTGAATCTCGCTCGTCCAAAAGTTGTCGGATCTCGAGTGTGTTCAAGTGGACACACCTCTATACGTATCCACACAAACAATAGAGATGGAGAAAACACTTAGAGTGTGCTAGCACTCTAAAGGTGTTTGGCCAAGGAGGAGGAGAGGGAGAGAAGAAGAAGCAAGGAGGAATAATAATGATCGATAATTAAAATAAGAGTAAGAAATGGTTTACATATTTTATCTAATGAAAATACTTAATTCTCATTAACACCATTAATGAGCTTCATTAATGAGCCTTAATGAATATTCATTCTTCATTAAATGACCATTTTTGAAACTCATTCGAAATTTGAATCTAAAATTCAAATTGAATTCCATTTATCATTGAATTCAAAATTCAATGAATATCATCATTAAGCCTCACTTGAGTCTAACTCAAGTCTAGCCTCACTTGAGTCTAACTCAATCAAGTTTTACTCAATTAATCTAATTTGGATTACTCTTAATCCAATTCGGTTCATCACATGAACCTAATCCTCTTGGTTCATCATATGAACCGAATCTCCATCTAATTGCCTTTTGTGTGTGACCCTATAGGTTCTTGTAACGTTGGCAATGCTCCTAAACTCATTTAGAAGCATAAGTAATAAGCGGTATCTAGCAACACATCGTTACTATCCAAGTTATAAGAATGTTGAGATCCAACATCACCTTGTGATTACTAATTGTGACTCTTCACAATATATGACAATGTCCTTCTATCCTTGACATCTAGATTGATCAATGTGAGGCATAGATTGTGTCATCCTCTAATAAATCTAAATCTTGAACTCCAAGTAAACTCACTCTAATCAAATGAGTTCAATATCTCATATTGACTCATTTGGGCATGACCATGCACTTAGTGGTTTCACTCTATCAAGAATAATGATGTCACTCCCGTCATATAGGAGGGATAGATCCCATCTACATCACTCACATCCCTCCTCATAATTTGTTACATACGCAGTAATCGCCTTTATAGTCCACCCAGTTACGGGTGACGTTTGACGAAGTCAAAATATGCTACTACTTATGTAGGGAACCATGATGACTTCAGGTCCAAGGACTAGTAGTCATACTAATAGCCACATGAGAAAGTATATGACACTCATATAACGATCCATGATACTTGTTCATGGCGGGTCATTCAATATACATTCTCCAATGCATACCCATGTGTCAACTTGATATCTCTATATTCATGACTTGTGAGATCAAGTTATCGAGTTGACATACATTCTAGTCTCATCGCATTAACATTGTCCCTGAATGTTAATACTTGACTAGGAATGATTAAGAGTAGTGTTCCCTATATCATCTCACTATCGATTCAACCAATCGATTGATATAGGTAAGAACCTTCTACTCAATGACGCTATTATACTTAGTTATTTGACACTAATATAAGTAAGTATAATAACCAAAACAAAAGCCTTTATATATATAGGAATATGATACAATGAGGTCATACAATAATCATCATATGATTGACTTTAGGGCTCTAACTAACAATCTCCCACTAGCACTAGTGCCAATTAGTGTAGGCTCTAAGGCCCAATGACCTAGTGTGACCATCATGCTTTCTCTGTGCCAAAGCCTTGGTCAAGGGATCAGCGATGTTAGCCTCTGTGGGTACTCTGCAAATCTTCACATCTCCTCTATCGATGATCTCTCGAATGAGATGGAAGCGCTGTAGTATGTGTTTGGTCTGTTGGTGTGAGCGAGGTTCCTTAGCCTGTGCAATTGCTCCATTGTTGTCACAATAGAGCTCTATCGGATCGGCTATGCTATGAACCACCCCAAGCTCAGTAATGAACTTGCGGATCCAAACTGCCTCCTTTGCTGATTCTAATGCAGCAATATACTCGGCCTCTGTTGTAGAATTAGTGACTGTGTCCTGCTTCGAACTCTTCCAGCTCACAGCACCACCATTTATGCAAAACACGAACCCAGACTGTGATCGATAATCATCCTGGTCAGTTTGGAAGCTAGCATCACTGTAACCTTTTACAGGTAGCTCGTCATCACCTCCATATATCAAGAAATATTCTTTATATTGGATTGAAAGCGCTAGAGGGGGGGTGAATAGAGCTCGTGGCTATTTTGTTTGATTTAAAACAGAGTCGAATATACGTAGCGGAATTAAGTAAGGAAAAAATAAAGCAAACACAGAAGGACAAAGTCGTTTACTTGGTTCGGAGTCTGTGGTGACTCCTACTCCAAGGGATGGGGTCGTTGACCGCTTTCGGTGGGCAACAACTATAAGCTCGAAAGATTGTTACAAGATTATTACAATTAGAACTATAAAAGAAACCAATACTGACAGTAAGAATATCAAAATATGGAGTTCCGGGTCGTCGGTATGTCATCACAGCACTTCAGGATGAACTCGTTAGCAGTTGAACGCAGACGGATCGCTTGTGAATTCTTGTTCTAAGCTGCTGCTCGAAGTCCCCTTTTAAACAGTGCTGGAGGCGCCTCCAAGCCTGTCCGAGGCGCCTCTAGGTCGCCGAGTCGCATGCATGGATTAGCTCTGATCTGGTCGCGCCTTATCCCACTGAAGGCGCCTCCAAGCTGCTCCAAGGCGCCTCCAACGCTTGGTCCAAGGCGCCTCCAGCGTCTCTAGACAGCTGGCTTCGGCTAGCACCCGAGGCGCCTCCAAGCCCTATGGAGGCGCCTCAGACACTGTTCATCCGAGGTCTAAGTTGCTCCTTTGTTCCTGCAAAATGTGTTAGTCCCAAACACAAACCCTGTAAAACAAAGTTAGCACAGAGAAAAAATGATAGATATACTTGACAGTCGTCGGGCTGACTTCGGATTTCCAACCGAAAACCCTAAGTCGACCGGACGCCTACTGTTCCCTCTACGGGGAACGCGTCCTCACCTACTCCACTCAGGAGATTTACCTGATGCCAGTGCAATCTTCCAGATCGACTGGACTTTTGCTCAGCGTTCGAAGCTTCCGGACTTTCTGCTAGACTTCCGCTTCCCGACTGGTCCAGTCTTTCACCTGGTTCGCGACACCAGGACTTTCCACCTAGGTTTACCCCCCCTCCCCCCAGGACTTTTGCCTGAAGCTCTCGACCCACCAAGACTTTCCGCATAGGGTTATTACCCCCTATGACCTAGGGTTACCACCCCCTAGGGTTTTCCACCTGCCTAACCACAACTAGGACTTTCCTAAAACACTCAGTTAAGTGCATTAGATCACAAAACAACTTAACTTTGAATTCCTTTGCCATTATCAAAACAACGGTCGATCGTCGAATGCTTCCCGCACCAACAATCTCCCCCTTTTTGAATATGGTAACTGAAATTCAAAGCTAAGTAAAATAGATGCATAAAGTTTAAGTAAGCAAGCTTAATAAATTATGAATGCACGCATGGTTAAGCTAAAACTTAAACTTTGTCAGGCTCCCCCCTTAATAAAGGCATAAAATTTTTCTTTTGAATTCTGAATTTCTCTACTCTCCCCCTTTGCTAATTATCAAAAAGAATGAACACATTTGAAAAAATCTTAAATTACCACAAAGATTTTTAAGACACTTTGTAAATCAAATCTCTAAGTAAAATATTTTGAGCTCGAAGTTAGTTTAAAACTTTATCAATTAATTTTGCTAGAGAAAGATTTTTCTTTTGTAGCATAGCAAGAGCACTTTGAGTTTTAAACAACTTAGCTTTTTATAATGAATATTCTTAGCTAAGTGAAATTAGGTCTAAAGAGCAAATTTTTCTTTCAACTGAGTTAAAAAGGCTAATTAAAGAGTTGATTTTGAAATATAGCTCTAGCCAATTTTGAAACCTAGTTGAATCTTTTGAAAATGCATGTTTTTGAAAGTTTTAGCTAGATTTTGTGAATCTGTTAAAAAATACTTTAAAATACTTAGTTAAGGGAAAGTGTGTTTTGAAGAACTTTGAAAGACTTAGATAAAAAGGCTTTTGTTAATAATTATTTCAAAAAAGTTTTTCAAAATTTTGAAAGTTTAGTCTAAAAAGTACAAAAATGACTTTTTAAAGTTAAAGTTTTGAAAACTTAGCTAAATTTGAAAGGATTTTACTTTTAGACGAATGAGCAATTTAAAACTTTTGAGGGCAAGGGAGGAGCTTAAATCCTTAATGTCCAAGCATGAGTTGAGTTAGATTGTTTGTAAATTAGCTAATTTCTCTTTAAGTAAGGTATCAGAGCCCTAATGTTCATGCCTGAGTGAACTCAAAAATTTAAAAGTTAATCACTTAGGTTTTTGGCCACATGTCTAACCATCTAGCTACTAGCTGAGTACCTAGAGGGCAACGACTTTCACTTGGTTAGTCAAGTTAAGTGAATAGATCCAGTTTAGATTTAACAATTGCTGGATGACTTGACTTGATTACTATTAATTAGATGTTAAACGCTCAGACTCATATTGATGCACAGATATAAGCATTCTTGAGTCCAGGCTGTACCCTATGCATCTCACGCCGTTCTATGTTTTTCAAACACAAGCAAGGTAAGCCTAGGTATTTGTGAGATGCTCTGACTAAATTCTAGGGGAGCATGATTTCTAAGGTAGAGCCTAAGCTAATTCCATTTTTTGAAAATCTAGTAAAAATGGAATTTTGAAAATAATATTTTCCTAGAATTTAGAAATATAATTAAGTAGATTTTGAAAAGCAAGTAAGAGAATGTAGGAAACTGATTTGAAAATCAATACCTATTCTACCCAACACATTCTTATTTGTACAGATTAAAAGCGAGTTAATGTTAACTTGAATCATAAACCACTAAAACTAGTAAACATAAATAAGTAGAGGTCAACCAAATACTAGTACAATCAGAGAAGACAAATAGGTGTCTGTCCAAGATACATCAAGCGATAGTGTCAAAAGGTAGGATCATCGAAGGCAGGATCATCAGCTGGAGGGTCGTCAGCTGGAGGTGGTGCAAGAGGCTGCTCGGGTGCAGGTTGAGGTTGTCCCTGGCGCCGTATCTCGCCTCGGAGAGACGCGAACCCTGCAACTATCTCGGATCGGGGAGATCGGAGGAAGCAATGGCTATCTAGCACAACCCGTCGCATCTGAATGGACTGGATCTCGAGCGGAGCGAGTCTGTCCTCGACGGAAGGAGGTGCCGAAGTCGAAGGCCCTGCTGATGTGGAAGGATCTGCGAAAAACTCCTCGGCTAAGAAGTTTGGCCACTCCTCACCTACGCCTGGTACATCCTCGGTCTCTGGAGCATCAGGAGCAGCGACTGGCGATGGCCGGCCCTTCCAGGCCAGAATCCCCTCGGCAGTGACCTCTACACCCGCGAATCTAAGACTACACTGACCTAACTCATCATATATGGTAAATGGGATGAGTGTCCCTCTGGTAGTGTCTATCCTAGAGGTGGAGAAAATCTGGGTCAGGATATGACAGTAGGGCATATGGATCACTCCAGACGTGACTGTACTAGATGCATGAATGATGTTATGAAACATATGCAGTGCAATGTCTATATCTAGGCGCTGGCTAAGAGCGTACAAAAAGAATGAGTGGGATTGTCACATTTTCGAGACGTCTCGAGATGTGATGGGCAGAATGCAAGCTGTCAGGACTCTATACATAACATAGTCCTGAACTCTAAGAAGGGTCGACCTGAACTCAGTCAGTCCAAGAGGTCTCTCCTCCCCAAAAAAGTGCATATAGATATCATCTAAGGTAATATGAGAATAGGGATCACCGAATGGTAGATCCCTACTCGGGTAACATAAAAATGTACACGGAGACTCCCTAAGCTCTAAGCTAGTGCGAAGCAGGGAGGGAGTAAACTGAATGTCAGTTCCACCAACTCTGGTGGAATAGGTGCTATCATCAACCTTTTCAAGGTTGTGATAGAACTGGGCACATAAGTCTTGATTTACTGTGGTGTTGCAGTCAACTAGTTTTCTTAGGTGATAGTAATCTATCATCTGGACTGCGGGGGGATAAAATTGGGCAAAATATGCCCTACCTATATACTTAGGTTTAATGGACTCAAAGGTAAACTTAGCAAAATCTATCCTATGTTGCTCCGAGGGAAATCTAGGGTCCGTAGAAGGGGCCCTAGCCGGTGTAGGATCAACAATGCGACGTTTCCTATTTTTGACAATATATATATATATATATATATAAATGTAGAATAACTACAAATAAGGATAATAGGGAGGTGTAAGATATACCTAGGAGGCATTGTAGGGGGGATGAAGGAGTTGGAAAGGGTTGAAGGCGCCTTAGGGGAAGGAATTGCACGATTTGGAGAGGGAACCACGGGAGAGAAACGGACTGTGAACGAATAGAGAAGCTTTTGTTCGTTTCTGAAATCTTGGATTGGAGGCGCCTTATGCGGTTCTTAAGGCGCCTCCAGGGGGAAGTTAGAGGCGCTTCGGAGACCATCCGAGACACCTTTGGTTAAGGCAGCGAGAAATTTCCCGCCGTGGTTAAGGGCGCCTCCCTCGTGTGGGAGGCGCCTCTGCTGGGCGCCTACGTGTCCCCCCTTAGGTTAATTTGTTTTAATAGTATGTTTAATTTAAAAAAACAAGTTAATTAATTTTAAGGTAATTAAAAATTTTAAAAACTAATTTTAGGTTAAATTTTCGAAAAATAATTTTAAGTTAATTAATTTTAAAAATAATTTTAAGTTAAATAATTTTTGGAAAATAATTTTAAATTTTGAAAATAATTTTAAGCTAATTTTTGAAAAATAATTTTAAGTTAATTAATTTTTGAAAAATAATGTTAAGTTAATTAAATTTTGAAAAATAATTTTAAGTTAATTAAATTTTTGAAAAATAATTTTAAGTTAATTAAATTTTGAAAAATAATTTTAAGTTAATTAAATTATTGAAAAATATTTTAAGTTAATTAAATTTTGAAAAATCATTTTAAGTTAATTAATTTTTGAAAAATAACTTTAAGTTAATTAATTTTTGAAAATAATTTTAAGTTAATTAAATTATTGAAAATAATTTTAAATTTGAAAAGTAATTTTGAGTTAATTAAATTATTTAAAATAATTTTAAGTTAATTAATTTTGAAAATAATTTTAAGTTAATTAAATTTTTGAAAAATAATTTAAGTTAATTAATTTTTGAAAATAAATTTAAGTTAATTAAATTTTTGAAAAATAATTTTAAGTTAATTAAATTTTGAAAAAATAATTTTAAGTTAAGTTAATTAATTTGAAAAATAATTTTAAGTTAATTTAAGTTAATTAATTTTGAAAAATAATTTTAAGTTAAGTTAATTAATTTTGAAAAATAATTTTAAGTGTTTTTGAAAGATAATTTTAGGTTAATTAATTTGAAAAATAATTTAAGTTAATTAAATTAATTTGAAAAATAATTTTAAGTTAATTTAAGTTAATAAATTTTGAAAAATAATTTAAGTTAATTAAATTTTTGAAAAATATTTTAAGTTAATTAAATTTTGAAAAATAATTTTAAGTTAATTAAATTATTGAAAAAATATTTTAGTTGAAAAATAATTTTAAGTTAATTAATTTCTTGAAAAATATTTTAGTTGAAAAATAATTTTGAGTTAATTTTATTTGAAAATAATATTAATTACGAATTTAATTTTGAATTTGAATTAATTTTAATTATGAATTTAATTTTGCATTTGAATTAATTTTAATTACGAATTAAATTTGAATTTGAATTATAATTATGAATTTTAATTTCAAATTTTAATTAATTATCAATTTGAATTTCAAATTTGATTCTCTTTTAGATTTCTATTCCTTAGTCATCTCACCCGATCTAAATTTTCAATCAGGTAATCCTACAATTTTTGTGAGATGAATTAGGTTCAATTTTAGGGTTATGTTTAACTTTGTGTTAGATTCAAGTTTAACTTTGCGTTCAATAAGTAGGCATTCTTTGGATAAACTTCTGGGCTATGGTGAGCCACAAGGACATCATTAAAGTAACCATGCCTTCGAGGTTTTCCAAATAGTCCTACCCATTGAACTTAGTACAAAACCTTGGTCTAACTAGTTAGGATTCATAAATGGTAACTTCGGTCAGTTCCACTTAACCAAATGCACCAGGTCGAAGCCATATTTTCCTAGACATGCGATGACTAAGTTTCCCCAACGTACTATCATCCAATACTTCACCAGTACCGTGGGTCAAGTTAAACCTAGCCCATTTTAATCTATCCTTAATTACCCTGCCGGGTAGTCTACTCTTGGTTACCCTTATCAGGTGGATTAAGTTCGGAGGTGTCAGCTATTCTGGAGCCTTCATTTGGATTTTAATTTGATTTAATTTGAATTTGAATTTTAAGTTTATTTAATTTTAATTTAATTAATTTAGTTTTATTATTTTTCTTCTAGCTCCCCCTAAATCATAGCCTCGATATGGTCTATCGAGGTAATGTATTTGATCCTTAGGGACCCAATATTGACCAACTCCAACTTGATTAACCAGGTTGGACTTGGGTACCCATGCTTGGACTGATTTATTATTTTGTCTATTTACTAATGACAGGTATGATTTATATTTTCTTTTAGTTTTATAACCTAGACCAGTTTTGTTGTAAACGACTCTTTGTGTCCCAAGAATTAGGTCAAGCTTCTTGGAGCCTAAAGAGAACCGTTCTAAAGTGTTTTTCAAGTCCTTGACCTAAGTTTTCAGACTAGAATTTTCTTCCTCAAGTTCTTGAACTCGAGTTGAACTTCCAGTCTGAACTGGGTCAGGTAAGGTCTTGGGATTGGTCATTTCTTTAAGGACTGCTACTTCCTTTAGAAGTGACTTGACCTTTAGGTTTGACTTAGCTAATTTGCGTAGTAAGTAATTAACTAAATTGTTAAGTCGAGGAACACTTACAGCGGGGTCAGGCCCTTCAGAAACGGATACGGATCCGTGGCTTCGCTCGGACTCGACTTCTGACTCGCTCTCGCTCTCGGACAGTTCAATCTGGTCCCGGGCCATCAGCGCAAGTAGACTCGTCTGATCGAGTTCATCGTCGGTGTCTTCTTCTGAGGATTCTTCCCAAGTCGCTTTCAGTACCTTCCTTTTTCTCTGCTTCTTTGCATCCTTTTGGTTTGGGCAGTTGGCCTTGATGTGACCTTTCTGGTTGCATCCGTAGCAGATCACCTCGAACTTGACTCTTGAGCTGGGTTGACCTTCCTTGGATTGTACTGCTTTTTTTAGGTCTTTCTTGTTGAAGCCCTTCTTCTTCTTGTAGAGTTTCTTTACAAGATTTACTAGTTTGGTTGTCAATTCATCGTCTTCGTCGTCTGAGTCAGGTTCGACTTCCGATTCTAGTTCAGTTCTTCATCGTGATTTTGGTTCTCGTGTTCGACTGGTACCTGCAACCAAAGCAACCCCCTTCTCGATTAGTTGTGTATTAGTCTGTTCATGCAATTCAAACTCACAAAATAGCTCATCTAATTTAATAGAAGATAGATCCTTGGAGACTTTGTAGGTATCTACTATTGATGCCCACAATGTACACTTTGGAAACGAGTTTAGGGTGTACCTTATAATGTCTCGGTTCTCGACTTTCTGCCAGATTGCATGGAGGGCGTTGAGAACGTCTTGTATGCGTGCGTGGAGTTGACTTGTCGTCTCTCCTTCCTGCATTTTTAGATTATATAGTTTATTGAATAGAAGATCTCTTTTACTAACCTTGGTATCGGAGGTGCCCTCGTGGAGTTCGATCAGCTTCTCCCAAAGCTCTTTTGCGCTAGAGAACGGTCCGACTCTGTTGAGCTCCTCTTGGTCAGTCCGCACTGGAGGGTGTAGGTCGCTTTGACATCAGCTTCCACCTTCTTGATTAGGGTCGGTTCCCATTCTTCGCAGGGTGTCGGCTTGTCATCTTCGTCGGTTGGCAGTTGTATTCCCGTCTTGATAATCATCCAGGTATCAAACTGGATCTTCAGATAAGTTTCCATTCGTCTCTTCCAGTACCCGAAGTCTTCTCCGGAGAAAAGTGGGGGACGAACGGTGCTGAAACCCTCTTGTTGGGCCATTTGTTAAATATGCAAAACAAAGAAATAACAGAAATGTCCCAAGACTATGTCTTGGATTAGAAGTGCGGGAAAAAAAGTTAAGAGATAACGAACTCGAGTGGTGTTGCACCAGTCTCGAGCAAAAACCGATTCGAAAAAAATAATTAGAATATAGCTATTAAGCTAATTCTAATTGACTCCATAAAACTGAAAATACCACGAAAAATTACGTGATTGGTGGTTGCACCAGATCAAGACGACCCCGCTCTGATACCAATTGTTGGATCGAAAGCGCTAGAGGGGGGGGTGCTATTTCGTTCGATTTAAAACAGAGTCGAATATACGCAGCAGAATTAAGTAAGGAAAAAACAGAACAAACACAGAAGGACAAAGTCGTTTACTTGGTTCAGAGTCTGTGGCGATTCCTACTCCAAGGCCCGCGGTCGTTGACCGCTTTCGGTGGGCAACAACTATAAGCTCGAAAGATTGTTACAAGTTTATTACAATTAGAACTATAAAAGAAATCAATATCGACAGTAAGAATATCAAAATCTAGAGTTCCGGGTCGTCGGTATGTCATCATAGCACTTCGGGATGAACTTGTTAGCAGTTGAACGCAGACGGATCGCTTGTGAATTCTTGTTCTAAGCTGCTGCTCGAAGTCCCCTTTTAAACAGTGCTGGAGGCGCCTCCAAGCCTATCCGAGGCGCCTCCAGGTCGCCGAGTCGCACGCGTGGATCAACTCTGATCTGGTCGCACCTTATCCCACTGAAGGCGCCTCCAAGCTGCTCCAAGGTGCCTCCAACGCCTGATCCAAGGCGCCTCCAGTGACCTCCGAGGCGCCTCCAGCGTCTCTGGACAGCTAGCTTCGGCTAGCACCCGAGGCGCCTCCAAGCCCCATAGAGGCGCCTCGGACACTATTCATCCGAGGTCTAAGTTGCTCCTTTGTTCCTGCAAAATGTGTTAGTCTCAAACACAAACCCTGCAAAACAAAGTTAGCACAGAGACAAAATGATAGATATACTTGACAGTCTCGGACTGTCCGGGTCTGACTTCGGATTTCCAACCGGAAACCCTAGGTTGACCCAACGCCTACTGTTCCCTTTGCGGGGAACGCGTCCTCACCTACTCCACTTAGGAGATTTACCTGATGCCAGTGTGATCCTCCAGATCGACTGGACTTTTGCTCAGCGTTCGAAGCTTCCGGACTTTCAGCTGGACTTCTGCTTCCCGGCTGGTCCAGTCTTTCACTTGGTTCGCGACACCAGGACTTTCCACCTAAGGTTACCCCCTAGGACTTTTGCCTGAAGCTCTCGACTCGCCAAGACTTTCCGCATAGGGTTACCACCCCCTATGACTTAGGGTTACCACCCCCTAGGGTTTTCCACCTGCCTAACCGCAGCTAGGACTTTCCTAAAACACTCAGTTAAGTGCATTAGATCACAAAACAACTTAACTTTGAATTCCTTTGCCATTATCAAAACAACAGTCGATCATCGGATGCTTCCCGCACCAACACTTTAGTCCTTCTCAAATACTTAAGAATATTCTTGACCGCTATCCAGTGACTTTCACCAGGATCTGACGGGTATTTGCTCGTCATGCTCAAAGCATACGAGACATCAGGACGAGTACATAGCATGGCGTACATGATAGATCCTATGGCTGAGGCATAAGGGATCATATCCATGCAGTCTCTCTCCTCTCTAGAAGAGGGACTTTGAGTCTTCGAAAGACTCATACCATGTGACATCGACAGAAATCCCTTCTTGGAGTTCTGCATGGCAAACCGTAGTAATATCTTATCAATATATGTACTCTGACTTAGGCCAAGCAATCTTTTAGATCTATCTTTATAGATCTGTATGCCTAGAATACAGACTGCTTCACCTAAGTCCTTCATTGAGAAACAATTCCCTAGCCAAGTCTTTACAGACTGTAACAAAAGGATGTCGTTCCCAATGAGTAGTATGTCATTCACATACAATACAAGGAAGACAACTGTGCTCCCTACAACCTTCTTGTAGACACAAGTTTCATCTTCATTCTTGATGAAACCAAACTATTTGATTACATCATCGAATCGAAGATTTCAGCCCTGAGAAGCTTGCTTTAGTCCATAAATGAACCTATGTAGCTTGCATACTCTGTCAGTATGCTGTGGATCTACAAAACCCTCAGGTTGTGTCATGTACACATCCTCGAGCAAGTTTCCATTCAGAAACGCGATTTTGATATCCATATGCCAGATCTCATAATCGTGGTACGCTGCAATAACAAGCATGATCCGAATGGACTTAAATATCGCTACTGGAGAAAAGGTTTCATCATAGTCAATACCATGAATTTGCTTGAAACCTTTAGCTACCAGACGACCCTTATATATAAGTCCATCCATGTCAGTCTTTCTCTTAAAGACCCACTTACACCCAATGGGTTTCACCCCTTCAGGTGGATTAACCAAAGTCCATACTTGGTTGGTGTACATGGATTCCATTTCAGATCTCATGGCTTCTAGCCATGACTCAGAATCTGGTCTCATCACAGCTTCCTGATAAGAGGTAGGATCATCCTCAATGAGCACAACGTCATCATGGTCAGACAAGAGAAATGAATATTTCTCAGGCTGATGACGTACCCTATCAGACCTGTGAAGAGGTAGGTCTACTTGAACTGGTTGTTGTTCCTCAACTCCTTGTGGGACAACATCATCCACAACACTTTGTGGTTCCAGTTAAACTTCCATCGATTCTTCAGTGCTATGGTCCATATCTTGAACTTCTTCAAGATCGAACGTACTCCCACTAGTTTTTCTAGAAACAAAGTCCCTTTCTAGAAATCCCCAGTCTTTGCCACAACTATCTTGTGTTGACTGGGAATGTAGAAGTAATATCCCTTAGTTTCCTTGGGATATCCAATAAAATAGCATTTATCAGATTTGAGTCCCAGTTTGTCCGAGACTTGACGTCGAACGTAAGCCTTACAACCCCAAATCCTCATAAAAGATACCTGGGCATATCTCCCAGTCCATATCCTATATAGTGTCTTTATCACAGCCTTGGATGGAACTCGGTTGAGTATGAAGGTTGTAGTGTCTAGAGTATAGCCCCAAAGAGATACAGGAAGATCTGTGTGACTCATCATAGACCGTACCATATCTAATAGGGTACGATTCCTCCTTTCAGATACACCATTCCACTGTGGTGTTTCAGGAGGAGTGAGTTGGGATAGAATCCCACACTCAGCTAGATAGTTACGAAACTCATGGCTAAGGTATTCTCCACCTCGATCTGATCGAAGTATCTTAATACTCTTGCCAAGCTGAGTTTGTATTTCATTCTTGAATGCTTTGAACTTTTCAAAGGATTATGACTTATGTGTCATCAGATACACATAACCATATCTACTGAAGTCATCAGAAAATGTAATGAAGTACCTATAACCACCCCTGACAGCGACATTGAAAGGGCCACATACATCACTATGTATAAGTCCTAACAAGTCAATCGCTCTCTCGCTGTGTCCACTAAAGGGTGTCTTGGTCATCTTGCCTAGTAGGCATGACTCCCATGTCTCATATGATTCAAAATCAAATGAGTCCAGCAAACCATCTTTATGGAGCTGGGATAAGCGTTTGTCATTTATATGACCTAAGCGACAGTACCAGAGATAGGTTTGGTTCATTTCATTTGATTTGAACCTTTTGGTATTTATGTTATAGATGGGGTTCTCTAAGTCTAGAATATAGAGTCTGTTAATCAGAGGTGCACTACAATAGAACATATCATTTAAATAAACTGAACAACATTTGTTCTTTATTATAAATGAAAAACCTTTTTTGTCCAAACAAGAAACTAAAATTATGTTCTTAGTAAGAGCAGACACATAACAACATTTATCTAATTCTAGTACAAACCCAGAGGACAGAGATAGATAGTAAGTCCCTACAGCAACGGTAACAACCCGTGCTCCATTACATACTCGTAGGTCTATCTCGCCCTTCGTCAATGCCCTGCTATTTCTCAGCGCCTGTACATTAGTACAAATGTGAGAAGCACATCCGGTATCTAATACCCACGATGAAGAAATAGAGAGATTGACTTCTATAACATGTATACCTAAAGTAGAAATCTTATTTCTCTTCTTCTTAAGATCTTCTAGGTATCCTTTGCAGTTCCTCTTCCAGTGCCCTTCTTGTCCTTGATATAGTTGACGAAGATGTTCAATGATATCATAAGCAGTCATCAACTCGTGTTACTTCTGAAGCTCAGAGTTCATGGTTGCGAGCATGGCATGACACATATAATGCGTCATCTTGATGCTTCTTGTAAGCATCTCGGTCAGCTCGCGTGGCAGTGGAATGAGGTGCCTCGAGAATGGGCGTCTCTAGGATATACAGTTTCCTTTCCTGAGTGAGAACAATTCTTAGGTTCCTGTACCAGTCCAGGAAATTAGCTCCATTGAGCTTGTCCTTGTCAAGGACAGAACGCAGGGAGAAGGTGTTCGTGTTTGACGACATGACAATTTACAACAGAAAATGTAGAAAATAAATAATCATATTCCACTAATCATTTAATTAGGCCTTTAACTAAATGATGCTCCCACTGAATTATAGAACTTTTGTAGAATCAAGTCAGGGATGTGGTGTCACGCCCCAGAGGAGTCCCTGTCCGAAGAAATTTCGGCAGCATCTCCCCTGTACGACGGACAATCTGAAACTTCTACATAACACATATACCTCAGCCACAGGCGGCTGGAATTTTAACAATAAGTAAAAACAATCATCACGCAGTTTATATAGATATTCAGCCTCTGGCTGTCACAACCACGCAGTTAATAATAGTAATCACAAACAATAGTACTCTGACTCGAAATCCACCCTACTCAACTACACTCGTAAAGCTCAAATCCGACGAACTCACCTCTTCTGCCGTCCAGGCAGGCATGTAGTAGAATAAAACCCAAATCATACCAAAAGTCCATCAAACGGAAGGATTCCATACAATATCCATATGTAAAATCCAAAATAAGACTAAAACAAAGTCTGATAGAGAAAAGCTAAAATAAAATAACAACTCAAAACTAGCAGAGGACTAGCACTACGTGCTGTGGGAACCAGCGACTGGAACCTCAACCTGAAAATATATCAACAATGGAAGCGGGGTGAGTCCAACACTCAGCAGGTACAACTGATATGCATAATAAAACAAATAACAGACAACACTAATCATGCGTACAGTCTCCTGAATACGAGAAGGATAAATGCAACTGAAACGAAATCAGGAGATAACTGTACTAACCGGAATCAAAGTACAAAGGTAACAGGGTCGTCAGACCGGGGAAGTCATAATCATGTATGCATGTCAATCATATGCATTCATATAAATGCAGCAAGTAAATGCAGCAATCACAAACAATAAATGCAATAAATGCATATGGTGACCGTGCACTCTGACATCACTGCTCCTGATGAGCGACCAAGTGGACGGGATGCTGTCGGAGTACTCCTGTCCTCTGACCCTAAATCATAAATGGGGGAGCTCAATGCTCTTATCTCCCGGTACACGATGACGGGGAGGATATCTCTGTCGGCTACCACGCTGAGTCAACTGACCAACGGAGCCAAACAGAGTCCACCATCTGCCGGCTACCACGCTAAAGCCAAACAGAGCGGAACTGACTGCCGGCTACCACGCTGAGTCACCTGACCAACGGAGCCAAACAGCAGAACCGTCACACACCTGCCTGATATACCACTAATCCATGGGTGGTGGCGTGTGCAGTACATGTAACTGACGATGTGCTCAACCATAGTGGAGCCAACAATCGCGCAGCATGCAATTATGATGCATGACACTAAGCATAGAAATAAACTGATCATCATAACCATATCCATATATATAAAATGAGTATCATAATATCGATGGTCAAATACGAAGAACTAAAGTACATAGGTCAGATAGGATATCAAAAACCTAGGTCCTGAACATAACAAGCATGGTATGTCCCTACCTCACTGAGCATATATATAATCATATGGGTACTAGCATAAAATGCATAACAGGTGAGCAAACAAGCATGTAACGAGTATCCGGTAGTGACGTACCGAAACAAGGACGAACATAATTATTACTAAAGGCTATAACCTACTAGACATATCAACAAGACATATCAAAAATATAAGTCAAGGTACCCGCCTCAAATGTAGATCGATCTAATCAACCTCTATGTCAAAGTGCTCGTCCTGAATCCGAATCCTGTAATAAATCGTACGGTTTAACCAAGTTTTATTTGTAAATAAATTAGCTAAACCCAAAATCCTTATTTACCAGAAACCCTAACTATTCCAAATTTCCATTTTATGTGTAATTATAGCAAGGATAAATTCCTCCTATAAACAAACACAATTAATCATCCATTAAATATGATTTATCCCTCCATTAAATCTGTTTCTCAGTAAATGTAGCACCTCAAATCAACACAACCATTTCCTCCAATTCACACTCATCTTTAGAAATTATTTTCCACCACCAAACATAACCTCATCATCAATTAACAAACCAACTCCAATGTACAATTGAAATCACTTCTAAAACTTACCTAATTTGCCCTCCTCTGTTATATCACAGTCGGAGAAGTTCCTGCAAGAATGATGCTCAGAGCTAGGTGGAGCTGCTAACCTCCAAATCCAACACTAAAATTCCCAAATCCTGTTGTGTAGGTCAAATTCCCATCATATAGTTTACAATTCCATTACAAATCATGAAATCAAATCCTGTTATTCAATACCTTGCAAGCTTCACCCCCAATCCAGATTCACATATGCTCGAAGGAGATCCCAAGTGCAGCCGGAGCAAGTAAATCCAACTGCCGGAAAATAATCAAGGGGGAGACTGTGGCGGTTGAAGATCGGAAGAGGAGAGAGCTCCACACCGTGAGAGGGAGAGGGACGACGTTGACTGTGCCAGGAGGTGTCGACGTTAGGGCACGGGCAGTGTCGGCGGCGTTGAGATGCTTCGCGTCGAGTGGAGAAGGCGTGCGGCTCAGCATGAAAAAGGAAGAACTAGGGCACAGTGAAGGGCAGCTGTCGGCGAAGTAGAAGATGGCTTGTGCCGGCAGAGGAAGAGAAGAAGAAGAGGGGAGATGAATTGGAAGAAGGAACTGCTGCGTGAGAGGAGAAGAAGGCTCGCGAGTTGATTTGGGCATTCGGGGAAAAAAGAAACGGGGAAAAAGAATAAAAGAAAAGAAAATAAAAAGGAAAAGAAATACAACTTTTCCTCGCTTAAATAGGTAGCCTAAACAGGCTTTCCCGGACCCTGTTTTCATCCCCATAAACTCGTCCCTACGAGCTCCGAAAAATTTCCAAAAAATTTCTAAAAAATTCGAAAAAATTACTTTATCATTATTCGTCATTTTTTCGGTATTTTACATGCGGTCAACCCACATTTACTAGATTCTAACCAACTAGCTATAATTTTTGTGGGACAAGATCCACATCATACTACGCCTTGAGTTAGCTTTGGCTAAATCGCCCAAGACTTAGTATGATCGGTAGGTAACTAATTACCAATTACATCTCTATGCAACTCTTGTTTATAGGATCAAGATCCGCATGTATATTAAAACTTGAGTTAGCTTTGGCTAAATCGCCCAAGATTTAATATAAATGTGATTTTGTCCTATCTTCCAACTATTGGATAATGCCTACAGTTAAATCTGATTTAACTAGTTATACTCAATCTAATTGAGTTTGTCGTCACCCATGCGTTGATAGGCGAGACCAAGATTGTCCCTCCGCACCCTACCAAGATAATATGTGTTGCTCTACTTTGGCAGATTCAACAACATGTGATCGAGGTAGTGATAGGTATTACGACATGGTAGGTATTTTGAGTTGACATGATTTAGATCTAATCTAATCATTAATGTGTATCATATACGTGATTTAGATCTAATCTAATTGTGGTGCATCATATACGCGATTTAGATCTAATCTAATCTAATTGTTAAGACACTAATTAATTACTCTACACTGGCATGCATCACATACACACACACAAGCAATTAATTAAAATGTGATTAGTCATGACCCTACTACGATCTTCTCAAGCCAATGAGAAGATCGGATGGTCAACTTAGGGTCAACAGCTTCTTCAAGCTCCTCCCTTTGACCACCATGTGTTGCTCGCACCCTCCTCGTAACTCCTCCTCGAGTGGACCTTCCACTGCTTCAATTTTTGTACATTACAAATTTGAAACTCGAGTTACATTCGAGTCGAAACTATTTACAATAGGAATATAAAATAAAGGAAGGCACGACGCGCAGGTCGCGATCATATACAACATGCACAAACACAAAAAATGGCATGCAAGCCATATTATGAATTACAACACATGTATCCAATCCAATTAGGGTTTTTGGGCCATGACCATCACAATATTATACATAATTCTAAATTATATATTTTTCCATAATTTCTATAATTTTACTACTGATTTTTGCGATTTTACGAGTCGCAACTTCCCGGCGGTCTCATTTAGCGATTTTTGGGTGCGATCGCGGGACAATGCCCCTTACGGGGTTAGGGGCAGCGCCCCTTCTCACGAAATGAATCTCATGAGTGTCCCACGACGATCTAATAGCGCCTTAGCCCATTGTCCCAAATCATTTTGGGTGAGACCTTGTCGTTTTGGAAGGTGTTTCTCGGTAGTCGAAGCCTACAAGTATCCAAACACTTGTTGCTTCGTCTCTACGAGAAAAATACCCATAAAATACATAAAAATCGTAAATTTACATAAAGTTACAGATCTTTAATTTTTCATAAAAATTGAAATAAAACATGTACACGCTTCGCACGTGGCTCTAATACCACTGTTGGGATTTTCGAGCCGCAAAAACCGCTTTTTGCGTTGCGGAAACCTCGAAATCCCATGCCACCGGATCCGTGCGAAGATTAAAAGAATAAAAAATTTCGTGTACATGTTTTTCTATCCTAGATTTACATTAGATCTACATAGTTAAGAGATTACTCTTGTAGCGAAGCCCTTCGCGAATCCCGCTCGTCCAAAAGTTGTCGGATCTCGAGTGTGTTCAAGTAGACACACCTCTATACGTATCCACACAAACAAGAGAGATGGAGAAAACACTTAGAGTGTGCTAGCACTCTAAAGGTGTTCGTCCAAGGAGGAGGAGAGGGAGAGAAGAAGAAGCAAGGAGGACTAATAATGATCGATAATTAAAATAAGAGTAAAAAATGACTTAAGTATTTTCATCTAATGAAAATACTTAATGCTCATTAACACCATTAATGAGCTTCATTAATAAGCCTTAATGAATATTTAATGAATATTCATTCTTCATTAAATGACCATTTTTGAAACTCATTCGAAATTTGAATCTAAAATTCAAATTGAATTCCATTTATCATTGAATTCAAAATTCAATAAATATCATCATTAAGCCTCACTTGAGTCTAACTCCAGTCTAGCCTCACTTGAATCTAACTCAAGTCTAACTCAATCAAGTCTTACTCAATTAATCTAATTTGGTTTACTCTTAATCCAATTCGGTTCATCACATGAACCTAATCCTCTTGGTTCATCATATGAACCGAATCTCCATCTAATTGCCCTTTGTATGTGACCCTATAGGTTCTTGTAACGTTGGCAATGCTCCTAAACTCATTTAGAAGCATAAGTAATGAGCGGTATCTAGTAACACATAATTACTACCCAAGTTACAAGAATGTTGAGATCCAACATCACTTTGTGACTACTAATTATGACTCTTCATAATATATGACAATGTCCTTCTATCCTTGACATCTAGATTGATCAATGTGAGACATAGATTGTGTCATCCTCTAATAAATCTAAATCTTGAACTCCAAGTAGACTCACTTTAATCAAATGAGCTCAATATCTCATATTGACTCATTTGGGCATGACCATGCACTTAGTGGTCTCACTCTATCAAGAATAATGATGTCACTCCCGTCATATAGGAGGGATAAATCCCATCTACATCACTCACATCCCTCCGCATAATTTGTTACATACCCAGTAATCGCCTTTATAGTCCACCCAGTTACGGGTGACGTTTGACAAAGCCAAAGTATGCAACTTCTTATGTAGGGAACCATGGTGAC
Source organism: Zingiber officinale (assembly GCF_018446385.1). NCBI lineage: Eukaryota > Viridiplantae > Streptophyta > Magnoliopsida > Zingiberales > Zingiberaceae > Zingiber > Zingiber officinale. The sequence continues at coordinate 10,673,700 of NC_055995.1, forward strand.
TTCAGGTCCAAGGACTAGTAGTCATACTAATAGCCACATGAGAAAGTATATGACACTCATATAACGATCCATGATACTTTCTCATGGCGGGTCATTCAGTATACATTCTCCAATGCATACCCATGTGTCAACTTGATATCTCTATATCCATGACTTGTGAAATCAAGTCATCGAGTTGACCTACATGCTAGTCTCATCGCATTAACATTGCCCCTGAATGTTAATACTTGACTAGGAATGATTAAGAGTAGCGTTCCCTATATCATCTACTATCGAAGAACCTTCTACTCAAGGACGCTATTATACTTAGTTATTTGGCACTAATACAAGTAAGTATAATAACCAAAACAAAAGCATTTATATATATAGGAATATGATACAATGAGTCCATACAATAATCATCATATGATTGACTCTAGGGCTCTAACTAACAATATATTATTCACGGTTAATATTGTTAGTAAATTTTTACAATATAACGATATGAATATTGTTATTGCATTAGATCATTTAAAAATGTCTTGTTTTTTTTAAATGTGACAAAAAGTTATTCGCTACCCCTAGCACTCCAGCTAATCCGTCTCTAGGCTAATACGGAGGAGGTAAATCACGGGTGACTACCCGCCATTTTGTGTTATAGCTAAGGCATTGATCCCATGACCTAATGTGACAATACTCTATGCTTTAACCATTGCACTGTCCCAAGGGGACTTATTTCTTTTTTTTTTAATGATTATAGAGAAAATGGATTCAATTGTGATTTCTGATAAAGAAATTGCAAATAAAATGAATATAAAAAAAAATATGTGTGAAAAACATGTAATTAAAAGAAATAACTGATTTGATGAGAATAAAATTCATGAGGTTAAACTTTCACTTAAAGAATCTTTTAAAATTAATTACTTTAATTATATTATTGAACATGATATTTCTTTATTTTAAATTAGGTTTGAACAATTTTAAATATATTAAAATAATTTTAATTTTTTATATGTCCTAGAAAAGTTAAAATTGGTTGATGATGATTTTTTAAAAATATAATATTTAAAATTTGAAAATTTTTTAACACATGACAATTTATATGATATTGATAGTTTAGATTTATTTTTAAAATTAAAAGTTTTAAGGGAAATAATAAATTCAGAATTAAAAACTACTTGAGGTATTGGATCTTATAAAAAATTAAATTATTTTTTTAATACATGAATAACTTATAGAATATTATCAACTATAACTATTAGTGTAGCTTCAGCATAAAAGTTTTTCAAAATTAAAATTAATAAAGCCTTATTTACCTTCAACAATGTCTTAAGATTAAATAATTTAACATTTTATCAATTAAAAAAATTATTATCAAAACTTGAATATAAAAATTGAATTAATAATTTAGCATCTCAAAAAACTAGATAACTAATTTTTATATAAAAATCTATTTTAAATTAATATTTTATTTAAAATATCCATAATTATCGGTCCCAAATTTAAATGAAAAAGGGTGAGAGAAAATTTTATTTTTTTAAAAAAAATTATTAAAGGCCTAAAAAAAATTTTTAGCCAAGGGTCTCATATAACCTTGAGATGGCCTGCCAACCGTCGATCTTCACAATTCAAAAATCTACAATAAAGTCTCTCTTTGTCCTAGCTAAGTTTTGAACTGTGATACTTTGTGATTCTACTAAATACTTTACTGTTGCACCTTGTCAGGAGAGGGGGCAAAACGTTTGAATTATGTCTTCCATATAGCAAAAGGCGTTTCATTCGTCCTCAAAGTCTCATCAATCCGTTCCTAAGTCAATACGAAGGAGTTAAATTATGAATAGCTACTAGCCATTAATGTAAGTGATAAGACATGAGAGAGAATATGATCACACATGCTAAATTTCAATCCTAAAATTCCATTTAACAATACTCCATATTTTAATCATTCCAACTCATGAGGAACGATTAGGAGTTAAATTATGATTCAAGGCGACCGTTCCAAGGCGCCTTGAATCATGTCTTCCATCCTTCTACGATTAGAGGACCAACTAATCCGAATTTCATCAAAAGGTCAAGACATCCTATTCATTTTCCACTTAATGAGCTTGTTGGAATATTTAAAACCCGCTAATTTGTTATCTTGCTAAATCTTATAGCGAGTGAAATTAGGTATATACGCACTATATCAATAATATTTTATATATCGATATTTTAATTTGTGATTTGTATATGGAATTTGTACGTCTCAGACTTTAATTGTAACTATACATTCATTAAAGTGTAAAAATTAAAAGCAGCTATCCATTTTATATGTTATCAATTGTCTGTTAAAAAAATATATATATTTAATTGGGCAACGTGTGCACTATTTTCCGTCTTATTATTAATGTAACTAAACCAAACCTTGTAAAATTACTTTTGAATGCTCCTCGCAAAAATAGCCGTGCGAAGTGCAGCGGAACCGGACATCTTCCATCTCTCGCTCTCCAAGCTTTCCGGATCTGCCTCCCCGACGCATCTCCTTGTTCTCCCGCTTCCCTTTTCCATTCCCTTCTTCTCAGGTCTCTTCCGCTTCTGCCTTCGGCTCGGTGATCTCGGCGGATCCCTAGTAAGTGCTCCTTTCACCGGCTTCCGCTTTCTAGCCGGATTCTCGCCGTTTCTTCGATGAATTCGAATCCAGATTTGATAAGTGCCTTCTGATTATTGCAGATCGTATTTGCTTCGATCTGGAATCTTGACACCCCGCCGCTCGAGTAGTTTGTTGATTACTGGTTGATAGCATGGAAAATAGAAAAAATAGTGAAGGATTGTAGTTAGGTCACTCGATCTGATGGTTGGAGCTTATCTTGGAGTTTTGATATGTTTCATTAGGGTACTTGAGAGTTCTAGATAATATAAAGGTACCTACTGGATCGCTGTCCATGATGATGAGGGGACGAGACGGATCCCAGAAGAAACATTTGCTCCCGTCATTGTGTGTTGCTTTTCTCTTTTTTGTTTTTCTATTTCTGTACTATGGGTCTTACCTTAGCAACCGGGGACATCATGCTAACAATGCTTTAGAGTATGGTAGTAAAATTTCTAGATCCATTGGCTGGATTAGTGAGAATAATGCAGAATTAGGCAAATCAGAAGACCAAATTTTCGCTCAGAATGATGAGGAGGAAATTTCCATTCCTAAAAGTTTTCCTGTGAGTGTAATTTCATCTGAATGCTAACTTCCTGATCGTCGATCGTTGTATGTGTGTTAGTTTGTTTTGTCTTTTCTTCTAAAGGTTTGTGATGATCGTCATTCAGAGCTCATTCCATGCTTGGACAGAAATTTTATTTACCAGTCACGACTTAAGCTTGATTTGTCTTTGATGGAGCATTACGAGAGACATTGCCCTCAATCTGAAAGACGATTCAACTGCTTGATCCCCCCACCATCTGAATACAAGGTTAAATAATGGATTGCGTCCTGTAAAGACGCTATTGAATTTCTTCTATATCTGTTTGCATAGTTGTGTTGTCTGAACTTGTCTTATGTTTCTAAGTTGGGTTTTGTCAATTTTTCATGTTAGGTTCCGATAAAGTGGCCAAGGAGCCGAGATGAAGTTTGGAAAGCAAATATTCCGCACACACACCTCGCACATGAGAAGTCAGACCAGAACTGGATGGTAGTCAAGGGTGAAAAGATTGCTTTCCCTGGAGGTGGCACACATTTTCATTATGGAGCTGATAAATATATTGCACACCTTGCAAATGTATGTTTACTCTAACCTGAAATCATATCTTGAATTAGTTTTATTGCTGTTCTTGTTTATGAAATGTTTACAAAGTGTAGTTACCCTTTTTACTATTTCATTCAACTGGTATCTGTAATGATTTAATAATAAAAAATATTTTCTTGTTTGGATCAACAGATGCTTAACTTCAAGAATAACATTATAAACAATGAGGGAAGGATCCGAACGGTTTTAGATGTTGGTTGTGGAGTTGCAAGCTTTGGTGGATATCTTTTATCATCTGATATTTTAACAATGTCTCTAGCACCTAATGATGTTCATGAAAATCAGATCCAATTTGCTCTGGAAAGGGGGATCCCTGCTTACCTTGGCGTGTTGGGAACAAAAAGACTTCCTTATCCTAGCAGATCGTTTGAGTTTGCTCATTGTTCCCGGTGCCGAATTGATTGGCTTCAAAGAGATGGGATCCTTCTCCTTGAGTTAGATAGGGTGCTCAGACCCGGAGGCTATTTCTTTTACTCATCTCCTGAAGCATATGCTCAAGATGAAGAGGATTTGAGGATATGGAGGCAGATGAGTGCATTAGTCTCACGCATGTGTTGGAAAATTGCTGCCAAAAAAAACCAAACTGTTATATGGGTTAAACCCTTGTCAAATGATTGCTATTTAAAGAGAAAGCCAGGAATTCTACCACCACTATGCAGATCTGACGATGATCCTGATGCAGTTTGGGGTGTCTCAATGGAGGCCTGTATTACCCCTTATACTGAACGTGAGTGCTCTTCTCTCATGATGATTACTTATATTGCTTCCTATAAAGTTTTTCCTGGAAACTTTTTATGTCCTTTGCATTCAGATTTGCCAAACCTGTGCTAATTTATAGTCTTTAAGTTGATCAAAATGTCACGGGATCAATTTTTAGCATATTCATAATCTGTTGTACTGTTGTAGTATGTAATCCATGAACATCAAGGATTGGATTACCTCGTCGATTGTAGTCAATTCCTGTTTTCTAAAATATATGATGTGTTGAATCTTGTTGAGGGTTTCAAATCTTTGTTTGACATCGTGTTTATTTCTCATAACAAAAGTACAAGTGGTTTATGATGAAATATAAAATTAGGAGAATAACCTATAGCTAATAACTTGGATAAAAGTATTTCGAATCGCATGGATCTTGACTAATGATACTAAAATTAGTTCTGTCAATCAATGAAAGTTGGTCCTCAATAGAGAAATTAAGACACTTTAAAATTTTGAGCCACTTCAATCACAAGGCTAAAATCCTACCTTTCCGCTTGTAGATCGAAACTAAAACTGGACAACACTAAGGGATCAGAAGTACCATGCACTTTTGTCCCTATCTTACTAAGTTTCATCTAAAATAGGAGCTTTGGTTCCAAAGGGAGCCTTGAGAAGGAAGCTTTGTTTGTGAAACCATAGGGGATCGGGGCAACTAAAAGAGCGACAACAATGATAATTTGTGCATCCATGGTAGCAACCTAAGTACCTTGGATTATGTGGTGAAATTGAAATGGGTGTCAATTTGTCTGTGCATAGAGAAGGTTATTGGTACCAACTAGGGGTGCAAACAAATCGAATTGAGCCGAATAATATGGAAATAGTGATATTTGAGTTCGAGCTCGAAAAATATATATGATATTGGAAGCTCAATTCGAAACTCGAAAATACAAATAATTTTGGCTCGAGCTCGATTTGAATTGTTCAAACTTGATTCAAGCATATTCGAACTATAATTCAAAATGACTTATATTTGAATTCGGTTCGAATTATTTGAACCTTAATTTGAATATATTTAAGTTAAAATTGTGTAAAAATTATTAGAATTCGATCCGAGTTCAGCTCGCAAGTCATGAGTGGCTCATGAGCAATCGAACAAAATATTATGGGTTCGAATTCAACTTGAAAAAATTATCGAACATGTTTGAGTTCAGCTCGAATTTGATAGTTTCGAATACGAATCAAATATTTTTCAAGCCTACTCGAAAAGTTCACGAACTGGCTCAATTCATTTGCACCCCTAGTACCAACTGATTGTCACATGAAAAGGAACTATATGATTGTGTTACAATTTGCGCGGATGAGGAAATCGTGTGGGTTCTAACGAAAGTAGTGAAATGTAGGTTACTAAGTTGATTTATAATTTAGTTTTTCTTGAATAAAAAATTATTAATTTTTAAAATCATTTTAATTTAGAAGATTAATATTAAAAGTTATATTAATTCTTAATTAACTTAACATTTATATTAAATTAGAAGGTTAATTATAGTTGATCCTGTCCGAAATCGATGAAGGTGGCTAGCTGGGAACGCGACTTTGATGTTGACCAAACGAAGACTCCAAGCTGTCCTGCGTGTCACAAAGAGCGTTAGTTGCTGGGCCAAGTAAGGGGTCCCCGGCGTTGGCCCTCCGACACTCAAGTCAATGATCAACTAGATGAATAGTGGAATGAAAAGTAGCTACAAACTTGTCTAAAGAATATAGCATCGCATATCTGCGTCTGTAGATGGAGACGTCTTTTTATAGTACCATGTAGTGTCTGCACAAATCTCAAAGCATTTCCCAAAAAGGTCAGACCATAAAGAGGTTTTGACACCTTTCCTAAAATGAGCCCGCAATCTCTACGATTGACAGGGTGGAAGCTTCGAACATGCAGATTACATGCAGAATATTCTGTCCTCCGTGACACAAAATGTGAAAAAGGAATACGAGGCCGATGGGCTACGGGGCCCACAATAACCTACTTTGGCCAACCGACTGAATAGTCCAATCGACCATCCCTCTCGAGGGGTACCCGGTTGGCTTTTATGAATCCGATCGGCAACTCGGACTTGGCTTCTTCAGTTGAGTCAGAGAGCTTAAACAGACTGAGTGTCCAAGTTGGTCCGATCAGACGTATGGTTCGATCGACTAGACCACTCTATCGAGTTGACTTTTGAATCAGGGATAAGGTTGGAGTGTCGATTTGGCTCCAAGCTCCATGAATGTTGCGTGGATGAGCGTCCGACTGGATTCTCAGTTTGGTTGGCTTGATGGCCCAGTTGGCTATCTCTTGGCCGAAGTTATCATCTATGTTGGCTTCAAAGGTTGATCATTCCTTGACTTTGATTATCTTGACTTTAATCCAACTCAGAGGCCCCCACTTAATCGCCATATCAATAGTTATATTTGATTGTCATCAATTTATATTAGTATCAATGTTTTATTAATCTTAAAAGGATCACCTAGCGATTAGATAAAGCTGTCTCTTGCCAAACACACCTAGATATATAACCAATTATCTTAAAAGGCTGGATACATCATTAAGTGATAGCTTCAAATTTGATTCTAATACCAACACCTTTCGAGGCTTAAACATATATGATGATATCTAACTAATGTACTTAGCACTAACTGTTTGGCACCAAAACAAAATTATAATATACTGTACGCATTACCCTGTATGATATTTTAGTGGTACCTTGGAAAAAATATATATAGTTGCTACCTTCCATCATCAGATTGGTGCATTCAAAAATTACTGAGTAATCTAATATGAAGTAAAACCATGTTCAGCTGCATTTATAAATATATGGCATCTCAGAATGATAATTTGGAAATTGCTCCTAAAACAAAATATAAAATCCTGTAAAACTACGACATTGTTCCAAAGTTGTCTAACCAATTCAGGACTTGGTGAAATAGTTTCTGTTGGCAGGGGTATCAAAATTTTGCTGTATGGTATTCATTTAAAGATATGTGTTAAAATAATTGATGAACTATTGCTGGTTTACTAGGTTAGATTCTTATTCTGAACTGGTCGTGAAGGCTAAAGAAGTACATGTTCTCAAAATTGGTTTCAGTTCTGTGTATAAATGCCAATTAGTCTTATTGTTTCTATTTTTCTATAAAAGAACATAGTCAGTCACCAGTTCATACTGATGATTTTTCACCCTTCTGCAGAAATTGAAAGAGATGGTGGAAGTGGATTGTCCCCTTGGCCATCTCGTCTAACAACCCCTCCTCCACGTCTTTCTGACTTTGGTGTGTCAAGAGAAATGTTTGAGAAGGACATGGTAAATAATATTATGCATCGTCTGCAATACTAAAATATATTATTTGTAATCTGAGCTGCTTTTAGGTGCACTTGCATTATAAGTAGAACCTTGAGAATGATCCTTCAGATTTAGGTTTTGATGATACACATTCACAGGAAACTTGGCGACGGAGAGTTGAAAGTTATTGGGGTCTTTTAGGTACACATATTCAGACAAATTCACTGAGGAACGTGATGGATATGAAGGCTAACATGGGATCATTCGCTGCCGCTCTCAAAGATGAGCCTGTTTGGGTAATGAATGTTGTACCAGAAGATGGACCTAACACCCTCAAGATTATATATGACAGAGGACTAATAGGCACCATGCATGATTGGTAATCTTATACTCCTTATGAGAAGCATGATCATTGAACTGTGGTACTATCTAACAATTAGCAAAAACTGTTGACTGGTTGCATACTGTTTCCTCGCCTATCTCTTGTTTATCAAGTTACCCCAAAATCATAGGTTCTTGCAATTCTGTTTTGAGTGAATTTCGTTTCTTGCTGGAATAGGTTCTTTCAATTTTCCCCTGATGGGCTCAGTTCTTTGCAGGTGTGAGGCCTTCTCTACGTATCCGCGAACTTACGATCTCCTTCATGCTTGGGCCATCTTCTCTGACATTGAGAAGAAAGGTTGCAGCGCTCAGGACCTTCTGCTCGAGATGGATCGCATCCTGAGGCCCACTGGTTTCGTGATCGTTAGAGATCGCCAACCAATCATTCGATTTATCCAAAAGCATCTAACAGCGATGCATTGGGAACAAGTGGCCGCTGCTGATGCTGAACCCAACTTGGATTCAGGGGAAGCTGCCGAGAAGGTCCTTGTCATACAGAAAAAGCTGTGGCTTATAGATGATGATGAAAGCGCAAAGGATGAAACAGCATGAGAAGCCCGTGTAAGTGCATTATCCTTTGCGAGATCAATTATAAATTGCATGGACACATTATTTTTTATTTGTTATTATTTTTTTTTGTTCCTCCTATAGATTCTCGTTTACTATTTTTGGCTGTTGCAACTTTAGCATTGAGTGACTAAAGCAGAAAAAATGTTGGGATTTTAACACGTTCTTCAGAAAAATAGAAAAAGTTTCCTGTTGGACCTATTCTTGATAGTTATAATTCCTAGGTCTTATATATTGGCATAATAAAATATCCTGTTTATATTGATTAATTTTAGGATGATCGATCTGATCCCATAGTAGTTTCTCACTGACCACCAAATAAATCGAAAAACGCTCGTAACAAGCAATCCATCCTCAGCATGCTTAAGTAATTACATATTAAAGAAAATTCATTCATTAATTAGTCGAAGCTAGACTCAGACTTGATCTCTAGATGTTGAGGAAATTGAGAAGATACTGCCACTCCACCATTATCTCGAGGGCTAATTACCAAGTCTTGTTTTATACAAAAGTGGTGTGTGAAGAGTGGTTTACAATATCCTAATGATGTTGGGATAGTTGCATCTTAAGTCATTGAACTATGAAATGATTATCACATAAATCACATATGTTATGATACAACAACGATAACAATCAATCCCCGAGTAATGGTACAGTGACATAGCACCTTTTTAGTTTTTTAGGTATTTAAGGATTCAATCTCAGTTTCAACGAATCAATGGATTAGCGGATGATTTTCTTTTAATGAGTAATTGACCTAAGAACACTAGGTTGATGATCCGTCCATTAAAAGTGTTTCCCGATTTATTCTGGTAGTTGATGAGAAATATCCGTAAAACCAAGTTGGTCATCCCCAATATTAATCGACATAAAATTAGATATTTGATGTCAATTAAAATATATATATATAATAACAATTAAGTCTTATCTTGGTATATGTTATGATAAGTAATATAAATTAGCTTTCCATGTAACTCGATCAATTAGGATAGGTTAATTGAGTTGGTTGATTAGGGCAAGCGAGTGAACTAGACGATCAAGTTAACGACTTAGTGGATGAGATCAACAAGCCAAGTTAAACAAGTTGGTTGGGCCAATCAATCTAAACAAGTTGGTGGAGCTTATTGGTTCAAATGCATACTAGTCAATCCGATAGGGTCAGACAGACCAGCCGGGCCGGTGGACTAACCAAATTTTATTCCAACCCATCAAAAGCATAGCAGAGGTGTGACAATCCATACAATTTTGCATCTCCTGAATCTTAACGTCTACCTGAAGTCACCTACCACAAACCCAATGAGCTCTCCAACAGAGTGCAGCCCCTAGAAATGGTAGACTCTGTGTAAGAGAACAACCACCCAAAGTTTCAGATGGTCCTAGCTGATGGTCCAGTATTATAATTGGTTCGAAGACAACGGACATATGAGATATTTTGTGTGAGTTTTGAAGTCTATTTTTTTTACTATCGCACTGTGCCAGACAAATAAACTTAATATAGATCTTGATTTATGCGTTTTTATAATAATAAATACAATAGTTTATTAAAAAAAACTTCCTCGCGCAATGCACTGGAGTACTACCCTGGTACTGTAGATGGAAATGATGATTTAACAAACCACACAGGAATCTGGTGTTAGAAGCAAGCCACCCCATGGAATTAATAATGCAGAACTCCAGCCCAGGGCACGCTTGCAGGGGATTCCCAACAAACAAGAAACATACACGCCAAGGCAACACGCAGCTAGGCAGTACTGCATGCAAGGTCATGGCCTCGAACAAGAACAATCCAAAGGAATCCCAAGATTTCAATCTTGAACTGCCCAACAGAGAAAAGAGCTTTTGATCAATTGAATGGTGGAACCACATATCGGATCTCTTATCTTCATGAAGAACCATGCAGGCATGCAGTGGGAGAAGAGAGAGGGGGGTTTTGGTGATCTCAAGAACATGTTTTAAGTTAAAATCTTTTCATTAGCTCGTGAAACTCGACATGGGAGTGGGTTTGAGATTATAATAAACCGAGTGCGGCAGAGGAGTGCGAACATTGGTTATTGGTGCACGAGTTTTTAATAGGCAGCAGCAACAGCAGGAGGGAAGTGTTGGAAGGAGGAAGAAAAGGAATGATGAGGAGAGAAGAAGCAAGAGTAATCAGTGGAAGGGATGGGAGAGAGCATGCTTGGTCTGGCGATGGGGGAGTTGGTGGTCTGGGAGAATGGAGAGCGTGTGTTGAATAATTTTACAATTTGTTTCCTCCGCATGTAGCAAAAGGAGAGGAGAGGAAGCTACAGCAGAGGTGCGTTTAATATAATGCATCGAGCTGTTCACCACCACCATGGAAGGAAAGAAGGAAGGAACTCCAACCATGTTCTTCATTCTTTCTTTCTCTTGATAATATATCTTTTAGTTCGTACCAAGAACTATGAATGCTTCATTTCTCGCTCTTGCTGTCGCACATAATGATTTGTCAACTGGACATGTGAGATGCTGAGATGACATGATGTGGTTTGTGGAATGGCGGATAAGGCAGGCAGCCACCACCACCTTCATGAACAATGTGTGTTTTTCAATGTGGCATGTTCGCAAGACAAGTACAAATGGAGAAGCCAACAATCATAATTCATGGTCCAGAGCGGCCACTGGTCCACTGAAAACGAGCTTTGAAGAACAGAACAATCGGTCCGATTTCAGTAAAGATGAACGAACAATTACATGACTTAATCTCCTGTCAAAGTCTAATTTTTTTTTTTTACTTTAGCTCTGTTCTCTCACTGCCATGATCCATGTCTTCTAGCTACCCTCGAGCGCTTTCTGCAACTTTCTTGGGGAAGCATGATTAGCAACTCTTTGTCCTTGTCCAGCCTAATGGAGTCCTACTAGACTTCACTACTCCCTTCTCTCTACTCGATCCTCATGGTAGCTTTTGGAGGTGACGAGCAGGGCAAACATCCCAGATAGACTCGCCATGGAGGAGGGCAATGGGAATCAGTGCATGAGGCTGCCAGGGGACACGTGGGCCTCCCTTGTTCAATCCCTCCCTCGCAATAATTTCACTCTGTCTCTTGTGTTTTGTGTGTCTCTGTGTGGGTCAGAGAGACAGTGTGTGCGTTGTGTGTGCGCGCGCGCAGAGTTCTTGCCTTTTATAGCAGGCCTGGAGAGAGTGCGAGATAAAGGCGCTCGTTTGTGGGTGTTAGTGCTCGGCCAATAAGCAAGCACAAGGGAGAGAGGCATGCAGGGGAGCCTGGAGAGCTACAGCCTGTGCCAAGTCGCAAGCGCAAGAAGAGAAGCCATGGAAGGAGAGAAAGCTGTGCGGCCTTCCAAATTTAGAAGAATTTGCGTCTTCTGCGGAAGCAGCCAGGGCAAGAAGAGAAGCTACCAGGATGCCGCCGTGGAGCTCGGCCAGGAACTGGTATGCACACATCTCCATTAACCTTCCCATTCCACTTGTTTCAGGGTTTTTTAAAACTGCTCGGCTTCTCTGTTAATTTCAGGTGTCGAGGAACATTGATTTGGTTTATGGCGGTGGAAGTGTAGGCTTGATGGGCTTGGTTTCCCAAGCTGTTCATGATGGGGGAAGGCATGTGATGGGGTGAGAAAGCTTTCGCTGTTCGTGGTTAACTCTAAATCTATTCCTCATTCAAGCAACTCCTTTTGCTATTGCAGGGTCATTCCCAAGACTCTCATGCCTCGGGAGGTATGTTTCTGATACAAACAACACAAACACAAACTTCTTGTCTGATTTTTCAATGCGTTCTGCAGATAACTGGCGAGACTGTAGGAGAAGTGAAGGCAGTGGCAGGCATGCATCAAAGGAAGGCAGAAATGGCTAGACATTCTGATGCCTTTATTGCATTGCCAGGTTATTGTACAACCTTGCGTGCTGTATTCCATTCCTTTGTCGTTACCATTTTGTCTCTTGAATCATTGCAGAGCTCTTTAATGTGATTGTTTGAGTCTTGATGCAGGTGGGTATGGGACACTGGAAGAGCTGCTTGAAGTTATAGCATGGGCTCAACTTGGAATTCATGACAAGCCAGTAAAAACTCTTGCACTGGAGATTGATTTCTTTCTTTCTTTCTTTTTGTTTTATGTATCTGTTTTATCATCACATTTTTTGTAGGTTGGATTGCTGAATGTCGATGGATATTACAACTCCTTGCTGTGTTTCATAGACAAAGCGGTGGAAGAAGGTTTCATCAGCCCAAACGCCCGCCATATCATTGTTTCTGCTCCGACAGCAAAAGAATTGATGAAAAAACTGGAGGTAAACATGATTTATTAAAGATCTTTAAGCAGAAGAAGAAAAAAAAGCTTCAATTCTCATACTTTTGTTGCGTCGATCGATCAGGAGTACTTCCCTCGACACGAGAGAGTTGCTTCTAAGATGAACTGGGAGATGGAGCAGCTCGGCTACTCGGAGTTCGAGATGTCGAGATAGACCGGGAGGAGCAGCCATGGTGGATGATCAGGTAGGGTATCAGGCAAGGAAATGCAGCAGCAACATTTTGGAAACACAAGGAGATGAGAGATCAAACTGATTGCTTTTGGGATTCTTTCTTTTTGTAAAGTTTGTATGACAAAAGGCCTGAGTATATAAAGCTTTACTTTCTTCTTCTTCTTCCATGGATGTCTGAAGGAGATGCTTATGGAACTAACTTTTGAAGAACTGTATTTCCGCGTGCCTAGATTTTGGTGTGAATTGTTCGGTGCCATCTGTTTTTTTTTTTTTTTTTTTTTTCCTGCTTAGATATTTTGCTCACACCTTGAGTCGTGCCATTGATACGAGTATATTAGAGTGAAAGTGACTGAAACATTATCCGATTGCGACGCATTGAGTATATATATTATAGAAAATGTTGTTTCTCTCCATTATAAATGCTCAAGGCATCTATTGTAGAACGTGTATAGTTACCAAAAAGGTTAGAGTTTTAGTGGGATTTATAAATGTCGTTAATCCCGTTTGAAATGAGGAAAGATGGTATATTAGATAGATGATTTTAATGTTGACTGTGAGAAGACTTTTAACAGTCCTGTGTGTCAAAAAAGGAAAATAGAGAGAATAAAATGTCAGCAATCGGGCCAAAGAGGGGTCCATGATATAGGCACTTAGACACTCAAGTCAAATAGTTGATCAAGAGAAAAAAAAATTACAATAAATAGTAGAAAAGAATAGTGAACTCTGAGTCCGTAATGTTGTTTACCTGCGCCTTTAGGAAGAGAATTCTTTTATAGTGTTAGTTTCTGTTGGTATAAGTTGCACTAATAATCAGATTTTGTTATATGATAAATATATTAAAGTTAGATATATTATTTCTCTAACCTTTTACCAAGTGTGCAGGACTTGATGGGTCTAGAGGACCGAAACACAAAGTTGAAGTCTAGCTAGGTTGATAGCTGACATGAAATCCAGATTGGTTGAGATCTGGCAGAAAGAAGTCCAGATTTGTTGAGATCTAGCAGAAGGAAGTCCAGATTAGTTGACATCTAGCAGGAGGAAGTCTAGTTGGATTGACAACTGGCTGAAATCCATATTGGTTGAAATTTGGTAAGAAGTCCTTGTGGGTCAAGGGACCTGACATCAAGGAAGTCTACAGATGGTAAGTGAGGTAAGTTACTAGAGGAAAGAGATCCAGTGAGGATGAGTCCCGATAGAACTATAGGCGCGGTCCAGATTGGTTGAGATCTAGATTGGTTGAAATCTGGCAGAAAGAAGTCCAAATTGGTTGAGATCTAGCAGAAGGAAGTCCAGATTGGTTGACATCTAGCAGGAGGAAGTCTAGTTGGATTGACAACTGGCTGAAATCCAGATTGGTTGAAATTTGGCAAGAAGTCCTAGTGGGTCAAGGGACCTGACATCAAGGAAGTTTGCAGATGGTAAGTGAGGTAAGTTACTAGAGGAGAGAGATCCAGTGAGGATGAGTCCCGGTAGGACTATAGGCGTGGTCCAGCTTAGAGCCATTTGAGAAGTCTAAGTTGAGACCATGACTAGATCCTGTTCTCGGGAAGACAGGATTTAAGTCATAATTTTATTATATTTTTAATGTGTTAACTTTGTTTTGCAGGATAAATTTTATGCCTGAACTAACTTTTTGTTGCAGAAAAGAGAAAGAAAAAAGTGGTCCGGGCGCCCGAAGTGCTCCGTGCGCCCGGAGTCCGAGCGCCCAGAGTTGCTTTAGGCGCGCAGGAAAGGCTCAACGAGGAGCAACCCCGGGCGAGTACCTAGCCAAGCACCCGGGTGGTACGGGAGCCTCGAGTTCCTCCAGGCGCCCAGACAGGGAAAAGTTGATCTTCGCAATGTGGTGGAGCACAGCGATTGGCTAACCCACGTCAGTGGTCCAGGCGCCCGAAAGGGGTCCGAGCGTCCGGAGGTGGATAAACTTCAAGGATGAAGTTTTGACAAGAGTTCGCCACGCCAGCACATTCCAGACGCCCGAGAGGGGCTCCAGGAGCCTAAACGGGGCTATAAAAGGAGGTTTCGACTAGCAGCTTAAAAACAACATTCTCTATAACTTTCGTACTCACAAGATACTCCAAAAAGGCCTCTAGGATACTGAAAAGCTACTTCGACAAACTACGCTTGCTCCTTCTACTTTGTATTGTCAGTATACTTTTATTTCTTACAATCTATATTTAATCTGTGTATTCCTCATTCGTAATTATAGTGATTTCCCAACGAAAGCACTCACCAAGTGCGAGCCTTGGAGTAGGAGTCGTCGAAGGCTTCGAACTAAGTAAAACACTTGTGTTAGCGTTTGTCTTGTACTTTGATTATTTCTGTTGCATATTGTTGACTTTTGAAAAAGCGACAAATGCTATTCACCCCCCCTAGTATCTTTACTATCCAACAAGTGGTTTCAGAGCGAGGTTCGCTCTGAGTTGGTACAACCACCAATCGAGCAAAGGGGAGTTATTTTCTTTTCTTTCTTTTTAAATCTCATTCGGTCTTAAGATTTTCGACCAAGTTCAAATTGGTGCAATCACCTCTTTTGGACAAGTTTTTTCACGTTGCAAAATAATCTAAATTGGAGCAACACCAATCAAATTTCTTTTTGTACTTATCATCTACCACACTACTAATCCAATACCTAGTATTGAGACTTCTTTGTTCATTTAATTTTTTGTGTGCAAGATTCTATCTTTAATGGTCCAAGGTAAAGGTTATAGCATTGCTCAGCCTCCACTCATCAACGGGGATGACTTCCCCTACTGGAAGAGAAGAATAGAGATATATCTGAAGATGGATATCGATCAATGGTTCACCATATGACAAGGATACAAGGTGCCGATAGATGAAGCAACTAAAGTACCTCTCAACTCAGAAAGATAGAATCCAAAAGACAAAAAGAAGGCTCAGATCGACTCAAAGGTACTGAATACACTTTGGTGTGGTTTGACAAAAGAAGAACTCAACCGCGTTGGCCTGTATGAGAATGTGAAGGAGCTGCGGGACAAGTTGGTAGAATTACACAAGGGCACGATTGATTCAAAGGTAACCAAGAGAGACCTACTTTTGAACAGTTTATTTAACATTAAAACGCAGGATGGTGAGACCACAAGTTAGCTTCTCGCTAGAATAAAGTACATCCTGAACAATCTTCACCTAATTAGGCATCAACTTGAGAACCGTGATATAATCAGGTACGCCTTAAATTCCTTTCCTCAAAATGAATTATGGGCATCTATAGTTGATGCCTACAAGGCTTCGAAGAATTGATCTAAATTAAAATTAGACGAACTTTTTTGTAAACTTGAACTTCATGAGTAAACTAACTCCAAAAGGTCCGAGAAAGGTGTTGAACTTCTTGCAAGTCCCTCAAAAGAAGTCAAGAACAAGAATAAATCGGAGCCAGAATCTAAGTCTGACCCAGACTCAGATACAGAAGAATAACTGGTAAACATGATAAGAAAGATATTTACCAGAAGAAAGAAGGACTTTAGCAAAAAGGATATTCAGAAGATGATCGAGTTAAATAAATCAAGCGTCACTTGCTACAGGTGCAATAAAAAAGGACACTACAAGCACAAGTGTTCAAAGCTAAAAGAAGACAAACACAAGACTATTAGAAGAAAGAAGGCATTAAAAGCAACTTGGGTTGAATCATCCTCTAAAGAATCGGGCACTGAAGAACCAAATCAATATAACTACCTCGCGCTGATGGAATCCAGACTGGAATCAGAAAGCGAAGCTAATGAAGACGACGAGTCAGAATAAGAGTCAAGCCATGAGTCCGTACTCGTTTTCGAAGGTCTCGACAAGGTAAATTCTAATCTAACTGCTAGTTTTTTTTTTTTTCAAAATCATTGCATGCTTGAACAAAAAGTTAGGAAATTTAGAAACTCAAATTAATCAACTTCTTAAAGAAAATGATAACCTAAAAGAACAGCTTAAAACAAATCCAATAACTAAACCAGCTAAATCTGAAATTCTAACTCAAGTCCTAAAACTTGAGGAAGAAAATTTCAAATTGAAAAATAAAGTAATTGAACTAAAAGATCTTTTAGAAAAGTTTACAACAAGATCTAAGTAACTCGACATGATACTTGGATCACAACGAGCTGTATATAATAAATTCGAACTCAGATATAAGTCTAGCTCAATAAATAAAATACTTATATCACTATAAGCCAAAGCAAGAAACAACCCAAAGTTTGGGTTCCGAAAGCTTGTCTAACCAAGCAAGTATGACTTAGTCAATGCTATGTACCTAAAAATTAAAATACTCTGCCTAAAACTAAATTAAAATAAACTAAATAACTCAACCTTTAAACCTATTAAGCTAAATTCAAACCTAAAAAAATTAAAATCAAATCAAATAAATCAAAAACTAAACTTAAATTAAATAAACACAAAATTAATCTAAACTCAAACTATAATCAAATTTATTATAACTATAAAATAATTCAACATAAACCTAAAACTTAAACCTATGTTCAATAATTCAGGGGAAGACTTCAAATTAGTCGGCACTTCCAAAACAATAATTTACCTGGCTAGGTAATTAAGACTAGTTTAATTAGGGACAAAGTTTAAATTGACAAATAGTACTGGAGAAGTTTTGAATGATAGTAGGTTAGGGAAGCTCTGTCTATGCATGTCTAGGAAGATATGACTTTCATGTTGAATCGTGAGAGGGGGGGGGGGGTGAATCATGAGTTTTTGAAACTAGAGTAATTTTAATATCTTAAGATAAAATTGCACTGGAAAGAAAAACTGAAAAGAACACAAAAGACGTGGTCAATTTTATATGGTTTAGAGCCTTCAGTGACTCCTACTCTAAGACCCAGGTTCGCGGACCTATCGATGGGTAATCCATTAAATGCCTCTTCCAGAACCGTCGGAAGAGGGGATTGAGTACAAGTAGAAAATATGACAGTGTATCAACCTACACTTCCTTTGCCACTATGAAAGGTAAATAGTAAATTAAGATTGTTACCAACACTTTAGTAGATAGGAATCTGAACAGGCTTGTGTGTTGATGTCGGTCTACCGACAGTAGTCGGATATCATGGAGTAGCAGGGTAAGAGTAGCAGATCATAATCGAGGAAGCAAAGGAGTCGTAGAAGCTCAGTATCAAGTTGTCCTTCGAATGCTGCTCGAACAACCCTCTTAAAGGTTGTTAAAGCCACCTCCAATGCCCATGGAGGCACCTTAAACCTTGAAGCTCTATCCCCAGAAGATCGCTTCTCATCCACGATGAAGCAATGTTCTAATTCTCTTTATGGCACCTTCCATAAGCTCTAAGGCGCCTTCAGCCCACACGAGAGGGCACCTTCATCAGATCCAAGGCGCCTTTAGCCCACGCGCGAGGGCTCCTTTAGCTTGGTTTGAGGTGCCTCTAGCCAGCTCAGAGGCACCTTCAGAACTATTTATCAAGGTGAATTTGTGCCAATTGATTATGTAATTTCATGTTATCTTAAAATAGACAATAACCTGTAAAACAGAGTTAGCACAATAAACATAAGTAGTAATAATTAGTTCCTATTCTTCCGGGATCAGAAACTAGTCAAGGTCTCAGTTTAGGAATCCAAAATAGATCTAAATTGGACCAATGTCTGCTGTCCTTCAACTGGGACGCGTCCTCACTGAGTCACTCTCCTCCGATGACTTACCTTCACTTACCAATTTGTAGTTTATCAACTAGCCTCTTGACCCATTAGGTCTTCATGCCAGTTGTCAGGTCCGTAGACCCAACTAGACTTCTGCTAGTCGTCAGACCTCGTAGACCTAGCTAGACTTCCTGCTAGATATCAGGTCTGTCCTTTGACTTATCTAGTTTTCATACCAACTATTGGGTCCCGCGGACTTAGCTGAATTTCAACTGGTGTTAA
Source organism: Zingiber officinale (assembly GCF_018446385.1). NCBI lineage: Eukaryota > Viridiplantae > Streptophyta > Magnoliopsida > Zingiberales > Zingiberaceae > Zingiber > Zingiber officinale. The sequence goes on from NC_055995.1 coordinate 10,692,737, forward strand.
GTCCTTTAAACCCGTCATCTCCTGTACACTTGGTAAAGTAATTAGATAAAAAATACACCTAACTCAACTCACTTGTCATTCATCAAAACCTAAGTTAGACTACTAGTGCAAACTGTATCAACAGAAACTATCCAAAGTTTGGGCTCCGAAAGCTTGTCTAACCAAGCAAATAGGACTCAGTTAATACTATATACCTAAAAATGAAATACACTACCTAAAACCAAATCAAATAAACCAAATAACTCAACCTTTAAATCTACTAAGCTAAATTCAAACATAAAAAATTAAAACGAAATCAAATAAATCAAAAATTAAACTTAAATTAAATAAACACAAAATTAATCTAAACTCAAATTATAATCAAGTTTATTATACCTATAAAATAATTCGACATAAACCTAAAACTTAAACCCAAGTTTAATAATTCAAGGGAATGCTCCAAATTATTCGGCACCTCCAAAACAATAGTTTACCTAGCTGGGTAATTAAAACTAGTTTAATTAGGGACAAAGTTTAACTTGATAAATAATATTGGAGAAGTTTTGAATGATAGTAGGTTAGGGAAGCTCTATCTATACATGTCTAGGAAGATATTACTTAGACCTGGTGTATTTAGCTTAGTAGAACTAAGTGAAGCCACTCCTTACTAATCCTATCTTGTTAGACTAAAGTTTTGTATTAAGTTCTATGGACAGAACTATTTGAAAATTTTCAAAGACGTGATTAATCTAATGTTGTCCAGGAGACTCACCACAACTTAGACGTTTATCTAATGAATGTTTGCTTGTTGAACCCAAAGCTAAACTTAAATTTAATATAAAGTTAAATCAAATCCTGAAATTCAAACTTAATCATCTCATAAAATTAAAGGATCCTCTGATTGAAAAATAGATCGGGTGAAATGAATAAGGATTAATTAAATTAAAATTAAAATTAAAATTAAATTAAACTTAAAATTTAAATTTAAAACTTAAAATTTAAACTTAAACTTAAAATTAAAATTAAACTTAATTAAACTTTAACATAAAATTTAAATTGAACTTAATTAAACTTTAATTTAATCAACTTAATTAAGCTTTACCTTAATTAATTAACTTAATCAAACTTAAACTCTGAATTATTTTAAAAAAAAATTTAAAAAAATAATTTTAAAAAAAAATTAGTTTAACAACCATTTAAATATTATCTAAAAATTCAACTAAAACATTAATTTATTCTAACTTAAAATAAGATCTAAACCACTAATTAAACTTAAATTAATTAAACAAAGTTAAAACCTAAAGTTTACTTAAATTAATTTAAACTTAAATTAATTAAATAAAGTTAAAACTTAAAGTTTACTTAAATTAATTAACTTAAACTTAAAATTGAATTAAACCCTAAATATTCATTCACTTAAGCTGTAAATATTTATCTAAATTAACATAAACCTATTAAATATACTTAATTCAAACTTAAAAACTTTGAACTTAACTTTAACTTAATAAGACATTAGGAACCTAAGAGGAAAACTAGAAATGTTAGACTAAGACTCTTATTGTAAAATAAATTTTCAAAGGATTTGTAAATTCTAGGAACAATTTTTACTTATATTTTCTCAAAATTCTCATTTTTTTAGTGTTTAAAAATTTATTTTGACTTTAGTCTAGATCAAACCGATAGAAAGCATGATTCTATAGATCTAGATAATGAACATCTCATAAACATACTAGATTTACCTTGATTATGTATTCAAAAACTTAGAATAGCATGAGATGCATATGCCTCTTTGCATGAACTTCAGATGCTTATATCAGTGCATCAACATAAGTCTGCGTAAAAAATACAACAGTATATTAATTAAGTTATGTAGTCCTTTTTCAACAAATTTCTAATTGGACATTATTACTTAACTTGATTGACCTAGTGAACACTGTTATCTTCTGATTGTCAGTTAGTAACTAATGGCTAGACATTTAAGAATAATTTTTAGATGAATATTATTTTTTTTAATATCAAGTTCAGTGGGGGGTATTTAAAAACTACTTTCAAAAGAGTTATATTTTAAATTTTATTTTTTATTATTTTCGTAAAGTGTTAGTTTAAAAATTCTTTTAAAACCTTACTGAAACTTACTTTATAAATGGTTAAAAATAATATCTGTTTTGAAAAATAAAATGAAAGTGTTTTGAAAATTGCTCAATTTCTTCCGCTCTGGTTCCTCTTGCTTGGGTGATCTCGGCCATCCGGAATAGGGCTCACCCGAACCCAACTTCTAGCATTCTCGAGCAAGCTTCCACTCCGACTTCTCGTCCCTCATAAACGTTACGCGCCTCCTTCTCGTCCCCCCCCCCCCATGTACTCTTCCGCAGCACCTTGTCCCTCAGACGTACCGAGCCTGTCGGCTCTCTCCCGTGTCGTCCTTCTTGCTAGCTGCGTCTTTTGCTCGACGTCCTGTGCTCCTAAGTTCCTATACACTTAGACACAAGGTTAAACACAACATGACCTAACATAACTTGTTTGATCACAACAAAATTACCTTGGGGTACCAACAATCTCTCCCTTTTTGATGTAAGCAACCCAAATTAAGTTAGGATAAACTAATATAAAGTAAAAGCAATTAAATTTGCAATAAAGTGCAAGAAGTAAAAAAAAATATAAACTACCTCCTCCTATACTTAATCTTCTCTTCTCCCCCTTTGATCACATAAAAAATAGGGTACTGAAAAAAATTCTAAGGGTAACTTTTCAAAAAATAAGTAAGTTTTTAGTTTTTCTTTTAAAAAAAACTCTAATTTTCTAACAATTTTGGAAAACTTATCAAGTTTTTAAAAATTTTGAAAATAATTTTGATAACACTTAAAAAAAATTGTAATAATTTTTGGAAAAAAATTCTAAGTAAAAAATATTTTTGACCTCACAAAAAAAAAATCAATAATTTTCTAAGTTAAACAAATTTATAAAAACTAATTTTGTAGAAATAATTTTGGTAAAGTAAAGCTGATACTCCAAAAAAACTTTAAGTCTTTAAAGAAATTCTAAGTTAAAAACACCGAGAAAAAAAATATTTGGGTAACTATTTAAAGAATTATTTAATTACAATTAAATGCTTTATCAGTTAGTCAATTAAACATTTTATTTCATTAATAGGCTTCCAGGTTGTGGCAAGGCACTAGGCCTTCTTGGTTATTGGAGGAACAACAACTTTCTAGACAAAGCCTCTTAAGGGAATTCAAACATTTAATTTTCTCGTTGAAAGTCCTAAGTCTAATTAAAGTTTAATTTAGATAAGACTTTGGAACCCAATATATGTTCCAGCCAACTAGTTAATTAAAAATCTCTTAGAAATATATTTTTGAGAAATTTTCCTAATTTGTCCCTTGTGGTAATTAAAATACCAGTTCAATTATTATATTTCCTAATATTTTGATTTTTAACATTTAAGCATGCATGATTTTTCAAGTCTCATACTTGTATTTTCAATTCATCATTTTCTAATTTAAAATTTTCAAAATCTTCTAATAGGCAAGATTTGGCTAGTATTAATTTTAACTCTTTATTTTATTTTTCTAGTTTGCAACAATTCTTTGATAAATATTTTATAAACTGGAATCACTTATCAAGAGGAAGAGATCATACTTGACTTACATTGTCGATTCCGTTGCCTGTAGCTCCCCCTGAAGTGTTGCTTTCCTCCGATGTCACTTCCCCTTCATCGATGCTCTCAATGCTCATTTCGGATGAGCTTGCTTCGTTTTCTTCATCTTGATGACTTGCCATTAACGCAAGTCTGACAACAACTTTAACTTCTGATTCAGACGATGTTTCATCCCACGTTGCCTTTAGCGTCTTGTACTTGTTGGATTGGACATGCTTCTTGTTCTTTCCTTTGTCTTTGTCCTTGATCTTTAACTTAGGGAAATTGTCTTTAACGTGTCCTTCTTCATTGCAGTGGTAACATCTGATTATTTTTTTCTTTCTATCCTTCAGATGGTTAGTTTTTCTAGATTTAAATAATTTTTTAAATTATCTTACCATCATTACCATTTCATCGTCGTCCAGAGAGGATTCTGAATCTTGTTCATCCATCTTAGCCTTAAGGGCAATATTATTCTTCAACTCCTTATTCAAATATGCACATCTCGTTTCATGGACTTCAAATGTTGAAAATATTTCTTCTAAGGTGACAACTTCAAAATCTTTAGAAATATAATAAGCATCTACTAATGATGCTCACTCCGTAGATCTAGGAAATGCATTAAGCGCGTACCTTAGCGAATCTCGGTTGCTTACCTTTTCTCTGAGATTCGTGAGTCCGGTGATTAGTTCCTTTATTCTCAAGTGAAGATGTGCAAGTTTCTTCTACTTCCAGTTTTATGTTGCTTAACTGATTCCTTAGCAGATCTTGTCTCGCAAGCTTGGCTTCGGACGTTCCTTCGTGTAGCTCAAGGAACTTCTCCCAAAGCTCCTTTGCTAAGTAGTAGGCGTCGATCCGGTTGACTTCTTGTGGCGGTAAGATGCTCAACAGTTGGAATTCTGCTTTGTCGTTTGCCACGAAGTCGGCTTGCTTCTTCTTCGTCCACTGGTATTCTTCCTTTCCTTTGGGTGCTATACAACTAAATTTTATTATTAAAAGTAATTCAAAGTTAGTTTTAAAGAATACCTCCATTTTCTTTTTCCAGCTCGCGAACTCTCCCTCGAACTTCGGTGGGTATATCTCGGTCTGGCCATCGATTTGGTGCTTCGATCGGCGATTAGTCCTCCTGAAGTGTCCTGGCTCTGATACCACTTGTTAGGACCCTTAGCGGCAGGCTAGAGGGGGTGAATAGCCCCTGCACAAATCAAAACAAAAATACCTTCCTCAAACTTATAACTTAATATAACACTTGCATAAGAATAAATAAAAGACTAAAAAGATGATGCTCAACAGATTTACTTGGTTACAACCGGGGAGGTTGTTAATCCAAGAAAGTTGAAGTGCACTAAGAATCTCCTTCAGGCAGAGAAGTCTCTTACAGCAATGAACGCACAGAAAAGAAGCTAAACAAAAACTAAAGCGCACAAGTGTTGTTTCTTTGTATTTCACGTTGTTATTTAGCTTTGGGAGCAAGGCTGCTTATATAGCCTTGCTCAAGGCACCTGGAAGGGTTCCAGACGCCTGGAGGTGGATAAAACTTTATCTCCTTGGCAACGGATCACGGTCAAACGTGATCTGGATAAAATTCAATTCCGGGCTTCTGGAAGGGTTCCGAGCACTCGACCAAGAAAGTCAACCAAGTTGACTTTTTCAGTTTGGGCCTACCGCTCCAATTTCGTTCACCTCGGTCCGAGTCTTCCACTCCGGTTCATCTTGCTTGGGTGATCTCAACCATCTGGAATAGGGCTCACCCGAGCCCAACTTCTGACCTTCTCGAGCAAGCTTCCGCTCCTCCTTCTCGTCCCTTAGAAACGTCGCACACCTCCTTCTCGTCCGCCCGCGTACTCTTCCGCGGCACCTTGTCCCTCAGACACACCAAGTCCGTCGACTCTCCCATGTCGTCCTTCTTACTAGCTGCATCTTTTGCTCAACGCCCTGTGTTCCTAAGTTTTTATACACTTAGACACATGGTTAAACACAATAGAACATAACCTAACTTGTTTGATCGCATCAAAACTACCTTGGAGTGCCAATAGAGATGTTGTGTTTAAACTCACCAATGGCTTTATTTCTGCGCTTTTAGGGTTCCCAATCGATTGGGCCTTCTTCAAATTGATTGCCACATCAGATTTATGCAATTATAGCCTTCCAAAGCTCATAACTTGCACAATGATCATCTCCTAATCAATCAGCTAATCGATTGGGAGAAGATGGATCTATCAGAATAATCGATCTAAAAACCTTCTATGCTCTCACAGAAGACCTCGGAATCGACTAACCAATTGATTCCAGCTTCCTCATGTCATTACAAGAAATCATCTCCAATCTATTGGAGTAGCCCAATCGATCAGGAAGCCTTCTGTGCTCACGCGATTTTCTCTCAATTGATCACTTGATCGATTGAGCTTCTCGCATAAAAAAACATTGCCCAATCGATCCACTGATCGATTGGGCTCTGGCTTAATCAATCACTTGATCGATTAACCAACCTAAACTTACTTAACTCAAGTCTAAAGGTTACCAATCCCAACATCCGGTTAACCGTAACCTGTTGGGATTCTCTCATGTCTAGCATCTAGTCAACCTTGACCTGCTGGGACTTCGTCACTAAGTGTCCGGTCAATCTTTTGATCATCTTGGACTTTTCTCCTCGTGCCTAGTGTCTTGTCAACCTTGACCTAATTGGATTTACCGTCTCATGCCAAGTGTCCAGTCCTCCATGACCCACTTGGACTTCCAAACACCAGGTGTCTAGTCAACCTTGACCCATCTGGATTTCTACACGTCGGGTTTCACTCACCAGGGTTTTTTTTCTGCTTAACTTCACTCACTAGGGCATTTAACCTAACTTCACTTACCAAGATTTTCTCACTCCCTAACTTCACTTATTAGGACTTTTTCAACTACCTAGCTTCACTCACCAGGACTTTTATCTGCCTAGTTCATTCACTAGGACTTTCATCTGCTTAGCTTCACTCACTAGGACTTTCACCTAGCTTTACTCACCAAAATTTCTCCTTCTACCTAGCTTCACTCACTAGGGTTTTTCCAACTGTTTGACTTTACTCACCAGGACTTCCATCTGTCTAGCTTCACTTACTAGGACTTTCACCTGATTTCACTCACTAGGATTTCTCCTTCTACCTATCTTCACTCATTGGATATTTTCACCTGGCTTCACTCACTAGGATTTTTCCCACCTGGCTTCACTCACCAGGATTTCTCATCATCTAGCTTCATTCACTAGGATTTTTCAAACTGTCTGGCTTCACTCACCAGAACTTTCTCACTATCTAGCTTCACTCATTAGGATTTCTCATCATCTAGCTTCACTCACTAGGATTTTTCAAACTGTCTAGCTTCACTTACCAGGACTTTGTCACTATCTGGCTTCACGCACCAGGACTTTTTCACTACCCGACTTCATTCACTAGGACTTTCCGTACTAAGTGTCCAGTCAACACTAATCCACTTGGATTTTCATCTTCTGCCAACATTTGCGTTAGACTTGCCCTTGCCTAACATTCAGTTAGGACTTCCCAGTCAGGTATTCGGTCAATCTTGACCTACTTGACTTCTCGTCAAACTTTTACCATCAATCTTCATATGGGCAATTGCACCTATAATCTTCATATATTGACAAACATCGAAACTCAAATATCAAGATTCAAGCTTGAGTCAACTCAAACTTAGTCAACCTAGTCAATCATGACCTAGAAAAAATTACACTAATATTTATTTCTAATTTATTTTTAAATGGTATTTATTTTAAGTTATATATATTTTTTAAAAGAGAATACACGAACGGTTTCACGAGAAGAGGGTTTTAATTTATTAAAATAAAATAAAAATTATTTATTAAATTTCTTTCTAATTATAATTTTGTATAAGACTTGTTTTTAAATGGTATTTAGTTTGATTTATAATTTTTTAAAGAAAATAGCTCGTTTTAAATAAATTCATATATAATTTATTAAAATTAAAAATAATTTTTAATTTCGTTTAAACAGATCGGTGTTCGAAATCTTTATTTTTACAATGAGCTATTGGACGAGGTCCAAACTCAATACGAGTGAGTTCTTAGCTCGCGACCTCACCATAATAAGTTGGGCCAGACTATTCACAAATGGGATTGAAGCGAGGGCTCTTAATGTATCGGAAAAATTTTTATTTTCGGATTTTATTTTAATGACGCTTAATGTTTTTATGTTGCAAATGACCATAATTTGAGATGGAAAAAAATTCCTATTATTACTAGTGACGTTGAGTGAAGAATATGTCGCCAAAGTGTCGCATTTGGCGACGTGTTTTTCTGTATTATGTCGCCAAATGATCCAAATTAGGAGAAATTTGTGCTACCTTTTACCGACATGGAGTGATGTACACATCGCCGAAGGTCTTCTTTTGACGACGCGTATTATTTAACATGTCGTTAAATGATACAAAATAAATCTGGGAAAATTTCCTCTAATGTTCTATCATTTAGCGACGTGAAATGCTCTAAGCGACGCCAAAAGGTCACATTTTGTGACGTTGACCGTGTTGTGCGTCACTAAAAGTCAGAATTCTTGTAGTGTATTTAACCTCCGATTAGATAATCTATTAGCATGACTCGTAATTGCTCCAATATATTATGATGATGATGTTCTAGGTGACTTGATAGAAGAGATTTGTAATTCTATGACTGTTGTTAAATAAGTTAATGAGGGGATGAAGTGAATTTCCACCTACGTAATAATTTAAAAAAAAAAAAAAAAAAAAAAAACAGAGAGAACGGTGATAACAAAATGAAGGCATATGGTGAGTAACGAGTTAATGGCACTTTATGTAATAGAGAGATATGTTTCATTTCCTTTTTGTTCTTTTATTTTTGAACACAGAAATGGTTTCTGTTATTTGAGCTGTATATATGCTTTGTGTTATAGGATGCAGATATAGATAGACTTACAGTGTAGTTTCATTTAATATTGATTTTAGTAGAAATTTTTTATCGTATCTTTATAGCAATCCAGAATTTAGGAGCAAGTCTGAAGCATGCAGTAGAATTTCATAAAATAAACATATTCCTGTATAAAAAATACTAGTTTGAGTAAACACGTTCATAGTCCGGAATATCTATAGCAACTTGTTCCCAACGGATTGAAGTTTGTCGATTAAATTTCAGATTTAATTTTAGTTTTCTGATTTTAAATACTTAAGCAATATTGTAAAGTATCCAGCAGCGGGAAAAATTTGAAAGTAGAGAGACTATCCAGTAACTTAATTCTATCTCCAATCCCCGAAAATTAATCGATCTCATCCATGTGTGTTGACGGCCTCCCAGACCAAGTTCTTGGGCACCGGTTGGGCTTTGTCACGGGCCTGCAGCGCCGCTTCCCTCAGCGTCGCGATGGTCCTGACGTTGGCCTCCCAGAAGGAGAAAACATCGTAGGGCAGGCCGTGCTTGAGGCAGAGCTCCTGGACGAACGGCGCCACCCGCCGGAGTTGCCCACGCGGGAGCCGTGGGAACAGGTGGTGCTCCACCTGGAACTGCAGGCCTCCGTGGAACCAGTCCATCCAGGGGGCGCACGAGATGTCCAGCGTCCCCATCGTCTGCTTCTGGAACCAGTCGTTGGCCCGCGGTGGCCCGATGTAGACGCTGGAGGAGAAATGGTTGAGGCAGAACTGTACGTGCTGGATCCCCGTCACCGCGAAGCTCACCAGCACGAACAGGCAGCGCTCCCACCAGCTCGGCAAGCACGACACCAGCAAAGGGAACCAGATCCAGAACACCGACACCCCCAAAATCTGCAGCCCGATTCAATCCGGATGTTGTTGATTTTCAATCGAAATCGAATTAATTAGAAGATACTGAAGCGGTGAAGAATTCGTTCACCTCTAGGAATCGCCCCGGCACGCGCTTATTGGAGCAGAGGAGCAGCAGAGATTGGGCGAAGAGGTTGATGCGCGCGACGCACATGACCGGGTAGAAGGTCCAGTGCTGGTAGCTGACGAGCGCCCGCGACACCGCGTCGAAGGTCATCTTGCGCTCGTAAAAGGCGGAGGTGAGGCTGCGGAAGATCTCGGCGGAGACGGCGAGGAACGGGATGTGCTGCAAGTCCGGATCGAAGTCGAGGCTGTTGCACGCCAAGTGGTGCGCATTGTGGTTGCGCTTCCACCACGCAATGCTGATCCCCGCTAGGCAGTTCCCGGTCAGCACCTGGATCGCCCTGGTCGATCGTGCGCTCCTCGTCACTCTGTAGTGCCCCGAATCGTGCCCTAGAAACCCCGATTGGATCCAGAGGACGCCCATCACGGCCGCGCACCCGATGTGGATCCACACGCTGGGCGAGCGGAGGACGCCGTATAGAACCGCGGCGAACATGAGCAGCATCGCGGAAAGCACGATGTGGATGCCATAGCCCCTCTTGTCGAAGAGGCCGAGACGGGAGAACTCGGCGACAAGGCGGCGGTAGTCCTTGGAGACCTCGGACACGCGGTAGTCGGAGAGATGGCCGACGAGGGGGAGGGAGGGGTTGTTGACGAGGAGGGCCCAGACGGAGCCAGGGTGGTAGGAAACGAAGGCGTCGGTGACGTCCTGGCCGGCGACGGTGAGGATCGGGAGGTCACCGCCGGGATGGATGGCGGACCAAGCGGTGGCGTCATAGACCTTGCCCTGGATGGAGATCCACATATCGGTGCGCTTGTTGTGGGCGCGGAGCTCCTCCGACGAGATGAACCGCCGCGGCTTCTCCTCTCCTTCCATCCGCTCTCCTTGCATCCTTCCGATCGATCAAGGTCGGAAGGGGCCGGGGAGAGGATCGGTCGATGGGAGGAGAGGAGAAGCGTTGCTGGATATCGCAATGGAAGGAAGGAAATGCGAGGTTTGATTTATCGATCTCTGCTGCGTCGCTGCGGTTGGATAAGAGGGAGTGCAATCGGGTTAAATAGAGGGAGAGAGAGTGAGAGTTGCAGCATTCAATATGCGGACATCCGATTTGTCGCCACTAATTTCGTCCTTGATGACGTTGCGGGTTGCAAATAGACGCGACTGTTCGCGAGTTTTATGCGGGTGCAAGCATTTTATTGGCCTCTAGGCCCTCTACTATATACCGTTCGTTGATTTTATATTTAAAATAGTAAATAGAAAAACATTCACTTTTTTTTATCGATACTGTAATTAATTTCTATACTAAACTAAATACCAAAAAAAAATTAAAAATGTCTATGCGACTTCGTGCTGCTGATAGTTTCCAATTCAAGGACTAACTTCTCAAGCTGGATTAGTGAAGACAATAACTAATTAATAATAATTGAGTAGTTAATATTTATGGTGGTCATTATGATTAATTTGATTATTGACTAAAACGGTTAAATATTTTCTACTTTCCATAGAAGATGTTAGCATATGTTAGCATAATCTTTATAGATATTTTTTGAACCTACGGTTATAGTTATGAATACAAAGGTATGTTGGTATGGCAATATATGTTGTCAATATTTTTCTTGAAGGGGCTTCTCGCTTATTATTACCTGCATTAAATAACGCCCTTTTGAGGATTAAGAGGTCACTCCAACACCCCTAATGTTTGCGCACTTGTGTGAACACTCCGACACCCCTTAATGTTTGATCACTCGTGTTCGAGGCGGACCAAGCCATCCAAGTTAGAGAATGCTATTAGATTAGGTTAGACTAGACCTCCTCCCAACATTTGCTTCATCTCATCACACATATGAGCTCATGCTAATGTAATATTCACGGAAATAGACATATATGTATAAAAACTGATTTGGGAGGTAAAGACACCCAAATCGAATGTCAAACTATACAAAATAGCTAGGAGTTTATCCTTTATAGTTGAGGTAAACTCTTTGATCACCACACAATTCACTTGCATAATCAAGTACTCAAAAACCACCATATCATCATGCATCACACGGGCACAATACACCCATTGTGATGTATCATATTACAAGAATAAAATACTATTAAACAAATAAAATCAGTGTCAAAACATCTCACAAAGATATCACACAAGACCCAAAACAATCATCAAGCATAAGAGAGGTATCCAAACCGAAAACCCCATCAAAGAACAAGCACCAAGCACGGGAAAACTCCACTCTAAAGCTATAGTGGCAGGTTCTATGGTGGCTTTAGGTCCACAAACTTGTGCACATGGATTTGAACTTTCCGAAATAACTAATCAACATCCGGGGCAATGTCTTGAGACCTGCACATATTTCTAGCTTTCCATACATTGTAGATTGAGCTAGAGATGGCTAGCCGGACCTTCATCTTCCAACCTTCTTCTTTGTAATGTTGCACAAAAATATGATGTAACTCCTGAAAGGATTTGAAATTGTGCTTAATTTCCATCAATCGCTTGACCTTAGCTTGCTCCAAAGTCCACAAGTAATCGGACATTCAAAGAACACATGCTGGTTTGATTCATCTTGGTGCTGACACATAACACATTCCTTATTTGGTTCATACTCCATTCTATCCTTGGTTCTCAATCTCCCATGAGCTAGCATCCATAGTATGAATCAGTGCTTTGGCATGATTTTCGACCTTCACACCATGGATTTCCATGTAACAAAGAAGTTGTAAGCATTTGTAACTCCTTTTCCTTCTCCAACAAACCAATCCATCACTCTCATATTTGCTTCCCCAACTACACTTGATGCCACAAGAATCTTGTTTCGGATCTCTAAGAGCCTCTTGATCAAAGGTGAGTCTGAATTTTTCTTTTGTCATGTCCAAAAATATGCACCCTTCATATAATATTGATGTACCCACTTGACCCAAAGTGAATCTGTTTTTGCTTGAATATTCCATAGAATTTTGCTCAATAAAGCTTCATTCCATGCAAGGAGGTCCTTAAGCTCATAACCCCCATCATGTTTAGATAGACAAATCTTTGACCATGCAATAGGCGGATGCTTTGAAAACCAAACAAACATGTGGCAAATAATTTTTATCTTATCAATCACACCACTAGGACTTAAGAGCATGGAAAACCAAAAATATTCCATACCTTGAAGAACTGTACCCACTAGTTCCAAGCACCCACCATAGGATAAAGTGTGCTTAGGCCATGAGTTGATCTTCCTTGTAATAGCTTCAAGGAGTGGCCCATAATTTGCAATCCTTGGTTTCTCCGCTGCTAAAGGGATGCCCAAGTATCTAAAAGGAAATTTACCTTCTTGAAAACTCATAAGTTGTAGTAACCGGTTCCTCAAGGTAGTGGTCACTCCGACCATATATACTTGTGTCTTTTGTGAATTTGCCCTAAGCCCCGAGATCCCTCAAAAGTAATTCATGCAATCCACTAAATGTTGTATAGATGATTCATCCGCTCTACAAAATAGTATTAGATTATCGATATATATAAGATGTGTGATACTCACCTCCTTACACATAGGATAGATATGGAAAGAAGGCGTCATGGAGATTGTCTTTAGCTTTCTTGATAGGACTTCTATACATAGGTCGAATGGAAGGGGAAAGGGTGAATCCCCTTGTCTTAGTCCTCTTTTGCTACTGAAAATCCCATATATGTCATCATTCAAAGAAATAGAAAAAAAAAATCGTTGGGAAAACCCAAAACTAACGAGGCTAGACATGAGAAAATCTCAATCAACCATATCGAAAGCTTTCTTCGAATCTGTTGGTCCCTGTAGGTGATTTGATGTGATCAACCAAGTTGGTTAGGTCCTGCGTTTTGTCTGAACCCTGTGTCTGAGTGTGCAGGAGCTTAGGAGCACAGGAAGTCGAGTGGAAGACGCAGCTAGCGAGAAGGACGGCACGGGAAGGGAGCCGACGGACTTGGTGCGTCCGAAGGACGAGAGAGCTACGGAAGAGTACTCCGGTGGGCGTGAAGAGCGTACACAGCGTTCGAGGGACGTTAAGCCGGGACGGAAGGCTGCTCGAGGAGAAGACCGGGAATTGGGTTCGAGTGAGCCCTATTCCGATTGGCCGCAATCACCCAAAAGATAGGAGCGTTGGAAGTCAAAGCAAGCTGGAAATGAAGCCAAGAAGCTGAGCTGCCAGCTTGAAGGCGCCTCCAGCTTGAATGCGCCTTCAGCCAGGTTGAAGGTGCCTTCAACCCAGTCAATCCGACCGTTTGCCTTCGGATAGAGTTCTATCCGATCACTTGCTTGGAGGCGCCTTGGACCATTGTTGAAGGCGCCTTGGAGCTTCGGGATAGACTTTCCAGGGGCTATAAAAGGACCCCTGGACCTAGGAATTCAGTATTCATTTAAGCTTTCAATTCCTAGCAACTTGTGAGTTCATTAAGTGTGTAAAAAGGCTTCTCCGCCTACAGTGAAGGAGACTCTGCTAGTGCGACTTTCAATTGTCCTGGATTAACAACCTCCTTGGTTGTAACCAGGTTAAACCTCGGTCTCCCGTTTTATTTCTGTCTTTAATTTTATATGGTTGCTAGTTATTTTTACTGCTGATTTTATTTCTGAGTTGAAATTCGAGGAGGGTATAGTTTATTTTTGATTTCAGAAGCAATTCACCCTCCTCTTGCCGGCCTCCGCTGCACCTACAATTGGTATCAGAGCCTGATCGCCTCAGAAGGACTAACCGCCAACTGAAGTACTACGATCAAGACGATGGCCGGAGCGAACATCCATCCCCCAAAGTTCGACTGAGACTTCGCCACATGGAAGCGCAAAATAGAGGTATTTTTTAAAACAGATTTTGATATTCTTATTACAATGAAATATGGTTTTGCAGCGCCGAAAGACAAAGAAGAAAACACATGGAGCAAGAAGGAGCAAGCCGATTTCGTCGCTAACGGAAAGGCAGAGTTCCACCTGCTCAGTGTGCTGCCACCACAAAAGGTAAGTTGAATCGGAAGCTACGACTCCGCGAAAGATCTCTGGGAGAAATTCCTGGAGCTTCACAAAGGTACCTCCGAAGCAAAGCTGGCGCGACGCGACATCCTCCGAACCCAGTTGATGACCCTCCGGATGAACCAAGGCGAGAAGATAGCGCAACTCCAAGCGAGGATCAAAAAGCTGATCACTCAACTCACCAACCTTGGAGAAGAAGTAACGAACTGGGACTCAATTCGATACGCGCTCAACGCCTTCCCGAGAACTCTAGAGTGGACCTCCTTAGTAGATGCTTACTACATCTCTAAGGATCTCGAGGTAAGTACATTGGAACAATTGTTTTCAACCTTCGAACTTCATGAATCTCGACTTGCAGAAAATCTAGTAGAGAAGTCGAACCCCAACATTGCCCTACGAGCCAAAAAGGACGATCCTGACTCCGAAGCGACAATCGACGAAAACGAAGCTGCGTTAATGGTAAGACGTTTTAATAAGTTTTTTAAATCTAACAAATTTAGATCGCAGTCAAGTAAACATCGTCAAAAGAGAAGGACAGCCCGTTGCTACAACTGCAACGAAGAAGGGCACATCAAGGACGACTGCCCAAAATTGAAGAGCAAACAGAAGGATAAGGAAAGGAGCAAGAAGCCAGCTCGAACCAAACACAACCTAAAGGCCACGTGGGATGATTCGTCATCCTCCGAATCGGAAGTCGAAGAATTCTCGGGACTAGCACTGATGGCCAACCATCAGCTAGAAGAAACGTCCAGCTCAGAGATGAGCATCGACGAAGGGGGAGGAACGTCAGAAGAGGAAAGCTACAGTGAAGGGGGAGCATCACCGAGTCAGGTAAGTAAGGTACGCAATCTAACCCCGACTCAGTCCTTTAAATTTATAAAAGCACTTTCTAAAGAATTAGATAAATTTGAAAAGGAAAATGAAATTTTGAAATTAGAAAATACAAAATTAAAAAATGATATTGAAAAATTGAAAAATGATGCATGCTTAAAGAAGTTTCCAAATTCAAAAATTAGAATTTATGGTAAATTAAATTGGTACATTAGAAACCATCAGGGTCAACTTAGAAAAGTACCAAGAAACTATGTACCCCCTAAATTTTTGAATAACCCTATAGAAAGGAACCTCTATCGGGTTCCAAAATCTGTGCTAAATTAATATTTTTTTTATTAAAAGCTTTAAGAGAGAAAATTAAACATTGAAATTCTTTATGGAAGCTTTGTCTAAGGAAGTGGTTGTTGCTCCAATAACCAAGAAGGCCTAGTGTCTCGCCACGACCTGAAAGCTAAAATATTGAAAGAAAATGCTTAATTAACTTTCTGAAAAAACATTAAAAATAAGAATTAAATAATGCTTTGAAAGTTTATCAAACATTTTTTTTAAAACTATTCTTGAAAATTCTAACTTAGAAATTTTTTTTAAGGATTTTTTTTCTGGAGAAATTCTAAATAACTTCATTTGACTTAGAAATTTTTTTTAGAAACATTCAAAAAGTTTACTTAGAAATCTTTTAAAAAAAATCTAAAAGTTCATTTTTTGCTTAGAAAATTTCTTAAAATTCAGTTTAAACTTAGAATTTTTTTTAAAAATTCTAAAAATTTATTTTTGCTTAGAAAATTTTTTAGAAAAACTTTCAAAAATTCACTTTTGCTCAGAATTTGTTTTAACTTAATAATCTGCTTAATATTCTCTTATTAATACCCCATTTTTTCTGTGATCAAAGGGGGAGAGAAAGGTACAAGTTTAGGGGGAGTACGAAACGAAATTTTTTAATATTTTTTCTAAACTGTGTTGCAATTTTAATAATTGCATATTTATGCTTAGATATGTTAGTTTAGTAATTTACTTTAAAATTACTATTTATGTCCATTTTACCCTAACTTGAACTTGGGTTGATGCACATCAAAAAGGGGGAGATTGTTGGTCCTCGTAGGTGTTTTGATGTGATCAACCAAATTGGTTAGGTCCTGCGTTTTGTCTGAACCCTGTGTCTGAGTGTGCAGGAGCTTAGGAGCACAGAAAGTCGAGCGGAAGACGCAGCTAGTGAGAAGGACGGCATGGGAAGGGAGCCGACGAGCTTGGTGCGTCCGAAGGACGAGAGAGCTGCGGAAGAGTACTCCGGTGGGCATGAAGAGCGTGCACGGCGTTCCGAGGGACGTTAAGCCGGGACGAAAGACTGCTCGAGGAGAAGGCTGGGAATTGGGTTCGGGTGAGCCCTATTCCGGTTGGTCGCAAGCACCCAAAAGATAGGAGCGTTGGAATTCAAAGCAAGCTAGAAATGAAGCCAAGAAGCTAAGATGCCAGCTTGAAGGCGCCTTCAACCAGGTTGAAGGCGCCTCCAGGTTGAAGGCGCCTTCAGCCAGGTTGAAGGCGCCTTCAGCCAGGTTGAAGGCGCCTTCAGCCAGGTTGAAGGCACCTTCAGCCCAGTCAATCCGACTGTTTGCCTTCGGATAGAGTTCTATCCGATCACTTGCTTGGAGGCGCCTTGGACCATTGTTGAAGGCGCCTTGGAGCTTCGGGATAGACTTTCCAGGGGCTATAAAAGGACCCCTGGACCTAGGAATTCAGTATTCATTCAAGCTTTCAATTCCTAGCAACTTGTGAGTTCATTAAGTGTGTAAAAAGGCTTCTCCGCCTACAGTGAAGGAGACTCTGCTAGTGTGACTTTCGATTGTCCTGGATTAACAACCTCCTTGGTTGTAACCAGGTTAAATCTCGGTCTCCCGTTTTATTTCTGTCTTTAATTTTATATAGTTGCTAGTTATTTTTGTTAGAGTGTATACTAAAAGTCTAGCTTTTATAAATATTTATTTGTTGAAATAAAAGAATCATATTGGTCAATATCTGTATTTATTTATTAAATGTAATTGTTCAATTAATTTATATAGTAGACAACATGGAGTGTGGTGTCACACTCAGAAGATCATGGTGTCGGTTCTCTATAAATTATAAACAGTTGCTCGCGACTAAGATGGAAATGAACAAACCATCAGAATAGT
This sequence comes from Zingiber officinale, assembly GCF_018446385.1. Classification (NCBI taxonomy): domain Eukaryota; kingdom Viridiplantae; phylum Streptophyta; class Magnoliopsida; order Zingiberales; family Zingiberaceae; genus Zingiber; species Zingiber officinale. Next base: position 10,710,200 of record NC_055995.1, read on the forward strand.
CGTAGTATAATTAAGTATTAGTTTATCTTGACTAATAAATTACACTGATACACTTTAAGTGTATTGAGTATGATCATTTAGGTAAGTTTTTTTTTGTACTGACTTAGTAAAAGAACTAAACCTTAGTTATTATGGAAGTGTGTGCTCTTAATTCTAATATAATAACAAGCACATATATTTAATATTTATTTCTTTGATTTATCAAAGGGTGAGGTTTAGCTCGATAAATCAATATGTCCGATAAGTTGGGAAATGATATTACCTATAGTGTGTGTTGTTGATTATAGAAGGAATCTGTGTCCTAGTTATCTAGGTTGAGAATGTCCCCAAGAGGAGCTCATAAGGATTGTCATGTTAAACCCTGCAGGTGGACCTAGTCTGACATGACAATAAAGTTGAGTGGTACTACTCTTGGAGATAGATATTAATTAAGTTGTCAGTAACTTACTTAATTAGTGGACATTCGTAATCTTAAACACAGGGAGACTAACACACTCATATAAGAAGGAGCCCATAATATAATTTGGGATTGGTGCGGTAGTGCGGTAATAACTCTCTAGTGGAATGAGTTGTTATCAATGAACTTGAATTGTGTGTTCGGGGCGAGCAGGGGATACTCAAGATCATCGGAAGGCCAAAACCAATTTCTCCTCTAAGTCTCTGTCGTAGCCTCATTATAGCCTCAAGTCCATCCAAATGTAAGGCTCTTCTTGGTGTCCAAGAAGGGGGTCGGACCATTGCTTGGTGACCAAGCAATGGCCGGCCACATCCTCTTATAGAGGTCGGCCCCATTGCTTGGTGACCAAGCTTGTAGGGACCTGCCAAGATTAATTCAAATAGGAGGGGTGTTTTGAATTTTTAAAATCTTCTCTTTGTAGAAAACTATAAGTTTTAAAAGAGATATTTTAATTTTTTTTTTAAAAATTTCCTTATTTGAATTAGGCCACATGTTTTAATAGAGAGTTTTACAAGTTTTAAAACTTTCTTTTTTTAACCATCCTCATGGTTTAAGAAAAAAGGGAGATAAATTTTAAAATTAAAATTTTCTATCATCATGTTAAAAAAGGAAATTTTATAAGAGAGTTTTTAAATTTACAACATGGTTTTAATTTTTAGAAACTTTCCTTTTTTAACTCCTACTTTAGGAAAGAGAGCTTGTAAAATTTTATAAGAGTTTTTTCTCTTATAAAATTTTATGAAAAAAAAATTATTATTCCTTTCCTAAATATGGTGGCCGGCCACCTTGCTTGGTGCCCAAGCGAGGGGCCGGCCAAACTTAATCCTAAACCATATAGGATTGATCACAACCATTGATTGGTGATTGATTCAATCAAGAGGAAAGAAAAGGAAAAATAAAAAGGGAAAAGGAAAAAGGAAAAACTCTTGGATGATTTTATTTTTTGTAAAAGGTTTTTCCTTATTTGCCTTGGGCAAGTAATATAAAAGAAGGGGTGAGAGGGCTTCATAAGAGACAACTCTTATTCTCTTGCTTGGAGATCCCTTGGTGGTCGGCCCTCTCCCTTCTCCCTTTCCCTTTGCTCTCTTCTCCTTGGTGGTGGTGGTGGCCGAATTCTAGAGGAAGAAGAAGGAGTCTTTTGGGTGGTGTTCATCTTGGAGGATCGTCGCCCACACGACGTCCAAGGCGAGGCGAGGAATACGGTAGAAGATCTCGAGGTTATTAGCTTACAAAGAGAAGGTATAACTAGTAGTTTTCTTCCGCATCATACTAGTTATTTTCTTTGTAAGAATTCTAAATACAAGAGGCAATTAGATCTAGTCTTTCGAAATAGTTTTTTCGAGTTTGTGTTTTCTTCTTTATCAAATTTGTGATTCGATTGTTCTTTTTGGTTAACCTAGAGTTATTTAAGAAAATAAATATTAGCTTTCCTTAAAAGGCTTTGCCTAGGCGGTGGTGGTTGCTCCCATATCCAAGAAGGTCATGTGCTTCGCCATGCAGTCCTGGAAGCCAATTTTAGAAATTAATATTTATGGAATTAATAACTTAGGTAGATTTGAATCAATAGTGTTAAGTTCCGCTTGCGATTCAAATCTAAACCATTAAGAACAGATAAGTTAAATTTGGAATCAATGATGTTAAGTTCCGTCTGTGATTCCTAATTTAACTTCTAAAGAACACAATAGGTTATTTAAGGAAAGGTTTGACACTTGTACAAAAAATTTTGTACAGTGGAATCGGTACGTTTTCCTAGGACTAACCAACAATTTTTATTGTTGATTTTATTTCTGAGTTGAAATTCTAGGAGGGTATAATTTATTTTTGATTTCAGAAGCAATTCACCCCCCTCTTGCCGGCCTCCGTTGCACCTACAGAATCCACCTTGATCATACATCAAAGTGAGATCCTTTTGCGACCATACTTCTGGAGTAATTCTTGTATTAGATATATATTATCACTGATAAAATGACCTTGTATGAATGCAACTTGAGCCAGATCTAATAAGAAGTCCAAAACATGTGATAGCCGACTAGCAAGTATTTTGGATATGACTTTGTAGAAGACATTACAACAAGATATCGGTCTATAGTCCGAAACACCAATAGCGTGATCTCCTTTTGGTACTAATGAGATCAAGGAATGGTTCCATTACTTGAGTAGCTTATCATGTTAAAAAAATTTCTGCATAGCTGTAATAAAGTCATTAGCAACGATATTCCAACCATAATTATCTGGTCCTGGAGCTTTTCCACATCCAATATCATGTAGAGCGGCTATGATTTCTTCCACATCAACCAACTTGCATAAATTCTTAGATTGTTCCACTATTAATTTCCACCCCTCAAGAGCATTGCTATCTCATATATTGCATACCTCTTTTGGCCAAATAAACCATGACAATAATCAACAAATTCCTCTGCAACTTCACCTATACTTGTGGTTTGTTCCCCACTTTTTTTCTTGAGCATAATAATTACATTTCTCTTGTTATTTTTTTTCACCATATCATGGAAAAACCTTATGCATTTGTCTGCACTTCTCAAGTAAACATTCTTAGCTCTTTGTTGATACAATTGTCTTTCCGCCTCCGTTAGTAGAATGATTTTCTTTTTTTATGTGATCATACTCCAAGGGGGTTGGACCACCATCAAAAATATCTCTTTGCATCTCCTAAAACTCTACTTTAACCCTCCTTGCTTTCTTTGAAATGTGGCCAAAGTGGTTCTTATTTAACTCCCATAAACATTTCTTCAACCGGAATAACTTTGTCTTCAAGATAAATTGTGTATTGGCCATTATAGGGGTTGCCCATGAGTCCTCTACAATCTTCAAGAAATCCTCATGTAATGACCACATGTTGATGAATTTAAATGCTCTATTCGGAGGCTGGTCCTTGGTTAGTGTGTGGACAATAGTACATGAGTGATCCGAGAGACATTCGGGGACTGTAATCTTTGCGTAAGCATCAAAATCTGTCATTAACCAAAAGGAGTTTACTAAGGCTCTATCCAACTTATAAGATACATTACCGTTGAACCATGTAAAGCGACATCCAATAAACCGGAGATCCACCAAACCACAGACTTGTGTGAAAATTTACAATTCTCTCATCTCATGATTTGTAACGGGAGATCCATCTTGCTTTTCATGAATAAAAAGGAATGAGTTGAAGTCACCCATGATCATCCAAGCATCTGAAATAGTGTCTCCTAGATCTGTAAGTGCCTCCCACAAAGGTCTTCTTGCAACAATAGAGTGCAACTCACAAACATAAGTCACGAAGAATCCCCTGCTAGAAATGCGACATCGAACATGACAATGCATATACTAGTTGGTGGTCATAATAATATCTATATCTACCTTTTGCAAGTCTCAAAGTAGTAATATACAACTATGGTTAGAGAAATCAAAATTATGTGTATAATCCATACCTATAAACCTTCTTTATAATATTGGACTTAAAAAATCTTCATTGAGCTTTGTCTCCATTAAAGACATGAATTGAATATCTTTTTGTTGGAGGAGGTGTTGCACTCCTCCATATTTTAGAGGCTCGTGGAAGGCCCTAATGTCCCAAGAAGTCACTTTCATTTATCACCTCTTCGGGCTGCTTGCACCCATAGTCTTCGACCACTTTGTCGAGGTCGGCGTGCTAGGCACCACTTCTCCATTTGCATTTAAGGATGTAGCTAACGATAAAGAAGATGTGGATGCCTCGAATGTTGTATGAATCATCTCACTTGCTACTAGATTTGAAGACGAAGAGGATGAGGCACTGCTCAAGTCGAAATTGATCGGCTAGTTTGTTGTTTGGGCTAGCTGCACATCACCATCCTCTTGTGGAACTTCAACATTCGGCTGCCCTTCTTGATGAAATTGATTTTGTGGCATTTGATGAAGTCTTGTCGCACATTATTCTCCACAATTGGATGTTCAATGGCTACTGGAATGGGGTTGTCCGCAGGAATGATGGCAAGGGCATTCTGCACAACTGAGATTTCGACATTTGGTTGTTGTGTTGGCTGCTATTGTTGTCTTGTACGATGTCGATATCTCGTTCTTGTCCTTTCCCTGCCCCTAACAGATTGGGACCTTGACCTCATGTTTTCATTAGCAATCGGAATAGATTGTGCATTTGGCATGGTCTTATGGATTGTTATCCAGTCGGCACATTTCTTCCACAGCAAGTATCTGAATTATGTCTCATTCTCTTGCATCTTTGACAGAAATCCAGAACCATTTCATAGAAGATCTTCAAATCTACGTGAACTCCAGTAGGGAGAGTGATGGGGACTTCATGAATTCAGTCTCCAAAAACCAGAACTTCAACCATGAGGCGTGCATAATCCAAGCGTTCTCTTGACCTTGTTAAGTTGTCGATGTGTAATGGTTTCCCTACTTCAGATCCAATCACACTAAGAACCTTTTGAGTCCAACAAGTTGGTGGTAGCCCATGAATTTGTATCCAAGCTGGTACAAACCGTCCATGTTTATCAAAGAGAAAGCATTTTGGCATTATCTTCATGAATATTGGAATACTGTAAATGAAATAAGGACTCCCTTGTAGCACTTTCTCTCAATCTTCCTTCTTGTCAAATTTGTAGACTACTCATCCACTCTTGTGCATGGAGAATTTGTGAAGGGTCTTCCATTGCGAACCGATGATCTGAACACCATCTCTTCCGGGGTGCCTTCCCATGAAGCATCCAGCAAGGCAAAAACTCATTGCATCCTCCACACTGTCTATATCACCGTATTCAAAAGTTATCCTTCCTCCTTTTGCTTCATATTGATCAAGATTCATAGCTAGCTTCGTTTTACAATTGTCCTTGAATAGATTTGCCCAGCTCTTGTTTTGTTGCGGCCTTGAGCTTCTCCCATTGTTGGCAGCCTCTTCAATGGGGTCCAGTTGTGCCTCAACCACCAGAGGAGGGGTTGTGCTTCCTCTGGTCGATGCTCCTCCTCCACTACCGGTGGTGGTGAGGTTCCTCCATGGCCATGAGGTTGCTCAGGGGCAGTCTCTGTCTCGTGTGACATACTTGCCTCATCAACATGCTCCAAGTCATCATCATTTAGTTGGTCCACCTGTTCAGTAGTTTCTGCCATGTAGGGTCTTGATCCACCTCAGCAACATTACTTGTCACCTCCCTAGCTCGTTTTTGACTAGTGGAACTATTCCCATTTCTTTTTTTCTTTGCCATTTGAGAGGAAATCTAGCTGTACCTTGGGAAAGAAGCTCACCACCCAAATTGCTCAATGAGAGCACCTTGGAAACCATCGGAAAGAGCAAAATTGTTGGAAAAACTAAAATGGAAGGGGGATTGTTGTGTGTCACTTACCTTGCTGATTAGACCACCAAGCTCCTTTAAGAAAGCCCCCCATAGTGCGTGCATGAGAGACACCCACAGCATCAATAGGTTCCCTTCCTACCGGTGAGGAGGAAGAAAAACACCATCGGCCATGGATGATGGTCACCCACAGGTAAGAAGCTCATCGAAGCACCAAGAAATCCTAGAGAGAAGTTAGAGCTTCTCTCACTAACCTCGCCAATGTAATATTCACACAATTAGGTTGGATAGGCATCCCTCACTGGATTGATCCGCTTTAGTATCATTAAATTTGAGATCATTTCATTTTCTTCCTTGATCTCTCAAGTACTAGAAGAGCCATGTTGGGACAACTTTTGGTACCCTTGATTTATGTTGGTCTATGTAAGTCTAACCACATCACGAGAAAAAGTTTGAGGATGTTCATTAAGACAATAAATTTCTATCACTAGTATTTAATTTTAATTTAATTATACATTTAAAAATAATTATTCTAATTTTAGCTAGTTTTATAATAATTCAATTAAAATTAGTTTTCAAATTCACGTTAAATTTTAAAAATAATTAATTCTTTCTAATTATTTTATAATTATATTTGATATTCCCTTACGCGTCTATGTGATAATATTTCATGAACGTTTTTTTTTCTGTACACAATTTCAAATTCCAACCGTTGGAGCTGATTTGGCATGTAGCTGTCTTCTTGTAAATGGAAGGCAAGTTTAAATCGACTAAAAGGAAACTAGCCGTTGAACTTCACCGTGACGTCCCCTCTCTCTCTCTCTCTTTATATATTCGCACGGGACCGCCGCCACCGAATCAACACGCCCTCCATCGGTTGCTTTCTCTCCCCCCTCTCACTCTGTTGGATTGACGACGGAAGAAGGAGAAGAGGAAGAGATCGCCAAATTCTTCGCTCACTGAAACGAAAAGCTTATTGGATCGATTTTTGTTATTCTTTTTCTTGGATTTTTATTGGTTGCCTAATTGCCTTTTCAGCTGATTGCAGGGTTCTTAGGGTTTCTTCTTCCTCGGTTTTGATATCTTTATAAATTTCCATTTTTTAGGTTTTTCTTGGATTCACTAATACTATGGATGCAGGAAGTTTTTCGTCGTCTTCTTATTCTTCAGGGAAAGTTCGATCGCCGTCTCGTGCACCCCTCCAAGATGTTCCGTCCTCCAGACCGTACTTGCCTTCCATGCGTACATTCTCTCGGAATCCATCTTCCAGGAACAACGTAAGTCCTGCTCGGGGTTAATTGGATCGTCGAGCTCCTTTAGGTTTTAGGATTTTGGGTTGATTTCTTTCGCTTTGGTACACTCTGCGCGTAAAGATGTGTTTTTTTTTCTTTTTGCATTAAATTTATGATCTTTTCTAAATTAGGACTAGAACCATCTTTTCCCCGTTGTTATTTCTGTTAGATAATTGAATTTTGTCCTGTTTGTTGTAACATTTAGAAGCATTATTCTATCTTTCCTTTTTAATTTGTTCTTTTACTTGGTCATTTACAGGGTGACAGATTCATACCCAACAGATCAGCGATGGACATGGATATGGCATACTACCTGCTAACAGAGACGAAGAAAGAGAAGGGGAATGCGTTGCCAGCTTCCCCATCCAAAGAGGCCTACAGGAAACTTCTTGCTGAGAATTTTCTTAATAACAGAACAAGAATTCTTGCTTTTAACAGCAAACCACCAGCACCATCTCAGCCTTTGTTTCAAGAAGCGGATGTGGTTTCTACTCGCAGTGTAAAGCCTGCGAAGCAACGCAGACACATTCCCCAAGTATGTTCTAGCTTATCCATGTCCTATTTTTTTTTTTTGGTTTTCCTTGTGTTTTTCTTCGCTTCTTATTCACAATTGGGTTCATTCCTTTCTCAGTCAGCAGAGAGAACTCTTGATGCGCCAGATATCGTGGATGACTACTACCTGAATCTGCTAGATTGGGGAAGCAGTAACGTGCTCTCTATAGCCCTCGGGAATACTGTGTACCTGTGGGATGCTTCGAATGGGGCTACTTCAGAGCTTGTGACTTTAGACGAAGACTCTGGCCCTGTCACCAGCGTTAGCTGGGCTCCTGACGGGCGACATCTTGCTGTTGGATTGAATTCCTCAGACATTCAGCTGTGGGACTCAACCTCAAATCGTCTGGTCAGTGTGCTTTTGTTCTCTTTCTCGATGAATTGAATCAAAGATTAGTTCTTTTTTATTAGCAGTTTGTTCAATACTGTCTGACAAAACCTATTGAATTGCTATAGCTGAGGACTCTGAAAGGAATGGATGGAACAACAGGAGGAGCAAGAGTGGGATCTCTGGCATGGAATAACAGTATTCTAACTTCAGGAGGGATGGACGGCAAGATAATTAACAATGATGTGAGAATCAGAAACCATGTCGTACAAACATATCGTGGCCACCAACAGGAGGTGTGCGGGTTGAAGTGGTCTGGATCAGGTCAGCAATTAGCCAGCGGAGGCAATGACAATCTTCTACACATATGGGACATATCCATGGCGTCTGCTAATCCATCGCCAGGGCAAAACCAGTGGCTTCATAGATTCAATGATCACATGGCCGCAGTAAAAGCCCTCGCATGGTGCCCGTTTCAAAGCAATTTGCTTGCATCCGGTGGTGGTGGAATGGATAGGAGCATCAAGTTCTGGAACACTCACACCGGTGCCTGTCTGAACTCGATCGACACAGGGTCTCAAGTCTGTGCACTCCTCTGGAACAAGAACGAGCGCGAACTTCTCAGCTCTCATGGATTTACTCAGAACCAACTCACCTTGTGGAAGTACCCTTCCATGGTGAAAATTGCCGAGCTCACTGGTCATACTTCCCGAGTCTTGTTCATGGCTCAGGTAATGTTGGAATTGGATTAATAATGCTAGGCCTATTTGTTTTATCTTTCTAATCGTTCATAATTGAAATACTACAGAGTCCGGATGGGTGTACTGTTGCGTCTGCAGCTGGAGATGAAACTCTTAGATTTTGGAATGTATTTGGATCACCTGAAGCGCCAAAGCCTGCTGCCGCCAAGTCCACTGGACCGTTTGGCGGTTTTAATCACATACGTTAAATGGCGATGGAAAATGAACTTCACATACTGTCTGCTTCTGCTGTGGAGCAACTCTTCTTGAATTGAAAAAGGTATGTGTTCTAATTGTATTCTAATTTCTTGACACTTTGAATTTATTAAAAGATGAATTGTGTCAAAAAAAAAAAAAAGTTTATGATATCTTCTTTTTAAAATACTGATTTGAAGTGGTTTTTTCCTGTTTTTGTTTGTTTTTTCAGAAACACAGTGGACAAGAAGCTGTGAATGAGAATCACCGTGGATTTGTAAAATCGCTTTTACAAACTGGAAATGGACAATGTAAAAAACCGATGACATGGTGAAAGTGTCTTCTGCGACACCTGATGGGAAGATTCAATTGCCTGTACACAGACAGTACCCAACGTGACTCAATGGGGTTGCCACACGTGCATCACCATGGATTTGTAAAATCTCTTTTACAAACTAGAAATGGACGGTTGACATGGTGAAAATGTCTTTTGCGGCACCTGTGGATGGGAAGATTCAATCCTGCCTGTACAGACAGTGCCCCCAACGTGACTCAAGGGGGTTGCCACATGTGCATCCCGGATGGACTTTCCTCCTTTAAATCACGTTGAGACACTATCTGAAGTAGGATCAAATCTATATAAGTAGGATCAAAAGGATTGCCCTCTTTTGTGTCTAAAGAAAAAGAAGAAATCTAAAATGTAAATCCGCTACATTAACAATTTCTTAATGCCGACCCATGAATATGGAGAAAGGTGCAGATGGATACAGATAATCAGATGTCAGGCCCATGATTAAAAAATCTAAAAGTTTTGATGTTGGTTGTCTCATTAAATTGTCTCATTCTCTGATTTCCATCCCTAATTTTTCATTCATTCATTCATATAGTATAAATCCTGTTTCTCCCACGTCAAAATTCACTAGTAGAGAAAATGACACTACTAGAAAAGAAGGGTCATCGAATCTTTCCTTTTACCACTTTATTTTGGTGGACAAAATGATTTCCACACACTCAGCACTGATCTTCTTCCCCTCCTATTAAGAAAATGATCTCTTTCAACTTCAATTCTAAGTGTGATGGATAAAAAAAATTCTTTATCTGAATTAAAACTATATAAATATCGTTAATTATTTCTCTGTTTCTTTTTTAAATCGTTACTACTACTACTACCATAAGAACCATCGATCGATGCTCGCAGAAGCTTTATATGGAATCCTTCTTTAGTCACCATCATCGCTACTGATTAATTACAGCAAAGTAAAGTAAAATTAATTAGAGTAACAAAGACAAAAAGCATGCAGCTAGAACATGAAGAAGGAACGATCGACGAACGTGGCGGTGGCTGGCTGCCTGCCTGCCGGTCACGCCCCGGGCGCCGCGTCCTTCACCCGGCCCTTCAGGTACCCGCCGTACTCGCGCGCGTAGTCCTTGACGTGGCTCGCGGTGTCGGCGATCCTGCTGCGCGCGTAGTCCACCCGGTCGGACCCCACCGGGTGCCTCCCGATCGCGTACCGGTACACCCACGTGGCCCCCGCCACCGCGGCCACGCCGAAGCCGCACGCCGACAGCACCACCGCCGTCGCCCCGAACACGAGCGCGGCCGCCGGCACCCAGACCGGGCTGGTGAGCAGCAGGATGGGGCCGACGAAGACGACGGCGAGCGCGAAGCCGGTGAAGGTGATGCCGGCCAAGGCGAGGAGGATGCCGCCGGACACCACGAGGGTGAGCAGGCCGAGGAGGCGGGTGGAGTTGGGCGGCGCGTGCTGACGGATCAGGAGGAGGAGGCCTTGCCACGGCCCGCCGGAGGCGTCGTCGCTGGGCCAGTGCCGCTGGGGGCGAGCAGACGCTGGGGTGGGGGCCGCCTGCCTCTCCGCCATGGTAGAAGATGAGTGAGGCGAGGGCGGTGGGGGAGAGACCTAGTTATAAGGGGGGAGGAGGACGCTGGGTGTCAGAGAGCGGCGACACGTGCGGAGAGTCTCCGATCATCGATGCAGAGATCGGCATGCAGAGGGACACGTGCGGCAGAGGGAAGGGCTTCCTCCTCCTGATGCGAGTTCATCCATTCTCATAAGCGTGATCATTTGCTTTTTATTGATTAAAATTATTATCGAAATAATAATAATAATAATTTTTTTTATTTATTACGAGATCACCCAGCGATTAGAAAAAAGACGCAAGATACCGAGTTCATCATTAAAAAAACTAATAATAAATAAAATTTCAATAATTTAAAATTAAAACTAATCCAAAATTAAAAGTGAATATTTTTTTAAAAATAAAAATAATATTAAAATATAAAAAATTAGGAGCCCCAATTTTATTAGGTGTCCGCCTTGAGCCGACACTAATAACATAACACAATTTATTAGTATTGGATAAATTATTACTCAATACTTGATTAGTATTGATAGTGATACGACTGGTAATGGAGGGGCCCAAAAGGAAAGGGTGAGAAGGGTCAAGGCCATATAGCGGTCAAAAGTCAAGATGATGTGGCAGTCAATAGTCAAGGTGACTTGGCAGTCAATAGTCAAGCTGACTAGGCAGTCAAAGTCAAGCATATGGGGCAGTCAGAGGTCAGGCAGACTTGTCGATCAAGGGGGCAAAGTAGTTGAAAGACAAAGGGAGACGACAGGCGAAACGCAGGGTATAGGTCAGGATCGGCAGAGCTGTTTAAAGGCAGCTCGATCTACATGCCTACGGTCGAGGGCCAGGAAATACAAAGTGCAGGGTATAGGTCGGGATCGGCAGAGCTGTTTAAGGGCAGCTCAATCTACAGGCCTACGGTCGAGGGTCAGGAAATACAAAGTGCAGGGTATAGGTCGGGATCGGCAGAGCTGTTTAAAGGCAGCTCGATCTACAGGCCTACGGTCGAGGGCCAGGAAATACAAAGTGCAGGGTATAGGTCGGGATCGGCAGAGCTGTTTAAAGGCAGCTCGATCTACAGGCCTACGGTCGAGGGCCAGGAAATACAAAGTGCAGGGCATAGGTCGGGATCGGCAGAGCTGTTCAAATGCAGCTCAATCTACAGGCCTACGGTCGAGGGCCAGGAAATACAAAGTGCAGGGTATAGGTCGGGATCGGCAGAGCTGTTTAAAGGCAGCTCGATCTACAGGCCTACAGTCGAGGGTCAGGGTATACAAGATACAGGGTACAGACCGAGATCGACAGAGTTGTTCAGAGTCAGCCCGACTGGCAGGTGACGCTTAAAGGCTGGATCTGATCGGAGGATGCGAGGCAGATGCAGGCCACAATAGATCGGATGAACTAAGTCGTGCGGAAGTCGGAGAATCACAATTGTCCGTCAAGGGGTAATCATTACATACCAGCGATATGTGCGAAGACAGAGGTTTCTAAACGAGAGGATGTCCTCATAACCAATAGCAGTCTGACAGATGTCCTTCATTACAAGACAAAATCCATGTGTAAAGGCGGAGGTTCCTAAACAAGAAGATGTTTTCACAACCAATAGCAGCACGACAGGTGTCCGGGACTACACGACAAAGCCCCGCGTCTAACGCTTTCTGACATAGTTGCAGGTTCTAGAAGCGAGGTGGGTGCATAAAAAGGGGAGGATTCTTCGTACGTGGGTACGCTCTCTCGTCACTTTTTTCCACAACTTTTCACTTTCAGTGGTTTTTGCTTCTCTTTGCGTTTTCTGGGAAAAAAGTACTTGACTTGAGCGTCGGAGGGCCTAACCCGGGGACTTTTTCCCTGGGTTATGGTCTCTAACGAGAGGGGGGGATCGTCTGAGTGTGTGCAGGGCCTGCAGCATCGTCAACCGCCCGTGGGAGCCGGATCACCCACGACTTTCCGTCAACAACCAGGTCGTCGCGACCAGCCTTCGTCCGACTCAGCTTTCGGACAGGATCAAATTGGCGCCGTCTGTGGGAAGCACAACAGCCTGATCCGAAGCGTGAAGATGGAGGACTCTGGTCGAAGTTCCAGCAGGAGGATTAATGTCACCATGACTGCGGGGGAGTATGAGCTCTTCAAGGAGGTCAAAAAGCGAGTCACCTCTGAAAAACAAGGAACAGTTTCACGACCTCGCCTAGCACCTGAAGCGTCCAAAGAACCAGCTCCTGTCTCCGACAGGGGCTCGAAGAGGAAGAAGCCAGAAGAACTCCCTCGTACTTCATTCCGAGAGCCTCGCTGCAACTATCATCAACCTAGACCTCGCGAGCATAGCCCGAAGAAAGAAGAGCCGCAGGCGTCGGTGGCGGAAAGCTCTCTACATCCACCCCGGGATTCAGGAAAGGAAAAAGCTATAATCTCTGCCAAAGATCCGCCCGAAGATCCGGATGACAAGATACCCTTCTCGGCTTAGATCTTGAGGGAAAACCTACCAAGGGGTTATCGAGCCCCGAACATCGGAGAATACGATGGAAGCAAAGATCCGGAAGAACATCTGCGAAAGTTCAAGAACGCAGCTATATATGTTGTATCAATACAGCGATGCTGTCAAATGCCGAGTATTCCTACATACCCTGTCGGGTTCGACGCAGAAGTCGTTCGATGGATTGCCCCCAGAGTCCATCAATCGCTTCTTGGATTTCAAAACGGCCTTCTTACGTCGTTTCGCCAACAGTCGTAAGTATCAAAAAACCGACCACTGTCTTTTCACTCTTAAACAGGGGCCGACCGAGTCTCTGCGGAGCTATATCAATCGGTTCAGTCAGGTGGCCAATGACGTCCCCTCCGCCACCTCAGAGAAATACTGATGAGCGTCTTCTCCCACGGATTGATAGAAGGGAAATTCTTCAGGGACCTCATCAAAAACCCCGCCCGAAGTTTTGATGATATGGTGGAGAAAGCTTTTTGCTACATCAAAGTGGAGGAAGCTCAGGCGACTAGAAGGAAGGCCGAAAAGACAGTGGCTCCTGGCAACCGACCTGAAAGGAGAGCACCACAGCCAGCTCAGCCTCTTCATCGCGTTCAACCCAGGCCTGCCCCTCAGCCCGCTCAGGGAGTCAGACCAGCTCCGCGAGTTGCTGCCATACACGCGCCCAGACCTGGACCAAGGGGAGTACCATATTGCACATATCATCGGTTTAGGACGCATGATCTCAGTAACTACTTCCAATTCGCCCATGACTCCAGGCGAGCTGCAGAGCAGGGTTTGCCTCCCCCGGAGTTAGCGCCCCAAGTACAGAGAATGGAGGAAGAACGGGCCGCAGCCGAACGTGCTCGTCAGACCCGGCCCGACCTAGCCGGCCCTTCCAACCAAGCTGGTCCCGTGGAAGACCGAAGAGATGTCAGGGAGCTGAAAACCGGGGTAACGCTGCTGTACGAGAGATCGGCATGATTTCAGGAGGGCCCACTGACGGGGACTCAGGGCGGGCCCGTAAGTCACACGGTCGGCGGTTATATGTGGGAGTTGTGGGGTGCAGCCACGAGCAGGCGTCTGGCCCTGTTATTAGCTTTGGGCCACAAGATTTGGAGGGTCTGGAACTACCTCACGACGATGCTCTCATAATCAATGCCGTTATTGCTAACAGCCGAGTGGCTCGGGTCTTTGTGGATACCGGGAGCTCGGTCAATATTTTGTTTAGAGCTGCGTTCGAGGAGATGCAGATTGATGCCGCTGAGCTCCAACCCATAACCACTTCTTTATACGGATTCACAGGTAACGAAGTCAAGCCCATGGGTCAGATTAAGCTAGCCATATCCATGGGCACTGAGCCACTTGTGCGCACCAGGAGGAGCACCTTTATAGTGGTAGATTCTCCTTCCTCTTACAATGTCATCCTGGGAAGGCCAGCTCTGCATGAGTTCAGGGCTGCTGTCTCCACTTTTCACCAGAAGATTAAGTTCCCGGTCGGCGAGCGGGTCTGAGAAGTCAAGGGAGAGCAGAAGGTGTCTCGTAGTTGCTACATTGATATGGTCCGGGTGGAGGCACGCAAGAGCAGGAGGACTCAGGACGGTGGTGTGCACGCTATCCAAGAGGAGCCTCTGCCTCTTGCCGAGGAGCCTATCCCTTGGGAAGAGATTCAGTTGCATACTGACAGAGCAGAGAGCATCACTCGCATTGCTAGTGACTTACCACCGGAGCTTAAGTCAGAGTTGATACATTGTCTGATCCGTAATAGGGACGTTTTTACTTGGTCCCCGGAAGAACTGCCCAGAGTCAAACCAGAGATAGCTAAGCACAAGCTGCATTTAATACCTGAAGCCAAGCCAGTTAAGCAGAAGAAGAGAAATTTCTCTGCCGACCAGAATAAAATTATCCGAGCTGAAGTGGATCAGCTCAAGAAGGCGGGACATATTCGGGAGGTGCAATTCCCGTCCTGGCTTTCTAACGTTATATTAGTAAAGAAGCCTAACAACAAGTGGAGGGTGTGGATAGACTTCCGCGACCTCAATAAAGCCACCCCAAAGACTGTTATCCTCTCCCGCGGATCGATCAGATGGTGGATTCAACTGCTAGCTGTGAGAGGATATGCATAATGGACGCTTATCAAGGATATCATTAGATACCCTTAGCTAGGAAGGATCAGGAGAAGGTTAGCTTCATAACGGCTGATGGTACTTTCTGCTATATGATTATGCCATTTGGACTTAGGAATGCTGGGGTCACCTACCAAAGGATGATGGACAAAATCTTTCAGAGTCAGATCGGGCGGAACGTTGAAGTCTATGTTGATGACAGCTTAATCAAGTCCCCCCTGGCGTCCAATCTAATAAGAGATGTAGAAGAGACCTGTGGGACTCTGAGACAATATGGTGTAAAGCTGAATCCTCTGAAATGTCTGTTCGGGGCCAAAGGAGGGAAGTTTCTGGGATATTTGGTGATTGAACGAGGGATATAAGTCAATCCTGAGAAGGTTCAAGCACTCCGAAACATGCAAATCCCTCAGAATCTGAAGGAAACGCAGAAGTTAGTAGGCAGGATAACGGCGCTGTCCAGATTCATCTCTAGATCTGCAGATCGAGCCACACCCTTCTTCAAAGTGCTCAGGAAAGCAGCTAAGTTTCAGTGGACGGAAGAGTGCACACAGGCCTTCGAGGAGCTAAAGCAATACCTGGAATCTTTACCATCGCTGTTCAAACCTGTTGTTGGAGAACCCCTTTGGGTCTATTTATCAGCCACCCCCGAGGCTGTGGGGGCCGTGCTAGTTAAAGAGCAGGACAATGTACAACGGCCAGTATATTTTTTCAGCCATCTATTGAAGGGGGCTGAGTCTCGGCACACAGCCCTGGACATGGCTCGGCGCCTCCGACCGTATTTTTTGGCGCATCCTATTATCGTCCTGACAAACAGTACAATGGGTCGAGCTCTCACCAAGGTGGAAGTAGCAGGTCGGCTTATCAAATGGGCAACCGAGCTAGAGGAATATGATATACAGTATCATCCCCGAACCGCGATCAAAGCACAGGCTCTGGCAGATTTCTTGACAGAGGTTTATCAAGCGGATTCGGAGGAGGTTTGGAAAGTTTATGTAGACGGGTCGGCTACCCATCATGGAAGTGGTGTAGGTGCACTTCTAATATCTCCGCAGGGAGACATTATGCAGCTGGCTGTACGGCTAAATTTCAGAGCTACCAACAATGAAGCAGAATATGAAGCCCTATTAGCAGGTCTGCAAGCAGCTCGGCATGTGGGGGCAAGCCGAGTCATAATATATTCAGATTCACAGCTAGTAACTCAACAGGTGACTGGACATTTTGAGGTAAACAACGAAAAGATGCAAGTTTACAAGGAAGCCTATGAGAAGATGAGGAAAGATTTTAAAGAAGTCACAGTCACTAAGATTCCCAGGACTGAAAATGAAAGAGCGGATGAATTAGCTAAAATGGTCAGCTCCCTGACCACTTGGGTACTTGACAGATCTATAGCACAGACCGTACTTATAGCTCAGATAGATCTACAAAATAACCTGGGAGGAGTAATTGATTGGAGGGCGGCCATAATAAATTACCTCCAGCAAGGAATTGTACCAACCAACTTAGAGGAAGCGCATATGCTCAGGAGACAGACACATTCTTATGTTATGATTGGAGATCAACTGTACAAAAGGTCTTTCTCCAGACCTCTACTCAAGTGCTTGAATATGGAAGAAGCAGATCAGGCCTTGCGGGAGATACATTTGGGGTGCTATGACAATCATGCAGGCGGAAGAACGCTGGCTCGGAAAGTACTATTGGCCGGGTATTTCTGGCCTACCCTGCAAAAGGATGCACAGAAGCTGGTGAATACTTGTTTGTCATACCAGAAGTATCAGAATTGACGCACCGACCCACAGAGCTGCTGAGAACTTCTATCGTGTCTTGTCCATTTGACCAATGGGGTATGGATATTGTAGGACCTTTCCCGATGGCTACAAGGCAGAGACGCTTTTTGTTGGTAGCAGTAGATTACTTCTCCAAGTGGGTAGAGGCGGAAGCTCTGGCCAGAATTACTGAAGATGCGGTGATCCAGTTCTTGTGGAAGAATATCTTTTGCAGATTCGGCTTGCCTCATAAGTTAGTGTCGGACAATGGCAGACAATTTCAAGGACGCAAGATACAAAATTGGTGCAAGGGGTTCGACATAGCTCAGGCCTTTACTTCGGTGTCTCATCCTCAAAGCAATGGTCAGACAGAGGTAGTCAATCGAGAAATAGTGCGAGGGCTCAAAGTCAAGCTAGATCACTCGGGAGGCAATTGGGTAGACGAGCTGCCGAGCATTTTGTGTGCTTATCGTATGACACCCCGAGAAAGTACAGGTCTGACACCTTTCCATTTAGTATATGGCAATGAAGCAGTGGTGCCTCTGGAGGTCGGGATACCATCCGTCAGAAGAATGATGTATGACGAAGGGAACACAGAGCGGCGGTTGGCCGAACTAGATTTCATCAGCGAAATTCGTGAACAAACAGCTGCCAGGTTGGAAGCCTATAGACAGAGGATGAGACAAAACTATAATAGAAGGGTGATCCCCCGATTTTTCGGAGAAGGAGACCTAGTCTGGAAGCATAGGGGAAGTGACAAAGTTGGCGCCTCAATGGGACGGACCATACAAAGTTATCAAGAAATTGGCATCAGGGGCCTATTATTTGCAGGATGCTCAAGGAAGGAAGCTAGACCGACCTTGGAGTGCTAACTACCTACGGCCCTATCGGGTTTGAGGGGGCTGACTCTGTTGGTGTAAGCCAGGTCAGGCGAAGGGCCTGGAGGTAGTAGGATAGTCAAGTAAAAACTCAAAGATACGTATGTACATGTAAAAATTCATCAGTTTAAGCAGTTGGTACAGATCATTTAAAATGGGCAAAGATCTCATCCGGAAAGCCTTGAATGATCTTGTCTTGATCCAAGAAGTCTGCAGGAGGGATAGAGTTCAAGAAGTTCTGTGCGTGAAGTTGTTGGATAACTCCAGCCGCCGTGTAGGGTACGGTCGTAGAAAAGCGTGCCCCAACCTGGGATAAAAATTCAGGAGAGCTCAGATAGGACATTCGACTTCGCAGGCAACGATCATTCTCTCCTTCTTGATAGACCGCCAGGGCAGTAGATATTCCCGTCAAAGCCGCCCGAGACTGGGATAGTTCCGTTCTCAGAGCCCTCAGCTCAGGTCCTTGAGTTTCCAACTGAGCTGCCTGAACCTCCAATTTATTGTTCCTCTCCTGCAGAAGGGTATCCTTGGACTGTATTTCCTGAGCCTGGTGGGCAAATTGTTGCTGATACCCTGCCTCAGATGCATCTCTTTCCTCCTTCAAAGCTTGGAGCTCATCTTTGACCTGTATCAGGGACCTTTTCTGCCGGTTGGTCTGATTGGTTAAGGCTTGGATTTCTGCTCGCAATGCATAACTAGCTTGGGCTGGGTCATTCAGTTGTAGCTCTAATTCAGAGACTCTCTCTCGGAGTTCTTTGCTTTGATAATGGAGGTTGTGGAAAGATTGGTTCAGAACTAAAGATTCTGCATGAGTCTAGATGGAAGATATAACCTTTAGTTAAGGCAAACTAATAACAAGTGTAAGGTAAGGAGTACTTACTTTAGCCCAGGACTTCGAGAACCTATCCATCTGGACTAATGGCGGCACGCTATCCATTTGACTCATGCTCTTTGCCCACAAACTGCCGAGACAGCCTTTCATCATCAGAAGGCTCGTGGGGACGTCATGTCGCAGAACTAAAGCAGCTTCAGAAGGGATAGTGGTTTTGTAACGATAGTGGTCGGAGGAGGAAGGTCGAGAAGGGCCGGTGGCAGAACCAGGAGGAGCAGGAGGTGGCCCGGGAATGTGCTCAGTTGGCACTGTGTCATGACGCTCGCTTGAGCTGGTTTCCTCAGCAGGGGTAGGGGCAGAGCGGAATGCCGCTGGTCTTCCCCTGTGAGGGTTGGGAGAGGCTGCCAGATAAATAAAATAAGAATGAAGAGGGGAGTGGTGTTAGAGCCAGCCACGGTGGCAGCGGGGAGCAATATGGTAGTAAAAGGAACAGGATCAAGTGTTTGTGAAGTCAGACCTGGTCTTCGACGCCGTCTGTGAAGCAGGGGCTGGTTGTCAGAGTCAGAACTATCAGAGCAAGGCTGACCCTGTGAAAAGGCTGAAGCACCCCTGTCTGTGGCGTCCCGACCGGACGAGTCTCGACCTGCGTGATGAAGGGCTGCGCGAGCGCGTCTAGAGGCCCAGGAGGCTCCTCGGAAGACGGGTCTGGCCAGACGGCCGGCTTGATCAAGACCCCGACCTCGGCTCGGGGCGGCAGGTGAAGGAGAAGCGTTGTGTAAGGCGGGGTTGGAAGTAGGCTGAGTCGCTGCCCCAAATGAGGTGGATCCAAGATGAGGGAGTAGCCTCCTCTCCAAGATTACCCGACCGTGCCGCAGTATTTCCAGATCACTGAGGGGCAAAGGCAGAACCTTTGATGCGCGATACAAAACCTCAGCTGTAGGCACCAACACGAAAGGTCATTCTAACAAAGAAAATGATCAAAAGGGGGGGCTCATCACGAACTTACCTAAGGAGTGCGGTGTTTCAGGAGAAGAGGGGCTCAGCCTGAAATAAGAAAGTAGGTCTTCAGATAACAGTCTTGTTAGATTCAAGTGCCAATCCTCCATCTGGGTTGCAGCCATAGTAAAGGGGAGGTCCATATGGAATTCTTCTAGTGCCGGAGGTAGAGGCAGCTCAGATTGACAATGCATAGGCCAGCTTGTTTCCTCTGGAAACCGGAGAAAAAAGAACTTTTTCCTCCAGTTAGCGCTGGGAGGAGGAAGAGGAGAGAAGAAAGCAGTGTGACCGCGAGCTTGGAAATAAAAAAGACCGTCAGCGTGCCGAGCAAGAGCGAAGAAGCAGTGAAAAAGGGGAGCTGACCAGGAAACCTCACAAACTTCGCAGAGTATTACGAAGCCACACAAAATTTTTATGGAATTGGGAGTCAATTGACCTAGGGGGATCTTAAAGTAGCGGCACACTCCGGATAACAAAGGATGTGGGGGTAGACGAAGACCAGATACAAATTGTTCAGTGAAGAAAGTACAAGAACCAGGCGGATGATCGAAATATAGGTTCGTACCAGTAGGGATGATGGGGCGAAAGCTGGTAGAGATTTCGTAAGTATACCGTAGGTCATCCCAATCCAACTCAGCAAAAGTCGAAGCGTCCGGGAAGTGCTCCGCTAACAGGGAGAACCAAGAAGAAGAGGTCATTACAAAAGAGATTACCTCAGGAAGGAGAAAGAACAAGCGAAAAGAAGAGGCTTGGAGAAAAGGAAGGATCTCGGCAAAGTCTCAAGGGAAGTCAGTCTGCGGCGGCGACGTCTGAGTGCTCCGTGGTGATGGCGAATCATAACAGAAGGAAGAGAGTAAGAAGATACTTATAGGTATTGCGGAAGAAGGATATTTTCGTAAGTTGACAACGGACGGTTGATACAGGGGCAGAGATAGACAGGGAACGCCTTGTGATGATCCTCGAGAGTATAACCAGGGGCATTATAGGACGAGCAGGGGCTCGAGATACGAGGCACCTCATAAAGTGATCGCTCCGAACAGGACAAAAGTGTACAGAAGGGCTATTAGAAAGGTAGGTAGATCAAATCAGCGGGCTTCATGGACATGCATCAGAGATAAAAAGTAAAATCTAGCTCTCGCCTGGATCGGTATAAAAGCAATTATTGGAAGAAGAGCAACGTAGCAAAGCAAAATAAGCAAGGGCGAGCTGATTAATAGAGATCAGCTAAAGCCGTGGACGACCTACTAAGAAAAGAGGCAAGCTAAGGATACATGGAGGGGAAGCAATATGACCATCCAGATATAAGGACGGATAAGTATAGTCATCAAAAGTTCAGCATGACCACACAGATAAGTACAGTCATGAAAGATTCAGCATCAGCGCATAAATGTTAACATTACAACATGTTTCCAACTACGCAACATCCGGGGAAGAGGGTGCAGGGTCATTGGATACTAACGGAAGGAGCACGGGTTCGGCCAGCACTATGGAGGAAGACGCAAGATCAGCAGACGCTTCAGGAACAGTAGCAGAAAGACCCTGGGCAGAAATATAAATGGAAGTCTGGTCGGCCGAAAGGGGAGGAGCCTCAAGGGGGAAAAGTCCATCATCCGCTTCAAAGGAAGGAAAAGTTTCCTGCGGCAATTCCCTAGATAAGCGAGCTGTGTCCAGAAAAGTGGCAGGAGGTGTCGAGCGTAGAAAACCTTGCTCGAATGCCTGTCTGACCCCGCCAGCGGCCCCGTGACATAGCAGCAAGATCATCCAGCTCCCCAACTTTCGGAGGAATAAGGAAGAGCGGATATAGGCCAGTCTGTAGGCTTTCAGCCGCCCTGGTTCGCCAGCCTGGTACACTTCCAAGCTGTTTTTGTTCTCGGCAGCCTCAGCGCAGGCCACGAATAAGTCGCTCTGGCCCTGAGATGCTGCTTCCTGGGCCTTCAAGAGATCTGCTTGCAAAGACTGAAGAGTGGCTTGGCAAGTTTCTCATTGAGTCTGCATGGTTGCCTCCCGGGCAGCGGAAGCACGAGCCAGAGCCTGGGCATCGGCCAGTCCCATTTGCAGGAGCTCCTGACTTTGTCGTAACAGTGTCAACTCAGCTGATCGGGAAAGCAGCTCTACCTCTTTATTTTTCAGTTCAGAAACTGTCGCTCGATGGCGCTCCGCTTCAGAAGCCAATGAGGATTCACTTGTCTTTAAAGCCGCCTCCAACTTTTGTAGCTTATCGAAGGCGGCATGGGAGATGGCTCGGGCAGAGGCCGCAGATTCCCCAGCAGCACGCAGATAGACATCCAAATTTCCAAGTGAAGGCTCAGGAGGAGTTGAGGAAGCCACAGGAGGCTCTAGTTCCCGAAGACGGGCCTTAAGCACCGCATTCTCTCGCTGAAGCTCGGCCGCTTATTGAACGACACTCAAACTCGCGGAACAGGTCTGCAAATGGCCATAGGAAGGGAAAGGGGGTTACAGAAATGTATGAATACCCAGGAGAAGAAAAGGAGCTTACCGCCACCAAGGAACGGGCAGTTTGATCAAACCCCTCCAAAGGGGAACTGCTCTCCCAGAATTAACGATTGGCTGATTGCCAGGAGGTGGCCAAGTCCCCATAGAAATCAACCCTACCAAGGATAGAAGGTAGGGCGGCAGCGGGTGCATAAGCCGGATCGATCTCTGAGGGAAGTCTTCAGGAAGCCTCGAAAGCTAGCTCCGTGGAAGGCAATTCCTGGGTCGGCGTGGCTGAGCTTGTAGGCATAAGAAGAGGAGAGGCTGAGGGAGTCATCGAGCCCTGGGGTCGATCGCCAGAGGACGAAGACGGGGCAGGTAATAAGCTCTGGATCGGTACCGGAGCTGTCATGTCCAATAACAGGTCTACAATTCCTAGATCAGAGGCCTTCTCCTGGGCCACTGTACAAAAATTTTGGTTGCTACTCGGAAAACCTAGAGGTTCCACTGTACAAAAATTTTGTACAAAGGTCTGAACCTTTTCCTAGCTACCATGTGTTCTTTTAAATTAAATTTTGGATCGCCTGCGGAACTTAACACGTTTGATCCAAAACTTAATCTATTTGTTCTTTAAGGTTTAGACTTGGATCTCCTGCGGAACTTAACACGTTTGATCCAAATCACCTAAGTTATTAATTCCATTAAATATTAATTTCCATAATTTGTTCCCAGTACTGACGTGGCGAGGCACATGGCCTTCTTGGATATGGGAACAACCACCACCGACTAGACAAAACCTTTTATGGAAAGCTAATATTTAATTTCCTAAAATAACTTTAGGTCAACCAAAAAGAACAATCAAATCACAAGGAAAAAAAAATAAAAGAACACAACTTCGAAAAACATATTCGAAATACTAGAATCGTAAGCATCTTGTATTTGGTATTATTTCCATAAATAACTAGCATGATGCGGAAAGGAAAAATTACTAGTTATACCTTCTAAAAGACCTCTTGATCTTCTATCAGATTCCTCTTCTAACCTCGGACGTTGTGTGGGCAACGATCTTCCGAGATGAGAACCACCAAGCACCTTCTTCTTCCTTGCAAGTTTCGCCCACCACAATTCTCCAAGAGAAGTAGAGGTCCGCCACCACCACCAAGCTCCAAGGGATGCAAGAAACAAAACCACCTTCTCTCCTTCTTCTCCTAGCTAGAACCGCCACCATCAAGAGCTCCAAGAGAAGTTCCGGCCACTAAAGAAGAAGAGAAGAGGAAGAAGTTAGGGCCGGCCACCAAGGAGGAAAAGAGAGGAGAAGAATAATAGAGTTGATCACCCGTGAAGGCACCTCTACCCCTCTTTTATAATCCTTGGTCTTGACAAATAAGGAAATTTTAATAAAAATTCCTTAATTCTTTTGTCATAAAAAGAAAAATTATTTTAATTAAAAACAATTTTCTTCTTTTAATAATAATGGCCGCCACTTCATTTCCCCAAAACAAGGAAAATTTAATTCACACAAGAATTAAAACTTCCTAATTTGTTTCTAGAAATTTATAAAAATTTCTCCAATAATTTTTCCCTTCATGATTGGTTAATAAAAGGAAATTTTATAAATTAAAATCTTTCTTTTAAACATGTGGATAATTTCCAAAAAGAAAAGTTAACTATAAAAATTAAAATCTCTTTTCAATCTACAAATAAGGAAAGATATCAAATCTTTTCTTAATCTTTTGTAGAAACTAATAAAAGAGAATATTTAATTTTTAAACTCTCTTTTAAATTATGAACATGGTTAAAAAAGGAAAGTTTTCTCAAAATTAAAATCTCCTTTCAATCTACAAATAAGGAAAGATTTCAAATCTTTTCTTAATCTTTTGTAGAAAGCTATAAAAGGAAAGATTTAAATTTCAAACTCTCTTTTAAAACCTTGATATCCACATAAGAAATAATTTTAATAAAAATCCCTTTTTAATATGATGTGGCCGGCCACCTAAGCTTGGGCTCCAAGCTATTGGCCGGCCACCTTAAGGCTCAACCTTTAGGCTTGGCCGACCCCTATAGGTTGGGTAAGAAGGTGGGTATGTGGTGGGTATAAATCTCTATATACAAGAGGCTACGATAGGGACCGAGAGGAGGAATTGGTTTTGGTCTCCCGATGAAATTAAGCTTCCCGTGTTCGCCCCGAACACACAACTTAATTCCATCAATAATAATTCATTCCACTAAAGAACTATTATTGAACTACCGCACCAATCCCAAATTACATTTTGGGCTCCTTCTTATTATGAGTGTGTTAGTCTCCCTGTGTTTAAGATGTCAAATGTCCACTAATTAAGCGAGTTACTGACAACTCATTTAATTAATATCTTAGTCCAAGAGTAGTACCACTCAACCTTATCGTCATGTCGGACTAAGCCCACCTGCAGGGTTTAACATGACAATCCTTATGAGCTCCTCTTGAGGACATTCTCAACCTAGATCACTAGGACACAGTTTCTTTCTATAATCAACAATACACACTATAAGTGATATCATTTCCCAACTTATCGGGCTTATTGATTCATCGAACTAAATCTCACCCATTGATAAATTAAAAAAATAAATATCAAATATATGTGCTTGTTATTATATTAGGATTAAGAGCACACACTTCCATAATAACTGAGGTCTTTGTTTCTTTATAAAGTCAGTATAAAAGAAACGACCTCTAATGGTCCTACTCAATACACTCTAAGTGTACTAGTGTAATTATATAGTTAAGATAAACTAATACCTAATTACACTACGACCTTCCAATGGTTTGTTCCTTTCCATTATGGTCGTGAGTTGCTGTTTATAATTTATAAGGTACTGATAACATGATCCTCTGTGTGTGACATCACACACCATGTTATCTACAATATAAATTAATTGAACAACTACATTTATCATAAATGTAGACATTTGACCAATGTGATTCTTATTTCTAGATAAATGTTTATACCAAAAGCTAGGCTTTTAGTATACACTCTAACAATCTCCCACTTATACTAAAAGACTAAGTTGCCATATCTACTGCCATACATCCGATTCCCAACCCTTCAACATGTCCATCAAAAGCTCTCGCCTTAAGGACCTTAGTGAAAAGATCTATAGGTCATCATCTGATGCATTCTAGGCGGCAACAACTTCTCCTCGCTTATACGATTTCTCGTATTGGTTACGCTCTATTGTGTTTTCTTGCCTTATAGACTCATGGTTTCTTCGAGTTTGTTATTCAACATTATTATTACAATAAATTGTAATAATCTTTGACAAACTAGAAATCATATCTAAGTCTATCTTGAGGTAATTAAGTCATTCAGCTTCCTCAGAGGCTTGCCATATACTAAGCTTCTATGGTGGAGTCCAGAAAAACACCTATGCTTATCACTCTTCCATAGTTATGACTTTACCTCCTAAAGTAAACACAAAACCCCGAGGTTCACTTATTATTGTCCCTATCCGATTGGAAGTCAAAATCCATGCAACCCATAGGGACCAAATTAACTGCCTTGTAAGCTAGCATATAATCTCTAGTTCCTCTAAGGTACTTTAATATATGCTTTACTGCAGTCCAATGTCCTTGTCTAGGGTTACTTTGATATCTGCTAACTATACCCTTGGAAAAACAGATTTCTGATCTCGTGCATAGCATACATTAGGTTGTCTAACTGCCGAAGCATAAAGAACTGCCTACATGTCCTCAATCTCCTTTGATGTCATCGGAGACATCTCTTTAGATAAAGACACTCTATGCTTAAAAGGTAAGAAACCTTTCTAGGAGTTTTGCATGCTTAAAATGAGCAAGGATTTTTCCGATGTATCAAGCTTGGGATAAGTAAAATATATTTTTTCTTGCGATCCCTTATTACTTTGATCTCAAGAATATATACATTCTCCCAAGTCCTTTATATCGAATTGTTTGGACAACCATACCCTTACTTCTGACAATATTTTGATATTGTTTCTAACTACCAAAAATGTTATCTACGTATAGTATAAGAAATACCACCACGCTTCCATCACACCTTTTGTATACACAAGACTTATTCGGTTACTAAATCCATAGATCTGGATTACTTTGATAAACCGGATGTTCCAAGACCTTGAAGCTTTACCTCAGTCCATAGACTGATTGAGCTTGCACACAAGATGCTTTTAACCCTTTGCAATGAACCCTTCTGGTTGCTTTATATGGATGCTTTCTTCAAGACTTCCATTAAGGAATGCTGTCTTGACATCCACTTGCCAAATAGATAAAAGAATCTGGATAGACTTAAGCATGGCTACCAGTGAAAAAGTTTCCTTTTTCATCAAGCCTTGCTTTGAAAGTTACCACCTTCCTGTCTATCCCTCTTTTCCTATTATAGACCTTTTTACACCCAACGGCTTTTACACCATTTGGTGATTCTACAAGCTTCCAGATTTTATTAGAATACATATATTCTAATTCTGTTATTCATTACTCTTTGCCAAGATGCTGCATCTTTATCTTGGAGTACTTCATCATATGACCGGAGATCAGGTTCATGTCCTCCAGGGATCGAATCCAAAAACTCTCCCAAAACATGAACCTATTTAGGTTGCCTAACAACCCTCCCACTACGACAATGCACTTTCTGCAATTGTGTATCATATGTGATACATGTTGCAGTTTTCTTGTGGTATCTCATCTTGTACAGTTGGTACTAGGTTAGACATGTCCTTTATTATTTCCTTAAGAACAAATTTACTTATGAGCACGTGGTTCATTATATAGTCCTTTTCTAAAAATCAGTCATTGATGCTAACAATGACCTTCTGATTTTTAAGACTATAAACCTACTTTTGTTTATCTAGGATAACTTACAAACAAGTGAACTCCTATCCAACTTATCATTATCTCTCTTTAACATATGTGCTAGATTACCCGAATCCGAATATGCTTCAAAATAGGCTTACGCCTATTCAGCAATTCTATATGAGTAGAGAGTTATGACTTGGAAGGCACTATGTTCACTTTCATTTTCAGAGTTTATCCTTAAAACAAATTTGGTAATTTTCTGAATAACTCATCATCTATCTAATTATTCCATAAGAGTTCTTTACCTTCTTTCTACTACACCATTTTATTGGGGTGTACCAGATGCAGTTAATTGGGATTGAAATCCAACTTCTGATAAGTGACTCCTAAAATCTCTCAAGAGGTACTTGCCACTACGATCTTCCATAGTGACTTTTTACTTTATTCCTCCGCATCAACCTTGTACTCTTTGAACTAATCAAAGTACTTAGTCTTGCGATACATTAAGTAAATTTATTTGTATCTTGAATAGTTGTCTATAAATTAGACAAAATATTCAATACTACCTCTTGTCTGGATAGTCATAGGATCACACAAATCAAAATGAACCGATTTCAACATATCTTTGACTCCATACCCCTTGGACTTAAAAGCTTCTTGGTTATTTTTCTTCCAAGTAAGACTCGCAGGTTGGAAAGATTTCCACTACCAATGAACCCAAAAGTTCATCAGCTACCAATGAATCCTACTCAAGTATAACCTAGCTTTAGATGCCAAAGATATAATTGGTTCATTTCCGAAGGTTGCTTTCTCTTAAAATTAGAAGATGTGTTACTAATTTCCATTTGTTGCATCGTGGGAGTTATTGGATTATAAATTGTCAACCATCATACCGTAATAGATAACTTTCCTATTTTTCTTGATAACAACTTTGTTATCAAAATAGACACAATATCTATAATAGTTTAGAAACCGAAATCAGGTTCTTTCTAAACTTGGTACGAAAGACAATTACTTAAAATCCATATTTTATTCTTATCAAAGGATAAACATCTCCCACCGCAACACTACCACTTT
This sequence comes from Zingiber officinale, assembly GCF_018446385.1. Classification (NCBI taxonomy): domain Eukaryota; kingdom Viridiplantae; phylum Streptophyta; class Magnoliopsida; order Zingiberales; family Zingiberaceae; genus Zingiber; species Zingiber officinale. The sequence continues at coordinate 10,738,285 of NC_055995.1, forward strand.
TACAGGAGTGCCCATGTGGACGGTGATTTACCTTTCATTTAGTTGTCGGGTTTCCTGGAACCCTGCAATGAATTGCAGACATGATTAATGGCATCTTGTATCTACACTCCAAGTTCCGGTAGATAACACCACTAGACATGTTTCAACTAATGAATTAAATACACCTAAATTGTTCTTAGTTCTAAGAAGACACCTACCTTAATGTCCAAGTCCTATTTCCAATCATTACAATTGGGACTACTAAGTCTTTTTCTATAGTATGACTACTAGGGATTGACAAACATCCTAAGAATCACAAAAACATTTGGTCAAGATCAACTCCTTAAAATCTCCATGAATTTTGTGTATACAAAATCGAAGAGGAGATTTTATTCATTAATTTTATTATCTCGTCATCTTTACTTTATGACGAATAAAATTAATAGTTGATCTGTCTTTGATCAAATATTTGGTCAAAACTCTTTGAATTTAAAATAACATTGATTCCTCAAACAATATTATTTAAATTTACCAATACCTCAAACACCATGAATTTTGCATGCCACGTTAGTGTGGACGTATACAAATTCATCATTTGTAAGAGGAGGGTTTTACCCATTGACTATCTTGTCAATATAACTTTTTGACAAATAAAATTACCTCAAACACCATGAATCTTGTATGCCACGTTAGTGTGGACGTATACAAATTCAAACATTTGTAAGAGGGTTTTATTAATTTTATTATATTGCCAATCTAGTTTTATGACAAATCAATAGTTGGTTTCCCTTTGGTCACACAAGTGATAGTAGTGACTCCGTTGGGGAGGATACTATTAAATGTGTCTAAGTGTATACCATTTCTTGACACTAAGTCCATTAATAAGATTATGCCCCTTCCGTTGGGGAAGATCACACGCTCTTAATTAACTTCCTATAGTCATCCAAAAATGGAAGTATGTTCTAGTGATCCACAAACAAGCTCACCCGTTATGGAGGAAGGCACTCAGAGCCAACGCGCAAGCTTGTTTGCATCACTTACAAACTAGTAATGGAGACCATGGGATTTACTTAAAATCCCTCTCCCACTTAGTTATTTGTAAATGAGGAATTTTAACTATGCTAGCCTACTAAATATGTAAACCAACATGCACACACAACACAATATAAAAGCAATAAATAGAAAAATCTAATTTTCAACTATTATGACTTTTATCACTAGTTGTCCTCCGTGTGTTGTCATCCCAAGCTGCTGCCATATTTGGCCACCGCCACCAGGACTAGCTGTCGCATCCATCTTGCTCCTAGTTCCGCTGCGCCTCTGGTCCTTAGAAGGTTCCACGCTTTGCAAGATTCGATCCGCGACATAAATAGAATTTTACATTTTTGATCCTATATTCCATAAAAGGAATGTACATGTATCTAGATCAAAAATAAAATCCTAATAAAACTAAATACTCCGTATTTTATAATACAATCATGCACACACATATAAATGCCCTTGACATGTCCAAGGGTCCAATCACACATAATAACTAAAAGTCATAATAGTTGGATCCTGATCCACAAAGTTAGCATATCCTACTATTAACCTGCCTAAATTATGTATGACATGCATAATTAAACTAATACCAAATACACAGAGGAAACCCTAGCTCGATACCAATTGTTGGTTGCTACGGAAAACCTAGAGGTTCCACTGCATAAAAATTTTGTACAAAGGTCGAACCTTTCCTAGCTACCATGTGTTCTTTTAAATTAAATTTTGGATCGCCTGCGGAACTTAACACGTTTGATCCAAAACTTAATCTATTTGTTCTTTAAGGTTTAGACTTGGATCTCCTGCGGAACTTAACACGTTTGATCCAAATCACCTAAGTTATTAATTCCATTAAATATTAATTTCCATAATTGGTTCCCAGTATTGACGTGGCGAGGCACATGGCCTTCTTGGATATGGGAACAACCACCACCGACTAGACAAAACCTTTTATGGAAAGCTAATATTTAATTTCCTAAAATAACTTTAGGTCAACCAAAAAGAACAATCAAATCACAAGGAAAAGAAAAATAAAAGAACACAACTTTGAAAAACATATTCGAAATACTAGAATCGTAAGCCTCTTGTATTTGGTATTATTTCCATAAATAACTAGCATGATGCGGAAAGGAAAAATTACTAGTTATACCTTCTAAAAAGACCTCTTGATCTTCTACCGTATTCCTCTTCTAACCTCGGACGTTGTGTGGGCAACGATCTTCCGAGATGAGAACCACCAAGCACCTTCTTCTTCCTTGCAAGTTTCAGCCACCACAATTCTCCAAGAGAAGTAGAGGTCCGGCCACCACCACCAAGCTCCAAGGGATGCAAGAAACAAAACCACCTTTCTCTCCTTCTTCTCCTAGCTAGAACCGGCCACCATCAAGAGCTCCAAGAGAGGTTGCCGCCGGCCATAAGAAGAAGAGAAGAGGAAGAAGCTAAGGCCGGCCACCAAGGAGGAAAAGAGAGGAGAAGAATAATAGAGTTGATCACCCGTGAAGGCACCTCTACCCCCTCTTTTATAATCCTTGGTCTTGACAAATAAGGAAATTTTAATAAAAACTTCCTTAATTCTTTTGTCATAAAAAAGAAAAATTATTTTAATTAAAAATAATTTTCTTCTTTTAATAATAATGGCCGCCACTTCTAATTCCCCAAACAAGGAAAATTTAATTCACACAAGAATTAAAACTTCCTAATTTGTTTCTAGAAATTTATAAAAATTTCTCCAATAATTTTATCCCTTCATGATTGGTTAATAAAAGGAAATTTTATAAATTAAAATTCTTCTTCTAAACATGTGGATAATTTCCAAAAGGAAAGTTATCTCTAAAAATTAAAATCTCTTTTCAATCTACAAATAAGGAAAGATATCAAATCTTTTCTTAATCTTTTGTAGAAACTAATAAAAGAGAATATTTAATTTTTAAACTTCTCTTTTAAATTATTATCATGGTTAAAAAGGAAAGTTTTTCTTAAAAATAAAATCTCCTTTCAATCTACAAATAAGGAAAGATTTCAAATCTTTTCTTAATCTTTTGTAGAAAGCTTTTAAAGGAAAGATTTAATTTTTAAACTCTCTTTTAAAACTATGATATCCACATAAGAAATAATTTTAATAAAAAATCCTTTTTAATATGATGTGGCCGACCACCTAAGCTTGGGCTCCAAGCTATTGGCCGGCCACCTTAAGGCCAACCTTTAGGCTTGGCCGGCCCTAAGCTTGAGCTTCAAGCTTAGCTTGGCCGGCCCCTATTGGTTGGGTAAGAAGGTGGGTATATGGTGGGTATAAATCTCTATATACAAGAGGCTACGATAGGGACCGAGAGGAGGAATTGGTTTTGGTCTCCCGATGAAATTAAGCTTCCCGTGTTCGCCCCGAACACACAACTTAATTCCATCAATAATAATTCATTCCACTAAAGAACTATTATTGAACTACCACACCAATCCCAAATTACATTTTGGGCTCCTTCTTATTATGAGTGTGTTAGTCTCCCTGTGTTTAAGATGTCAAATGTCCACTAATTAAGCGAGTTACTGACAACTCATTTAATTAATATCTTAGTCCAAGAGTTGTACCACTCAACCTTATCGTCATGTCGGACTAAGCCCACCTGCAGGGTTTAACATGACAATCCTTATGAGCTCCTCTTGAGGACATTCTCAACCTAGATCACTAGGACACAGTTTCCTTCTATAATCAACAATACACACTATAAGTGATATCATTTCCCAACTTATCGGGCTTATTGATTCATCGAACTAAATCTCACCCATTGATAAATTAAAAAAATAAATATCAAATATATGTGCTTGTTATTATATTAGGATTAAGAGCACACACTTCCATAATAACTGAGGTCTTTGTTTCTTTATAAAGTCAGTATAAAAGAAACGACCTCTAATGGTCCTACTCAATACACTCTAAGTGTACTAGTGTAATTATATAGTTAAGATAAACTAATACCTAATTACACTACGACCTTCCAATGGTTTGTTCCTTTCCATTATGGTCGTGAGTTGCTGTTTATAATTTATAAGGTACTGATAACATGATCCTCTGTGTGTGACATCACACACCATGTTATCTACAATATAAATTAATTGAACAACTACATTTATAATAAATGTAGACATTTGACCAATGTGATTCTTATTTCTAGATAAATGTTTATACCAAAAGCTAGGCTTTTAGTATACACTCTAACACTCTGAGGGAAGTCTTCAGGAAGCCTCGAAAGCTAGCTCCGTAGAAGGCAATTCCTGGGTCGGTGTGGCTGAGCTTGTAGGCATAAGAAGAGGAGAGGCTGAGGGAGTCATCGAGCCCTAGGGCCGATCGCCAGAGGATGAAGACGGGGCAGGTAATAAGCTCTGGATCGGTACCAGAGCTGTCATGTCCAATAACAGGTCTACAATTCCTAGATCAGAGGCCTTCTCCTGGGCCAAGCTTGTATCTGAGGACCTAGAAGGAGAAGAGATACCAACTACACGTTGACGGCGAGGGGGTGGAGGAGAAGTCGTGGTGACCGGCGCCAGTCTTTTGCCCTTGCTCGCAAGACGCAACTTCATAGTAGGAGGGGGAGAGGGCACTTGTCCTGCTGGCGATGGCTCAGTTGCAGGTCGATCAGAGACTCGGAGTAGGGCTGAGTCTGCAGGGCTGGGGGCAGGTGGTTCAATAAGTGTCGAGGTGGCTACCGCATCTGAGGTTTGGGGTTCCAAAGGCTGCAGACCGACGGAAGCAGCGGGATCAGAAGATAGACCTTGTGTTAACTCTTCGTTCAGAGCTTGCAGAACGACCACAGATGGTTTCTCCTGACTGGCAAAAGAACGGAGAATGGTAACCATTACAAAAATAAGAGGAAAAAGCACCTCAGTTAGCGAAGAACGGCATATAAAAAATAGCAACTTACCAAAAGGAGCTCCGATTTCTGTTGAAACAGGGCTAAGACCAAAAGCGCACAGAATACCTTCTAGTATCAGCACGGACAAGCGAACAACAACACCGGTCAGCTTGTCCGAGGCTGTGGAGCAGGCAGGTTCATGAACATGTGAAAGAAAGTCCAAAGGAAGGATGGAACGCCATTGGGGAGGCCCAGATAAAGGGACGGGGGGCTTAAGAAAGAAAAAGCGAGATCTCCAGCCTTTATTGGAAGAAGGTAAGTCATCAAAAAATTTATAGCCCGGCTTGACCTGTACGTTGAACACCCCCGGCTCGGCCCGCCTGAAGGAATAGAAATGATGGAATAGTTGAGCGGTCAAGGGAATTTGATAAATGCGGCACAAGATGATGACTCCGCAGACGACTCGAAATACATTAGGGGCAAACTGAGAAATGCCGATGCCGCAATACTGACACAACTCGGAGAAGAAAGGATGTAAAGGAAAGCGAAGGCCGCCTAAGATTTGATCCCTAAAGACAGTGACAAAACCTTCAGGAGGAGAAGAAGGGTGTTCATTTGGCGAAGGGAGACGAAGCTCATACGGGGAATCTAGCTTCAAGTGGGATTACAGTAAAGACAGGTTATGATGGTCTAAATCAGAGATATAGCATGAATACCAGAAGATTTCCTTACCATCCATGATTACGATTTACGAGGAGTAAGCAAGTGAGGGGGTCGAAGACAAGAGGGGTCACAGGTCGGGCGCAAGCAGGAAGACGAGAAGTTGCACTACCAGAAACGGCCACGAACGAGAGGAAGAGGATAGTGAAGCGTCAAAGTGAAGACGGCGGACTACCTTTAGGGTTTATAAAGTCCATTCATTCCTAGGAAACATCGAGAGTCGAGCCAAGTATCTTTTTGGGTAATACGCCCCAACGCCGTCGATAGGAAGTGAGCGCCGAAGGGTGCGAAAAAAGGTCAGAAGCTGGCGTCAGGAGGCGTGAGCAGTAAAGGCTTCGAACAGGTGTCGTCGCGAGAAGAAGTGCATTAAGGATTGACATGGCAAGGCAATCATGAAGGGGCGTGGCCTAGAGAAGACGCATTCTTCATGAAAGGCTCGAGACTAAGCGGGAAGTTTCATAAAGCTGCAGAATCCAGGCAATTCAAAAGGGCCGAAAATGAGACAGGGCAGGTCAGCAGGAGTGAGTATCAGATCAGAGAAGTAGCGAGCAGGCCTATGAGGGTGTTGCTTGCTCGGATCATCCGAGTAAGTAGTTCTGCGTAGGTATCTCCTGATCAAATCATCTAACCAAGTGAATCGCGAGAGCTGCGGGGTCATCGCAAACTACGAGGGCACTATGACCCAAGGGTCGAGTAAGGTTTATGTGCTCCCTTCTTTATTCCTAATCCTATACCATACATAATGCGATTGCAGGGAGAAAAGTGGTGCGGATGAGTAAGCCCAAGGCTAGCAATAACGACCAGATCGACAAAAGCAATTAGGTCGGCATAGGCAAGATGGATGAAAACGAAAAAGAGCAATTCATCTATACCTTTGTCGTTTGGGGTCCAACTGGTTTCAGACCAGCACCATCGCCACCGGTCTCGGACCGGAGTATCATACCTGGTCTCAGACCAGCACCATCGCCACCGGTCTCGGACCGGAGTATCATACCTGGTCTCAGACCAGCACCATCGCCACCGGTCTCGGACCGGAGTATCATACCTGGTCTCAGACCAGCACCATCGCCACCGGTCTCGGACCGGAGTATCATACCTGGTCCCGGACCAGCACCATCGCCACCGATCTCAGACCGGAGTATCATACCTGGTCCCGGACCAGCACCATCGCCACCGATCTCGGACCGGAGTATCATACCTGGTCTCAGACCAGCACCGTCGCCACCTGTCTCGGACCGGAGTATCCCAGACTCTCGCCTCAGTGCGAGTTATAAGTGAGCCCTGTTCTCACGCCAACGACCTTTCAGGTCGGCTCCCATGCGAGAATTAAAAGTGAGCTCTGTGCCCACGCCCAACGACCTTTTAGGTCGGTAGCCCCAGACTCTCGCCTCAGTGTGAGTTATAAGTGAGCCCTGTTCTCACGCCCAATGACCTTTCGGGTCGGCTCCCATGCGAGAATTAAAAGTGAGCCCTGTGCCCACGCCCAACGACATTTTAGGTCAGTAGCCCCAGACTCTCGCCTCAGTGCGAGTTATAAGTGAACCCTGTTCTCACGCCCAACGACCTTTCGGGTCGGCTCCCATGCGAGAATTAAAAGTGAGCCCTGTGCCCAACGACCTTTTAGGTCGGTAGCCCCAGACTCTCGCCTCAGCGCGAGTTATAAGTGAGCCCTGTTTTCACGCCCAACGACCTTTCGGGTCGGCTCCCATGCGAGAATTAAAAGTGAGCTCTGTGTCCACGCCCAACGATTTTTTAGGTCGGTTGTCACAGACTCTCGCCTCAGTGCGAGTTATAAGTGAGCTCTGTTCTCACGCCCAACGACCTTTCAGGTCGGCTCCCATGCGAGAATTAAAAGTGAGCTCTGCTCTCACGCCCAACGACCTTTCAGGTCGGCTCCCATGCGGGAATCAAACCTGCGAGAATCAAAAGTGAGCCCGGCGCCCACGCCTAACGACCTTTCAGATTGATATGCCTCACGCTGAGCAGAGCGTCTTCAAATAATCAGGTCAACTACATCTGATCTTGTTTTAGCTCCTTTATGCAAATATGCAAATATGCAGCAAATATGCAAGGTACTGAATACGGGAGGTCATCCACCATACCCATAAAGCATCAATATTAATTGTGAAATCAGGGTTTGCCCATTCATTACAGTTTTAATTTTTCAAGTATTATACTGGTTTGATTATCCAAAATTCATAAAAATCAATCATGATGCAACTCTTGTCTCTTACATACGGGCCAGTTTCTAAGAATGCTTGCTAGAGGAAAATTGATCAGGAAAGACTATGCAGGAAAAGGACAAATATACAAGTATAGCAGCACAGCTCGATAAGTGGGCGATACAGCTAAAGCTACAAGAAGGAACGTCCCGTGGGTCAAGAGCCCCGGAGACGACTAAAGCTCTCTAGCTACATTACTGTATCTAAGTTACATAAGACCATTAGGCGATACAGTTGAGGCTACAAGAAGGAACGTCCCGTGGGTCAGAAGCCACTGAGACAACTAAAACCCGGACTAGCTTTAACTCGGGGAAAGGATTGGTTATGGAGCATGAGCACTGCCGTGCGAAGAAATATCTGGGGACTCAGGAGCCTCTGGGGCGTTCAAGGCTCGAGCCAGCTCCGCGTGTAAGGATCTGATGACTGTTTGTTGCTGAGCGATCGTGTCTTGCTTAGCATCGAGACACGCACGGAGGAGAGATAGCTCCGTGTCATGCTCTTGCTGCAAACGTTCTTGGAGGCTAAATTGGTGCTGCATGCTAGACTGGTATTCTTCCTTCATCGCCTTTTCCGCATGCATGCGAGATTTTGCAAGACGATACAGGGCATCCATGTCCTGCAAGGCGGCCAACAGACGGGCCCGATCCCTGGACATGCACTCCAGTTCGCATTCTTTCTTGGCAAGTTGCGAGGCGAGTTGATCTATCCGCATTTGGGAGGATGGTTGATCAACCTCATCAAAAGAAGGAGAATGCATCGCGTGGGAAAGAAACTGATGGAACGTGGGTTATCAAAAGAAAGTAGGAAAGCATGAAAGAAGAAGGATAGAATAAGAAGTGTCTGTAAGGCTCTTTAAAAAGAGGGTGGGTACCCAAGTCAAAGCAACTACATGGGCACGGTACCCCAAGCAACTGGTAAAGCAATTAAGGAGGCATGGTATCCCAAGCGACGGGACACAAAGGTTGGTACGTGAGGCAGGAAGCAGAGGGCGCAGAAGGTATGGTAAAACACAGAGATATGCTGAAGTCACAAAGATATGCTGAGATCTTAGAGATGTGCTGAGGTCTAGTCAGTCAGACTGTCGTCCTCCTTCGACTAGACTTGTGGGGGAGGCTTGTGATACGACTGACAATGGAGGGGCCCAAAAGGAAAGAGTGAGAAGGGTCAAGGCCATATAGCGGTCAAAAGTCAAGATGATGTGGCAGTCAATAGTCAAGGTGACTTGGCAGTCAATAGTCAAGCTGACTAGGTAGTCAAAGTCAAGCATATGGGGCAGTCAGAGGTCAGACAGACTTGTCGATCAAGGGGGCAAAGTAGTTGAAAGACAAAGGGAGACGACAGGCGGAACGCAGGGTATAGGTCGGGATCGGCAGAGCTGTTTAAGGGCAGCTCAATCTACAGGCCTACGGTCGAGGGCCAGGAAATACAAAGTGCAGGGTATAGGTCGGGATCGACAGAGCTGTTTAAAGGCAGCTCGATCTACAGGCCTACGGTCGAGGGCCAGGAAATACAAAGTGCAGGGTATAGGTCGGGATCGGCAGAGCTGTTTAAAGACAGCTCGATCTACAGGCCTACGGTCGAGGGCCAGGAAATACAAAGTGTAGGGCATAGGTCGGGATCGGCAGAGCTGTTCAAATGCAGCTCGATCTACAGGCCTACGGTCGAGGGCCAGGAAATACAAAGTGCAGGGTATAGGTCGGGATCGGTAGAGCTGTTTAAAGGCAGCTCGATCTACAGGCCTACAGTCGAGGGTCAGGGTATACAAGATACAGGCTACAGACCGAGATCGACAGAGCTATTCAGAGTCAGCCCGACTGGCAGGTGACGCTTAGAGGCTGGATCTGATCGGAGGATGCGAGGTAGATGCAGGCCACAATAGATCGGATGAACTAAGCCGTGCGGAAGTCGGAGAATCACAATTGTCCGTCAAGGGGTAATCATTACATACCAGCGATATGTGCGAAGGCGGAGGTTTCTAAACGAGAGGATGTCCTCATAATCAATAGCAGCCTGACAGATGTCCTTCATTACAAGACAAAACCCATGTGTAAAGGCGGAGGTTCCTAAACAAGAAGATACTTTCACAACCAATAGCAGCACGACAGGTGTCCGGGACTACACGACAAAGCCCCGCGTCTAACGCTTTCTGATATAGTTGCAGGTTCTAGAAGCGAGGCGGGTGCATAAAAATGGGAGGATTCTTCGTACGCGGGTACGCTCTCTCGTCACTTTTTTCCACAACTTTTCACTTTCAGTGGTTTTTGCTTTTCTTTACGTTTTATGGGGAAAAAGTACCTGACTTGAGCGTCGGAGAGTCTGACCCAGGAACTTTTTCCCTGGGTTCTGGTCTCTAACGAGAGGGGGGATCGTCTGAGTGTGTGTAGGGGTCTGCAGCATCGTCAGTCGCCCGTGGGAGCCGGATCACCCACGACTTTCCGTCAACAACCAGGCCATCGCGACCAGCCTTCGTCCGACTCAACTTTCGGACAGGATCAGATAGAGTTAACAACTATAAATTCGTTTCAAACAAAATAAAAATATATTAATACTGAATGAGACATCATTGATAATAAATAAAAAAATGAGAAAATTATTTTAATAAAAAAAAATTGTCCTTTCAAAAATAAAAATGTATTAAAAGCGAATGAAACATCTTTGATAATAAAGTAGAAAAAAGAAAGCTATTTCAATAAAAAGACGTCCTTTCAAAAATAAAAATATATATTAATGCGGAATGAAACATTTTGATGCTGATTCATGATTTTTTAGAGTTGAAATGATTTGTAGGTCCGTTTCAATTGATACTAATCACTTTACTTTAACACCTTTTCCTCTTTAAAACAAAGAAGATATTGAAATAAAAAATCAATTTAATTGGAGCATAGTTAAGATTTTTCAAATTACTGAAATTAGATAGTATATTAGATTATTTGAATAGGGTTTAATGTGCCGGTGTGATTGGTGTGGTGATAAAAAGCATGATGTATTTTTTTAAATAATCATTATTCAATTCTCATGATAAAGTGTATTTATAGTGATTGAATTACTAATAAATTAGATAGCTGATGCAAAATAGATTATATATATTTTTATTCATATTTTGACATATGTTCATATATTTTATTTATATTTCATCAAATGTATCTTTACACTTCTTATTATATTTTTAACATAATTATTCGTCTTTATCGTAAATCTGTTCTTTATATATTTTTTTTATTGACATGATGTACTTTTGAAGTGAGAACGACGTTGGTAGATGACTCAGAGAATAAGGAAGAAAAAGGATTTGACCGTGTGAAATCCACACGGTCGTACCACATGCCAAATGAGGAGAAAGCTCCAACCGTGTGAACCCACATGGTCGTGCCACAAAGTAGAACCAAAGCAAGCTCTCGCTGTGTGGAATCAATACGGTCATGTCAATGAAACATAGAAGAAGCAAGGTGCGGCCATATGGAATTTCCAAAGATGAAGTAGCTGTTGGTCGTGTGGAATCACACGACCATTCCACCGGACCAGAGACAAGGCACTATCCGGTCGCGACATGAGTCGTGATAGGCTTGTGCCCAGTTCTATTTAAGAGAAGTTCTTCCCTCAGGGGATCGAAGAAGATTCTTCCCTTTGGAGGATTCAAGTTGGACGAGATCTGAACTTCTTCATTGCTTTCTTACAATCTGAAATCAAATTCAACTTCTTCATCACTCCGGAAGCTTAGAGTTCTTTTAATAGTTTAGTTAGTTTGGTGTGCTTAAATTCTATTACTTATATCTAAATATGATGGGATCGATATTTTATGATTTGATGAGAGTCATATATTTATAGGTTTACACCAACACCGTGTTAAAGTTATCATACTTTTTAGATTTATTCATGGATAGAGTCGGTTAATCGGGCTGTAAGTGGTAAAATAAAGGAAAAAAAGGAAGAGTTTAAGGTGCCAATGGATTTTCCTTCACGAGTACGTTCGCCTACTCCGCCAAATACGGATACGCCTCCATGAGCTTTGGTAATGTTGTTGATCAATTCCATGATGAATACTGTTTTACCTACTCCAGCTCTCCCAAATAGTCCTATTTTTCCTCCACGACGATAAGGAGCTAAAAGATCCACTACTTTAATTCTTGTTTCAAAGATTAAAGAATTTTGTATCCAACTCTATAAAGGCGGGTGCGGGTCTATGAATAAGAGATGTTGTGCTAGTATCTATAGGACCTAAATTATCAACAGGTTCCCTAAGAACGTTGAAAATTAGATTATATTTTACAATGTAATTATATATCATTATTAATACAAATTATTCTTCTACTTTATCATGTTATTGTCCCATTTGTGTAAATTATAAATTGTAATAGAAAAATCATAATAGTATTAGTATTTTAATGATAATGAAAAATCATAAATTGCTTAATGCATATGAAAGGGATGTTCCATTCTATTAAAATTTTCTATTGATAATCAAAATAAATTAAAAAAATACTTACAAAGGAGGATTTATCGGTCCAACATTTTTAAATCAATAAATTCCATCCTCAAATGTCTTGAAAATTAAGCATCTCACCGTTAGACTATGCCGCTGGGCTATAAAGGTATATTTGGATAAATACAAAAGAAAAATATTTTGTGAGATAATAAAAGAGTAAATTGGAAATAAATCTCTATGCATAACTTCAACTATATACGTAATCTCCATCTATATATATATATATATATATATATATATATATATATATATATATATATATATAATTTTATTTATTTTAACTTTCTCAATATTTTAAATATTGTTACTTAATTGTCACTCCTACTTTTTTAGTACAAAAGTCCAAAAATAAATATAATTTTCTTAAATTCAAACCTTTAAATTAGAATTAAATATAATTTTTTATCAAATTGAATATATTTTTTTCTTGATTAATATAATTTCTCCTAAATTCAGCACTATTTAAAGAGAATTAGTATATGTTTTATCCAATTAAATAATATTTAAAGAGAATCTAGTATATTTTCATCTAATTAAAGTTGAAAAAGAATGATGCTCATAGAAAATATACTAATTCTAGTTTAATGTATTAAATTTAAAAGTAATTATACTAATTTTTGGACTTTTTACATCTAAAAAAATATGAGGGGCAATTAGATAAATTGATATCCATTATATTTGATTAACAAGCCTGTCTCGGGCCGACCCGCCTAGGCCCGTGACCCGCGCGGGTTGGCCCGCAACGGGCTTGGGTTGGCCCGCAACAGGCTTGGGTTGGCCCGCAAGTTGAGAAACACATGTAAACTAAGTTTTATGCCAATTTATTATCTTTCTTTGTTATAATTTTGAAATAAAAATAATATTTTTCATCCAACATAAGTACTAGTTTATGTCCATTTATATTTAAAATACATGTTTATGGATGCATTTGATTGATGAACCTTTTCAAAGTAAAACATTGAAGATATAAAATATTTTTTTATTTTTTTTTAAAAAAAATTTGATGGCCCTGTGGGTTGGTCCGCCCAACCCATAACCCGCCTTAGATTGGGTTGCGTTGGAAATTTTCCAATCCGCCAAGTTGGCGGGTCGGCCCGCCCCGCCAAATGATTGTCCCGCCCCGCCAAATGATCGGCCCGCCATGGGCCGACCCGCCTCGCCACGGATTGACCCGTCTAACAGCTCTAGTAGAAATAAAGATGTTTAACAATATCAACTGCATTGCATGTAAAATTTAAAGAGGCAGGATCCCCTGGACCACTTTTTGTGGTCCAGGGGATGTGGCACCCGTATTTACGGTCGGATCGTGACCGCGATCCGGTCGTAAATTATTGCGATCCCTTCCTGGGTTCACCGCCCCCCACCAGGTTATAATTTTTGTTCAGAGCGTACGGACGGGCGGAGGCCGTCCGGAGGATACTCTCGCTCGCCGCCCAGTAACCTAGCCACTTATCAACCACCGGAGGCCTCCGACCACCCGCTTCGAATAAAAATTATAACCTAGTGGGGATGATGAACCTAAAAAGAAATCATAATAATTTACGATCAGATCATGATCATAATTTAATCATAAATATGTGTGACACATCCTCTTGACAAAAAAATAAAATAAATAATAATAATAAAAATAAAAAATGGTCGGATATCTGCCCTCAAATTTAAATGGTCATCGAGGACTGCATGCAAATCCTTCATATTTGCATTTATTTTTTGATCAGGTCGCGTGATTTCATGGCAGGCGACTTGACAAGGCAGTCCATCCTGGACCAAATCGGTCCAATCGAGCGAGCGAGCGAGCGAGCGAGCCAAAAACTCAAAAAAGTCCTTTCGATTTCTTTCCTCTTCGTTGCTTCCCGCTTCCTCTCCCCCTTCGATCACTTCGAGACTAGGGTTTTCTGGCAGCACGAGTACGGCAGGGGATTCATGGGCCTTTTTTCTTTCTAGGGTTTTACTCCGATCCCTTGGTCGTGGGGCGGTCCTGTTCGGGTTCTTTCCGTTTTGCCACCATGAGTGCGGTCAATATCACGAATGTTACGGTGCTGGACAATCCCACAGCCTTCCTCAGCCCGTTCCAGTTCGAGATCTCGTATGAGTGTTTGGTTTCTCTGGAAGATGGTATGGTTTTGTTTCTTTTCCTTTGCTGATGATAGAACTCCTTGATGAAAAAAATAAAAAAGTTCTTTTTTTTTTCCTTTAAAAAATGCACTTCACTTTCTGTTTCCGCTGCGTGTTCATAGTGAACTTCACTTTGTTCGTGAATTTGAAATGAATCATATCTCCCTCTGTTTGGTATTTTTCATTTACTTATTCCGCGATAAAAGTAAAAGGGAATTAGGGTTTTGAGAAGAGCTTTTGCTGGAAAACAGTATGGCTATTGCTACTGAAATGGGAGATCTGTGGATTCAAAATATAGAAGTGGAGTAAAATGAAAGGGAGAAGAAGCTACTCAATCATAATGAGTTGAGGCAGCTTGTCTGCCTGTATATCTTTTTTTATTTTTTTCCTGGAGTGACATTAGAAGACAACGTGATGATGTCCTGTACACTATGTGATAATTTTGCATTGGACATCTCAAGGATGATCTGATCTACTACTTCGTCAAGGAGAGTAAATTGAATTCTGACATCATGCTTTACACAGATGTGTGTTGACTATTGGATACTGAAAATGCCTCCTTGTGAATATTATGTGTCTGTGCCTTATACAATCTCTTTTTGTAATCTTAATCTTTAGCTTGCTGCCCATTCATAAGCTAAGTTCATATCCTGTCATAAATTGTATGCTCTGGAAAACATTTTACATATGAAGTTGAGATCCTATATGGCTGGTAAAAACCCTCTTTCCTGGACAAAGTTTTCAGATTTCTTCCTATTCATATATTTACCTCATAGCTCATTATCATAAATAATGCAGCATATACAACATTTTGCATATAAAACTCACTAATATAAATTAAATACAAAGGCTTATGTTCATCTCTGTGTAAGTCTGCAAGGTGAAAAATTCTCGAGCATTAACCACAAACTGAATAATCTAAATTACCTCATCATTTATAACTGTAATATGAATAATCTCATAAAAGGGTGGCAAATGCATAAGTCTGCTGTCAATGCATTCATTATGAGTGAGTTGATTTCCAACATGATCTTCCTTCTAAAGATAGATATACTTTTGGTAAATAAAACCTCAGTTATTCAGCCTGCTGAGGATCCTGACTATGTGTCTTTACACTGAAGTTTTGTTGTGGATTGAGTTGGAAAAGTAATATACTAATTGGTGACAGTGCGTGAGGTTGTATTATAACATATACAGATCTACTGGTCATGGCGACAGAAGTTGGTCTTTAAAATGGTTACATCAAATTCAAGAAGAATACAAATTTACGTGCTTTCCTTCATCACAAGCATGTACAATTTATCAGTGCTTCCATATATTAATTCATTCACTTACCATTTCATTTAATCTAGATGAGAATCTATTGTCCTAAATAAATGGATTAGTTTTTAGTAAGTTACAATTTCAGTTTTATTGCTTCACTTCATGTGTTGAATATATCCTTTAACTGTTAAGTAATTTGCATGTGACTAGACTGAAATCTGAGCCTCATCTCTTTACTTCTTCCTTTTTTACTCATAACAATTGAAAACCACAGCTAACACTGCCCATTTGAACTATGGGTGACTGAGGTCAGAGTTTATCTTAGGAAAGCAAACTGCTTGCTTAATCCTGATAAATCTTGAATGATAACCAGATGCAGATATAATCACTTGAATAAGCCCTTGTTGAAATGAGAAATTATTACAGCATAAGAGCAGTCATTTTGGTCTCACAAAATGAGTACAAGTTGCCCCCGGGGCTACAACGCAGTGGTTAGACCTCCAGCACGGATTCCAGGCCAGGGAATTTTTCCTTCTGTGAGTAGCAAGCTTGAGAACGCGGGCCGTCTAGATAGACCACTACGAATTCTTCCCAATTTATCCTGGTAGCCAGTGGAAAACTTTCATGGGACTGGGCTGATCATTCCCAGGATTAGTCGGCCCGAAGAGCTAGATACCTGGTACCAACTAAAAAAAAAACAAAATGAGTACAAGTTAAACTGCTAGCATACAAGTTGTAATAGATCATAGGTTTATCAATTTAAAGTGAATTATTGGATTCTAAAGTGAATTAATAAATTAATCTATTTTATCTGAAATATCCATAGTTGTATACACCCTTGTAGTCTCATACCCATTTGTGTATATAGATAAATAGAGATAGGGATCGAGAGAGACAGATCAAGAGAAAGATTGTTCACGGTAAGAAAAGTCATTCGTCTTTGTTTCCTTGTCATCTGTTGCACAATATTACTGTGGGTTTGAATCTATTCAAACAAGTATGCATCTTCTGCTTTATATTCATGTGAGATAGATGAACATTTGTTAACTGTTGTAGAATACAGTTAACGACTGATGATAATTAGGGATTGTGTGCAGGTTAGACACATGGCCCTCTCTATACGTAATAAGTAATGCTTCTCTCTATAAATTATAAACTAGACCACAAATAAACTATATAGATAATAAAATAAAAATATCTTCTAAAAGATATGATGAGAATAATCAAAACTCTTTGTGGTGTTACATAATAAGCATTCTACAAAATTACTATTTTTTGTTTGGTAATATTTTTGTAGAATGCTTTTCAATATTTAATTTTCGAAGACAACTTTTTGGGAAGATATTATCCTCATTAAAAAAAATGAGATCCCTGATTATATCTATACTAATCTCACCAATACACACGCTTTCAAAAAATATCCTTGATGTGCAGGAAAAGAAACACCTAGAGCCATAAGCAAATGTCTTACTGTTCAACACTCCTGATCAAATTGAGGAAATGCATCAGATGTTCTCAACCTGTTAAAAACTATAATTTACTCAAGGATTTTGTAAATAAATTAATAAGTTGATTGAACCTAGCTTTGGTACCACGTTGAAGGACTTGAGAAATGATCTTTTTTCCTTATTAAATTTATTGACTTGTAGTTGTAGTGATTTAATGAAAAAATTCTTAATCCTCACCAAATTCATTTTACTTGCATATCTAATGTTGAAGCTCATAGATCTTAACCAGACTCAAATGTTTGTCTGTTTACTTACTTTGCATTCTGTTTATTTACTTTGCATTTATATGGCTGTGCCATCACAATGCACATCTAGTGTTGAAGCTTATAGATCTTATCCAGACTGAAATGTTTTATGTTTATTTACTTTGCATCCTCTATGCTTGTGCCATAACAGAGATATTATACTTCTTGACTAAAACATGTTACTTCATGCGCCCACGGGCTGGTGCAGTTAATACATGCATGGGTGTTTGCTACAATTGGTTGATATCACTACACATATTCATGGTTGTTGCATAGGGGAGGTTGAATCCCTGGTGATGTCACTGGGGTTGTAGTGAAGGTACATTTTTTCAGGGTTGGAAAGGCTGTGGCCTTGCTTGGAGTGAGAGTTATATGAGTTTTTGACCTGAATCTGACTTTTTTAATCCTTCTATTGTCCTTGTATTACTGAGGAGTAAATTATTTCCTATAGCAAGTTTTAAAGGATGCCTAACTGGGTGCTTGTTTGAGGTGATCCAAGTGGAAGACTATCATTTGGCCCATCTCACGTGATATCTGGCGACAATATTGTTGGTACCTTCATTAGTTAAGTAGAGTAAACTACAATTGAAATGGTGAAACAGAATCAGTTGGAGATCTCCAGCATGTTCATGAATTATGGCTGCAGTCTCTTTTAGGGTTGTTTCTCTTGTTTCCTTTCAGCTTCTTGAACTTTTTGACAGAAAAATCTGTAGCGTGCCAATGTGTGAATATTCCCATCCTAAATGCTAATAGCATGATGACTCTGTGGAGTATAGCTACACTGACTTCTTTTGGCTAGGAGTACTTCCAGGGATGGCATAGAAATTATTGTGGTTTACAATACATACAGATTGGCTAATATCTGAATGTTATATTTGGAGCTTGATAATGCTAAGGCAATATACTCTACACCCTTAACAGGCGGCTTGATGGTAAATGTAAACATGGTCTTGAAAAACTACTTTGAGCTTAGCTATTGACTGGATAATACAAAATTAATTATTGGTAAGGAACTATATTTGAGTATCAGTATAGTTGTAACTGAATTGTCATTCAATAATTTGCAAACTTTAATGCCAATAATGGATTTGGAGTTGAACACTGGCATTGAAGAATTTGCTCCTTTGTTCATGTTTACAAGGATTCTCTCTTCTTATTGGTTATCATTATCAGTTGCTCTGTTATTATTACTTTGAAGTGTGAACTTAATATTAGATATGCAAGTGGGAGACATTTCAGAAGTTTTTAAGTTTTCTTTGTTGATCCTAACAGACAACTTGATTGTTAATTCATAGTATTACTGCTGATATTGTCTATCATTTTTTTCCCTTTAGATCTGGAGTGGAAACTTATATATGTTGGATCAGCCGAAGATGAGACTTATGACCAACTCCTTGAAAGTGTGCTTGTTGGCCCGATCAATATTGGGAATTATCGCTTCATTTTCCAGGTAAATTTAATTGAATATGATCTTAAATCTCACATGGCACTTCACATGATCTCAGAGAGTGACATGCTCATTTTTTTGTAAACTCCAGGCAGATCCCCCTGATCCAACCAAGATCCGTGAAGAAGACATAATCGGTGTTACTGTGCTACTGTTAACTTGCTCTTATGTGGGGCAGGAGTTCATCAGAGTAGGCTACTATGTGAACAATGACTATGATGATGAGCAACTTAGAGAAGAACCACCTCCACGGATTTTGATCGACAGAGTTCAGAGGAATATCTTGGCTGACAAACCCCGCGTGACAAAATTCCCTATTAACTATCACCCAGATCCAAATGAAAACGGAGGGCAGCAACAGCAGTCAACTACCTCACCTGAAAACCAGGCTGAAGATGATCCGCGGTCTGTCCAAACCCCTGGACAACATGCCAAGGGTTAGATGATGCATTTGTTTGTTTGTGTTTTTGGTCATGTAGAATTTTGAATTGCTCTAGTTCATCCAGCTCAAATATGATTAAGCTTTTTCTTGCAATTACTACGTCGCACTCAATAGATGATGATTTGGCCATTAAATGGTCCAAGTCTTTTTATGTGTTTGATGATTTGTAGAACTCGATTAGGCTTTGTGGTTAAGAGGATTAGAGCTATATTTTCATTGTTAAGTCATTGTACATGACGCATTTTTTGTAAGGGGTGTATGGACAAAAAATCAGAAGTATAAGAGAAATATTAAATGGACATTTTTTTAAAAAAAATAATAAATCGAATGAGCATTTCTTTAATGATTTTATTTTAAAAATGTTCTTTTGATCTATTGTTGTAGTAGCTATTAATATCTTTTATAAAGTATAAAAGTTAAGTAATTGTTATAATGTGTAAAAGTTATCTAGTAGTTATTATAATATTGTTCATGAATGTTGTTCACGAACATTAATGAGCTGAATACATATATGTTCAAATTTGCTTGTTTAGCTTAACGAGTTGTTCAAGTTTGTTTGTTTAATTAATTTTGTATATATTGAATGAATATAAATAAGTTTTTGTTAAGTCGAATATCAAAATTGTTCACGAACGCTTGGTTCATTTATAATCCTAGCTATTGGGTAGCTTTTATACGATGTAAATTTTAAATTTTAAATCCTAAACTCACTTTAAACATATTGTAGTAGTTATTTAGTAGCTTTTATGCGTTGCAATAATTACTCGGTAGCTTCTACAATAATGTTGGATTGAGTATTTTTGGGATAAAAATATTAAAAAGGTGTCCTTTTATTTTTTATTTTTTATTTTTGAAAAGAGATGCCCTTTTGGTGATTTATAAAATTTAGAGTTCTTTTATTTTTTACCCTTGATATATTATGATTTAATTAAATATTAATAGGCATAAAAATATTGCTATCTCAAGAGTTAATTATTCTTGGCAGAAATTTTTGATATGATACAGTAAATAAAGCACTTGAGAACAAAAAAAAAAAAAAAAAACAAGAGAATCAAAATTTAAATCCGGATGAACATTTTGAAAATGAATCTCTAAGAAGGTATACTCTTAATTTACTCTATATGAATTATCTTTCAATAGGGAAGAAAATGGTATTTATTGGTTTCTTAAGAAAATAAGAATTTTATAATGCCTCCATTGGTCTCTTATTATAGTGGATATAAACATGTGGCAAAAAACGATTCGTTCGCCCCCGCACCCCTGTCAATCCGTCCCTAGGTCAACACGGAGGAGATAAATCACGGATGACTACTAACCATTAATACAAATGACCAAGATATAATGGATATAAACATGCACTACGATAGGATATTTTCTTTCTTACTCATCTGTATCGAATATCAACTTCAACGAATTAGTAAATAATTTTTTTATGGACGATTGACCAAAAAATTTAGATTAATAAACCGTTTATAGTGAATATTTTTTAATTTATCTTTATAATATAGAAACTTTCGTGAAATTAAATCAATCATCCCAAAATTAATCTGGGTGCTAATTAAAAGAAATAATAGATATAGACTAAGATAGTTGTGGATACATATTTTGAAGAAATATATAGTTTTGGAATTTTTTAAAAAAGTTTTTATGTGTTTTTGACACTAAGTTAATTAATTCATAACCATATTTTGGGAATAAAAATAAAATGTAAATTCTTTATTTTTGAAAAATACTTAAAAATGATGGTACAATAATATTCTACTGTTAAAAACATATAAAAAGCAAGAGATAAATTTTATTAGCAAAGTACAGTGAGAGTTTATATGTGAAAAATAAAAAACTAATGTATATCTTTATGTCAGGATTATGATAAATGGCCTCGTTTATTATAAAAAGGGCTCATTACTTCTGACCAAATTTTTTAATAATAATAATAATAATAATAATAATAATCTTATTTTGAAGTGAAAAAATCTACAGCATACACAAACCGACTTCCATTCGATAAACTTAGAATTTGTATTTTTCTCATACCTCGGTCTAGGAAGGCCGCCGCTCAAATAAATCTTCGTAATTTATCTCTTTTTAAAAGATATATGATCATTATCTTATCCCCTCAGAACGATCTAATAATTAGCGCATAAAATATTATGATATGAGATTCAAATTTTGACAAAGTCGAGATAAATACCTCCCTAATTTATCCCTTTTTATAAGGTATATGATCATCATCATCCTCTCCCCTCGGAACGGTCTAGTGAGTAGCGCATGAAATGTTACCACATAAGATCTGGAATTCAAATCTCGACAAAGTCGAGATAAATACCTCCTATATGTGCTAATCACTATTCCAAAAATTAATAACCGTCTGTGATTTATCTCCTTCATGTTTGACCTTGAAACGAATTGATAGAGACACTAAAGACAAGCGTATTCATCTTTCATTATCATGATCATCATCATCCTGAAGGGAAACGGCTTCACCTTTTGCCAATAAGCTTAAAATTTGTAAGAGCCATCTCTGCAGTTCAAGTTTATCTATATAATTCTTTGCTATGCATTTTCTTCATATTAGTTTGTGAGAAAATTAAATCCAATATAACAACCCATACATTCTTTGATCGAGCAGTTAAAGGTTAATTGGAGGGAATGGGGTTCCACCTTGCATTACTGAACAACAAATTAGTATCCAACATTTTTCAACAATGTAAAATTCTTAAGAAATGGCTCATCCCTGCAAGCCATGTATTTGATAATTAGTGTACAACATAAAGTAGTATTCAACATAAAAGAAGACAGTTTAGTAGCAATATAATACTAATTCACCATAAAGTCATCATACCTTGATTTCCAAAAGAGAGAAAAATTGTTTTTCTTCTATAAAACTAGGTCAAGAGCAAGTGGCAAAAGGACCATAGAGCAAGAGTTCAACCATAGGGCAGGCACTATTCACACAAAACTATTTGCCTGAATCATTTCCACTAATCTTCTGTGAACACCTCCATTTTTCTGGTTTGAGATTTATACATGAGAGCAATATCAGAAGAAGTGCTGCAATCTTCGGGTGTCTTGTCTGGTCGAGATCGGATGTACCTTGGCAATCTTACGGAGATGCCTCGCGAAGGATGAACTAAACCAACAGCAGCATGATGAACTGGTGATATTGTGAGGTCTGGGATGGTTAGATTAAACGACCAATCAATCCTTGAGATTGACGTGCAATTTCCGCTGAATTAAATTTAGATGACAGTGGAATACCAACATACCTGCACCTCTTATTTCCCAAACAAGTTCCGGACGAAACCAGAGATCAGGTGTCTCATGTGTTTGGTAATAAGATGGCTTCCTGGGCAATAACTTCTCCCCAGAAAGAAATTCTTTCATCTGCAATTTCACCGATAGACCGATAACCAGATAACAACATCCTTAACCATGAAATACCACTGAATAATAAGTAACCATACGAAATGAAATCAAACGCGCGTGTATAAGTCGAAACATTTCATCAAGTCATGCAAGTACCGACTATTTGAAGACCGGCTACATAAAGCTTATCTTTGTTGAGCTCAAAAACACCAAACATATATTCTTTAATTTATTAAAGTTTCTACCTTTCATGGGAGCATAGCATGGTGAAGGTAACAGAAGAGAAATATAAATCTTAGGCCAAAAATACCAAACAATTTCAAAATATATTTAGCAAAATTTCAAAATAATCAATTTGCTTAATCTGCTATGCATGGAACGTATGAGCTGGGCATGAAACCAAACCAAAAAAAAAGTACCTCTAAATAAAATGAATCTGAAAAACCAGACATGACGCGACAGACACTTTGAAATTCTTCAGTATCTGGGTTGTAGCACGCCACGAGGAAAGGGCTATACCTGAACGATGGAATCCACAAATATGAAATATCCTTGTGAAATGTCGAATGCCATGGATTTCATAAAAAATGATAGCAGAACAAAAAACTCAAAATTTGTACCATCCAGCTTTTCTTCCATTTCCATGCCAAGCACCAATAAGAACAAGATCAAGACTGTCACCTATTCCTTCAACATAATCACGCTTTACCTAAAAGAAAGAAAATTAAAGGAAATTAGTAAAATGATTGTCTGTATAGAACAGTTAGAAACTAGGATACCTTCAGCCATGCCTCACAACGTTTTGATGCAGAATACCCAAAATCATCTAGAGTCTTCACCATAATTCCTTCACAAGAAGAATTCCGTGCTTCTTCAAAGAATAAATTTACTCTATCTAAGGCGAGTTGATTATTGGCGAATGCTTGATCTGCTTCCACCTATTCAATAGCAGTTATAATTCATAAATCAAGGTGTTACCAATGTTGTTGGATCCATACTGCTTTGCTACAAGTGCTTCCCACCTTAATCAGCAAAGAAACGGTGCATGACAAATCCCTCTTTAAAAAAACACAGTCAAAATCTAATGACATATATCTACTTATATAAGCAATGATAGAAACATAAGGATTTGAAAGTATGAAATAGACAAGTAGAAAAGAAGGACAAAGTAGGATATTTACAGTTATTTCCTTGGCAAACTCCAAGTAACCTGCCTTCTCCATATTAAATAGATCTTTTATATCTGCCAATTAAAACAGAGGAATTAGAGTGCATGACACGAATTAGCATTTTTCTTGGGTCACGGACATAGCAGATATGAGCAATAAGCACGGTCTAGAATAAACATACATTTTCTCCTTTTACGAAGTGGGAGATCCAAAAGCCTGTAACAAAATGAGTCAATTGCTTGATTGTAAACAATTAGATTCCAAAAATCAAAATCATTGGCTTAATTAGTCAAAAAAAAATTGCATAACTGATTTTACGAACCATTGAATGGGTCATACCAGAATACATAGACCAGGTACATGTTCATTGTTTCAAGTGGACGTGGTATATAAATCTTAAAGTTGTTTTTGTTGGTTTGTTTCAGAGGTATAAATTGATATACTGCTTGAAGCTTTCAGCAAACTTACACCTCAAAACAGTTCTTGTACTGAACTAAAACTTTAAAGCATGCTCCACATTGTTTGACTCTTATGTATAGATTGTATTTCAACCTAGCTACTGAAGGAATCACAAACTAGAATTTTTTTAGCAAGTTTCTAATTTTGAAAGTTTATAGGGGCATACCGTTCTCCATTGCAGAGCATGATATCAAATATGAAGACACAAATATTAACCTGTAAGACATTGCCTTCATATAAGCTAAGAAATAATGTCACCCAAAAATTATCAATATAAAATGTGATAAATCATCTATTTATCTAGAATGCCTAACTTATGATTGCAAGTTGAACCATGTGAAAGTAACATCTTGGATGTATTTTTTTTTTTAACATATTAGTTGATGGATAAAATTATATTATTATTCAATTAAACAGGAGCAAATACCTGATATATATTGAATGAAAAGGAAATCCATGTCATATTATACTAGCGCTGAACAGGATCCTCGCGAACTAGCTATGTACTTGTTTCAGTAACAGCTTTTATGTTTGTTTAATAGCATAAAATATATGTAAAAGATCATACTTTGAATGTTAACGAGCTTAGCTAATTAATGGTCATCAACAAAACTCATAAACAATTTATGAATAAACTTATTTATTAGCCTGTCTAAATCTCAATTATAATTTTATTTATTATTCAAGCTGACCCCACCTAGTGGGAGACTTAATTGTTGTTGTATTTATGTATTTGTTAATCAAATACATAAAAGAAATATAATACTCTATAAATTTTTTATAATACAAAAAGACATGTATGCCTAAATACATAGGCTACTTTTCCACCAACTCGAATTTTAAGGAACTTAGTGAGTTGTTTTTTCTTGAACTCTGCTAGCATATTTTCTAGACTGTCAGGTCTGATTTGTGGTGCCCCAATTCCCTCAAGATCTCTGTTTCTCAAGGCTCTTTTTTACAGCCCAACACAAACTTGGTTAGGCTTACATCATGCCAGTTATTTTGCCCCATATTTCCACTTGATAATATGTATGTGACACCTAGATCCCCTTGACACCATGTTTCTACTTGATATTATTGTGTGTTTGACACCTTGACATTCACAAGTAACAAGGAGATTATGCATAGCCATACATCCATCACTAAGCAGACTCTAAAAATCTCTGAGGAAAACAATGAAAAGTACAGACTCTGATTTTTTCTGTTGAAATTGATGAATCCTTATTTCCTCTTTCCCTTGAAGATAGCTCTTGAAAAGACAAAAGTTTCCTGCCATGTGTTCTGTCCACAGCAACAACCTAGTGCAAAGAATCTATATCTAAGAGCAAGTATAATAATGAAAATATTATTTCTCACTAAAAAACGTCTGGATAGATACCTCTGCATCTAATATAAAAGTAGAAGCTTCAGGTTTACAGGAATCTTTGATAATGTTCACTAAATCTGGGAATCTAGATGTTGTTTCCTTCATTTGTCGTGAAAAAATTCGTATAGAACCATCAGCTAATCTATGAATTTGGGCCCTTTGACCATCATATCTGAAATTAATGATTAAACAATATTAAAATTATTTCATTGGTTAGGAAGATCAAGGAAAATGGAATAAGATACTTAAAAGGCATTCTTCTCAAATGTAAGCATTGGATATCAATCTCTCAAACAAACAGATAAGGCTTTGTCTCAACATCCAAGCTTCACTCAAGCAATCTATGAGGAATAAATACAAGATACCAATAGCCATTTTAACAGATAAAGAAATAACAAGAGGCATACAACAAAGCTGCTGAATTGCAAATAATCAGGAATCAGACAATTTGTGTGCTTTAAAGTGCAAAGGTCCTGCATTAGATTGAAATCTTGAAGACAAAAATCCTGTGTTAGACTGAAATCATGGAAGATAGTTATTGAGGATCAAATTATCTAAAGGACTTATGGTACCTAAAATCTCCAGTTCAAACCTTTTCCAACATTGAATCAAATAAAACCATACTGCCTAAAACAGGTCCCATTGATAAACCTAAAGAAGAAATGTTGTAGGCTCTCTGATACCAAGAATCCCATCTTCAAACCTATTCCAATTTACCATGCCCACTGAAACTAAACCAACTTGTATGCACTAGTCAGCTTTGTCTCTTTGGGTCTTGACTACAAAACCAAAGCACAATAGTTCCCATCCTAGATTAATATCGACGACTTAATCAACTTATTAGCAGATTCAAATAGGAGTGAGACAAAACTGTGAAATGACCCACCAGAATTACATACACTCGCTTCCTAATAGTAAAAGGTCTGAACATCCAACACTTAAAATTCTCAATCTCTTGGCATAATATTAAAAAAGTGTGCCCCCATAACAAATAATTGCTCAATCATTTTAGGGCTGTCTTATGCTTAGATTATTAAAAAGACTACTAAATCACCATTTGAACTGTCTACGCAATTATTTCAGAAAAGCTTTTAAACTTGTTTAAGAAAATAGAGCATCAAAATGAACACATGAAAACATACTTGTATTCACAGGTGAAAGCTCTACCCTCAAACAATTTCATCACTTGTATGACACCATTGGTAATTCTGTCAAATACCAAATTACCATGGACATGAATAAAAAGAAAATAATAGATATGCAAATATAAAAAGAATAAAATAAGAAGCAAATAAACCTGGCAAGCAATGGCAGAATTGGTGTGCCCGGAATCATTTCAATTGAACGAGCAGAAAATTCCAAGCCTTTGCTCAAAAGAGAAGGAATAAAAACATCCTGTACACAAGAATGAGTGGAAAGAGATAAACGAACAATCTAGGGTCCATAATTGCTTATGTCTGTACAAACAACTTAAATATCTGATATTTCTGTATACAAAAGATATTTGTCAATTTCAACTCAAACAAAACAAAGACAACCTAACAGGAGGCAACACAAACTTAAGATTGGAAAGACACATGTTAATAGAAAATAACAATGATCAATTTCTCCATAAGAAGGGCTATTTATTAGGTTGGTGTAACACATCTTGCTTCTAAGTCATACTAATTGAATACGGAAACCCAAGTTTTTTTATGTCATTATGTAGAATACTCTAGCTTTTACTGTAAATTCCTACTGTAACGGATAAAGAGAAAAATTGATTTATTTCTAGAAAACTGGCAAAGTTTCCCATATTGCAATTTATCTGAGAGCATCATTTTATGAATCACTAAAGAAACTAACACACTGCAGCTGAAATGAATTACCAAATTTGGAAGAACATTGAATGCCTCCACAACTGCTGCAGAAACACTCTGACAAAAGATGATAATATTGAAAACTATCAGTAACATGTATCACACAAGTTTCAAAGTTTATCTAAAAATAACAAAACATCAGAAATCAATTTCTAAAGGAAAAACATTGCAGTTATACAATTGGCACAGACCTATTCTCATATTGAACAAGAAGCCTATATAATCACAAAAGTAAAGAGAATTAAGGAAGCCTTTTCAGATTCAATGGAATTGAAGCACTTATTACACATACTTTTGGTCAGGTTCTTTTCAATTTTTTCAATGGATTGCTTTTACTTTCACATGAACATAGGAACAAAAGAAACCAAGGAGGGCTTCTAAGAGCCACCACATGAGGTTTCTAGGTAAGTTATTACTATAATGATGTAGTAAATAAAAAAATTACATGCTGGACCAAAAATAGACAAACATGGTATTCTGCTGTTTTCCCCCTTAAACCTATATTTATTTCATTTTTTTAATTTAATCAAAAACTAAAAATGACTTTTTTGAACCTGATACCAAACAAACCCAAGATAGGAATTTGATTATTGCCAAATTACATAGATTTATGCTGCATTGTGCTTCAAGGCATGTCACAGAATTGGACTAGGAAGCTGATTTCCTTGAGATGGTTAAATGCAAACATTAACAACAAATGGCATATTGGCCTTCACAACTTCAACCATGGTCGTCAAGATTGGTCAAAACTAATAAGGTTCACTCGAGTTGGATCACTATTGGCAAATCCCAATCTAATCCTTCCCCAGAAATTAAGCATTTCCAGAAGATTCAAGAAATTTTACAAAATAGAGATTCAACAAAATTAGCTAAAGTTAGAATACACTGAAAAAAGTATGGAATTAGTTGAAATTTGATCAAATCAAGAGTCAAAATTGAATGAATCAATTGAAATTTGGTTAAATTATGTTTATTTTTGATAAAACTTGATCAATAATTTAACTTACTTCTTGTGGACCCCGGCTTGAATCATTGTGAACTTGCACGTGAGGACATGAGAGAGAACTTGCTATACATTGTATTTTAGCTTCATTTAATTTCTCTGTTGTATCTTTCTTAATTTTAATGACTAATTAAGTTGAACCATCCTGGACAATTGAGGTCTAATTAGGGTTTGGTTGGATCTACCAGGTAGGTAGGTATTTAGGGTCAAATGAGTTTTCATTGGGCTCGATTTGGACTTGTTTTAACTGATTTAGAACATAACCAATTCGAAATGTGATTCGAGACATTTCAGTCGTGTTTTGTTTGGGTTTAGTAGGGTAAGAAGATCCTTTAGGTTATTTAGTCTTTTCTCTTTTGCCTCGTCATAACCCATACTTGACCTCCTCCTCTTTTCCCTTCCCTTCCTTGCAGTGATGCTCAAATTATGACATGGACCCACCAGAAATCAGCAGTGCTTCCATCCCCTTCCAGCAGCCTGTAACCTCTTCTCTCCTGTACTTCCTCCTCTGACATACAGCTTATTCATCTTCCTGATCCTTCTCCTATCTTCTGCGTCTTGCCCACCATGCACCGCTTCAGATCTAGACTGTCAGTGAATGGTAGAGCTTATCTCCCCTCCAGCAGCTTTTCTTTGTTACCATTAAGAGGATAACCCCTATTATTCTTGTGTACAGTTTCTTTTATTGACTCTTTTTTGGATAATTGAATTTTTTTTGTCCTTCCCTGGTTAGCTGTTGCAGAATTTTCACTCTTTTGTTAGATTTTGCATGAAATATATCTTTCTCTTGTCTATCCTCTTGGAATGTGGTTATGGTTAACAGTGTTTTGGTTATGATTGTGGTTGAGATGAATCCAACGGTCAATCAACCAGTTTAAATACCAAAATCTTATGAACAGTATGTACTTTAGATGATGAAAGATTACAGGGTTGATCACTCAAATGGAATGGTTCATCAAATGTAAGACTAAGAGACTCCTAGCAATGAGATTTTAACAGAGACATTATGTTATAAGTTCAGATTTTTGTACATTATGAATCTTTTCAATGAAATCTAATGTAATTGACGATGTTTCAATTGTATTCTAATCTTTGGAAGTAAGCAGATCAAGTGAGAGAAGACTGTAGGAGTGGAGCTAGTAAAAAAACCATGTTGACACAGTCTGATCAATGCCAAGAGTCAGCACAGCCCAGCACAGTGAGGCACCATTCTTGATTGATACCATTAAACATTAAATGAAAATATATGTGTTTCAGAGGCCTGCAAACTTACTAGAATGCAGTAAATCAAACCTGAAGCTGCAATTTAGTGGTATCAGAAATTCCAACAGACGCTAGAGGGGGTAGACTATTCAATACCACTGCTTGTGCTAGTGCTGACAAGATGGTTTTCATCATTGCACCAATACGCAAATTCCGAACCTTTACAAGCAATCATAAGCAGAAATAGTTGAGCAAGAAAAACAGAGAACAAGTTTAATTTTTAAAGCATACATGATGTAAAATGCTTGTGATTTTGCATACTGATTAGATGCTAACTATATTCTGGATGGTTTGAGGACAAACTGATGAATGCAGCTTGGAAAGCAAGGACAAAAAACCACGTCCATGCCAGAGTTTCTTGGTTTCCTTCAATATAAATAACATTAATCCTATCCAGGACAATTTTTTTAAGAACTTGTTAATTGTTATCTCATTGCCAGGATAAAAAGATAATGCAAAGACCCGGGAATGTACAAAATCTTCACAGATATTTGTCTCTTGTAAAATTCAGAACTTTCAGCATAACTGGAAAGCCTTTTTGGAGGGGAAACAAAAGAGGAAAGGAGTAGACCCGACCACAGTTCGGGTTCGACGGTTCAAGAAACGTAGACCCTTAGCCAACCAAGACCGTTACAGTTCATGGTTTGGACCGCCAGTTACGGTTCACGGTTCGGAACTACCAGTTACGGTTCGATTCACGGTTCGCAATGATTCAAAATTATTATTATTATTTTATTTTTTTTTAAATATTTAAAAATTTAATTTAATTTTTCACTAAAATTTTGAATAGATAAAAATAGATTAATTAAATCGCTAAACACAAAACAAAAGTGTTGAATTAAAGTTGGATTGAGTTTAAATTAAATCCATGAGATAGTTTCGGAGGTAAGGATCACATGAATTTAAATTGGGGTCATTTTGAATTTGAATTGATCAAATTAAGAATCAAGTTTTAAAATCCATCCATTTAAAATATAATATAAAGCTTTTGATTCTCTTTCATCTTTTCTCTCCCACACCTGTTCTCCTTTTCTTTTCCATGCGCTCCGAGGCACCCTTTTCTTCTCCCCATCTCTTCTTTTCTTTTCTCCTCCAACCACAGCAAAACCTCTCCCTATCTTCTTCTTTCTTCTTCCTTTTCTTCTTCCCCATCTCTTCTTTTCATTCTTTTCCCCCATGGAAGCCTCCCTTCTCCTCTTCTCAAGAGCTGCAGTCCATCCTCCCCCATTTCTTTTTTATTTTTCAAGCCAACGACAGCCAGCTTTTTCCTTTTCTTGCTGTCCTTGCATCACAGTAACAGCCGCTGGAGCTCCGCCGGAGCTAGCTGAGGCCACTGACGAAGAGTTCTCCTTCCTTGCTTTCATGGTCTTTCCAACATTAAAAATAAATAAAAAAAATACAGTTGAACCGCCGGTTCAACAGTTATTTTTGAGCTTGAACAAGAACCGGCCAGCCCGTCTAACCGGGTCAACGCGTAACCGGCCCATTGACCCGGTTACGGGTCCGGTTCGGACACGGCTGGTGATTGGGTCTAGAAATGAGAAGATAAGGATTTATAAGAGCTTCAATTCACTACAAATAAGTGCTCGATCATCCAGACTCCACAAAGTTGCTGATCACATCATTAACTACAACATCTATGATCATGAAGAGAAGAAAAGTGCCCCCACGGTGTAGCCGAGTTAGTACTCGGGTGGCAGAGTTGTTTCATGAAGAGAAGAAGAGTGAAGAGAAAAAACAACACAACATATAAGTAAACAGCGCAGAGATAGTCAAGAGGCGAAAAAACAAGAGCGATGACTAAGGAACAGGGATAGTGTTTGAACTAGATATTCTGTTAATTCCAGAATAATATTCTCAAGTGGCGATCTCAAATTCGTTCAAATATGATAAGTTCTGTCAAATAAGGGAAATTAAGTAGAGAATGAACATCTTGGATCTGGAATTTTGATATGGATTGGATGGAGAAATACTAGTGTATCTGACAGATAATTCAAATGCAATAATTTAGTTTGTAAAATGAGGACTTGAATGGATAAATTAAACTGTGAAATTTTGTTATTTCTTCATCATCAAAGGGATGCCACTATTGTGAGTAATGGAATTTCCACAATGATGACAAAACCTTCTGGTATAATCTCAGGATGGAAAGAACCATTGACTGAATAAATATAATATTTTGATGATATCTTTTTTTGTGCACCATAGGATTAATGTGTCATGTACTCATATGCAATAGCATCAAAAACAAAGATCAACACTCTCTTTGAAATGGTTCGATTACTCTGAAGATTAGAAGTCGCAGAACCCAGATAATGAAGTCTTACCAATGTTCTGACAAGAAATTTCATTTCCATTTCCCTACAGGAACGCATCAGATTCACAATGAGATTTTTCCTGCGAAGGGCACTCCCACTTCCTGTGATCACACTACATAAGAAAAATAAGCATAAAAGTGCAAGTTCGTATATCATTGTTGTAGGAATGGCAAACTCAATAAACATGGGAGAAAGTATAATAAATAAAGGTAATCTTTCAAACATCAGAAAAAGATGAGGTTTTTAGTTTCAGCAGAACTTGTAACCTTGAAGTTGAAGAACAATTTGAAAAGAGTGATGGAAATCCAATAGACTAGTCAAATTTTACCCAAAATATTGCAAGGCCTTGAAGGAAGGCGCAAAAACTTATCAGAAAAGGTCACAGCTTCAAAGCCCTACAATCTAGAATAGGATAAGGTAAAATTAGCCAAAAAGGTTAACATATGCTAATATTTGCAATGTTTGTGATAAGTGTTGAATACATGTCATATAGATATTATTGGAAGATAGATTTTGGGATATGAGCTGGTTGATCAGGGTAGCACTTCAGTTAGTTGGAATTGTCAAGATTGGCAGTCCAAATGTTGTGGCAAAAGGTGATGCGCTCTCCCCCGGAGCCTCTCCACACCCACCCCAAGGCATTTGGAAGGGAGGTAAATCACTGAGCGACATCTCTTTAGGTAGGAGGAATTTTATTGCCCCGGGGATTCGATCCCTGCTCTCTTGTGGCAACACACCACCCAAATGTTGAATGGATTTAAGATGGACAAAGATAATAAGGATAATAAAATTATTTTCCAATTTTAAGATGGAGGACTGGGGTATTAAGAACCATAGAATTCTTTTCGATTCCATCAAGATGGAAGCATTGCTGATAGAAGCATTAGGAAGTTTTCCAATCTTCTCTTTCTCTTATCCTATATTAAAAATACATAGGAAACAGCAAGATAACAAATAAAATCTGCCCAAAATTGAAGAAATTGATCGATTGTTCTCAAAATTAGATGACTACACAAACTTCAGGAGTAAGGCAGACAGCCAAAGGAGTTCAATATTGATTCCAAGCACCAATCTTGCAATCTAAAGCATTTTTTACACACTAAAAGTAGTATAGTTCTACTTCTCTTCTTCACAAACTTAGTCATAATCATACGTCAATCTAACTGTTCTGGTACTTCCGATTCACATTTATAAACATGGCAACTGCTGACAATACTAAATTTATAAATGTATATACAACACTAGGTTTATGGAAGAGAGAAATGCTTGGCATGTAAACATTTACATAAAAAAAAACTACATATAGAATATAGACATCAAAAGAATTAGGCCTTGGCAACCAACAACTTTGTTACTCTAAAAGAACATGATGAACAAATAAAATTGACATTCTCGAGCTTAAGTGTCATACCTGATCTCTCTAAGAATACAGAATAAATGGTGAATTAAAATGGGACTAGGAGGAGCAAGTAAAGCCTGGGTTTGTCGGATTTCTTGTGCAACATCACCTTAAATTATTCCATCAATCAGAAAAATGGCTGAAAGGTGATAATTACCAAGAAGCAATGATGATTCTTACCAAGATCACCAAATTTATTGTACATTTCCTTGATTTTGGATCTGGTTGTTCCACAAGCCTCTTCCAATGCCGTTACTACTAAACTTCCACCGACATTCAGTTCCTATGTTCATAACTTCAAAATGTGTTACCTGTTAAAAAAAATCTACAAAAACACAACAAAAAATTGAAACCCACAGGTGCATTGTTAATGTAATGCGATCAAAGCATATACTAGGACACAAATGTTTGACTAGTTTAATAGTGACATATGGCTAAGAAGCATGCAGGCCAATAGAAAGAAGCATGAATGCCAAAATTGGCCGAGTTGGGCAGAAATAGGCAAAGGCATGTGATCTTTCCCAATCAATGTTGTTCATCTAACAAACATCAATGGAGAAGTCTAAGACATTAATGAATAATGATTTAAAGAAATTATCTAGAAAATGAGACTCTACTAGCAAATAGATGTGATCAGTTCAAATTTAGTCAAATTATGTTAAATTTTGGGAACCCAATCAATCTAGTTGACTCTTCATCAACCATAGCTTGAATTCTACCGAATGTACATGAGAACGGGGAAAAGTATATGTTAACTTGATTTCCAACAAATCTTCGTCATTGTTCGGTCATTGTTTCAAGTTAACCATGCCTTGGCTTGCAATATACCAATAGAAACACCCAACACCTCATCTACCTACACACTCTCTCTCTCTCTCTCTCAAGGATTGTTTCAGAGCTTTTTTCCTGTACATCCAATTCAAATATCAGTGGAGTCATAATTAAATATTAAAAAATAACATAATTTTGGAAAATATATATTAAAATCAATATCATTTAATATTTGACAGATAACAAAAATATAATCCAATGAATAATGAGGACCATATTTATATAACATAGTTTATTATTCTGTCAATAAATTTGTCTGTTATTTATTTTCATCAAATGTTCTTTCGTACTTTTAAAACATGATTTTGTCAATAGTAACAATAATTTAATATATTGAAATTATGATAATGTATATATAATGTGTTATTAATGATATATTTAATGAGACACAATATACATCATTTTTATGTCAGAATCCTCCCAAGATGTTATATGATATTCTCATGTATGAAATAATTTTATTTTTCACTTTACAATTTTTTTTCTTAAGCATATCAATTTCAAAATTTTGTTGATTCAACATTCAAGTGATATTTAGACAGTTTTGGTCATCCAATCTCGGCACCATATGGATTTGGCAACTATGGAAATTCAAAGCAAGATAAAAAGAGTCATACTATAAGATAAGTTTACAAGCAACCAGATTGTAGCCTTACTAAAAGGAAAGAATGTTTGAACACAAAAAACACACATCAAGAATATTAGCAAACAAAGTTAATGTTTAGCACAAGACAAAGAACACTTAGTTAATGGTTAACACACAAAAAAGAAACTCATATACAAACTCCTCTTTGCCAACTCCTGTTTATCCCCACTATTTGGGGTAGCCACTGTTAGAATAGCAAACAAGTTATTATGTCACATTGTCATTTACAAGTTAAAAATCTAGAGCTTTATACATCTTTGCGCTAATGTTGAATGCCAAGACAATGCTTACTCAAAAGTAATATTAATATTATCACTTGGCATATCTATCTGAAGTGAAGTGGCACTTAAAACATCTAACTCATATGATCATTCCCCTTTATTTCTTTCCTAAAAGCACAGAAAAAGTATGATGGAATCTGTTAGAAGTCTATCACTCAGGTAAAAGTAAACCATTCTTGATTCTTTGACCATATGAGGCCACAACATTTTTCAGTTTGTTAATCCAACCAACCAATGGAGAAGGCAAGCCTTTAGTTTTCCTTGTATAACTTCATAAGTTCACGAACAAGATATATTGTATTCTCGGTTAATAATAATTTTATCATCATTCCCATACAAAAAAAGGCAACTCGAGCATACTAGCATATCGTTTAACTTAAAATAGTATATGTGGAGTTAGTCTTGTTGAAGCTAGGTACTACACTCATTGGTTCTGCATGGACAAGTGTGGCGGTCCATTATATATATATATAGAGAGAGAGAGAGAAATCAATCTCCTCAACATGGAAATAAAGGAGCATGAGGTATCAAAAATTAAATTCATCCCTCTAAGTTGTGATGAGCAAAAGGGGATGTGCTCAAGGTAGAAACATGTCCGCTCATTGGTCCCACATGAACAACTATAGTGATCTGCTACATAAATACAAATATACCTAGTCCACTTTCTAAAATAGCTCGAGTTTTTGGGATAAATGGTTAGTCAATTAATTTTACCAAATCTCAATATGAAAATGATCAGCAAAAGCTGTTTATCTAGTTGCAAGATATATATTGTGTATCATGCAATGAAGATAACCACTTAATAGAGAAGAAAAGCATGGATCCAAGTATCCAACTATTGTCTATGGCTCGGACAGGTACAACCTAGGATTGTACTTTGTAAACATCATGATCAACAATAATAACAAGTCAAACCAAGGCTAACACTTGGCACAAGGACATTAATTAGTAGTTCTTACAATGGCAAGCTATAATAGGCAGCACTACAATGTTAAATAGCTTTTTTAAGGGCACTCAAAGTTCATTGAGAGAGCAACCACAAGCTTCCACATAGGTTGAGAAGTTGACAACTTCTAGAATAATTAGAGAAAAAATCAGCCACGCCACCTTAAATATATCCTCAATAAGTCAAGCACAAACTCAACTAAGCTACATTCACATTGGAAAAGCGCAAGCTAGACATGACCATAACAACTGCCTTGAGCAATGCAAGTCCACCTTAGGCAAGCCATCTTTGTGCCCCAAAAGCCACCTCGAGCAGCCACCTTTGGCAATTCAAGTCCACCTAAGGTGAGTAATCCTTGTTCCCAAAAGCCATATCTGCTTCAGTCGAAGTATATCCCAACTCGGTTAAGCTTCATAGCTTTATAAGACATCTCGACCAAACTGCAATCATCCTAGTTGAGCTGCTTATGCCCCCATTTGATCTCAACTAGACTCAACTTGGACTCATCTAACTATGTGCCCATATTGTGGTCCTCACCTAATTAATAACTTTGGTACGCTACTTTCAATTTGTTATGGTCTGACCATATCAACAACAACAAAAACTTTAATTCACCCCCAATGAAAAAGGCACTGTTCTATAATTTCTCAAATGCCCTTAAAATGTTCTAGGATCATCAACCAGAAAAGTAGCATTGTTACAACTACTAAAGGAAAAAACATCCACAAATTCAATTTTTCTCTGAACAGAAAATGTTGTTTCAAGTTGTTGAAAACATTTAGATCTTAACAACAAACTCACCATATTTTCATGGTCAGAAGCAATTCTATTTGTGCACAGATAAAGAGCAGGCAGAACATCAGCAGGAGACAGAGTAAGCAAGCTGCAAGAAAATAGACGATACCACCATTTGCTCATAATTCAGACCAAGACTAGCATGGAGTAAAATATCATGAAAGCCAACATAAGCAAGAAGAAGAACATCTAAGACAAACCTTCTGAACATATTGCAAAGCATAGTTGTGGTCTTTATCTTTCCTTTTTCTTGTTCCACTAAGTGAAAAGTTCGTGCTAAGTGCAAGTACGGAGAAGGCTCTCCAGCTTTCCAGCATGCTGTAATAAATTGTCCTACTTGTCATTTAGTTCTTAAGTGAATAACGCAATGCAAAGATGGCTCCCAACTGATTGGGATAAGAATACGAACCATACTCAATAGGGCAATATTTATCAATTGGTAACGATACATTAGTTGCAGTTTTGTCTTCTCTAAAATTTCCCTTTAAGTACAATGTTGGTAAGCTTATTCTGTCTGAAGATGAATTGTACAGCTTTTCTCTATTCTTATCTAAATGAATAATTGGTGCATCAGCTGCAGGGAGTAAGTTCCCCTCAGTTTTCAAAACATTATTTGTGATCAAATTCTCATCATCCTCCAAGACATTATGGAAAGCACAATAATACATGTCCACTGCTACATCAATATTTCCTTTAGCCTTCTCCATCAATGTTGCAGCAGACTCCCGTGGTATTCCATCATTTATGACCTGAAGAAATTTGTCCAAATCTTCTTTACAGATTTTTACAGCAACTGGATCCTCATCTATTGAACTACTTATTTGTTGGCTAGAAGTATTCACATTGGTAAAACTGGAAGATGCATCTGCTGAAGCTTTTTTGAAAAAATTAGTGATAATAGATTGCTTTCCACCACTTTTATACAAAGTCGGGCAACCTTTCATCTTCTTTTTTTTCTTGTTTTTTCCGCCATCTGAGCTCCTCTTTTTTTTGAGTGGTGGATTTGCCGTATTTTTCAAAATTTGTTCAACTGATTGCTTCACCGGGCTCAGGAAATTCTTCATACCAGATTCAGGGATCTCTCCAGGAGACTTAAGAGGAAACAAGAGATCAAGATTAGTCTCAATCTTTTCACAAGGGCTAACTATAGAATTGTTAGTGGCATTTGCTTGTTTATAGAACTCTGTTTCGTGTTCGAAAAATTCTGTAACTGCAGCAATGATATCTCCATTAAACTTTTTTAGCAATTCTAATGACTGAATCTGTGTTACCCAAGATGGCAAGCAATCTTGAAGGTCCTTAAGTGTACCTTCCATGTCCTCAACATTTAGCCTGCTGAAATTTTGCAAGTCAGGTTGCAGTGGAATATTTTCTGAATCCACATCACCATGCAGGTTAAGATCAACAGTTATGTCATTCCCAGATATTAAATCAGTAGAGTCTGACTTCCTGTGTAAAGCCAACAGAAAATCGTGCTTGTTTGCCATCTCATCAACTAGTCCTCTGAAATGCTTCTTCATAGCTAAAGCATGCTTGCTATCTGGAGTCTCAATATCCACTCCAACAGTTGGTATAACTCGCTTTGGCTTCAAGAACTTTACATATTCTCTCAACTCGTCATAGTTCGAATGCTCACTGTACGGAACCAGATGAACCTCAAGCGAACCCTTAACCCTCACTGCAAATCCATCTTTCTTCGTTTCATACATCCACCCTGTCGAAACGAAACCCACTACTTTAGAGTATCCTCTCTCCAGCATAATCTCCTCCATCTTTCCAAAATTAGGCCTGAAGTAAGGCCAAGTCTCACCCAATACGTTCCATCCAATAACATGAATATTGCTGACTGCAGTATCCTGAGTAAAAGCGCCAGAATCGACAAGGCCCAGAACAGATAAAATCTGCATTTTTCTGCTATCCACTTGCAGCAGGCAACCGCACTGACGAGAAATCTCAAGCAAAATCTTCTCTTTGCCAATTACATAGGTCGCGATCAGAAAAAGAACCGATTCCCCCGTTTCCTTATTTTGCTCTTTAATTCTTTTGATAGTGCTCACGATGTATTCGACTGATTCCTCTTGCGATGGGAAGACAAACTTGGGGTTACAATATGTCGTGTCCAAGAAAACAGCATCCGCTCCAACGAACTCACACAAAACAGGATCCAGTTTCATCGATTCATGGAAACGAAAGTCGCCAGTGTGAATATACCTTTCCGCTCGCCTCCCTTCGGACCCACGTGACCTAAAAAGGAACTGGACGGCGCCGGGGCAGTGGTTGGCGTCTACGGCAGCAACCTCCCATTCGTCGATCTCTAAGACTTCACCCGATGAGAGTGAAACGACGAAGAAAGGAGGGACCTTGAGGACCTCGACGAGGAGACGAGCGGTGATCGCCGAGCAAAAGATGACTCCTTTACACCAAGCGCTGCTGAGGCCGGCGTAATGATCTGAGTGGAAGTGGGAAAGAAAGTAGGAGACGGAGAAGTCTCCGGCTGAGCGGAAACCGTCGATTACGAAGCGCGTCCTCGGAATAAGCTTCGAGTAGGGGAAGTCGGAGGGCACCGGGGGGAGAGGAGAGCCGGCGGATAGGAGACGGAAAGCGAGGGGAGATAAGGAGGGACTAGGAGGAAGAGAGGCGGAGAAGGAGCGGTACGAGGAGAGGAAAAGGGAGGAGGAGCAGGAAGGGGAAGGAGGGCCGGTCATAGAGTCATCGCCGTTAATCTGCCTAAAGAGGGGTGCAGTTGTTATAAAAGGCTTTACTCATGTCATTTTTTTATATTAAAAAAAATTAAAATAAAAGAAGGAAAATTCAACATCAACTCAATTGTTATTTAATTTATTTATAAATTAAGTAAATAAATTAGATGAGGAAAAGATGAAGAGATTGAAGTCGAGAAGGACTGGAATTTATAGATATACGAATATAGATTATAGATTCATTGGAGGATAAAATTCCAATAAAAATGAATTCAATAGATTGGCTGGAGGTATGGACTGTGGATATGGTTGTGTTAGGGAAGTATATCTATCAGAAAATGGCAGGTTTTAACTACCAGATCTGTTGACTATGCATTCTAAAACATGCCTTTTTGTCAAAATTTAGGTGAAGGATTTCCCAATAAGGATGGTCTTTTGGTATCTATTGATAGAATAGATAATTTTCATTTATAAAATAGGTGAGAATCATTCATCCCCATCAATTCATATCAAGGGATTATCCTCTGGATTGTAAAAAGTGGTCAGAGGATCCGGGTCAGCAAGAAAACGTTTCTAACTGCTAATAAAGAGGATAAATCCTCTGAATCGTATTTGCGGTCCAAGGGATGATCCCTTGACATGAATTGATGGAATAGATGACTCCCATTTTATAAAATAGGTAGGAATCATTCATCCCCAGTAATCTATATCAAGGGACCATCCCCTGGACCGTAAAAAATAATCCAAAGGATCCGAGATAATAAGAAAACGTTTCTAACTGCTAATAAGGAGGACAAATCCTCTGGACCGTATGTGCGGTCCAAGGGATGGTCCCTTGGCATGGATTGATGGAATAGATGACTCTCATTTATAAAATAGGTAGGGACTATTCATCCCCATCAATTCATATCAAGGGACTATACTCTTGATCGTAAAAAGTGGTCCAGAAAATTCGAGCTGGCTAGTGAGTATTGTAAATTAATTTAGTTGATTTAGACTTATTAATTTATAAATTTATTAGAGCAAAAGTGAAGCCTCACATTCGGATAGTGCTAAATGGTTACAATTTCATCAGTCAAAATATATTTTATAAATTATTATCAAGAATATTTTAATAATATGATATTTATATATTACGTACATGCATATATTAGGATATATTTATTGTTTACATTATTAAAAGAAGATAAATTACTTGTATAAGAAGATAAATTACTTAATGCAAATAAATTACTTGCATAAGAAGATAAATTACTTAATGCAAAGATCTTTTATGATCCTTTAACATAAAAAAGGTCAAATAGAGATTTTATACTAGTTAAAAATTTAATTCAAGACGTATTAGAACAATCACCCCTACATAATAACTGTGTCAACGTAGGAAAGAATTTTGTAGATTTTTAGACAATATACAAATGTAATAAAAGATATACATATTATACTAGATCTTAAGTGCAAATCATTTATAGATAAATACAAATTTAAAATCATCCATATTATTTTATCTAAAATAATTTCTTTTTATTAACGATATAAAATCGATAAAATTATTTAAAAATATGTTTTAACAAGTTTAAATGTAATTTATGATTTTAATCCGATTTTACAATTTTAGTTCGATTTTCCTTTAATACACGATTTCACTCGATTTTCATAAATAAACTCACATTTTAGATGAGTTTCCTAGTTCATTCACGATTTTGATAATATTGGTACCAACTAAAAAAATGATAAAAGAGAAGTGCAAGTTGGCTGTGACCAGTAGGGATCCTCTGGTCCGCAATTTATAGACCAGAGGATGGTCCACTGTATAAGGATCATTGATTTGGATAGAACTCACCTTTAAATTGATAGGATTCATCCAAATCAAGGGTCTACAATAGTGGACCATTTCCTAATCCACAAATTACGGACTAGAGGATCTGTCCTCGGCTGCGACTCCATGACTACAATTAATAGGGTGCCATGTGGAAAAGAAGATTGTGCGTGCGTAATAGGAGCATTATTACGTGCAGTCAGCCAGAAACACAACTTCGGCCGAATTAATTATGCAACTCACACAAATTAACTACTTCGGCTGCGTGA
Source organism: Zingiber officinale (assembly GCF_018446385.1). NCBI lineage: Eukaryota > Viridiplantae > Streptophyta > Magnoliopsida > Zingiberales > Zingiberaceae > Zingiber > Zingiber officinale. The sequence continues at coordinate 10,780,077 of NC_055995.1, forward strand.
ATGACAAAATTAGGCTTCCCCGTGATCACTTCCAGGAGACACCGGAGGACCCTTTACGTTGAGTTGGAATTATCTGAAGTTGAGAACAGTGAAAGATCAAGGAGTATCAGATTGTCAAACTTCATGATGCATTCTACGAAACTTCATAAAAAGTAAATAACGTATCATAAAAAGAACTCTCAAGCCAACATACTAAACTTCAAATCGCATGCTAAGAACACAGCGTATCATAAAAAGTACTCGAAGGCAACATACGAAACTTCAAAGCACATGCTAAGAACTTGCACAATATAATCAATTTCCAAGACATGCACCCACAAAACCCAACTAAAAGGAAATGATTTGAGAGAGTCCTAATTTCCATAGTGTATAAACCAAAAGCAGACAACTTAAAGTCACAGCACTATTGCACCCATATTGTTAATAGAGGTGGACAAAAAATTGATATATTCAACCCAAACTAAAAATCTAAATCACCCAAAAAAATGTAGGTTTTTATGTTTTCGATCAGGTATTGAGTATTCAAAATTTTTATATTGCGAGTTTGCGTCAAGTTTTTAGATTTTAATATAAAACCTGAAACAGACCCAAATCATTATTACCTAAATTTTTATCACATATACCAAATTAACTAAATTATGTTTCACATAGTTAATTATCATTTTTTCTTTTCTAACTTTCGAATATCTTGATTTGTCTTTGTCATCCACTCTTGTCTTTGTCGTCTTCCCCTATCTCCGCCATTCCTGTTCCTTCCACCACCACCTCTAACATCCTTCCAACATCTGTTTTATGTTCCAGAATATCACGAGATCATTGTTTGCATTCACCCCACATTTCTTATCTCTTCTTCTCCATTGGCAACACAAATCTAGTCAGCATCATTTACATGTGTAGCATCCTTTCTCTGTCCCTTGGAACCCTTTCATTTAGAATGGTCAGAATCTATAATGATGCGGTGATAAAGAGGGTCCATCCTGCGAAAGATAGTTGTCACGATGGAGGTCAAATTCAAGACGGTCAACGTTCGGGTATCATATGGTCGGATGAACGATAAGTGTATTGGTCGATCGGGCAATCAAGTCCCGACCGGGAGGAGAAGATTCCCGATCCGACCCTACCTTTGACTCGGGGGGTTGCGCCGAACAGCCGACGCTCAAGGAGGTGTTGGACGCCAGGAGGATACGGTATCCTAGCCGAGCAGCTACCCCGCTTGGCCAGACAACAGGATTATGCAGTCGCAGCGGAGTTACGGCCGAGCGAACGTAGTACGGACGCAGCGAAACTCTGGCCGAGCGGCTATTCCGCTCGGCCTAGTAGTGTTATCCATCGACATCCTTTTAGGAGGTAGTATCGCTGACACCAGCATAGTCAACCAGAAGATCGTACGACGGAAGCTTCACTCAGCTTGTTAAGGTATTGTGTCAGGGATACTTTACTGACAAGTCTTTTCAAGGGAAACTTTAGGAAGCGGGCACGCACGCTACAAGAGCTCTATATAAAGGGGGTCCAAGCATCGGCGGAGGTGCGCGATACACTGTCAGTCTTCGTTCTTGTTGCTCCGCCTTCTACTTCATCGTCGATGACTGACTTGAGCGTCGGAGGGCCAACGCCGAGAACCCCTTTCCTGGCTCAGCACTGACGTCATCTATTTTACAGGGCGGAGCGGAGTCTACAAGCGGTCAGCGGAACGTCCACATTCCCAGCTTTCCATCTCATCGACTTTCGGACATAATCATATAATAAATATATAGTCGTTTAGAATGGTCCAGATCTATAGATATCAATTTAGGAAACTTGCTAGTTGAGAAAAATTATTATGGCTTACAATTGAAGCGTGATAACAAATATTGTGGTACTTGTTTTCTAATCTGCAATTCATAATATAGTAGAATTTAGGTGGATGACTGATCTTACATTTAATTACACGTTTCTTGTAAAATTCATATATTACAGGTTCCTTGTATAGTAGAATTCAGGTGGACATCTGATCTTATATTCAATTACATAGTTCTTGAAATTCTCATATAATGACTGATTTCTTATACAATCTTTATATTTTTATTGCTAGAGTTGTATGGTATGTTTTCCTATGAATTACATTTTATATTTTTACTTCTGTGAATTCGTAATTAAACTTAGTATAAACTCCAGCCAAAACCCAAATTGAATCAAACTGAAATTTTTGGATTCATTTTTTAAAGATTTTTTTTCCCGGGTATAAACATATTGCTATGGATATAAGTTTTGTGCAATATGAAGGTAAGCCCAAGAATATTCTATTTCTAGCAAGACTGCATGATGATGCCCATCCGTTCAACTTAATATTGGAACTTGGCATTGCATACAGCTTTCACCCATCCATCACTCTACATGAATTGATTTGACAAATTGGTTTAAGGTATAAACTAGTTGAAGCAAAGCAGAGTTGGTCTTGACTGAGACAATAAGATATTTCCAGCAAATATGATCTCAAATGCCCTAAAAACCAAGGTCTTCTGCATGCTTTACAGTTATAAACTGTCAGTCAAATTTTTTCTACATAGTAATGAGACTCAGCTAGGAAAGTGTAATGGTTCGATTTCAATCTTATGTGACAATTGTTTCTATAAGAAAGATGTTTCTTACATTTATAGTATTGCTAGATTCAAAAGGCTTTAGTCACTGGAAAATGCTTTCAATCAAAACTAAACAAAAACAAAAAACTTACATTAGTGGAGATGACTAACACTTGGAGGAAGTCAGTTTCTCCAAGTAGCACAATTCTTCATCCAGATCCTCTAACTAACATTTGAATTATTGGGCCCTTTAGGAATTTGTTTTTCCAATTTGATTTGCTTGGTTCAGTCAGAGTAAGCAAACGATATATTGTTTAAAAAATTAATGCATGAAAAATTAAAACTAATAATAATATATAATAAAAATATAAAACTTTAATAACTAAATATAAGAAAATAAATCATAAATATATACCAAAAAATGTACAAAGTATGGACCCCATCTTAAGTTGTGCTAGGTTCAATATAAAATGTATATAATATGAAATTAGAGAATGTTTAAAGTATAACTATATTAGGGAACAAATGTAAAATATTAAATATATAATGTTAAAAAATATTTCATTACAAAACATAAACATTATTTTAGAATATAGATATCTAAAAAAATAAAAATATTTTAAATATTCAGTCAAGATTGATTTAGATATTACTGTGATTATATATCAACAACTAAACACCAACTTATAATTTTCAACTAAATTTTATATGCAAAACTAATCATGTAGGAATAAGATAATTCTTTGCAAACGACTGTGAAGAGATCAGTAAAACATTTTACATGTAAAGAATCTTACATGAAACATCAGTATAGGAAAAAGAAACTTGGACATGAGGATGGCAACATGTAAGATACTCACAAAGTTTTAGCTACTTGAATCCAAACCTGTCACCATATCTGATAACCATACCCATCTAACAATCAACATGGTTATCTATTTCTCTACACAAATCTGTCCCATAATGTTAAGATAGATCGTTACCCTCAACAACCTGTAATTTAGTAGGTCTAATGGATCTAAGCCCTATAAATTCTTAATGTATCTTGTGTGCATGTACCATCACGTTACTTCTTCAACATGCCCAAATATGTGTCAACATCTTGAGAGTTTGCTAGGGTTTACGAATATTAGCCCAACCCACAGAAATAAGCCAATAACTGAAAATTTTACACTAACAAAGAGATGTCTTGTGACAATAGGAGAAAGAAAGGGAAAATGAACAAATTGCTATAAATCAAAACTGTAGAAAAGAAACAAATAGCAAACATACAAATTAAAACTGCTCGATATTGTAATTCAATGTTTAATGAGCATAAAATAGATTCGATTAAAATTGCTCAATATTGTAATTCAAAATTGATAGAATAAGTACCTGGACAAGGATCTAGACAAAAAGAAGCATATCCACATTCTTCTCAGCCTCCCATTCTTTTTTCATGTCAATGCTTAGCATGTATTGATACCATCCTTACAATCCATGGTTAGATTATTGAATGTCTCCACACGATTCTTTGCTCTATAAAGCACCTCCGTGTCCACTGCCACCCTCATATACCCATCAAACTCCACCGGGAGCCCATTATGTAGCGCCATGGTCTCATTGTACCACTCGCTTGTGTTGCCCCACATCTCCTTATAATCGTCAAGCAAATGCACCTTGTAGTGAGATCTAAGTTTATCAAAATAATTGTAGAATGGCTCATTAGTGGCAATGTATAGATTCTTCTGTTTCCCGATCACCTTAGTTAACTTCTTCACTAATGCTTCTGGAGATGTGTCTGCATCCAGATTGGGCCACAGCTCCTTGTTCATCACCTTGTCTCCCCGGACCACATGTACCGCATCATAGTCCCAATCCATCTTCCCTGCAATCTCGGACACTATGTTCATCAGCCGCTTGGATTTCCAAATGGCTTGCCATGGCCTCTGAATGAATTTAGCTGACCGGCCCTCGCACACGCGGTACCAGTAATTTTCAGGCTCTGGCCCATCGAACTGCCTCCAGATGATGGTGCTCCTGTCCTCCTTGAGCTGCATCGGAGTGACCTTATATGTTGGCACCTTGCGGAGGGTGATCTTGCTGGAAGCACGCTCCCATCGGCGCCAGTCTCTCAAGAACTTAGTCTCCTCCGCCAACGATATAGACTCCTTAAGATGCTCGAAATCGAAATAGTACCTGAAATCCTTGCCCTCATCATCACGGCCACTGGGATTGTAAGTGGCAGCCAGGCAGATGTTTAGATCCATCACGAACGTCCGGTTCAAATACTGGGCTTCTCCGAGGGCGCAGAGAAAACTCCAAAGATACTGATTCATTCCCTTGCAGTAATCCCCGCCACGAGTGTAGTAGATGTATCTTCTTCTCTGGAAATCCGATCCGAGCTCTGGGATCGTGTCATTGATATCAGCATCAGGGATCTGCGCAGGAGGGGCACGCGACGACGGGGACCAGCGCCGCGGAGAGGACTTGGGGGCAGCGTTGACGCCGGAGCGGAACTTGCCCGCGGAATCGACCTCGTAACTGCAGTTCTCGGCGGAGGCGAGATGGAAACGGCGATAATCCCTGTAGCGCCGCCAAGACTTCTCGTGGCGGTTGCGGAATCGCCAGGCGGCGTCGCATTCTCCAGGGTTGGATCCGGTGACGGGCGTGTCGTAGCTGAGGAACACGATGGACCGGCCAAAGATCCGAGCGTTGAAGCGGCGGATCGCGTCGAGAGCGCGGGGGTCGGAGCAATTGAGAGGGGAATCGGAGTCGCATCCGGAGGTGGAGATCCCTGTGGATGGAGGTGGGGTGGTGGCGATGTCGGAGGAGGAGTTGTCAACGGCGAGGTCCTCGCCAGTGCGGATGACGGAGTCGTCGGTGCGGAAGGTGGCGTTGGGGAGGACGGCGTCGAGAGACTTGGCGATGAGGGCTTTAGGCGAATCGAGCCAAGGATCAGGGGGCTGGTAGGTGATGGCGACGATGGTGAAGACGAGGACGGCAAGGACGAAGGAGCCGAAGCAGACGTTAGCGACGACTTTAACGGCCTTCTGGCTCAGAGGCGCCCCCTTCTCCACCGGATCTCCGGCTGTGGCTCCGCTTCTGTTGGAATTCTTCATCAGAAAGTTCTGGAAACGACGGTATATAGAAAAGGGTACAGCAGGCGGTGGAGTGGATTTAGGGGGACGGAGCGCGCTTAACGGGACGGAGAAGCCAAGCGAGCACTGTTGTTGGTAGGAATGATTTTGTTCAACCTCTGTCGGAAGCGTTAGAAAACGGCAAAATTTGCATGCAGGCAAATATAATTTTACAGGTAGTCCTTACTTTTCAAATTTTTTTACTGTCACTCTCCACTATATTTATCCAATTATTCATTATATTTTTAGATATAAAAAATTTAAAAATTAATATAATTCATCTTAAATTCAGTACATTAAATTTAGAATCTAGTATATTTTTTATCAAATTGAGTATTATTCTTTTTCATCTTAATTGGATGGAAAATATACATGATTTTCTTTAAATGGTACTCAATTGAATGAAAATATACTAGATTTTCTTTAAATAATAAATAGTGTTGAATTTAGGAGGAATTATATTAAGAAAAAAGTTATGCTCAATTTAATAGAAAATATACTCGATTGTACTTTAAAATACTGAATTTAATAGGAATTATACTTGTTTTTAGACTATTTGTACTTAAAAAAATATGAGAGTTAATTTTGATAGAAAATGTACATAATTTTCTTTAAATGGTACTCAATTGGATGAAAATATACTAAATTTTGTTTAAATGGTACTGAATTTATGAGAAATTATATTAAACAGGGAAAAAATCATGCTCAATTTAATAGAAAATATACTTGATTTTAATGTAAAATACTGAATTTAACAGGAATTATACTCGTTTTTAGATTTTTTTTATACCTAAAAAATATGAGAGATAATTTTGATAGAAAATATACTCGATTTTAGTATAAAATGCTGACTTTAAGAAGAATTATACTCATTCTTGGACTTTTTATACCTAAAAAATCTGAGGGTAATTAGGTCATAATATTTACACGAGGAGAGTTGAAGCAAAGGAAATTTTATATGTAGGGAATGGAAATAAAGTTTTTTGGATAGAGGGATTGCATGCAAAATTAAGAATGGAATTGGAGATTTTTCTCCACTTTACCGTTAGAAAAACTGCTTGATAATTTCTGTTTTGTACATATTATTAGCTGAATTTAAATGTGAAGAAAATTAATTTCGTTAACGAGTCAACGATTGACTTGTAGTTTTTAGTTAGAGCAATGATATGTTGAAAAATTTTCAAGGATAGATATATAAATTCATAGTCCATCATTTCATTTTTTATAGACTCCATTATTTTATATGTCTATATTTAAATTTTTCTTTAAAATTTATTCCTTCCCTATATCATTTTTCTTTTAGTTAATTATATTACCGCAGTTCTAATGCTTATTTAAACTTAGTTCTAATACTTATTTAAACTTAAATATTTGTGAGTTTTGTCTATTGTTTTCTCATAGCCCCTCTTCAGAGAGATGTGAGAGCAAATCACATCCCTGTTCTAGGATTTACATGTTGATCGGATAATCATAACATCCTTATAATATGCACTATATCCTTGAAATACGATCTAACCCATCTGATCGATGAAGAAACGTAAGGACACGAAAATTTTGGACAGAAGATCTGATAATTTCATCTGTTGTGAAATAAAAATAATTTAAATTGCTCAACGACGAAAATATTATTTTTCATCACTTGCAATATTTTTCTCAAAAGAAGATGGGTGAAATTTAAATTACCAAATAGAATTAAAAATGCACCAATTGCAGAAGAGGCAAATTAAGAAAATTGGCTGGCACACGAAGCCCAAGTGCCCCTGATATGGTTTTAAAAACAATGCAGCAGGTTTATTTAAGTAAGATTCAGGATTGGAAGAAATCTCAATACATTATTATGTCGAGCAAACAGATTGGTTGATTCCATCATACTGACTTTGAAGATTTCTATACAATAAACTCTGAAGATCAATAGTCGTAGGTCTTAAAGATACATCTAATTAAAATGATATCCCAACCGACAACAGTTCCCTCCGGATTTAAACTGCAGGCTTCAAAATCAGAACAAGGGGATAGGAGTCTTATCGAAATGTCGTAGCCTCAGGAGTACCCTTATCCGTTCAATATACCACAAAAGAATTTAGGAACTTTGATATCAAACCGCCATAAACCTGCAAGAGAAAAATCGGTTATCACAAACGATTAAAGCAATAACAAGATGGAATACGAGCACAAGTAATCTGAACGAAAGTGCTAGCAGTATCTTGAAAAGGATGCTTGCAGCTGCAGGTGGATTCAACTGACTAATGCCTGGAACTAACACTCATTTTGAACATTCAACTCCAGAAACATTGGATTTAAAAAGATAATAATAATAATAACCAGATCTGGAATTGGATCAGTTGAGTGCAGAGCACATTGGTTTATGGCCAGCATTTCAGATTGACCCAAATTTCACAGACTAGATTGAAACACTAAACTCAAAAATTCAACCAAGACATTGGTAAAACTTACAGCCATGGTACTGACAAAAAGGGACCGCCATCTTTTGAGCAGAGTCGACCAAACAACACCATTAAACAAAACATCCTTTCCACACATTAAAAAACTATGGTTTAAAATAGCATTCAGATGTCAGGCTTTGCCTAATAAACAGAAAGATATAATCTTAAAGAATATTTTAAAAATGAGTAAGTGAACAAAAAAATTGACAATACCACATCAGACAGGAGTAAGATAGTACAAATTTTTATTGAAATTTTGGATGCCATACGGGTTTTATGCTGGGGAAAAAAGAACTCAACAAAGTCATACTGAACACAAATAAAAAAGCTGGTGTGGTAAACATAAACACCAAGTTCTTAAAATTTGCACATGAAGTGGCATGCATTTGGATCATGAACTAGGAGTATTTTTTATATTGCGAAATGAGACGATGAAACAGAAAAAAAAAATGTAACATTAGATCACAACACTGTTGTTAATTGCTAAATGATGTCCATGGTAGTTCATAGCTGCGTGGATAAACAAAAATTCTTCAAACCCAATAATTTGGTTTAGACTGGAGTAGGCCACACGGAATTTTAAAAATAGAAACAATCCATGACTAGCATATAAAAGACAACAAAAGTTGGTCGAATGACCAAGTGAGCCCCTTTAGAGATAAAACAGGAAGGAGCATTAGCAAATTTCTCTTAGCTTGAAATAAAATAGAAAACTTAAACAATAATGTCAGTCAAAATTATCATTACAGGTAAACATTTATTTTATTGAAACTAAAGGCCCATGCTTATGCACATTATATGGCTTATTCTTGAATTCACCATTAACATTTTATAAAAAATTAATGCATACACTTAAGAGCAAATTCAAGTTTGCACTGAAGGAAGAAAACAAAATTGCAATTCCCTAGGTATTGATTTATGGTGGAAAGATGTACAAGAATCCCATTTTTCTAAGGGAAATGGTTATATGGATCTTAAGGTCATTGAGATTAGCACAAGTATATACATTTAGAAATAATGTCACATGTGCATGTATCTTTTAATTCTATCAAGTAATCTTTAACGTCTTAGATTGGCACCATGTATCCAGATTGTTACTGTTAAAGTAATATAATGTCTTTGATTATGTTGATAGCATCATAACTAATTTTCTCATTTTACCATCTCTTTTGACAAGATCTAATTGCTTGAAAATGAAGACACTATTTAATCCCTCTGTTCTAGTACAACACAAACACCCATCTTATTCTCGTCTTAAATGTTTTGGCCCTGACAACTGACATGAGAGATGGAATATATGCTAAGATGTTGATATAAATGGTTAAAAGGTGATGAACCTATTAAATGGGAAATCTACAAGACAGATACTAAGATCATGTCATTGTCAAAGTCTGGAAAAATTACAAAATTTGACAGAAAAAAACTTAAATAATTTCCAAGATGAACTATTACCACATTCCATGGAAGCATAATCTTGCGACAACAATTGCAGACAAATAATAAAGCAAGATACCATACAATAGTGAAAAGTGTAAAAAAATGTTAAATTTTGTAGGTTATATAGCAAGCATGACAGAGATGTATGGTTGGTTCACTTCCACGTCATGGAGGCACTTCAGCACACCATTCGTTGAGTCCAATTGACAAAAGCGGGGACGAAGTAGGGCAAAATACATGGATTAAAAGACATACCGAAATGTTTCTGTCTGAAATTTAGAGTGAACAAGTGAAAAGACCAAAAGTACCCTCTTGTTAACATAGTATTTTCTACACTCAGCTCACCCTCTCACCGCCATCGTCATTCCTAGCCTCTCCCTCTCCAACCTTCATTACACTGCCTTCTTCCCCCTCTCTGACTCTGAGGTCACCCACATTACTATATTGTTCGATGTAAATCTTTGCCGTGGCCCTTTCCTTTGTGACCTCAAGGGCAGTTCTAAGGTGGGCACAAAAGCAACATAGGCCCTAGGGAAGCTTCATCTAGTGAACACCTCACTCTTTCCAGCTTCATAGAGAGCATGGGGAAGTACCATGCATAGAGAGCATGGGGAATCAAAATGACCTTCAAGATCTAGTTGTGGGCTTTTGTAATCTCGCTTGATGGTAATTTGGTCATTTTGATTTTTTTCCCCTAGAATTGCTCTCTTCCTCTTCGAAGGTAGGTACCAAGTAAATAACTGTTCTCCCTAGAGGCGGAGGTTCTTTGACCATGTTTGATTCATATTGACTTTGACAACCATGCTTCAAAAATCAGCTGTAGATCTAGGAAGTACAACGATTATGTCCAATATGTGCAAGGAAATGGAAAAAAATATGGAGAGCTGTGCTTCTTATGCCCTACTGAATCCACCATTAATAACACAATACATGATGAATTATGTAACAAAATATAGGACAAATGCCTTCCTTATTTGGTATTGATCTGAAGCAAAAGCTGAAACGGTGGAATAAAAAATGTGAACAAAGAATTCAGTGATTTTGTGAGTGATGAAAAAAAAGATGTGACGAATATTCTGCCAAAGGATACATCTATCAGGTCAACAGTCGACATGTATTAATAAATAACTAGTTTTTGGTTATGACTCAATTTGGACAAGGTAACTTGTGTTAGAAAGCAGAATTTTTTAGATGGCATGTTTAACTTAATCAGCAACTTAACAGGACACCAAATATGCCATGTAGCTCAAATATCAACCCCTTTCAAACCAATAAACACTTAAACATGGATCATATATATACACACACACACATTGACAAAAAAATAAATAATGAACACATAATTTGACAAAATATAAAATATCAAATAAGAATGATGGTTAAAGTTCATAAACACAAATCCACATGCAATCAATCAACGGTAATCTCATGAAACCTTCAGACATCAAAACCAACACGCACAGTTAATCAGCAGTCTCACCACTAAACCATGATGGCATTATCAACACAAAGGCCAAGGCAACTTGATTTAATATCACACAAAACCAAGAAATGTATAATTAACCACAATATAGTAGCAATATGCTAAATTTTAACCACGGTTGCCAGTTTTCTAGAGATAGGCAGCCTTCTCATAAAATGAATCACCCAAAACAGCATGCATAGAGCAGTCTCTCCAAGAAACCAAGATGACAATATCAGTACAAAGCCTAAGGAAAATTGATCTAGTATCACACAAAACCTAAGAGATATTAAAAAGTAATCACAACCTAATAGCTGCCAAATTCAAACCAAAATTGCCAGTTTTCTAGAAGTGTAATTATTCTAAGATTACTAGTTCAAATTCATCCAAACTAGTTGATGAGGGGAGATGGAGGCATTGATGATGGCCAGGTTGTGGAGCAGATTTCAGAGAAAGCAAGGAGAAGCTGGTTGCATAGCTGGTGCTAACGTATAGTGGTATGCCTCTTGGATGAAAGGCGGCTTACTTCAATTACAATGGAGGAGAGAAAGAAACAAAGTATGGCACGCAAATGACAGAAAGGGAGGAGAGAGAGGCTCAAATAACTCTTTCAAAACCTAATCCTATAAAGGAGACAACAATACCAAGTAAAATTTGGGAAAAGAGAATACTGCATGGTTATTGGTTAAGACTAGATTAGGAATATATTAAATAAGACATAAACCTAAAGTATCAATGTGAGATTAAACCCTAAGACCAATAACCTTATTAATCTAATATCCTATAAACATATATATGTGGTCTCATATCACAGTATTATCTTCAACATTCAACTTAGCATTTGTATCTCTACTATATTAACTTTTTGTGTGTTGTTTCCTTACTCTCTAACTAGGATTCACATATGTAGATACCTAAAATTAGACTGACCAACAAAAAGAAAAAAATATATATTACTCAAGAAATTAGAGTAGATAATCTAACAAATGCAAAATCTAATGTTGCAAAGTTAAATGAACTATTGTTGCAAAAATTGCAAAGCTAATAGTGCAACAACCTTGAGTTAATGGCATCAAGCTGTCGTCTGAAACTTCTGAAGCATGTCGCAATGTGGAGTCTGGTAGGACAGGCCCCATTGCCGTCTCTGTAATTCAACACGGCAGTTCTGTGAAATAACCCCCACATAGTCTCTCTCTACCTGTTGTTCCAAAACGGTACGTTTTTGACTCTGGTAAGGATATTCTTCTTCAAAATTCACAGATTTGACAAAGTACTTCACCCCCTTAGATGTCTCGAGCTTATGCTCATAAGGATAACTTCGGTTAAGTGTGTAAATGGGCTCATTTGATGGAAGAAAGTTCAGCAGGAGTAAAAGAAGGATAGGCAAAATTTGTACTAACATCCGAAGGTTAGGATTTATAGAACCGTGCACCTCATGAGCGCTAGGCCTACCCATACCACCAGTCCTAAATTGGAAAGTGCCAAAAGGAGTGGCAACCGGAGGCCCTCCCCCGTAGAAGAAATTCCTAAAGATCTCATCAGCATCGAAGTCATCTTCGTAGAAACCATTAAACCCATGACTCCTACGCTGTGCAGCAGGCCGTGCTAATGCAGGCTCATCTGAACCAGACACATCATACCTTTTCCTACTCTCTTCGTTGCTAAGGCACTGGAAGGCCCTAGAGACTGCCTTGAAGGCTTCTTCCGCACCAGGCGCCTGATTTTTGTCGGGATGGACCTTCAGCGACAGCTTCCGGTAGGCTTTCTTAACGTCTTCCACCGTGCAACCCCTTTCAAGCCCCAGTATCTGATAGTAATCCTTTTTCATTTTGACCTGCCGGATAATCGTAATTTGCTCCTCTGTATACTCTCGGGACGAACCAGACCCATCGGAGTTAGCTTTAGAAGAAGCAGCCGTCGCACGAGCACGAAATGAAGCACCACCGGAGGGTCCGTCAGGCTGGGGGGCGGCGTTCGACGATGCAGCAGAATCATCGGGACCTCCAGACTTGCCACCATCGGGTGCTTCGGCGGCCGACAGAAGTCCCTCAATTGGCAGCGTGGGGTCAAGGCGGCGAGCTTTGGAAAGGAATTTGAGGGCACGAGCTCGATCTCCTGCCTCCAAGGCATCCTTCCCGATCCGGAGGCACTTGAGAGCCTCATCTTTGTTCCCTTCCATCGCCAGATTTCGATCAGATATTGGACCTTCAAAGAGATCGAGAATATGACAAAATTATGATTTGGAAAATGGCATGCGATAGATCTACCTTTACATACAGTTGGGACCGAGAAGGCCTTCCGCTCCTGAGAACGGGAGGGATCGAGCGGCAGAGATCCGTCTGAATCAACGGAAAGAAAGAAAGAAAGAGGAAGAGACCGAACGCGGAAGGTAGAAGGAAGGAGACGACGGGGGTGGGGAGCGATGCGCACGATACGATGAAACCCTGCCCCGATCACCAGAGAATTTCTCAAAAAAGAAAAACAAAAAGATTATTTTCTGTAGGGAAATTTGCGTTTTACCACCGTAATTTTATTGTATTGTCAATCTGCCTCTTATACCTAGTTGAAAGAATTTTTTATAAAAAAATTAGGGGCAAAAGTCAAAAAGCACGTTCAATTTTTTTGGAATAACAAACAAAAAAAAAACCACTATACGTTTCATCAATGCCACATCAGTACTATATTAAAAATAAAAAATCTTACATATTTTTCTACTATAAAAAAAATCACTCAATAAAAGACTTCTTTATGGATCACACTGTTAAAAAAATCTATCAATAACTCCTTAAACAAAAACTAAAAAAATATTTTAATAAAAAAACAAATGAAGGAACGACTTTATATACATAAAACAGCTCCTTCCTGTTAAATTAAAGGACCTCCCTCCCTCCCCTTTAGCCAAATAGGAAGGAGCTCCTACTTCGGATGTTATCTTCCATTTAAATGTTGAATCGATTAGGTGCATTCTAGTCATTAGAATTGGACTACACTAGGCCCAGTGCAATTCCAGCCCAACAACTGGATATCTAGTAGCAATCGTGTTTTATGTTGTCATCTTTTTCTTTACCATAGTAAGTTTTGAATACCTTTTTCTCAATTACAGCTGTCATAACACGTGTAGACCAAGATAGTTGAAGATTCTAACTCCAGCCCGGTGCAGTTCCAACCCAACAACTAGATACCCAGTAGTAATTGGATTTTATTTTGCAATATTTTTCGCTACTGTAGCAAGTTTTGAAGATCTTTTTCTCGGTTATAGTTGTCGTAGCAATTTAGCCCAGGTAGTTAAACATCCTGGCTACATGAATAATCATAGTTGTTATAACCATTGTAATAATTATAATTTTGTAATTGTTAGAATGCATTTAACCTATTTATAATTTAAGTAAGAGATAATAATAAAAATAGTACTGAAAGACCAGAGATGAGAGTACATGTATACGGTTGAACAATGAGATGTGATGCCTTTTGATTAAAAAAAATAAATAGGATGCTCCTTTGCTTATTTGGAAAAAAAGGTCTTTTTTTTATACTTACTCGAAGGTTTTTTACTGAGCTAGTCCTTCCCTCTAGGGATGAATAAAAATTCGGTTAAGCCGAATTAACCGACCCAAAAGTTAAAAGTTTGGTTAATTAGAAAATTCATTTTTTTTTTAAATATTGGTTTAATAGGTTTGGTGATGATTTTGAAAATCGAAATTCGGTTAAACCGATTAAATTGATATTTTTAGTTGAACAAAACCAAATCGGAACTAAACCAAACCAATTCGAATCAAATGGGAACCAAATCAGACCGATATTATGAGTTGAATCGAATCAAATTGGAACTAAACATAATCAAATCAAATCAGAATCAAACCAAATCAAATCAAATAAAAAATTTCGGTTATTTTGATCGAAAACTAAATTAATTGATATTTTATCAGTTCAGTCGGTTTGATTTTTTTAAAAGTTCGATCGATTCAATTGGTTCGAAAAAAAAATCGATCGATTTGCATTTTAGTTTAATTGGTTCGGTCGATTCGATTTAAACCGATTGCTCACCCCTACTTTCCTCTCCAGAGTCAAACTTACTTCCTTTTTTCTAGATCATCCTTTAATTAGAATAAAATCTGACATCATTCATCCCAAATAGCTTAGTATTACTTATCTCTTGGCAAAATACATATAGATAAATCACGAAAAGGACATTTTGCCTTATCGCTGCGATCCTTTGCACAAGAAAAGTCTGACACCTAACGAGATATTTTGTATCAACTAAAATTGATTTTAAGACTGATTGAAACAAATACTACATACCAACCACACCAACCTGCGGGGGCTTAAATCCATCCCGTGTTATTTTTGCCCTTGATTGATAGTAGATAAAATATTTTAATTGGAGTTTTTTTTTTTTATAAACTTTTAAAAAGTGTTTTGTTCAACGTCTTTAGAAATTTGGAGAATTGAATGCTTCAATTCAAGTTCTTGTTAATCTTCCTGTTCTTATCTTTATATTTTATTAACTTAGAGGTTTAATTGTTAACATTAAGGATAGAGATTATTGGAGATTTATCTCATTATCTCTTGTGAAAGGATGAGGATAGTGAAATACTTTGAAGGCATAAGTCATGGATTAAATCTGAAGTGTCCAAAGTATGTTCAAAAATGTATTAGCCAGTATCGTGTTTGGTCTTGATTTCATTTTTATTACTTTTCTATTACATATAATAAATACTTAATACGATCAATTGAGAGACAAATAAGCGAGATCGGATCAAATAAGTGAGATCGGATCTTCTGTCCCCAAAATCTTCTATCTCGGTATCCTACTCGTCGCCTCAATAGATCGGATCTTCTGTCCCCAAAATCTCCTATCGCATATCCTACCATCGCCTCAATCCATCATCGGTAACCTCCGGTTGTCAGTCCGATCGAACTCTACCCTGAGGAAAGGTGATCCTAGAGGGTCGCCACGGACGAGTTGGAATCTAGTCGGATCTAGCGGGCTTTCCTCTGCGGTCGATCTGAGCTCCTACTCAGATTCGACTGGATTCCGACGCTGGTTGTGCCGGCGACGAATCCCTTCGATTCATCTTTCTCCTAGAGTATAATTTTGGCTTGTCCGACTGCCAAAGGTCGCTGGCAATGGACTAGAGGCAATGAGTGGGACACGGAAAAAGTGGGATAGAGGATTCGATTTCCACGTAAGCACATTCATACTACAAACGCTTGAATTGTTTATATATATATATATATGTGCAAGAAATTTATATAAAAAATAATAATTAGTCCATATGAAAATTCATCCTAACAGCCAACATCTCTCAGTATACTACCCGTTAAAAATTTATATAGAAATAGATTATATGTCGTTGTATTTATCTAGGGATATTTGCTAGTAACACCTAAAGGGCATGGCTAAAATGAGAGGGTGGAGAGTGGCAGAGAGATGTAGGAAAACGAAGAAAATCTGAGTTAGCACGAACGGTTTAAGTATTTAGTAATGCATTTGAGCATTTAATTTTCTCTACATCGGAATTCATGATGAAGGATACATTCAATTGAAAATTGAAATGATATTGTTTTGAAACCACGTTGATGTTTCAATGTACAATGCCAATAGGGCATTGATCGGAGGAGAAAGGGAATAAAATATCTGTATTTCTAACTCTTAATCGTACAATTTTGTCATTATATTTTATGAATAAAAGCTAAAAATTAACAGTGTTAATATACTGTACTCATTGATATACTTAACACAATAATACAGATAAATTACCTAAAGAGTTTCGAGTTTTAATAATTTATTAGAATAAAATATTTTAACCGTGTTACTAGAGAACTACTCGTCGGAGCACAAAGCACCGAATAGAGAGATTACGAACTATTTTATAAGCTCTTAATATATCATTATGAGATACTACGACAAACAAAACAAAGTTAAAAATCTTCATTTTACACATCAATTAATATTTCATATTGATATGCAAAATAATATTTTTATATTTTTTCATAATCCTGATATATGGATCTTGGCCCAATTAATTTTGGGGACGGATCCCAGTTCACCCACCATGGAAATTCAGAATACTATCGCATCGTGCCCTTGGGACGGTGTAAAATAATTCACTTGCATATATATGCATTAGCTTTGTCATGACTAATAGAGTGTGTTTGGTTCAAATTATTATATATAATTTTAGTTATGTGATTATTAGGTAATCATATCAAAATTATAGAGATTAAAATATAATCAAATGTTGTTTGGTTCAACTTAGATAATGTAATAAAAATTTATTTGTTTGAACATTTTAATGAATAATTTGATTTAATATTTTACTATATTATCCTTAATTACAAAATTAATCCTACATAATAATAATAATAATAATAATAATAATAATAATAATATTATTATTATTATTATTATTTAAACTCTATTTTTTTTTTATTTTCCCTTTTGACACTTTTTTCTTTATTTTTATGTGTTTTTTACCTTTTTTTTACATTACGTTTTTTATTTTTTTATGTTTTTTCTATTTCCTATTTTTTTTTATTTTTAATGTTTTTCTAGTTTTATGTTTTCTTAAATTTCTTTACTTTTTAAATTTTTTCCTATTTTTTACATTTTTTTATTTTTTTTAGATTTTATTATTTTATTATTTTTATATATTTTTAATGTTTTTTATATTTTTTACATCTTTTTATCATTTTTTATTATGTTTTACGTTTTTCCTTTTTCTTTTATTTTTAAATATTTTTTTTTATTTTGTACATCTTTTTCCTTTTTTAAAGTTTTTTTATTTTATTTTTTTATATTTTAGATTTTTTTTCTTTACGTTTTTTTTCACATTTTTTTCTTATCTCAAGATATTTTGAGTAAAAAAATTCATTATCCTAAGAATCAAGAAAAATATGAGTTTTCTGAGGATTTTAAATTCCTGTTGCATGCTTCTTTTACTGACATATCAAACATGAAACATTATTTGGGAATCATCGATTAGGTAAATTAAATAGGATTTTCGTTGATAACTTTGATGGATAATATATCGACAAAATCTAAGACATTACCTTTAAAAAGATAATATAAGGCCGAAAAGATAGGCTATCCCTCAGAGATAGTTAATGAAGCTAACTGAGATTATCATATAAAAAAAATATTTTATGAAACCTAACAATGACGCATATAATGGTAAGAGATAGGAAATTTAATAGAATCAGGGCGATTACCTCTGGAATTAATCGTTATAGACTTGGATCTCAAAGTCAATCAAACAAAAAAAAAAAATACAAGGATTACTAGATGAATAAATTAAGTGGATAATGACACATGCTGCACAAAGCCCAACAACAAAACATCCCATGTAAAAGTAGTCCAAGAACCATGCTCATATTTTCCCAACTTTTTAGAATTTTCCTGAGCTTACTTGATGTTGTTTGAATCCATTTTAACACGAGTCAAACACGGACTTTATTCGATTAGAACTGAAGAGCAGAAGAGGTACGAGTCTAAACCTTGTTGATCGCAACGTATTATTAGGAGTATGTGAGAATTCTTCCTATTTGTGGAGAGAGGGTTACAAACATGTATAACACGAGGCGAAGACCTCCCCCTTCTAGCTCATAATATACACGTGGATAGATTCCCGCCAACAGCCTCGAGACATGTTGTGTCGGGTCCAGAGGCGGAGCCAAGGTGGCGGTGAATGGTGGACAATGAGACGATCGTTCTCCAATGTAAACACATATCTCTCAACCTCAAAATGAAGCTTCTGACTTTATTCTGGGTCAGATTGCCATAGACGAGCATGAGAACCACCTCTAGTTTTTGGAGTGCTACCTGAGTATCATCGTTAATTTTTAGGATGCGTTTGATTAAGCGTTATTTTTGATAATCTTGATTATGTATCAATAATATTTTATGTTTGACATGTCAACAAAAGGGACATGTAACCTAAAATTGAAAAATCTCTTAAAATTAAGATTTTTTTTATTTCAGGATTAATAATTTTTTTTACTCAAAATATCTTCGGATAATAAAAAAAATATGACAAAAAAGGAAAACGTAGAGAAAAAAATGGAAAGTATAAAACATATTTAAAAAATAAAAAAAATATTAAAATAGTAAAAAATAAAAAATTTTAAAATAATTTTAAAATGGAAAAAAATAAAAAAAACATAAAATATTTTTTAAAAAAAACGTAAAAAATAATAAAAACATAACAAATTTTTAAAAAAATAAAAAAAATAACAACCACTAATGAATTGTTCCTTTGGATCTTGTAGATGCATCCATTTCAATATAGTGAAATCCCAAAAAATTATAATAATAATTTTTTGTATTATTGACTGCTAGATGAAGGTCTTCTTTAAACTGCTTTAAGAACTTTACTTTTCTTCAATTGAATTTGATTGAAACATAAAATTATTACAATATTATTTAATTTTGTAAAGAAATAAAGGTAAAAGATTGTCCAATTTCTTTTTATCAATCAAATCAAAAGTATTATTCACAATAATGCATATGATGTTATTTTACTGTACACATTACTAACTCTTTCAAAGAAGATGAAATAAAAAAATGTACAAAATCTTAATGAACTATTTCGTGGGTAGATTTGAAATTTCATTAAATAAATAATATAGACTTATTTCTAATGTATCTAAAAGATAAAAAGAAAACTATATGGGCAATAATATAATAGACTGCGACAACAAACTCCTATAAATGATATACAAGAAACAACAAACAAAATGTTACTCAACTCATAAATTTGTTTCAAAATTATTATTTTTCTTTATTGTTCATATATCAACAAGAAGATCATAATGTGAAAAATATGACATATGCTACTTCAAAATACAGGTATACGACCTGCATTATCATCCAGTTTTACTAGAATAGACGTGTAAGCATAATAACTTAAAGCACTTACTACCAATCCTTCCATTATTTAAGTAACATGAAAAATAAACCAAACAATAATAACAGAATTGTGACGAACAAGAAAAAGAAAATTAGTGATCGTAGAGATTTGGATGTCCAAATATTAAAAAGTTGTTGATGTAGCGATTATACTATTGCTAATGTAACTAAACAATTAGGAAAACAAATTTGAACACTAGAAGAAAGATGATTTTTAGATATCCCAGTAGTTTTAATACCTCGATGTGGATGATGCAATAGTGTTCCTAGAGCTTGAACTGTCATGGTTCTACACCTTGTACCGGTCAATTCGATATCCGATACCAAAATAATAAAGATCAGCAGGTTCAGAAAAAGAATATCAAAGTCCCAAATAATCCCTCAAAATTTTGAGGTCATTGATTTCTTGAGAATCAAAGATGATAAATTAGAAATCAGTCGAACTTAAAAAGCAGACTTCTATAAATACCAAACCAGATCCGAGAGAGGGAGGCAGAAGACGGACTCTGTAATGAAATCGAAAAGTAATGCAAAGCTGGAGACGCAAGGCTAGAGACGGTGGGAGGCTGGAGATGTGCGTCTGCTAGGGTTGTAGAGCAATTGGGATTTTGAGCGTTTGTTTCTTAGCACAGTTAATGTTTTTTTTAGACTAGTAAAAATTATAAAGTAAAAGTGATGAGAAATTAGAACATCAAACTCTCACTGTAGCGTGGACTTGGTGAAAAACCTCCCTCTTATAGTAGAGGTTTTCGATCTAACGAAGAAGCGGCTCATGGCCCATTCTTCGTCTTTTCATTTTTAAATTTTTTAATAATTAAAAAAAAAAATCAAAAAATTTGGTAATTAAAGTCTGCTTCTCATTTCAATGAGAATAACCGTTGCATGCCGTTGAGCAACGGCTAATTTTTAGCCGTTGTTCAACGGTTATAATTAAATTTTTTTAATTTATTTTTTTTTATAAATACATGATCGATTTCATATTTTTCATTCATCTACTTGTTATCTTTGCTTTCGATTTCTTTCCTCAATTCTCTATATTTTTCAACCACAAAAATATCTTGATTTATTTCAAATGACTCAAAATCCAGATCGATTTATGCTCCAGGAATTCTGGAGAAATGAATTGGCGGAAGATGCCGAGGATATAGATGAACGAAGAATGCTCCAACTATATGAGCAGCGACAAACGGTACGTCAAAGATCTCAAAATTCTTCCGGTAGAACACGAGAGGAGA